>NC_046188.1:30280000-30880000 GCF_011004875.1 Balearica regulorum gibbericeps
GACAGAGGAGCCAACAAGGAGAGGTGCCATGCTGGACCTTGTTCTCACCAACAAGGAGGGGCTAGTGGGGAATGTGAAGCTCAAGGGCAGCCTTGGATGCAGCAACCATGAAATGGCAGAGTTCAGGATCCTTAGGGCAGCAAGGAGGATTCACAGCAAGCTCACTGCCCTGGACTTCAGGCGAGAAGACTTTGGCCTCTTCAGGGGTTTTCTTGGTAGAGTACCATGGGACAAAGCCCTGGAGGGAAGAGGGGCCCAAGAAAGCTGGTGAGTATTCAAGGGTCACCTTCTCCAAGCTCAGGAGCAATGCATCCCAACAAAGAGGAAGTCAGGCAAAAATGCCAGGAGGCCTGCATGGAGGAACAAGGAGCTCCTGGACAAACTTAAAGGCAAAAGGGAAGCCTACAGAGGGTAGAAGCAAGGGCAGGTAGCCTGCGAGGAACACAGAGAAACTGTCTGAGCAGCCAGGGATCAGGTTGGGAAAGCTAAAGCCCTGACAGAATTATATCTGGCCAGGGACATCAAGGGCAACAAGAAAAGCTTCTATAGGTGATTTATCAGTGATAAAAGGAAGACTAGGGAAAATGTGGGCCATTTCCCAAAGGAAACAGGAGACCTGGTTACCCGGGATATGGAGAAGGCTGAGGTACTCAATGACTTTTTTGCCTCAGTCTTCACCAGCAAGTGCTCTAGCCACACCGCCCAAGTTCTAGAAGGCAAAGGCAGGGACTGGGAGAATGAAAACCTGCCCACTGTAGGAGAAGATCAGGTGCTCAAGTCCATGGGACCTGATGAGATGCATCTGTGGGTCCTGAGGGAACTGGCGGATGAAGTTGCTAAGCCACTCTCCATCATATTTGAGAAGTTGTGGCAGTCTGGTGAAGTTCCCACTGACTGGAAAAGGGGAAACATAACCCCCATTTTTAAAAAGGGAAAAAAGGAAGACCCAGGGAACTACAGGCTGGTCAGTTAAGGGAAGAGCAACTGATGTCGTCTACCTGGACTTGCGCAAAACATTTGACACTGGCCTGCACAACATCCTTGTCTATAAATAGGAGACACATGGATTTGATGGCTGCACCGCTCAGTGGATAAGGAATTGGCTGGATGTTTGCACTCAAAGAGTTGTGGTCAATGGCTCAATGTCCAAGTGGAGACCAGTGAAGATTGGCATTCCTCAGGGGTCGGTATTGGGATTGGCAGTGTTTAACGTCTTTGTTGGTGACATGGATGGTGGGATTGAGTGCATCCTCAGCAAGTTTGACGACGACACCAAGCTGTGTGGTGTGGTCGACACGCTGGAGGGAAGGGATGCCATCCAGAGGGACCTTGACAGGCTGGAGAGGTGGGCCTGTGCAAACCCACCACATGCCCGTGCGCATGAAGTTCAACAAGGCCAAGTGCAAGGTCCTGCACATGGGTTGATGCAATCTCAAGAATGACTATAGGCTGGGCAAGGAATGGATTGAAAGCAGCCCCGAGGAGAAGAACTTGGTGGTATTGATTGATGAGAAGCTCAACATGAGCTGGCAGTGTGCGCTTGCAGCCCAGAAAGCCAACTGTGTCCTGGGCTGTATCAAAAGAGGTGTGACCAGCAGGTCAAGGGAGGTGATTCTGTCCCTCTACTCCACTCTCATGAGACCCCACCAAGTGCTGTGTTCACCTCTGGGTCTCCCAACGTAAGAAGGACATCGAACTGTTGGAGCAAGTCCAGAGGAGGGCTATGAAGATGATGAGAGGGCTGGAGCACCTCTCCTATGAAGACAGGCTGAGAGAGTTGGGGTTGTTCAGCCTGGAGAAGAGAAGGCTCCGGAGAGACCTTATTGCAGCCTTCCAGTACCTGAAGGTGGTCTACAAGAAAGCTGGAGAAGGAATCTTTACAAGGGCATGTAGTGCTAGGACAAGGGGTAACGGCTTTAATCTAAGTAGATTTAGATTAGAAAGAAATCTAATTAGGAAGAAATTCTTTACTGTGAGGGTGGTGAGGCACTGGAACAGGTTGCCCAGAGAAGCTGTGGATGCCCCCTCCCTGGAAGTGTTCAAGGCCAGGTTGGATGGGGCTTTGGGCAACCTGGTCTAGTGGAGGGTGTCCCTGCCCATGGCAGGGAGGTTGGAACTAGATAATCTTTAAGGTCCCTTCCAACCCAAACCAATCTGTTATTCTAAGATTTCTCAGGACCATGGCATTCACTTTCTTCTCCCTGCAGGGGTCCAGGGATCTCTGGTGAGAGAGATTGTGATAAAAAAACCTGTAACATTTGAAAATGCTCTATGATGAGAGTTTGAGAAGTTTGTTTATGCTGTGTCCGAGAATGATTTCATACCACATTATTTTGAGAATCATGGAAGTCCTGCTGGTAGATACACATATAACTTGTGGGATTTCTTTATTGTAGTTACATCCAAACTCCTGCTTGCAAATAATGCATAAAGTAAAAATAGCAAGGACAACCCCCCACATGACTTATTTGAATATTTTCCTCCTCTTTTTTAATATTTAAATGATCCAATGAAAATATTGCTGTTGTCTGATTGACCAAACAGTCTTTATAGGCACCAGTCCGGAAGACTGATGGGGTGGAGAGCTATTGCAAAAAGCCACTGACAAGGTACATAGTGACATCCTAATAACTGGCATTAGCTTCTGAAATCACATACTAGGCACAGTAAAAATTATCAGTGCAGAAATTATTATTGTAGCTAAGAGGCAAGCCCTGAAAAACACTATTCATTTTAATGGCAAATTACTGGGTAAGTCTCAAAGCTGAAGGAGGAGCAGTTGTAGCTCACGCTATTCCTGTATAAAGTGACACAGATTTATAGCCCATAGGATGCAAAATTTTCTGTCTTACACAGACCAAGTACTGCTATTTACCTACTATATAGATTTGCTCAACTTTGGCCAAGTAAAATGTATCGTAGTTCTATTCTGCCAGGGAAAACCACGGCAAAGGCAATGGGAATGGGTAAAATGAAGGAAAAAGAAAAACAAACCAAAACAAAACAGAAAAATCAACCCAACTATATTTATACAGGTCATTTTTCTGTTCTATCCCAGCTGAGATGTATGATGGAGCCTTTCATCAGAAACTGAATAGCAAAGAATACAGTGCAGAATAAACACAGTTCATTTGCTCTTATATATGCAAAAACATAGAGCCAATATTTTTAAAATATTTTTGTTCATCTACCAAAACATATAACCTAGCCTCTGTTTATCAAGCAAGCTAGCTTTGCTCACCAATATTTCAGCTGAATTTTCAAAGAGGAACAACACACAGAAAGAATTTACCTCCACTAAAACTTGGACAGGGATGCTTATCTTTAAAATACACATAATTTTATTGTGATTATTGAACTGGTGCATTACCTGCAGCATTTACTACTCAGAACTCATTGCTTTCCACAAATGAACAGTAAACATCAGTTACATGGGCACATACATTTTGCACTAGACTTGGTGCCATCAAGCAAATGAATGAAGCTAATCAAGTTGCCCATCTCATGATTGTTTTTACAGTTCACATCCAGCTGAGTTTACAGCGTAGCAGCAAGCAAGGGGTATAACAAAAGCATTTCACAAAGCAATTTGAAAATGTAATTGGTTTAAGTCATTGTCAAAGTCAACAGGGCACAAGTTTATAGGACAACTGGTAACAGGGCACAAATACTACTTGTATGAAAACTACCGAGCGTTTAACTACATGGAAATTAGCGTGTAGTGGCAGGCTAACAACGCAGTGAGTACCATATCATTACAAGATTATAGCCTTCTGAACCACAAGGCAAGAATACAGGTTATATGCTAATTAGTTTTGGATCTACTAAAGGTAATTACATGGTAATCTCCACGTAGTTACATGGTGTTTAATAGGAAACCCTATTAACTAATCGCATAATTAAAGAGTAATTGTATGATACTCCTGCCCTGTGACATCCATGGTGGCCAGATAAATTAAAACTGATGGAATTTCACGGCATAGCCTGTTCCTGTTATCAGACTTTAGGGCAACACGATGCCTCTCAAGACATTGAAGTAGACAGGAAAACGTACCAGAAGTCAGGGCGCTTACTGCTTTCTCAGTACACAGAAAATAGCACCTCATACACAGAACCACTGTTTGTTTCCACAAAATTACTAGGAAGGGAATCTCACCATGTTCTTTGGTTTTGTCCTCACTTGATTTTCCTCTTCTCTTTTTTTTCCCATTTTTCCCTGTAATTTCAGTTTCTGTAGGCTCTCAACCACAGCCATCTTCTTTTCTGTCAGCGCGTTTAAGGCAGCACTGAGACACCTGTTGCTCCTTCACCTTCACTTGCTCAGAATTTTTTTCCCTTTTCTTCCTTTTACTAAGTTTTCAGTACTTTTGCTTCCTTTTTGTTGTTATAACTTTTCCTTCTTTATTTTTCCTTTTGCCTCTTCTGTTTTCTTTTCCTAGGGACTCTCTTCATGTCCTCTCCTTTCTGCGGAGGACGCTGCCCATGCAAACAATGAAGTTACTGAAACTCTCCCCTCAGACTTTCCAAACCCAGGGCTGCAGCCAGCGAGACTCCTCCGCGTTCCTGCCATTAGCCAGGCATCCTTTCTGCTTGTCCTCAGCAGAAGTTCCTTGCTGCTGCCATACTCTTTTCTCCAGGCTGATACTTAGACAACATTTCTAATGATTCCTAACAGGTCACACCACTGACCACAGCAAAAGTTGCATGGCACAGCCAGCTGGGAAGAGGAGGACGAGCAACGCAGATCAGCACATGGAGCTGGTCAAATTTCAAAATGTCTCTCGCGTTAACTGCTGATGTTGCAAAAATTGTTTCATTCCAGAGTGGACTGAAAAATTGGAATTTCCCACAAAACTGTTAAAAATCCAGTAAATCAAAACATTTCATCCAGGTTTCCATTTTTTTAAAATTATTTATTTTTTTTAATTCTGCATTTCATTTCATTTCATACCAGCTAAAATCAGGGTTATATAATAGTATGATCTACAGTAAAAAGCAAGTGTAAAAAAAAAAATAAATCAAAATTTATGTCCCCTGCACACCTTGGTTTCAATGAGTAAACATTTTTCAAAAGAAAGAGGCCCATCCAAAAGTTTCCAACCATATACAATACTAAGCCTGTTTCTGGGGCTTCCCTAGCCTGTTGGGGATGCAGAAATCTCCATTCAAAAATGTGAAAGCAAGCAAAATGTCAGGCTAATAAACTGCTAAGAGAACAATGTGCAATCATCCATGATACCATGGACTGTGAAAGGACTATGCACTCTGCTTAGTTTTAAAATACCAAGTTCCATTCACTGCTCTATTGAAGCCCAAGCCTCAAAATGTTGCTGAACACACCCCACCCCACCACCCCACCCCACCCCCCACCGGAAGGAAAGAAATGTCCCCTTTTTCTTTTTTTTTTGACAGATCTCATTCTGCCTGACCAGAGCACAGCACAGTGGGTACTGCCCCATCCTCGGTAAGTGGGGAACAAAATAAAAAGATGGGTACAAATACTGAAGAGAAGGAAAGCTCCTACAAGCTTCACCATGGTAGAGCCCCTAAAAAAGGTAAGTGAAGTTATGGGTCAGTGCAATGCTATAGAAACATCTATATATATTGAGCTCACAATACTGTCCATAAAAATATAATAGACAAAAGAGAGCAAAAGTTATGAACATTGGTATGATACAATACAACCAATGTCCTGCTCTCACTTTATTGTTTCATATTTGTCCACTCTTTGGTTTTTACAAAGATCCAGAGTTGGATTTACCCAACAATAACCAAGGATCCTGGTGAGTCCGCTGTTACCCTTGAACTGCCCACTGCAGTCTGAAGAGCGAGCTGTGCTGAGAGGGAAGAGACCCCAGATAAGTGCCTAGAAAATACATTAATTTGGTGTTTCTAGTCTGCTTTGCTTCTGTGACACCTTGGTGGGAGATACAACTGCTTCTGTCCTCCCACCTGAGGGAGTTTGAAGGACCATGACAGACTGGATCCACTCCATTGTGCCAGTGAACCAGTGATGTTAGGAAGTATAATTTCTTTCAGTAAAGTTGGCCCACAACTTTTAATTGTGTAGCTCCTGGAAGGATACTGAAATTTCTGGAAAGTTTAAAGGTAGGGATAACATCTTTTGTTACACCAACTGGTGGTGGTGTAACTGGGGTTCCTTCAGTTCTACAGCAGTACTGCAACACCAGTATGTTGAGTTTATACTGAAGCTTCTGTTTGCAACCCAAAGGCAAACTTTCAGGGTTGAGGGCTTGATCAGTTTTTTTCCAGCTGATTTCCTAAAAGATACTGTCTCCACCTGCAAACTTCACACAGCTTATATGGTTGGTCTATCTCAACCGCAACAAAGTACTACCTCGAGCAGAGGCAGCCTCACAGTGCACTGCTGTTACTTACAGCTTGAGATAGTAGTATGTGCAGGTTGGTACCTGATCAGGTCGAATGAAACTCCTTGGTTCCATCCCACTATGAATTACGGGTCATAGCAGTAGGGCACTGTATTTTGTGTTAGGGTTTCATATTCATGGCATCACCCTGTTAGCATGCCAGATGATACCATCTGCTCTAACTAAAGAATTGGGGGTTTTCTTCATTCCTTTTTCATCTTACTTTACCTATATTTCAGTCCCATAGCTCCCAGTATAATCCTCCGAAATACAGGTTCAGAGGACATTGTGAAGCTAAAGGGAAGGAGGGCGAAGGGGGCAACTGAGTGCTTTCATGGCCATTTCTACTTCAGCTTTAGAAGGGAAGGGAGACGGCGTGCAAGCCACGTAAAGGACTCCCAAGTCTCAGGGCAGGTTTTAAGTTCTGGATCTCTGGGCGCCTCATGGTGGTTCAGAGAGAAGAAAAGAAAGGACTGTACGTGTCAGGAGAGCTCCCTGAAAGGGAATGTGATCCTGAAAAATGATGTCTGATTGTGAAGTGTTTTGGCACTGAAACAGGTCTGCTGGGCCAGCACATTCACACTACACAGCAGTTCCCAGGCGTGCAGCATGAAACGGGCAGCTTGCTAACTAACAGTCCTCTAAGAGCAGGGGAACGTATTAGCATGTGGACTTGGCATCCAGGTTAGTCAGTGCTGAGTCAAATGACTGGACAGTTAAGTAAAGCTAAGCAGCAAGCACAAGTAGCTCACAGTATTACTTCAATCTGGAGATAACAAAGACTTATTAATTAACAAACAGCAGTGATTACTAGAGTAAAAGAGGCTATGATCTTTTTTTTTTTTTTCCCACCATAACAGCCTGTATAAAAGTCTGTATACTGTGCTGATATTGACGCTTTCCAGAAATGCAATTCCATTTTATAAGCTTCAAAGCAGATTGAAGGACACTGGAGCAAAGAGATGATTTCTCTCCATCACTGCCTCTTTTTTCCACCACCGTCAGGAACATCACAACACAGTCTCACAACACCCACTTCAGCCCCAAAGTCATTATCGGGGTGCCTTCTTTCTCCTTGCTCTGTGCAGCTCTGGGTCACTGCTTTTAGCAGCTGTGGAGCCGCTTGGAAGCACCACAGGCCTGTGATCCCAGATGCAATCCTTGAGGGAGCTGAGGAGGGGAGAAGCACCGCTTCTCAGAGGTTTTACTCACTGATCTGATCAATATTTCGAATACCCATTATCTCACAATTTATTAAATAGTTACAAAATCTCCAGAAACCCTGGGGATGCTGTGACTGAGGACCTGGGGTTGGTGATGTGTAACAAGTATGGTCAAAACTAGGTGCACCAAAGCCCAGTGGAAACGGGCTGGATGTCTGGAAAAGCGGTGCTTTCCTAGTCTGTGTGAAGAGTCAGTCACCTCGGGCTCTCAGGGTGGAAGGGGCATCTGACACACGTATGGACAGCACTGGAATCTGATGGCGAGCTTTACCAACTGTCGCTTGCCACAAGCAGCAATTTTGAGCCATACTTCTAAATTTATAGAGAAAACACACTGGCTCACTTGGCAACTGTGATCAAGACATTTGACTTGGCCAGAAACACCAACCTGTACATGTTTAGCGGACACCAGTTATTAACGCTCATGCTGTGAATATGCTTCCTTGTGTGTCCTCCTTTTCATCTCTCCCTCCATCCTGGATGGGAGCACCTCACCTCTTTGCCCTTCACCGCACACAAAGGCTGTTGTTACTGAGGAGCTCTTTGTGCTAGCACTCTTTCATCAGACCAAGGAAGAAGAAAGCAAGAGGAAGTATAAATAGGAAAGCACTACGTATGAAGAAAAATCCTGAACAAAAAAAATCAAAAAAGTAAATTCATATGGATCAGTCACCCCTTCACCTCTCAGGTGGTTATGCATCTTTGAGACAATGCCTGAATCTGAGGACATTAGGAACGCTGTCAGGATGAAGGGTTCTAAGAGAAGGTAAAAGAACTCAGCAAAATGTATTAATATGTACTCAAATTTTAATTTTTTAAATGTAAAATATTTACAAGCCCAGCAGAAGCAATCCCTGGGGCCTGGGGAAACAAAGGCAGAGAGCTTGGGTTTGTAAATACTTTAAATTTTAAAAATTAAGTTCAATGACACGGACAAAAAAGGAAAAAAGGTAGACATAGAGGTTGTGTGTAAGCCACGTAAAGTAACTCCTAGGTCTCAGGGTAGGTTTTACTTCCTGGCTCGCTGAACGCCTGATGCCAGTCTCGCAGGAAGCAGAACTTGGACTAAGGGATGCTATAGGCACGAGGAGATTGCAGCACTGGTAACTGGAGGAGCAAAAGGGGTAAGAAGGTAGGGAGGAGGGGAGGACGGGAGCTAGAGAGAGAGAAGGAAGAGAAATGGGAATTAACACGTGAAGACTTGGTTTTATTCAGTCGCCACTTATTGATGACATACTATTTTTCCAAAGGTTCCCATACAGCTGACCTTGTGTCTTATGCATCAGGGATACAGCTTCTTTCAGTCTCAGTGTTGTATGTAGCGATCCACTTGGTACGAAAAAGCAGAAATTGGAGGAATGAAGATATCGCATACAGTTCTCACCAGCCCTTCAAGTGTCAGCAGGAGGTTAGACACAGTGCTGAGAACACGCACCCACCCAGCACCCTGCCGCTGCCTGGTACTCCTGCAGCACCCACACCCATCGGGGCAGGTTTCGGCCTCCTGCAAAAGTAAACACGTAGCTTGCAGTAAGGGGTGGTATTCTGGAGGGGGGGCAATTTTCTATGTTTGTCTAAGGTCAGAGGTGAAGAGGATGTTTACATCCAGCAAAGCCCTTCATTTTTTCACGCTGGTCCATCTAATTCAGGAGACAGGTGAGCTCCTTCAGAGTCATTCTGTCCGAGATCTTAATTCACGTAGTATTTATAGTTTGTCACGTTGCAGCCACTGTCTGTTTGCTGCCACAGGATTTCCTCTTTCATTGATTAGCCCTATTCACAACCTTATTCATCCAGTGGCCGCAGCAGCTGCACTAAAATAGGGCTACAGAAAGCTAATCGTTTCTGTCAGCATCTAAGCAATAATTTAACAGCAATGGGGTTTTGCCCTGGATCTCCACAACCTGCAATTTTGCCAACTTTCGCCATTTCATTAAAATACTCCTAATTTTTTTTCCCATATACTGCACCTCTGAGAGTTCATTATGTTGACTCCCATTAACACAAAATAGTAAGGTTCTAGTCTCCACAGTTACAGAAATCTGTGAATACAGCCTCAAATAGAGTTTCAAAAACTGTAGGCAAATAAAAAGGGGGTTTTTTTTTCTTTCGTTGGGTGGTTGGTTGGCTGGTTTTTTAGTTCTTCCTAAGCAGATAATGAGTTTTAGGCAGCCTGATGGTTTACAAATTCAGGTTTGGCAGTACTGAACTTGGGATCACCCCAAGTCAATATTAGTTCTTGATTTTCTGTTCTCACCTTTACTTTTGTTTGCCTAGAACTGGAGGTCACATCAAGAAATATAAAACACGTGTTTTAAAATATGAACTTTTCTGAGACCTAATGTGGACTTTATTTTAGCCACTTGGACCTCTTTCTCCCCTGGAAATAAAGCCAGAAAAGGCCAGAGATGACTGAATTCTCTCTTTATAGCATCAGATGGTGCCAGTTGAAGTCAGAGAGGGCTGCCACAGAAGAGGAACCTTTTGGTGTCTGAAATCATCTGGTTTCAAGTTGGATAAAACAGTGCTTTGCACTTCCCTGTCATTTCTCATTTCTTGTTTAATTTTAATTGTCCCAACTTGTGCAAATACACCAAGCACTTACACGGTCACCTCCTTCGTCAGTCACTCAGATCCTCATTTTGATCATGCTCCCCCTGCAATGCTGTTTAAAGCAGCAGGTCAGAGGACAGAATTCAGGATTTGAAATTTTCCATTCATTCACATCGTGCAGAAAAAAAAATCAATACTCAGCAAGCGTCCAGATGCCCTGACAGGCCATATACAGACTGTGTTAGCTCGATAATTATAATTTCTGTAGTAGGAATGCCATGCATATAAGGAGGTGTATCATGCATAAAAGCATATTGAAAACAGAGAGGTTATAAGCAGGTCATCAAAGCTCCAAGCCACAAGGAAGTAACCTTGAAGCCCAAATCCAGGTAGTAAAAATGTAAGCTCTAACTAACCACAACTCAGTATAGAAAAAGAAAAAATTCAGTAACAGCCATTAGAAAAACTCCGGATGACTGGACTGTTGCAGGCTAAGACCATCATTCTAATGCAAAATCATAAAGCAAAACCGACTACTGGTTTTGCTTCTTTAAACTATTCACAGTCATCGGTGACCTTCCAGGGTCAGGCTCCCTGTTCAGCATTTCACTGTCTCAGTGTATTGAAAAGATGTCTTCCTTGACCTTTGCAGTTTCCCCTTTTGTGAGCTACCTGGTACCTTGATAGAAAATATAGATATCCACAGCAGATACAAAGAGGAAAAAAATCAAACTCCAAACTATTTTCTCACTTCTCTAAAAAGAAAAAAAAAAATAATCTCAAACATAAATTCTTAATGCTTTTTACAAAAAATAATCATTTATTAAACAGCATGTGCTTATTAATAAATTACAAGGTAACCAGATGTAGAAGTCACTTTGAATGTGTTATTGAAGGTGTTTATGCTAATAAGCATAAGCAGAAGCATTTTTAGATGTTTGTTTGCATGGGGAAAATACTAGAATAAGGCTGTGCCAAGCAGCTCTGAAATAGAAGTGATGGATAGTTACCTATCATTCTTAAAGAATATCTGGCAGTATTTCTTCACACACACACACACACACACTCATGATGACCTTTTGTCTTTAGAAGTGATTTCCACTCACCATTTTCCAAACCAATTACTTGGCAGCCCCCTATCCTAACGAAATGTAGTTCCATCCTTACATGAGTCATATCTAGACAGTTGAATCGATATAAATAATACAATTTTAATAGAAAAAGTGTTTTAATTGTTCTGTGAAGGCAGTATTAAATCACAAAGTTTTTTCTTCTTTTACTATCTCTGGCATAATAGAAAGAGCTATGGTGGTGAGGAGAAAGAACAGTGCTCCCATCTAAAGGAACAGGAAAATTGAATTCTTCAAAAATGTTGAGGTAGGGCCTTCGTTTCGTTATTTTAGCATAAGAGGTGAAGAAGGTATCTTTTATATTACAGCTCTTTCGGAGGTGCCTTCAGCTCCTCGAAACAAACTCGGGGTTAGCAAAGAGGATCGTGAGGCACAGCAGGAACTTCCACTGCACGCAGGTGCAGGCAGCAATGCCCAACTCCAGGCATTTGCCATGGATGTTTACAGCCAGGTCGATACGCAAAGCAAATACGAAAGCCTACGGGGTTTAGGTGGAATATTATTAGGCACAATACATAAATAAATGTACCGACTATTGTGTCCTTATATGAAAGTAGCTACACAAATGCCTTATCGTTGTATGCATGCTGAAATTATAGGCACAGAGGAATCTGGACTGAAAAAGCTCCCAAATAGTTTTTGGTAGTGTGGTTTGCATCCCTTCCTAGAGACAGGTTTACATGTCCTCACAGGCATTCAGTTAGTTCAGACCTGTTTGTTCCCTGGAGCAGGGATTCTTTTGTATGCCAAATGTAGAAGTATTATACCTTCTAGGTATGCAGGCGTCACTTCTTCAGGATGCAAATGAAAATGACATCTTTGTACAAACCGTATTTAAGGTAGTTGAATCAGAGACTGAGATAATTCCGTTCCTTCTGTTTATTTTTGTAACATTACAAATTTGGACTAAAGCCCAATTTTTCTCCTCCTGGTGACAGTGACCTAATCCAAGCTGTGATCTATGCCATCTCCTTGTATTTTATTTTGGCAGTATAACAGAGTGGATTTCTCAGATGACACATCTACCAAGTTTCCTTGCCTCTGCTGTTAACATTTGTGACAAACCTATCTGTTTTTTAGATCTCGGGGGAAGACTCCAGGGGCAAATCATCTCAAGACTGGACAAAAAAAGAACAGAGGTTGCAAGGCAGATGTCTTATTCAGTACATCCTGTGGTACTTTACCTGGCCACACCAACTGTGCTTTAAAAAAGGAGGAGGAGGATTTCTCCCTTTTCTTTTTTGAAATCTCAATATTAGCATAAGCTGGGACAAAATAATGTTGTTATAAAAGCAAATTGCAGTATATCCCGAAATATAAATTCTACACTTTTACAAGAGAACGTTACAAAAAAGTCACAATCAATTAATTGGATTTAGAAGCAATTATATGTGGTAGACATCCGATCATTCAATACTTAGAAAAAGATCTGAAGCAATTGCACACCTATTTATTTTTGTCATTTTGTCATAGCTTTTCAAATTCATGCATATAATAGGAACTGCAGAAATAATTTTAACACTGGCCTGGTATACAATATACTAAAATTTGGAATAAAAATCCTTACAAAATACGTTGTAATTCATTGCGGTTTGAAAATCAAAGCCTTACTATTACCATTCTGTTTTGAAAATGTAAAGAAAAATGTGTATATATATATTAGAAGAATAAATAAATGTCTTGAATAAAAGCGTATTTTACCATATCGTATGGGTAGGCATTAAATATGAAATTATCAAGGAATGTAAGTTTCTTGGTATCTGTCATGAAGATAAAGCCAAGAAAAAAGTGTATTTTCTGGTCAAGAACTAAATTAATGGAATCTACCTCAAATGACTATACTGCTTGGATTGGTGCATTCTGAAAGTCTTCACCCAAATGCTGCTGCTGGCGCCAAAGCCTCCTGCTATTTAGAACTTATACCTAAGACCTAGCACATTGTTCTCCGTTGAATAACTGAGACATTTAAAGAAAGCAGAAAAAGGTAAGAACCAGGGAGGTTTGATTTGTTTTTTTTAAAATAATGAAAGACAAAAGAAAAGTCAATGGAAAGAAAGTCACTGATTTTTGGAGGGGAAAATTTTTTTATGAAAAAAAAGTGTTCATTTTTCTTGTATCTGCCTCTCTGTGGATGCAGTTTTCATGTTTCCTGTGGTTAGTTGCAAAGAAACAGTTCAGTAGATTTCTAACAAATCTAATCTGATTTCTTAAATCCTTTTCCTATCAAAGATGATTAGATAATCACAAGATAAACAGCTATGGGTTGTTTCATTCTTCTACAGCTACTTAAAAAAAAAAAACCCTTTTTGATGGAGCACAAGGAGTAGGCAATGGTGGCCACCCTACCGCAAAATTATTCGTGCAGAGCTGCTGAAGAGTTTAGCACTGTGACTTTACTCTGACATTAAAAAGGTGACTCTGCATGACACAACAGCTCAACATATTTATGATCTGTAAGCTCCTTGCAGTACAGAATGAACCTTAGGGGTAAAAAATCTGCCCCCAAGCCACTTACTTTTAGATTAGTAAAGGCTGTTATTTCATCCCCAAATGGAAGAGCAATATTAAAGTTATGAGAAGAAACATCCCCTTGTTTGGGGGAGTTACAGCAGAAAAGGTGATTCTCATGGTGACTGTGAGAAAAAAAAAAAAAAATGAAGTTTCTCTTTGGAAGAGAGGACCTAGATCAAATTTCTGAACTGGAGAATTATTGCATTAGTTACACATTTGAGAGCTTCCCTATGCAACCACAACTCTACACCTCTTCTGCTCTCCCTCTTCCTTGCCTCCTAGTGAAAACCACACTTCTATGGGACATTCGTCTTTAAACAAAACCTGCAGACTCGTGTGCATCTCTGTATTTCCATGCAGTCCCGGTAGCCGCCTTTGCATGCAGGCTTTGTCCCTTGCTGAAAACCGTCACCACCTTCCCCTTCCATTGGTGTGGCACCCGAGCAGATCACACCGGAGACACGCATCTCTCACCAATCCCAAGGAACAGGCAGGCAGTGCTGCCAGGGTGTAAAAGGGGTCTGTAATGCCTGGATTTGATTTGCAAACTACAGAGAATTAAAGGGTGAAATCCATTAGGAAGCAGCAGGGATGGGCTGTGCCCTCATCGTGGGCTCTAGGAGATGAGCCTTGCTCAGCCCGTCCCTGAGCCCCAGCGCTGGTCACCTGTTCCCACAGCCTACTCCGTCTCCCAAGGGGTCACTTGGTTGGGAAAATTTCCCATACTGAGAAACGTTAGGAAACGCTCCTCTGTTTCATAGCCCTCACGGTGACTTAATTTTCCCCTTTCCAGAGGGAGCTAGCGTTTTGACCCCCTGTAACGCAAGGAAGGGGGTTGGTCCAGGGTGCACATTACAAACACCAACATTTACAAAATGTTTTGCAGTCCATACGAGCATCCCTTTAGCACGACCTGCTGGGCAAGTCAACAGCACTGCACAACCAAAACAGCGTCGGTACCACAGCAAATAGCGCCGTTTGGTTGAAATCTGGATTGGTTTGCAGGATGGGTGTCCCCCCAGAAAGAGATGCTAGTCTGCAGATGATTGCTAACTGCTAGCGAATACACTTAAACGGCATCTAACCCTCTGAAAGCAGTGTGATTTTCTGCTGTTGTCAGATCACTTGACATTGCTTACACCAAAACAACAGCTGAAGGAAACATAATGACAAACACTGGTAATGAGCAGTTAATACAAGCTCCAGGATGAATTAGCTTTGACAGTATTTCTGCTCTTGTGGAATCGCTGCTTCACAAGAGTATCTTCCAGTGTAGCTTGTTAAAAGAGCACAAATGCTCAAAACTCCCTTAGGGGAAGCAAGGCTTCAAGTGAGCCAGGCAGAGGTTTCTTGGGAGAGATGATGAATCAGTGCAACTTCTGCAACGCGTGCCTCCCCCGTGCACAAGCAGAGCTGTGCGCCTCAGATTGGGAGGTCAGTCGATGAGTTTTGGACCACCTGCCAAATTAAAGTCTCAGATGTCTTATAGGACAAAATCCCTTTGGCATTTCAAGGGTTGAATCCAATTGTTTGTGTACAGCAATACTAATAAATTGATCTTAATCAAAATGCAATAATCTTCTTGGAAGGTAAGGCGCTCTTTGCTAGTAAACTTCACTGCTGCCAGGCTTGTCAAGCAGTAACTGGCCTCCTACAGAGAGGCAGTGATCTCCACAACACATCAGAGGAGTGAAATAGATTCTTATTCACAACTAGGGATTAGAAGTCATAATAGTTCTAATTTGCAGAGATCACTACTCTTAGAGCTTGGCTTTGAGATGCAGGCAGCTTCTGACCTTCTCTATGCTACAATGCAAGCAACGAATAATCCTCTTTGCATTTTATGTTGACCACTTCTTCTCCATGGATGCAAGGCTCTATTATTTTACATTTTAGTGGCACTAAGCTAGAGAGCACTGGTTATAGAAAATATGCATTTCACATACCCCAACAGAAACTGTAAAACTGTAACATAAACAGTTTTCTCAGTTTTGTTTCTTAGTTGAACATATGAAACACTGCCACTTCTTGAAAAGAAAACAGTTTTTTTAAAGATTAGAACACAGATTCAAAAGAACTGGAGAACAATAAAGCATATTAGTTAGAAATGTCTTCACATTTTGCTGTAAGTATAGCTAGCACACATTAAAATAAGTAAAGGTTTTTTTCAAAACATACAATAATTAAAGAGAAACCAAACATTTGTATTCCTTCTCCTATTTTTGCAGTTGAGTCCCAATGGAAAGCAAGACTACTCTATGTATGAAAGCACAAAGGGGTGTTTTTATAATATATGCAGAGGAAAATAATTATCCATTTTACAAAGTGATGCAGTAAGTAATATCACTAAATTCATCAGTGACCAGTGTGTTAACAGGCAACCAGATTTTGATGACACAAAAAGTATCAGGATATATTCAACCTAATTGCAGAATAATATGCGACAAAGGCATGGATGAAATGTGCACACAAGGCCCACTTATTTTTTTTATGATTACAATAACACAAATAGTAAAAATACAGTTTATCGAAGCCACATGCCTTAAAATTGCTCATTTACAACGCTGCAAAAGAGGGGTCTTCCTTGTGACAAGGCCAGAAAAACAGTAGAGAGGTTCCAGCTTTCCTCCAAGTTTCCTTCCTTACTAGTTTCATGTTCAAACACAATATGGAAGGCTATTTCCTCATTGCATTTTATTGACCTTCATTTACCTCGGTGTCCCAACAGGCCCTTAATAATTCCTTCATGGCACAGAGGAGAGAGGACAGCTCTGCCATTGCCACGCTCTCCCAGTGCCCAGGCAGAGCTCTTCCCAAAGCGATGGGCTTACAAAGCTCAGGCGTCATTGCTAGAGGGTCGTTTTCGGTGCAGGATTCTATCCTGTGAATATTAACGCTTTAGAATTTGCAGGGCCACATGCTGCCTAAAAGTAACATGGCATTACTCAAATGGAAAGTAAATCAAAGCAACAATCACAGCCCGTAATGACTACCAGGTGCAACCTGGTGCAATTTAAGAACATGGTTCCCAAGTATTACACACAGCAACTGTTCTTCTGCAAACAGAGTACCAGCCGCTCACAAATATTGACCAGTGCCAGCCCCAGCACGGATATTGTACAGCCTGATAAGAAGCACTGATCCATTAGAGAGTAAACAGATCCCTGTTTTCCTGGGGAGAGTAGATCACAATGTGAAGAATAAACATTTCGGTGAGTCACTTCCAGTGTTGGGGACAGGTGAGAGTACAGTATAAAGGGTCAGCGCTGTCACAGTGCAGGGTGTGACTTTTCTCAGTAGCAAATCACGGAATGAGTTTGGAGTTCACTCAGGAACTTGTGTGGCACTGACTGAACGCTGCCGGCTCCTCCAGCGTCAGTGCCTGCACACGCTGCGTCAGAAATCTGATTCAACAGAAATCTGGTTCAACAGATACGTTTTCATGATCCTTAATCGTGACACTTAACTCGTGTGCTTCTCAAATGTCCTTTTGCATTTTATCTGACACAGTTCATTATCGTTCCCATGCCAATGAAGATAAGGTTAAATGAAGACATTCATATGCAAAAAACCACCCCCAAACCCAGAGCTTCATGTTGCTTGTGTGTTTGTATTCTCAAGATACAATGATTAGCGCTTGGTTAGAAGAATTCCAATCTGACTACCAAAATGATGTCCAACTACTGGCATCTTACCTCATGGTGACTGTAGTTCCTGAAAACTAAAGAGAAAATAAAGAACAACCCCATTGTTCATTTTGTTTTGAAAAAGATATATAATCTCCCTTCAAAGCGTGAAATTCCCTCAGGAGTATGTACAGGAGCCTCTGTACATAAATCTTTTTATCTTTATCTGACCAAGTGACAGTAGTAAAGTGCTGGAAAAGGAAATGTGAAACACTTTGTATAGAACAAATTGACTGGGATAGGATGAAAGTTCAGGTTATTGTATGTTAAGCTCTGGTACGGTAATTCAGTAATTCAAAATGACTCCTTGGTTGCTGGTATCAGCCAAATGTCAGGAAAAGTACTTTGTGGTGATTATATATCTTGCTATTGTATTCCACTTCAGCTCCTGTGGTAAAGACAGCTAAAACGCTAACTTTGATAAAGAACCACCCCGAGATGGCACGTTGTCTGGTGCAAAACAGACTGACCAAGAACTGAGACGTCCCATTTCTCAAGTAATGTTCTGTGGCAACTATTTGCAACTATTCTGGTAAATATATTTTTAAATAGCTTCCCTGAGATGCAGAAATTGTGTCGTAAACGAGGACTCCTGATGATCTGCAGAGATCTGACGATTCTGTCCTGTCACCTTTCCGAAGCACCAGCATCAACATTTTCCCGGGGCGCCGGGCACCCCAGGTCACATATTCCCTGGCTGTACCTTTCTGGCAGGAGCAGGACAGATACATTCCCAATTTTATTTCTGACAGTATAAATGTTTTATTTCCTTTCACATGGCGGTCACATTTACAAAATAAGAAGACATCCCCTGCTTTGCCCTGACCCATCTGCCTTCACTAAAAATGTAATTCTGCTTGGTTTTTTGCTGTGCCAGACAACCTCCTGTTGCTTCCTGGCATGAGGTCGTTCCAGGCGAATACTGGTACGTCATCCCTCGCCCCTCCTGTCACCTGCTGCTGCAGATTCACATACAGGAGTCTGTACACAGGCACTGATGGTGAGTAATACTACTTGTCTGAGTCATACTCTTTGTCTAAATGGCAGAGCTTTTCAGCCAGTGGAAAGCAATCCATTTCAACAGCAGAGAGTTTGTCCAAATGTCTTTGTTACTACTCCTGCTTTCTTAAAACCCGCACTTAAAAAGTGTAAAAATAGGAATATTTTAAATAAATTACTCTAGCATGTACGGTTTTCAATGTTCACGAGCTACAAGCTCTTAATAATTAAAAGGCATTTTATCAGCAGTTTCATTTTATATTAGTGGCGATATATTTCCCATCAGGGTAACAAAACCAACAACATTCACCAAGACAGGGATTACAATTTCCTGTATTAACCCAACAGGGAGGAAGGCATTCAGCATCAAACAGCCCTGTCATTTCTTTCTCTAGAGGAATGACTTTCTAGAGGCGCTACCAACAGGCAAGGAAAACTGCTTGAGAAAAAGAGTTTTATTTACGCTGTAGAGAAATTAAGCCAAAAGTGAAGTAGCAGCATCTGTGTTAATAAGAAATGCGTTTGTAAAACACATGTTTCTAAAAATGTGCCAACAAGCAACAAATTCACAGGCTTTCTTTAAAAGCTTCGGATATTAAGGCATTACAAAAGAGATGCCAGTTAGTGCTGGCACTCACAAATAAATGTGGGTTTATTAGACTGTTTTCAAAGCCTAGATGCTTACGAGGCACATTTCCCCAGCCTTTTAATGCTTGTTTTCAAAAGTAACTCTCCAAAATAGCCATTGGGTCCTATTACCCTGCAGGAAGTGGGGAGTGTGAACCAAAACCTCCCCGACTCCATCTGAAATGTAATTAATTAGAGGCCTCAAGGTATCACAGACAAAAGGCTGTTTATATGGAAATTCCTCTAAAAAGAGACACGGAGAAACTTCCTGATTCAGCAGATAAAACAACACGAAAACTCATCCTGGCCTGTCTGACCAGCCTACAGACACAGCTCACGCCACCCGCAAAAAGCTTACTGCCGAGCACGAAATTGTTCGGGCTCCTCAACTTTTCTTCATTTTAATAGTCTCCCTTAATGAGATGTAAAAATATTTGCAACATTTACACACTGGAGGAACACTCCAAAATTAAATCTACAGACTATGGGCTTGGCTTAATAAGATAGTTTCTCACCCTGTTTATTTCTCCCAAACATGCAGCCAAACTGGGCTTTAAAAAATACATTATAGTATTTCTTCAATATTCATTGGGGGGGGGGGAATCCCTGAAAGAAAAAAGTACGCATAAGTACCATGAAAAACGTCATCATAAATAAGCTAACACTTTTCAGAAAAAGTGACTAGAAGTTCGTATTCTTAAAATAGACCTTGTTTAGTTACAGGAAGCATACATGGGGGAGGCACGTGTGAGGAGTCTCCTGTCTTTCTCTCATAGAAAAGATAAAACCTCTGGACCACAGGAAATAACACAAGTTTTAGAAAATCCCAGTGGTATGAGTGAAAACACTTCAAATAAATCTGTAAGCCCTCAAAACGACGTTAAAGGACAACAGATGTTCTTCCCCCCCACCAGCTTGTTCGAAGACTCACGTACTCCCTAGGAGAAGTCATTTATTTGCATTGATTAAAGTGGGTATTCAGATCCAGACTCATACAAACGGAGAAACTGAGAGGAATAGGTGCATAAGGAACAACAAGCTGTGCCTGTCCTCTTCTTGCTGAAAAAATAAAGCCTCCCTGAATAAGGGAAGATAATGGAAAAATACAGACCTTTGAATATACCTTTTCTTCAGACTTAATATCTTTATAATGTAAAACAGAACCCACAAAAAAAGATAAGTCTTAAATTTAGGCTGAAAACTGCTTTCGGAATGAATTTTTTCTTTTGCTGTGTTTTTGTGATATGTGGCTGACATACCGGTGCCTTTGCTGATATGCTGCCAAAATAAAATATAATCATCATTGTAAGTCCTGTCATTATAAGTCAGTTCTGAAATTAAATCAGCAATTCAGATTCATCTTATTGCCACGCATTCTTAAGCAGGAGCCTTCCCCCTAACCATCTCTGCTAGGAAGCATTCCTGTTAAATAAAAGTGACAACAACAATGTTGTTGCCATTTATGGCAGATGTGGCCATTAGAAACTAAAATGACACATGGGCATCAAAATCCAAAGGCAGAACCTCCCAGCCTTTCCTCAAGTCTATAAGCAGCTACAATGCCAGACATTATCCTAAGAATTCATTATTTTATTCACAGACTCATTAGGTAAAAACCATCAATAAAGCTGGAAGCAAGGATCAAAGTCCAGTCTAAGTCATCAGGTTAAAAAATAATTAGTTGTGATTAGGATGATGTTCCTTATTTCTTCCACAAGTGATACAGCTTTATCAGAAAAAGTGGTGAACGCTCCTTGATGGTCCTTAGCAAAGACTAAGCCAGGTGGCTGAGGACCTCTCTGAAGTTTAGGAGCTAGGGATTTAAATCTTCTGAGCCAAAGCCAGGCGTAGACCAAGTTTCTTGCACCTTGGGCAAGTACAGCAAACCTTGTGAAAAAGCAAGCATGGAGATCCTACCCCCATCAATGATGTCTGGAAGGACGGGCGCAGCATCTGTGACTTGGGTACCCGGGCACAGAGTTCACGTGCCAGTCCAGGGGTTGGGGATGCTCTGACAGAAGCTTTACACAGCTAGAGTAAGTACCAAAATCCCCTTTATATTGTCACACAGTGTCTTTGGTGCCTGAGGCTTTGCAAATCAGTTCTGTAGCCCACTGAGCCTCTCACAGCTCTTTAATCTTTCACCTAAGCAACAGAAGGGGTTTCCCTTCTCGTTGCTCTCCTGCTGTTACTGTCCCACACATATTCTTGCACCTGCAAGCCCAGAATTATTATGGCAGGGTCTCTGGGAACCTGGCAATATTCCCACTGGCATAAGATTCACCTCTTCTTTACTCCCTTTCCCCCCCCCCCCGCCTTTGATTGCAGCCTTTGGTTTACGTTAGGGGGCCCAATAACAGCCTGAAGTTTACCAACAAACCAGCATGCAGCACCTGCCTCGGATCAAAGCCTGCTCTGATCAGCACTAACGGCATCACAAGCAGGAAGAACCCAATAGGGAGTTTCAGTAGGTCCAGGTGAAAACCATACACTTACTAAGGGAAAGACAGGATGGGGGGATTCACCTGCTGCATTGGATCCAAGTGCGTCCAACTAAGTCGAAGCAAGTTCAGAATTACAGGGGGGGGTTGTTAATAGACTGAAGATGAGCTGCTTCTGCCATTTTTTCATGGAATCATAGACTGGTTTAGGTTGAAAGGGACCTCAAAGATCTTCTAGTTCCAACCCCCCTGCCGTAGGCAGGGACACCCTTCACCAGATCAGGTTGCCCAAAGCCCCATCTCTGCATTAACGTTATATCATCACCATGATCACCAGTCAGAGCAACTGAGTTGTAGTTTAAACTCGAATTGAATTAGTAGAGAAAAACTGATTTGCAAACTACTTTCCTCTCCTAACTTCAAGTAACAATTAAAAAAATTGGTTTTGTTATGAGAAATTTAACATCTGAAGGATTGCACAAACGATTGTCTCGAAAGCTAAACTGTTCACAATGACCTGAACATGGCAGTAAAGGTTGCATAGCAAAATACTTCATGACACAAACAGTTCTATACTCTCTTTCAGCTTCAATTTCATTAAAACTGAAACTTGTGAAAGCCAAGAAATGCACTGTGTTAATACAGAGCCCATATGCTCCTCACCCAAGAAACAAGAGGAATTATCTGCAAACACAATATACAAAGGGCAGTGTCACAAAAGTGAAAAAATCTCTGACAGCGATGCACGGCGATCTCAGGAATCTTGCTCTTAACCTGCACAGGAGGTAAGCCAGGACTGACATTCGCCTCCGTCCCCGCTCCTCCCCAGCCTTCCCCTCTTTCTTCCTCTTCCTCTGTGGGATTTTGCAGCGTGTAACTGCAGCTTACAGTGCTACAGACTTTAATAATTCTGTGTTGGTAACCCACGATCACAGTAATTTTGCAGTAAGTCTCCATTGCTCCTGAGCAAAGAGCATCTACCCATACAGTTCAGGAAAGCCAGGTCCAATCGTTAGGATTAGCATTTTCAGAAAAAATGCACAAGTACACTAGGAAATATCACAGAGATGAAAGTAAAATATTGGAGTTGAAAAGAGCAAACAACACTGTGTGTCAAGTCTATAATCTGTATTTATAAACTATGGTTAAATACCACTCTCCTGCTCAACCTCTGACTGATCCAACCACCACCACCCCCAATCCCGTAACTTATATCATGGATTTTATGAACTACGATTTCAAATCTAGTATGTTGACTAGAATTCATTAATACGTATTTAACAGTGTACAGTACAATAAAAATAAATAGGAGTATGTGTTTCTATACCATTAAGTAGCAATAACACTGTGCCAATGCCCTTCAGTTCCTTTGCAGAAGGGCCAGGAAACAGTTTTTTACTCATGAGAATGAGGAAAGTAAAGCAAATATGTTCTCATTTTAAATTTGGTTTGACCATTGCTATCCTTACATGCAGAAATGTTCTACCTACTCAGTACAATTACGCATACTTTCTTTTTAAATGACTGACCATTTTTAATCGATAAATCAGGTTTCACCCATTACATTGTGCAACCCCTCCACAAAAATGTTAATTAAATATGAATTTTCAGTTTGGCTTAGAAACTATATTTCATCATTATAACCAGTTTCTTGATAAAGGCTTTCAAAATAGTTCTGCAGGTGAAAGATTCAACGGACCAAAACTGCAGTACTTAATTAAAAAGGAAAAAAATGTGAAAAGGAGTAAAAATAAAAGGGCATTTGAAAGCAAATTTCATCCCTCAACTAACCCAAGAAATAATGAGAAAGAAAAGAAAGGGAAAACAACCATGTATCTGTACACTGATTGTTCACCCAGTCTCAAGATGAACTGGGTGGCAGAGACAGTCACAAACTTTTTAACTAAATGAAAATAATAAATACACAAGTTCAAAAAGCATCACAGTCTTTTGGTAAAAACTAGTCAGAAATCCCAGGTTTTCTTTTGAAATTTGTGATTATACTATGCCTAAACAACCAAGGATTCCTTCTACACATACATATAAACAACTACAATATGTAAAGCAGAAGTGAATAAATAGTAAGTGTAAACTCAACTAAAAAACCCAATAAGTTATCAATAAAATATGAAAGGGCAGAACACTAAGCCAGCTTTACTTTTTGTAAAATAAATTAGATAACTGAAAGGAAGTGAGTATTTGTGTCAATTCTACAGGCCTGGGATAATATGCTGCTGAAAGCTGAACACTGATATGAGATCTCATAGGGGAGGGTGCGGGTGAGGAGCTTCAGAGATTGATTTGAAGCAAAAAAATTAACAGTTTGGGACCATATAATTTACATGTTTACAAAATCACCTAAGCCTGAAATTCAACTCATAACTTGTGTCTAGCTTTCCCATGTAAATTCTGGATACGTATTACTTAAATATTCTTAATGTAATGTAAACGTATACCGATCTTTTATGTTATATCACTTCAATAAGAAAAAACAACTACATGCAAAATTATGAATAATTATTTGGACTACAGGGAAAATCTTGGTCTCATGGAAGACAACAGCAGAACTCCCCAGTTTGGTTAAATTCCCAGTATAGTATAGTTAAGAGGCATGTTTAAGATACCCATACTTGATTGTGTAAATTAAAAAGCCTAAATGTCAAGTCAAACATCTAATTGTAAATGGAAACTCATTCCCTGAAGGCATATTCTTACAATTCCACACACCAACTCAAAAATAAAGATTGCACAAATATAAGGCAATGAAAAAAACAAACCAGAAGGCCACACAATTTGAAGACCAAGTTTTTCTTTACTTCAAAAATATATCTTTACATTCAAATTCCAATTTGCTGCACGGTAATAGGAATATGCAACCATAAATTTAATTTATCTTGATCATTTGCATCCCCTGGCAAACTGAGCTCAGGCACAACATCTGGTTTTCAGTGAAGACCTTGGTTACCTAGCCTTCTATCTGGGTCCATTATATTGCAAAGCAGTCAAGAAATAAGCCTCAGGGTCATGTAGTCCATTCTCCACTAAACTGTGAATTGCCTCATGATCGAACATTATCCAATAATGAAGGAATTTGCTCATGATCCATCACAAGAACTCTTCAGAGTATACGTGGAATTTTTTTAAATTTTCTTTTGAGATGAACACACAAAAGTATTGCAGTTACATAACTGAATTTGCTTCTTAAAATTTTGCAGAACAATGTCAGCTTGACAGTTAACCAAGCAAAAAGCTGAACCCAAATTGACAGAAATTAGAGTATTGCAAATGTCAATTTTTAAGGAGAACTTATCCCTCTCATCATTCTCCTTGGCTGGAGTGGCTGTTTTTCATTCTTGACCTTAAAACAGGACACACGTGAAAAAAGTACTTCATCCTTGTTCGCTTGACGATGTTACAATCCAGCAGTTAAATATTGTCTATCACCTTTTGCATACTTCAATCCATTTGGACATGGCCAAACAATGATTTGAAAAAAACAGTAAATACCACAATCATAATTTAACCTCTGGTAAATTAACTCCTAAAAAAGTTCATAGAACTAAAATATGACATCCACAAAATTAGGTAGCAGGACTCTTCCGCATTGGTCGCACTAAAAGATCGCTTTTTGGTAAGTTTCAGCGATAAACACTTCAAGCAGGAGGTACTGGCAGTCGTCTTACTATTTCCATAGCTATCTTTAGATAGGCTTTAGCCTGTAAAAACAGAAACATGTATTTATAAAAAGGAATATTTTACATCTCGTTAGGTATCTGTTCTTTCACACACCTTCAAAGAAAACCAAAAATGTTACAATAAGTGTGTTCAATTTAGCCAGTTGCGTGTTCAGGAAAAGCGATGCATTAATACAAAAAATAAGTACAAGCATTATTTAAAATATTGGGGGTGTGTGTAAAATTTAAATTTGGTATTATTCTGAGAATAGAACTTGACTGAACAATTTGTCTTAAACAGCAAACGGAATCAATATTCTTCTGGAGGAGAAAAGTTGAGAAAGAAGGGGACTCTCTAGTCCCACAGGTACTATTAATTATAAACTTCCCTCACCCTGAAGACTGAGCTGCATCGTGCACTGGATTGAGATAAAGAACCAGAGAAAACAACGACATTCCAAAAAAAATTTTTTTTGAGATTATTAATTCATTACAGACTAGACTACACTACAGAATTTCATATGCAGACATTAAAAATTAAAAGTATTTTCAAAAAAAGACATTTTTTCAAAAGACTGAAGTGGGTATTGGAAAAAACTAATTCCGCAACACCAGAATCCATACAGCAAAATCTCCCTCTCACGCCAACCTGTGGCATCTGGTCAGATACTGTCAGCTGGAGGGCAGAAAAGCACAGAACTGTAAGACTATCGGGAGTGACCCAAATAACTGTATTTCTTTTAACATCTCTAAAAGCATGACACAGCTAGGACCATTATCAGTCTAACATCAAGTATTCAGAAATTTAATGTCAAGAGTCATGTATAAAAACACTGCCTAAGGTCCAACACAGAACAAACCACAAAATGAAACCAAGTAATTCCTGTACCAAGCACAACAACTTGTAGTCAAAATGGAACATGCCTTTTAGAAAGGTCTCCAATCTTGATATAAAGGTTTTCAACTAAAATAGTATCTTTCTGTGTAATATATATAATCTCTTGTACGTTGTTCCAGAGGCAGATTACTTCCATTGTTAAAAATGTACACCTTATCTATAATTTGAATTTGTCATGCTTCAATTTCCAGCTTGTGCATTGTGTTCTGTGTTTGTCTCATACAATAGAAAATTCCCCTGCTATTCAGCTGGCTTCTACTCTGTTAGACTGTAACCAAGCTACTACTTCATCTTCTCAAATAAGTCTGCATATGGAGCCCACATTGACAACCTTTCCTGTTTTACTAGGAGAAATCACCAGAATATTCCCTACTGCACTGATCTCTCCTGCCTCCTGCAGCACTCCTAAATGGCTTTAACCTCGAGTTACACCTTCTGCCCCTGCTGAGCCTTTAAAACAGCCAACAAGCTAACAAATGCCTGAGGCCAGAGCTTGGAGGGCAGGAAGAGAAGGTCTGTCTCTCACTTGGGCCACTACCACCAACTGTGGCTGGTCTAAACCCTTTGCAGGGCCAGGTACCCTCTTCCAGGATTTGCTCCTGGCTTGTAGGGTTTTCTTTTCTGGCACTCCCAGCCTCAGCGCCTCACAGTGTTCACATGACCTTAAAACTAAAGTCACATAATTTTCTGAGTTCGTAAGGAATGCAGACGCCAAGCCAGAATTGTTTTCTCCCATAAGCGTGACTTTGTGGCAAGAACTATAAGAACTTAAATCACAAGCATGAAATTCAAACTTCTCCTATGGGCATAACTGCAGTGCAGTTGGGTAGCCCAGCTGTGCCCATGTGCAACACCCACCACACTGAGCTATTAATTCCCTGGGTGGTCCAGCTACTCCCCAGCTAGCCACTTGCCTAGATGAGATAATGGACCAACTTGAAATAAGGTGATTGACTGAAGTCGAGTTGCCTTTGCAGTTAAGTTTTTGACTAATTGGCGTAGAAGCACTCCAGGTGGGAATTTTGGACTATCTTTCAAGAGTCCCACAGGCAGCTCCCACTTTGCACAGACCAATTAATGTGTTTTAATGAGTCAATTAACAACCTGCATGGAAAATGTGGCCCCTTCTAGAGACTGCCCAGACTGTTCCTGCTCCAGAGTTGATCAAATTATACACAGAATTATAAATACACCATAGAAATTGTTCCTGCAGGTGCAGAAATAGAAAAATAGGACAGTGGGTTTGTACATACTTAAGATAGGAGATGTTCTGCATATATTAATCAAGATAAACAGCAACAATGGATCATGCATATGCTGTAGTAGTCATACAGGACCACAGACTAGCTGCATTGTTAAAACTGAGCTGAACAGCACGTCAGGGAGTCTCATTTGATCCAGCCAAAGACACCATTGGCAAGGGTGCTTGGAACACAGAGTTTCATAACCATCCAGACGGCAACCAGGTATCCTGTTTGGGAAACCTGATTGCTTGTGTAACTGTTACCCTACGTCAAGATCCCAATAAACTAGATATTTTTTCCCTCCAAAACATTGTTAATCAGTATCTAGGCAACAATTTCACAATGTACACTGACTTTCATTGACCAAGTAGCTGATCTGTCACTTCATAACAGCAGGTTCCTGGTACAAGTCTTTGTAGCCAGCGTGCTAGTATAAAGTAGTCCTAGTGTTACCAGCAATCAGTCTTACCTGCTTTATATGTTGAACAGACCAGTATCTCATCCATGTCCTTACAGAACTCTACCAGTGGACCTGTCTTGGACAAAATCAACTGTTTTGAGCCTTAGCTTCCTATCTTTGACCAAATCATTCAGCTATGAGCGAGGACCTATCAGCAGAAACATACATCAACATATGTGAAAGGTCTAAATGGAATCTCAGTGACTGTCAATATGCCTTTCATTACATATAAACAACCCTACACGTACTGAATGGTTTCTCCTACTCAAGAACTTTTCAGTGTGACATCTGTAGACAGAGAGCACAGCTCAGTTCAGCTGTTTACCCCATCATTACTAAGCAAAAGAAGATGGGTTGCAACTGAAAATGGATAGGGTTTTTTATTTCCCTTTCGGGTGAAAAGCCAAAGGAGAAAAAGTAGAGGATGAGTTCTTATTCATCACTCAACCATTTTCATTTTAATAGGATAAAAGTGAACTTTACAGACCAGTTTTTCCCTTTACAGTTTGGAAACTCTAAAGGAGTGGTTTAATGACCGTCTTTATGAAAGCATTTTTTTGTAGATGGACAACTTTATATTTAACAGTAACATATCAGCTAGCTGGAAGCCAAACATTCTCCCTGCTTCGAGAGGATGAAGGAGAAGTGCACAGGAAGACAGAATACCCTAAAAACAGACCAGACTTGGTCATTATGAATGCTGCCTAGGTGGGGTCTGAGAGCAGCACTGAGTAAGGCAGAGGCGGAAGGTGATGTTCAGGGACTTGAAAGAGCTGAATAATGGCCACGTGAGAGACCGTTCACCTCTCAAACGCTGCTACAAACACTGCCAGAAAAGAGTGCAGCATTCTTTAAACGACAAACCTCCTTAGGACTGAGAGGGCACGGTAGATGATGAAGTGACTAATGACAGCATTAGATCTTGGGAGTAGAAAATGGATAAGTTGTAATGAAGTTCATCAGGAAAAGGACTGAAAAGTACTACTTAGCCTAAATAATCAGAACATCCTGATTCATTACTCTGTCATGGGATAATAGACATGGGGTAGATTTAAAGTGCAAGTCTTTTTATTAGCTCATCTAATTAAGCCCTATGGTTATCCCAGAGAAATGTGAGCCTTTCAGTTATGGCACTTCTTTCTCCCTAAAAATCTTACCCATAAGGGAAGTATGCATCACTGCTAAGATTACTGCAAACTGACCATACAGGTCATAGCTGACTCTTCCCTGTTCTCGTGGATTGGATTGACCTGCTAGTTTGCCTTTCACTGAAGTGCAGATCTTAGCCTGCAAACAGCTCACTACCGTGGCTTCCAGTGTCTAGCGCAACGACCACACAAATACAAAATACAATTTACCCATCAGCAAAGTTAAAACAGGTAGGAGTCGGTATCACATTCGCCTTCACCAAAATCACTGCATACAAACTTCAGACCAGCAACTCAGAAAAAGCACGCTGATTCTGTCACTTGGTTGCAGGCCAAGTACACCACAGAGTGTAAATCCCAGTACTGACATGCTTTCTAACTCCCATTTGTGATTAAAAAACTCCAAAACTATTAAGATGCTTTATCCAGCCCAGCAATCCAAGGGAGAATATATGCAAGTCCCGACTGTCTGGAATATCAAATGCTGTGGATGCTGCTATAGCTGTAAAGAAGGATAAAGTATTTAAATCTGCTCAGCTGAGCTGTTAGGAGCTTATACTTTATTCATTGCTAAAGGAAACTAGCAACCATGAGCAATGAGCAACTACCCAAATAGTGACTATCACAAGGGCAAATACTAGACTTAGTTACCGTCTGCATGGAAATAATGATAGGTGATAGCTTTCGTTCTTATTAACATTCTCTTTGCTCAACCACAGTCCATTTTCCAGTTCAATCAGATTTTTAAATAGCTTTAATTTTCATGGAAATTGCTTGTTACTTTGACAGAACTCAAACCTTCAGTGCATGCCTGGAGCTGCCCTCCAATGTCTGTATTTTACTGTGGTCAACTCAGAAGGCACTAAAAGCATGATGACAAACAAAGCTTTAAGTGAGCTTCCACTTCAAATAAAAGCTTTGTGTCACACAGAGAAATTCTTGATTATTGCAAGAGGCCCAGAGCCTTTCCCACTCTGTCTTCCTCTGGGCAGTTCTACCATAAGGTGCTGCTTTGCATATATTGGCAACTCCTGCCAAGCTGCAACGAAGTCTCAGCCCAGAAAGGGGACAGTCAATTCATAGATTACAAGACGAAATGGAGGAGACGGGTACATAAACTGGATGCTTCCTGAATCTAATGCCTAAAAAAAAAATTCCTTAGTGCTCATGGAAAATTTCCTGTTAATCCTATAGATCAGCAGTTGCAAAAGCCAAGCTGTCCTCTGAGGGAGCTTCAGCTGGGAAACACTGCTAGCCCCAAGGTGCCATTATGCATGTACATCACTCAGGTGCCATTATGTACATCAAAAAAGACAGCCTGGCCACAAAACAGGGTGAAGTAGAACAGTGCAATTCAAATGCAATATAGTAACATCCTTCAAACAGACTGTCCTACCACTCAGCATTTTCTTCAGCAGAGTGAAACGTAAATGAGGGTCTGATGATGCATTGTACTATCTACACCCTGAACGAAGGATTCAAACCTACACAGACCAAATGTTACTGTGATCATTCAAAGGAAGCCTTGATGATAAGGCATATTATAAATCATATCACGTAGCCATCTTCAGGGTTTGCTTTTCTTTTAAAGACATCACACCCTGGAGAGACCAGTCTTTAAATGGAATTATTCATGGCAGCTAAACAACAGCAAACATTATTTGCTACCACTACTTCAATTTTTCTCCAACTATTTCTTGCAAGCTTTAAAAGGTGGTACATTTTTATCCTGCTCACACATCACTCTTTCACAGAGTTCTACAAAAAAAGTCTTTCTGAATACAAATTCCACCTGTCTCTTTGGATAATACCACAGTAAGGCCTGTAACATTTCTCATTTAATTGAAAAGGGATTTTTAACCAGACTTACTTTCCTCTGCTATGTCAGACTGCTGATGCCTTGTGCCTCTGTTTTCTACCTGACTGCGCTTTTTCTCTCCCCTTATAGTTCTGTCTGCAATTGACTGGCCTCAAAATCCTTCACCAATATATATGAATATATGAAATCCAAAAGCGGGCTGAATACATTTCACATTGTTAAATGTGAACTAGACAGTAACAGAACCTCCCGCAAGAAGTACGTGGGGTTTGCATCATATGCTGGTCATTCATATCACAAGCTGGATAGGATGACATTAAGCGTGTTTTCCAGCCACAGGTCATGGCTTCCTTGCTCTGGGACAAGCTTGGCTCTCCTCCTACCCAAGTCATAAATTCCTCACCACACTGCATCTAAATTTGTGCATACCTGCAAAAGGCTGTGCAATCTGAGGATCCAGCACTCTGTAAGTTACGTATGATTCACCGGGTTTGCTCCCTTTCATCTTCCCCTACTTTCCCGATAGATTCCACTTGATTTTTACGTAACAAGAGGGTGAACTCAAAGCATTTTTTCTTAATAGATTCCAAATGTTTCCCATTACAATATGTGGCAAGAAAACACTAAGGAACTAACTGACCACTGTATGTTTCCTGGAATTTTTATTTTTTACTTCCAAAAAGTAGTCATCATCACAGTTTCTGCCATGAGGGCTCACTATCTCTTTAATAATGGAGACGGGGAAGAAGGTGAAATCTAAACTTCATTCTTTCATGACTTCTCTGCTGTCTTGAATACATTATCCCTGCTGAACCTTAGAGGTCTACCATCTCTCCTCTGCAGTTTTCTTTTTTTTTTTTTTTTTAAATGATGAGAGACATCATCTACTGCTTGCCTCAGCCTCCAGCATGTCTCCTCCCTGAAATGTCTATCCCAACAAGAATCCCTAGCTTTTAGAAGGTAAATGGACACACTGGTACAGCAAATGTATTTTGTACTTCCTTGAGCTCCTTCTTTGATCTTGAGATAGATGGGAGTTTGATGCTGAACAGTCACAGTTAGCCTGTCTCTTCTGGCAAGGCATTAGAAATTCCACTGTGCCATCAAGGCTGTGATATACCCAAAAGTTTTTAGCAGGAAGTCATCACAAGATAACCACCAACTGTCCCGTATCTCTCAGGGTTTTGTGCTCACAGACGGAAGTGCTCTTAGGAATCTCTACTTACTTTTTCCCCCAGTACTGATGGAGAGTTCACTGGGCATTTAAACAACTCATTTTGTGGAAGAATTACTCCACTGCAATTCGTCATATTCCGTATCTTTTGCTGTATTCCTAGTTCTCTTATCCGTAAGTTTCAGGATGCCTCTTTCAAACACCTGCTTTGTTGCTGGTTCCTTCTCATGATACTTAGGCATTCCTCTACATCTGAGCATGATCAATTTCATGTGGTTTCAGCGATTCCTCATTTCTTTTCCCTATTCTACCTTTTTCCCTATTCCACCATTTTAGCAGCGTTCCTGATTTTCCCTTACTAGCCTTTGCTGCCTGGAGAATCTCTCATATGCTCGGGTGAGCAAAAAAAAACCCAAAGCCCTAGTCAGCCAATCTACCTCCATGGCCTGATGGAGGAGGAAAATGCTCCCCAAGATTCTTGATTATCTCCAGAAGGGTCTGGTTAAGTCCTCACTGTTGATTAAACTAAGAAATTATTAGCTTGTTGTAGAGGATCTTAGATCACTCCCAACTGCTGTGGTCTGTCTGCTCTCCTTCTGTTAGACTAGCCCCTGCTGCTTGTGCTAACATGCGAGTACAGCAATACCCTGTTTGTAAAGCACGTAACAAAGTTTTGTCAATGAAGAGTGCTTAAAAAAAAGCCACAATTTAAACAACTAAGCTGACAGAAACACTAACACAGACAATGTTATACCAAGAGCAAAATCATTTTACCAGCACTGTTTATTTCTCCTTGGGGACTGTCTCAAGCTTCACCAGAAAAGCAGCTCCGGCCATTAAACCTTCACATCCTTTAGCTATATAGTCAGCCCTTTCCGTAAGCAGACCAGTCTTACGTATTCTGTGCCTTCCCTAAGGATAAACTTTCCTAGTTCACACATGCGCAATTCTACAAGTAATTTTCTTTTTTCTGGAAAGGTTGTTTTGGTTCTTAGTAATTTCCTTGCCAGCTGTGAAAAGGAAGCTTCCCTTTTCCACCAACTACATCTAAGTTTTAAAATAACAAATTTAGACAAGTTTGTTTACACATTTTAAAATTCTAGTATAGAGTGACAGCTATATTTTTATGTATCAGCAAGGCAAGTTGAACCCCATGGCAGGTGTGTAAGCAAAAAAAAGTATTAGCTAACATATTTTAGAAACACCTTTTATTCTAGCCTTGACAGAGCTCAGAAGGTGTTACAGCATGCTGGGTTTCTGAGAAGTCAATCACTATCCTTATTCCCCACTGTTTGAATCAGCTAGGTATTATTTCAGTTCTGTGATTCTACATTTGATTTGTAAGTGTGTTCTAACAAAAACCAGCACAGAAGTTTGTATTAAAAAACCCCGTAAATTTAAGGGACAAGAGCAGAGATAATTTCAGCAGCTCTGCGCACATTGTTCTCTGTCTGAAAAATCGTGATTGTTCAAGCATGAATAGCCACAATTTTAGTTTATTTGAGAAACATGGTGATAGGTGTCACGTATTAAAGCTTAGAATCTGACCTTATATGACCTCTCCCACCATCAGTTATGTGCTAAGATTTTAATTTTTCTTTTAAAATGTAAGAGAACAATACTAATTTTCTGTCTTTAAAATGAGAAGCAAACTGCAGATAAATGTAGAGATTAGTGACATCTAAAAAAACTTCATTCTCTGAGGAGAATGATTATCTCTCAGACACAACGACAGAGAAGAATATTAAAAGTTTTCCCCAGAGTCACACATATTTGTCAATCTTTATTCTTCTTCATATTTAACTTAATTGCCACAAATGGTGCTTATAACCCCTCCTTTCATTACCAAGAACATAGTCCAAGGAGGAACAGATGGCAACACAACAGACTTTCTTGTCTTTTTTAATTTTCAGAATGCTGTCCTAAATGTCTGAATTTTTAGATTGATAATCCTGCAGGCTACAGACTCTTCGTTATTATAGATTTCAGATACTGTGAGCTGTGAGCCTTCCATCTTGGTTTACTCAGCTGTTCTGCTTCAACTTTGACCTAAGCTATGCATCTGTTCAAACCTTCACACTGCTGATCAAACTTTCCAGATAGAAACTACTGTATTGATTATAATGATTCCCTTTCACAAGGATCTAGACTCAAGATCACTACATTATTCACACAGGATCAGCATGGGCCTTGCCCAAGCCTAGCAAAAATACCGCATTCAATTAGAAATTGAGAGGCCCTAGCACGGCTGCTTCTCTTTCAAAACAAAACGATGTAGGACAATTTTAAGACTGTCACTGTTGCTCCAGAATCCCAATCAGTATGGTAATAATACTGTTCTTTTTTTTTTCTTTTAAAAGACTGTGAAGGAAAAAAATATTTCAGCATGTGCCTAGCAATCATGATACTAGAAGGGTTACCTTACTTGTACATTTTACCTTATCTCTAATTGATTCTACCATCTATTATCAGCATTAATCACTTTTTTTTTATGCTAACATCTAAGCAGCAGTCAAGAGTCAGGCTGTATCATGCCATATACTGTGCAAACACAATGTGTCAGACAATACCCTGCCCTACATAGCCTGGCAGACAAACTCTAGCAGAGGCACAAGACAAAATACTAGCCAGGAAAATCTTATTCTATCAGTGTTAATGAAGTTCTATAGGTGCAACTGCTTTTCTTTACAGACTTGCATATTTGACTCCCATCACCTCTACAACTCATATTTTCCTTTGGCAATAAAACTTTATGGTAAAGGCACAGAAAAATCCATTTCCTCATGTGTGTAAATTGCTCCGCTTCCTGCTGAAAACAACCCAGGTACTGACAATACACAGGTTTTCCTCCAAACATCTTTTGATAGCACCCTCTGACAGTTTCCAGACTCAACTACCAAAGGCTCCACTGACAGTTTTAGAGGACCTGCATTAGCTGCAAGGTCTCATGAGGCTTGACACTGACCTTCCTCTTCTTGGCATGCCAGAATCTGGATCAAATCTTTGCTGTTCTGAATGATTTTGACTAATTAAACAAAACCAAACCCACAGAAGCAGAACAGATGACCAGCATTCCAAAATGAAGGGCTGGAGTTACTTGATGATACTACCCTCTTTTACTTTATTTCCCTAAGTTACATTAAGATACACATTTCTTTTCAAACAGCAATAATGAGAAGCGTTCTCCATTCACTCTTGGGGGAGGGTTTGTTGTTGTTTTAAGTGCAGTGCATCAAACTTACAGCATCACTTTCAGGCTGTGAGATCACAACGGGCTGTCCTGAATCACACGTCTCCCGTATATTAACATGCAGTGGAATGTCTCCTGTATCAAAAATAGCAAGACACAACATATGTGAAGACCTAAAATTTCTTAAATGTTTCATTAAAATAGCCCTAAAGCAACTTGAAATCAAATTCCGTTTTGGTATATTCTTCAAATTATTTAATCTCAAAAAAAATCAGCATTTAAAATGAAAATTTGCTGCAGTACAGTTTCTGTACATCCATAATGATTAATGTCAACCATATTCTGGATTTTTCATTCTCTGAATAGGAAGGACTATGCTTTGTAGTCATTTATTAGAGATGGCAGTTTGTTTTTTTGCCTCAAATACACAGAAAAAAACAGGCCGAGATACAAATTATTTTGCATGCATTAAAAAAAAATTGCTTGAGTGTTAGGCAAATACTCATCATGCACCTTACTGTTCAGCCTATCTCCTCATTGCATATTCTTTTCAATGCTGTTTTAAGATTTTAATCACTGTTCAAAGACTTCTTTGAATACTTAATTTCCAAATAATAGCATTTGTTATTGTCCTTATTAGGCCTTGGATCCAATTAAAAGGTAGACAACTATTCAGTTCATTCTTCTTTTCAACAGAAATCATCTTTATATTCTGCTTTTATAACAAGCAGAGAACTGTCAGAGAGGAAAGGAACGCTCTAAAGGAGAATCAATTAGCAGCCCTATTCCATTCTGAAACGTACTTTCTGAAATAATGTTTTTCAGCACTAAAGAAAACGTGAAGTTCCCATGTTTAGTTCATTGCTTAATATATAATTATGAAGTGAAATGAAGACCAACATTCTTTTAATGGAAGATGGAGCTACATTGTACATCATGGATGGATGCAGACAGAACAGCCTACCTTAATTCAATCTTGACTCATCTCAGAAACTGTATCAGTTTAATTCATATAGTTTAGCATTTATTAGCATTTAACATTTATTTAACCCAAACCAAGGCCAGTGTAAACTACTGAAGTTCAATATAATCAGAAAAAGAAACATTAAGAAAACTGTATGAAAAATTGACACAGCTTAAGAGATAAAAAAACCAGAATCGAAAGCAAGCAGGAATAGAAACAAAACCCCAAATTGCAAACACAAAAGCTGTGGCTCCATGATTAGCAAGCTGAACCTTTGAGGAACTTCTATTTGTTATTTATGATGATTATAGTCCATTTCCTTCAAATATAGTTGTTTCTTATTTGTTTCAGTCATGAATAAATTTCTTTAGGCATAAAAGTTTGTTCATTTGTTAATTAAAAAAATATTTAGGGAGTCCTTTGAAAGTTTTTTTAAGCTTAAATGTTCTTAATAGAATAATGATAACTTCATAAATCTCCCAGAAGTCGGTTCCTACCATTATTTTATACAGAAACTAATCTTCGCTTTTTTCCCAAGGGGATGTTTTGTTAATGAAAAAAATACTTCTTCGCTATCAGCTTAATAACAATCTCAGAGAATTACAAAAAGAACTGCCCTACTACAAAATGACAGCCTCTCCTTTTCCTCAGACTTACAAAGATGTGCTGGTACTACAGGAGCATACCAGGACTTGTATGAACAAAAGTGCAAGTCAGAAGATAAGGCAAAATGCATTCTTAATTTAAAAAAAAAAAAAAAAAAAACCTTATAAATTAAGCAGAAGCATAAAGACAGCAAAAGCATGCGCACAGCTGTTTGGGTGATAAGCGTTTGAGGAAGAAGAAATTTTTGCACTATTCTTCACTACAGAATGTGATGGGAACTTGCCATTTTTCTGTTTTTCTGATACTAACAATTATTGCTGACTGCAAAGAAAGGGTAAGTGCTGAGAATAATTTGCATTTATTATAGGAAGTAAAAACAAAAATAATTTTAAAAATCTGAGAGTCATTGTTGCTGGTTCTATTAGCAGACACAGTTTAAAAAGTTAGGAAGTGCAAAGGTCAGGATGGACTGTACAGAAATTATCTTAGTATTATGTATATCAATGGTATAGCTTTCCGGTCACAGTTATGGTCATCAAACTTCAAAAAAAAGAAAGTAAAATGGGGGAATTTCAGAGACAGGGAAAGGAACAATCAGCAGCAGAAAGTCTTTCTCACAAACTTTGGCATGCTTTCCTTTAGGGAACAATAAAAAGACAAGACAATCAAAAGTATATGAAATAATGAACTACACTCAAAGGTGTACTGGCAACTGCTCATTGTCTTCTGTCATAAACAAAAATAAAGGAGGTATTCAGTAATATTAAAGGCAGCCAACGCTGAGCAAATAAAAGGAGAATATTTTTATTTCCTGCACATTGTTAGCTTGCAGAATTTGTCAGATGTTATCATGGACACTAAACCCTCGTCAGGTTTCACAAGAGGACTAGGTGCTGAGGTGAACAACCAGAACAGCTACAGGTGTTGCAAAATATAAGCAAAATAAATTTAGAAATGCTAATTTTAAATATATACATTTTATATATATATACACACACACAGAGACACACGAAAAATAAGTTCTCAAGGCTTTTGGGCAGAATTCCAATACAATGGGATAAAACTTCCATTTGGGATAAATTAACGTAAAATCTGTAAGCAGTAATTCTTATAATACCATATGGTATTATTATATAATGATCATCCCTGGAAGGAGAAGCATACTAATCAGATCAAGCACTGTAGTTCTAAATTTAACCCTTGGGGCATTATTCCTAATCTTAGTCTGGTCTTTCAGTGACAGTTTGAAGGTAAACTTCACTCTGTTTTTCTTCATACATCTCATCCATCCCCTGCTAAACCTGTAAATCTCTTGCATCACTCCTAATTAAACACAATCACAATCAGTTCCACCCTCTCAGGGAATAACAAAAACCACCTATGGGACCAATGGCATGGCTCACCATTTGTGCCTGCATATCTAAACGCATGTTTGATTCAACTGCTTGCGGAGGATTTCCATCCATCCACATAACCCAGGGCTGTAGAAGTCCCCTTGGGCTCCGATCACAACTCATTATATATTCAGAAAACTAAAAGATAGCCCAAAAGCATGTCTTTAATTATGTGTTGCCTTGCTATCTTAAGTTTATGTCAGACCTTGATGTTTCTGTGTTGATCTTTCTAAGTGAGCTTCCTGGTTCTTTTTAATGAATTAGCTCTGGAAAATCATTGAGATAATTATAGTAATACATGGAAACACATCATTAGCACATGCAATTATCCCATTTACCAACTTAATTATGCTGTGTTATATTCTGTAAATTTTTTTTTACTGACAGCACAGGTTGAAATATGTCTTTTTAAAATAGCAATGTATATTTTAAAGATCAATGTATATTTTAAGCTTATAGGCATGCCAGATTGTTTAATCATGGCTAATTTTTGTTTTCAATAAAGATAAATTTTCTTTTGAAACAACATTTTGCAATTCAGCATATTCTTTTAATCTCAACACTTAAACACAATCATTGCAATCTGCTTGCTTCCATACAAGAGTCAGGAGATCTTTGTATGGGCATAAAACCAACTGCTTTAAGGGACTGCATTTCAAATTACCGTATTTATTTTAATGTGTAACAACTCGTTTCATTTAAATGAAACAAATGAGAAAATTTCTATCGACATTAATGAACAGAGTTTAGGTCTGTTTTACAAGACCAAATAGAATTCTTAGTTATTTGCAAAAATTTTTGCATGATCAATAACATAATGAATTTCAAGCAATACAGCACATCGATATCAGAACAATTCATGTTCTGGATTGTTTATAAATCAGAAGAGATTTAAGATGCAATTCGAGAATTTTCATATCCAGTCCACATCCCATTTACAAGAATGATCCTGATAAGGAGGAAAAATTGTGATATTCAACTACTTAAGTTATTAGTTCTATTATATCTGAACACTGTCTGAATAGAGAGTAATCTAGGATTATGCAGTTTCATACTTCAGTTAATGCTTCCCTCACGCATGCCATTAAATTTTTCTTTAAAAATAAACCCATTTTATATCCTTACCTAAAATATCCAATCCGAGGGTTTTTGCTAGATGTCTTACACCGTCAGCTCCGAAAATGTGTGTCTCGTGCTTACACTTGGGACACTGGAAAACACTCATATTTTGAACCAGTCCTAAAACCTGTTACAGTAAAAGAAAGGAATGTTTAAACCTGGGATTCAAGTATCAGTAATTCCATTATTCATCTCTGACAATAAAGAGGAGATTATCAACAAAGAATCAACAAAGAGTACTCATTTATAATGGGAAGTAGCAGCAATATCAAACTCATTAACATAATTATCAACTCTTATTAGTTGTCTCAGTTGCACTATCATTTGCACATTACTTCAGGTTTTTCACATTCATACCTCTCAAAGATTAACAAACTTATTTGTAACAAAAAATACCTCTTGTACAGGTCTATCTTTCCAAGAACTCTCCCTGCCAGTATTTCATTTTCGAACTCTGAATACTGGAAGAATTTTCATGTTGTGTCTTATAGCTTTGTAATTTGCAGTTTCAGGAAACACAAAATAAAAACATACCATTACAAGAAATGACACAGACATGCTTTTAGGATATTTTTGTAAGTTATCCTGTATGGAAATGTTTTCAAAAAGAAGCAGATTTGCTATTCTTCTGAAGAGCAGAAACACATTTTAAAGATCAAACAAAAGAAATAATTATGTGAAACTAAGTGGCAAAAAACACAGCATAAAAATCTAATGCACACATATTAGGTATCTTTCTGTTGATGCCAGGTGTTCAACGCCATCCTTGCAAAATATGTCAAATGAAAATTTGCCAAATCATGCACACAAAAATCTTCTTTCACAGTGTACAATAATGCTAATGATAGCGTTGATCTCATTTTATTCACCTAGTAAACAAAACTGTTCATTGAGGCAGAGCAGAATTTCGCAAAAGTGATGAAAACAGCATTCAGGCACTACGGAGTGAAAGCTTCTACCCATCTGCTGATCAACAGAAGATCTGCTTTAAGAGGCTCCATGTTACAATATTTCACTTTAAGATTTATACGTTATCTAGATGTGTCACACACTATAGCCAAGTTTTGAAAATATGAACACATATTTTCAAGTACAAAAACTTATTTTACCTTGTAGCATTTTGTAATTTTAAATTTCCCTGAGCATTCTAGTTTTGTGCTTGAACAAGCTGGCCTAGTTATTAGAGGAGTAACATCCACTATGCTAATGAAGCATATCTAAAAGGATATGCCAGTGTTCAATGCAACCAATAAATATTAAGTATTTAATTAAGAGTGAATGTACAACTTTTGGCACCAAAAGCATGTTATTTACAATATCTTAATAAAAAAAGTCCTTGTATCTAAGCTAAAAATGATCAAAAGATGATCAACTGTTTCTTCTATACCAATATAATGTGTTTCACACTATTTTCTAAGAAGTCTTTATTTATGTAAAACTTTCAGAGGGCTTAAAGCAAGGAACATTTTAAGAAAGAGAAGACAAGAGAAGAGAAAAAAGAGAAGACAAGAGAAGAGAAAAAAGAGAAGACAAGAGAAGAGAAAAAAGAGAAGACAAGAGAAGAGAAAAAAGAGAAAAAAAAAAAGATTACTTGAACACCACTAACTTTCCCCATTTTCTACTGTCTCCCAGGGACTGCCAGAGGAGCAAGGTGAGCAAGTTTCTATTTACTGGGACATTATTACAGGTAATTTTCTCATCCAGTTCTTAAACTGAGAGACATGAAATACTACATGTCCAAGGGTACACAGTGCAGGGATGGTAAAAAGGGCTTTACAGCCACAGCCTTCTATGATGACCTCCGAGCAGGCATTCATCCTGCTCTCCTTAAATTTAAGTCATGGACTTTTCAATGTGTTGGTAAAATGCAGAACATTGGAAGGAGTATCATGTGACAGAAGAAAAATAGTATTTTAACTAAGATACAGGGAAGCCACTTTCTGCAGCACAGGAAAAAAAGAGAACTTGACATTTATACTTTAAATGAATTAATTAATCTTCAGGTATCTTGGGGTTTGAACTTTCTGTTCTCATCAAAGTAGTCATACAACATTTACGATTCAGCAAATTCACAATCAAAAAAAAAGTTATGTAGTCTACTATTGTTCTGTGAATAGTTAAGGACTATTACAGCTGTTATGTTAATTCTTTGAAACCTAGAACTAAGAAGTCCTTCTGCCACAGTTAATGCAAATGCTGAGATACAGCTGTATCCCCAATGCTGTATCAGTTTTAGAGGTCTTATTCACTGTCCTTTTTTGTTCTCATTTCAACAAATCTTACTAAAAGCAAATGACATTTCAGCATTACACAATAATTTCTATTTTTTTCAGTGTTGTTCCTATCTGTCAGCCAATAAGTAGTTCATATTTATTAATGTATAAATTATTCTTCTGGAATACGAAGAGATTTTTTTGAATATTAAGTTTCCAATTATAAACACCCAGTTTAATATAGAATCTGTGCAAACATACACAACTGTAGCGCTGAAGTGTATTTTTAACATGCATATTTCTGCAGATATATTTACAAAAGGAAGAGAGTTCACTATGATCTTCAGAGCTTTTAAATCTACAGACAAAGTAATAGGTCTTGTTAATGAAGTCAGTAATAACTCTCATTTCCCTGCTCAAATAATAGATCTGGAATAGCTTCAAAGCAGCTGTTACTGTCTACACAAACTATCCCATAAGTATGTGTCAATCCTATTTTAGTTCTTAGTCAGCTCCTTTCCCTGTATACTTCTCAGCAAACTTGGCTCAGCACGACATGATAACTAGTATGATGAGATGCACCGCAACACAGGAGCTAACCTACAGTAGCAGAGGGGAGTTATAATGCACAGAACTGAATTTCATTTAGTCGAATCGTTAGTTTAAATGGTGAAGTGACACCTATCAAGAAATAACAGGAAATTAAGAAACCTTTCATTATGAATTATCTGCACACACACACGGTTTCTGAATGTTTACATATTTCTTATGCTCAATTAAACTTTTGGTTACACAACAAATCATGCCGAACTCCAAATATACTTTCTAAGTTAAAGAAAATACAGTGAGAAAATGAAAATTCCTGAGAAACCCACTTAAGTCGTTCACTGTACTTAAGGATGGATGGCGCTGAGGTCCGACTCCAGCCTGATGGGGACTGACATGATCAGGGTTACAGGTGTGCAGTCTGCCATCAACTTCCTATGTAACCATCAGTCAGTCACTTGATGTTTCAGTGCTTCAAGTAAATGTGCACAATAGTATTTCTGTCTTCCTACCTTTCCTCTTATAATGAGCAATTTTTGGCTCTAACTTCTGTTCCCAATATGAAGCCACAATCTCAGCTGGGTACTCTGAATGCTACAGAAATACCAGTAAGTACAGAGCCAAATAAACAATTTTAGTACAACTTAGAAGGAAATACATAGCTGAGTTTACACAAGCCTATAAAATCCACCACATAACCTTCCAATTCAAGGAAACTACCAGAAAAGTTGCATATTTAACTAAAACCCTGTCATCTTCTTTCAGGGATATGATTGATAAGATAAACCATACTGAACTGAACTCAACTTCAGCAGGTGTAAATAGGCATTTTTTCCATAAATACTCAAACTTACTCCCTTTTTTGAGTCACCTGCCCAGAGCAAGCCTCTGGGATGCAGGAAAACGATGGCCGAATTCATATAACAGGCAAGAATCTTGAAAATTGTTGTGATAGGAGTCAGCAACACTTTGCAAACTCCTTCCTTACCAGGTTTGCTTCACTGCACAAGAGATGGCACTCCTCTTCCAATGCCTACATCCTAAGACTGAAAATAAGACTCTTGCATTGTAATCCTGGTCCTAACGCTGAAGCTCATTGCCAGCTTTTCATCAGTTCCTTCAGTCACTCATTTCAATGCAGTAAAGGACAAACAGACAACATTAACAATTGTGACTTTACTGTGGTAATACTACGTATGACATTTGAGGCTTTGGTAACTAATGACTGTGGGGGTGGGGGGACGGTGGTATATGTATGCCCATATGTACAAGGAGAGACTCCGGTTCATTAAATATAAACAAGCATACTCAAAGACTCAGAGCTCAGTAACCTATAGACTCTCTGCTTCTTTGAAAAGTAGACGCTTTGCAAGTGCTTTTTTTAAAGATTATAGATTTTAAAGATTCGATTTATAAAGATCAGTCAATTATATAATCAGGACACGCAATTTTAGCACAGTTCCACACACTCTATGCCTTTGAACAAAACAGACTTAGAAAATAATCCTAGTAATTTCTCATTAAATCAAAAGGAAAATTCAACAAAGTCCTAACTTGAACACAATTTTACTTGAAGAAAATAATTCTGCACAATTTTAGCAAACCCAAACATAAAATCAAACCAAAACATTCCAAATATTGTTATTCTTCTGTTACATATGTTTGGGTTTCTAGTAGCAAATGATAAATGCTACTATACTTTCATTTTGGTGCAAATATGCTTACAGAAGAGTTAACTAAGGAATTTATCAATGTATTTCTTTTGTTAAGCTATTCTGTAAATTAAAACAAAAAGGGAAAGCAGTCGCTTCAAGGTTTCTGTTGCATTTTTTAAATTAACAAAGCTCTAGCTATGAAAGTAATTTCCTTTCTTAATAATGAGTAGAAGTGACCTTCACACAGGTAAGCAAGAAAACATCTTTTTTGAAGTATAGTAAATGAGGTTTTTTTTCTTTACTGTTTAAGATAAAGAAGCATTTCAGTTCATATTTTCTCATCAACTGCACATTTCAAATGAAAAATGAATCTCTTCATGAACATACTCTACAGTATAACGTTCAGTTACTTAGCAACTTGTAGCACACAGAAAATACTGAGTCAAAGATGTCACCCTGTTTAATATCTTCTCCCAATCCATATGAATATTGTGGATATTTTTAAATTTTGCATTTCTCAAACAAGCACACTACCATGTAAGCTATAAACCTCATGAAAAACAAAGTGATATAGACAGCCTTCTACTTGGCATGACAGTCATGGAGACCTTCAAATGGCAAAGTGACAATTAGGTACATTTGTATCTCTCCAAAAACTTAAATTTGCTTCTTAAAATGTACCCATGTATGATTTTTCCACATTTCAAGAAATTTTAGATTTTAAGCACCAATACAGACAGTGCTGAAGAGGACACATAATGAGTATGTAGTAAGACAGTACAATTGAAAAGCACACGTTACTTTAAGATACTCTGTTTAGCAGTCTGATCTATTCCAGGTGATTAAACAAACAGATTTAAATGAAATCAAGTACTATTATGACCTCGGCCTTAGAAAATTCTTTCCTTTCTGTTAAAGCAAGCCTCTGATACAGATATAAGATGGATTCCAATCTTTTCTTTTTAACAAGAATTTATGAAATTCAAGTGATTACTGAATGGTTTGTTTACCTATTGCAGTATATGATTTTTTTAAATTTTTTTTTACATTTTGGAAAAACAGTCTACTGGTATTTTTAATGTAGAGGCTTACAGGTACATGGACTTTTCTAAACATTTCAGCTCCTTTGCGTGCATCCAATAAAGCCACATCTTGTGGAGTGGAGATGATCACAGCTCCTGGGAAAAGAAAACATGAAATACCAATAAAATGTGTATTATTAATTATACTGTTAAATATTTTGACTATTTAGTATGTGCTAGTAAATTCAAAGTAGTCACACACTTATATGTTGGGGGTTTTTTAATCTAAGGAAGGAAATGATGCTTAGCTGTTTTCTTATGCAATGACCAAAATCACCGAGATATGACATGGAGTGACAGAAATAATTTAGATATTTTCATCATAGGTTTTTCTGTGTAGAAACCACTTATATTTTCTAAATGAGAAAACCGATCTAGCTGTCTTATGATCGTGGATAGAAGACAACATGGTCCACATGCTGACAGGTTGCAGAGGCGGTACTCTGGGAATATCTATACAGTAACTGTCTCATGCCATAATTAGGTTTGAAAGCTTTTGATTTAACAATAAGCCTTGTCCTAAAAATCAAGAGGCAGCTGCCTGTAATCAGACTGTTGCTTTCTGAACCTGCTACACTTTCTGATACAAGTGTTGACAGGCACAATCTTGAAACATGTTACGCTAGACACACCACCAGTGTGTTTGTATGAATGATACCACAAAATCAGAGACCAACGCATGCACACTTGCACTAGGTTTGAAAAAAGTATAGTATTGCTCACTGTTCAGACATGGCTCCAGGTTACCTGATAATTAGTACTCCCAAGAGTTATTAAAACACATGAAACAGCTAGAGCTCTTTGTCAAAGGTTAGATTCTAAAGTAAGCCTGCAGGTTACCATCCTATACTATCTTATATTACTTCTTGATCAATACAGCCTGCAAAACCAATATAGACATTATAATATTCCATATCACAAAGAGCATCTTTTTGCGTATGCTATGGGGTTTTAAATATTACTTCTTCGAAATTTGCATCAAGAATCTGCTTTTGCTCGTCCCTATTTTAGAAAAATGCAATGTAAAAGAAGACATTACTGGTCAATTGATTAGCTCTGGTTTCACAGTGACCATCCAGTCTCCACAGTATCTGTTATAAAAACATCTCTGCAGAGTCACGATAAGCCAACCTCACACAAGAAATTTATGCCAAACTTCACACTAATAGCAATTGCAACAGACAATTTTAGATGCACAAGACTGAGTTTCCTACTTAGCCTGCACACGGCAAAGGACGAGGTGGGTAGATTTCCAGAGGAACACAACGCTGGCATCGCCAGCACGGGCCAGAGCACCCGGAGCCTTGGCTTCCCGAGAACATTCCCGGCTCTGGCATCACTGGTACAGGGAGTCCTGCCCCTCACAGCTGCCCCACGCTGGACACCGGCTGCTGGGTGGCATCTTGCCTGCCTGAGAGCCAGCCATTTCCAAACACCGTCTGACAGCGCGTTCGAATGTTTTCAACCAGCATTCTTAACCTCTAATCTGTGAAAGAAAAATACAATCTGGCACCTCGCTCTTGAAAAGCTGCCAATCTCTGCCTTACATAATATTAGACACAAGTCCAAAAACTGAACGGCGTATGTAAGGTACTAAGCAAATGCAATTTCCCTATTGTTCACTCAAACTCTGGCATCCGAGTAATTTGCTATTTTTCCCAAGCCAACCTGCTTCCAATGGCATCGCAAAGAATAAAGTGGAAGCCTTTTCGTTACATCCAAGTCACCTTAGCTCCTCATTCCACTGAAGTGCAGGGTTACACTTTACAGCTGACATTGAAATGTAAGGCTAATTCCACAAAATGAATGCACAGTCCACAAATAAGTAATTTAGACACAATGTCCTCAAGTTTTCTGCATATTTGTAAAATAAAGATCTTTCAATACTTGGACAAAATGCTTATTACGGCTTTCTTTTCAAACAAAATTGGAAATTGGTGCCTTATGTGTATACACGCATGTTAGTTGCTTCACACTTTTGTTCACACTCTTCTCTGAGGATGCTGGCTCAGCATTCCCTGGATCTGGATTTCAGGTAGAAGCTAATATGCAGTCAACAAAACTGAAGTCTACATTTTCTGGTCCATTATTAAATTTTTTAAGAATCCAATAATTGGCATGGTATGAAGGACAGAGGCTACGCATAATGAAAACACCCACTAGAACCACAAGCAGCTTATCCGAGGATATTTTTGACTAACAAATTCTGTTGCTAGAGAACTTCACCCAAAGGGAAAAAGCTAAAATGCCAAAAAGACCCAGCGGCACATTGCAGAGTTTAGGCTGCCACAGACACCAACTCCCTGTAGGAAAAGCTCTGACTTCTGAAATACATGAGTTAAAATTATGCTCATGGACAACTTGCATGGCTTTTCCCACAGAATGAATGCCAAAATGCTCAAGAAGCTGCTGCTGAGGTTGTAATAGATGTGTTTCTCCTATTTTCCTCTTCACTCTGAGCTGGATTAGAGACAAAATTTATTCACAGACAGCTTGTACCGAATTATACCTACACCCTTTAAAATAAGTATCTTTCCTCTTTCTTTGGTACAATTGCTAGTCCAGCAAACCAAACCTGAAGTTCAAGAATTCAAATTATTAGCAGCATTATTTCCTTCACTAGCAACTGAATATGGCAAATGAGACTTTTCACAGCGCTCCCCTCCCTGAATAAGTTTGCATCTGTTTAGTTCAGAAAGTGATTCAAATGATGAGCAAGAAAGAACACAGCCCACACTTTGCTAACTTGGCTCTACATGGTTAACAGGAATATCAAACAGTAAAGAGTCATTTTGATCAATAAAATAATGAAATATGACTGAATTCATGCACACAGCACGTCTTGAAGCACTATGTGCAATGTTTACACAAGCGTCTGTCTGAATGAGGCAAACTAATGCTGACAAATTGAACGGAGAAGTTGCAGAAACTATAATGCTATCACAGTGCACATTAAAATATACTACAAATTCTATGTTTGCAGTTGTGCGCAGAAGAATAATTTCTGTGCCTTGAGCATACTAAGGATATCTACGTTGAGCACATTTTGGTTTAACTGACATATCTACTTAATTCATGCATTCCATTTATTTTTGTAACTTCACCATATTTCAGTTGACAAAAAGCTGATGCATGCTGCATTAGTAAAAACTATGCTAACAATATTTTTAATCCTTAGCATGCATAATATATAAAGACAGAACTAACAGTAGCCTGTAACACTGATGTCTGCCTTTCTTTTTTAACCCCAGGTACTTAATCCTTGGTAAAAGTAAGGTGTGCCTACAGCAGCACATTAGTACTCGCCCTGCTGGTGGACTGGTGTTCAGCATATTACGAGCGCTGAAACAGCCTGTAATTTCCATGTACAGAAAATACCACCTATGTTCACTGCATCATTAAGTTTTACTCTGGGTTGTAAACCCAGATGCTCTGGGTTACTAGGCATAAAGTGGAATCTCTCCAAGCCTTAGCTATAGTCAATCTGTACCCAAGTGAAGAACAGGTAGGTCTAAAAAGCAGCTGATAAGCAGCAGTTTAGAAGGTCAACCTTAGGATGAGAAGGATCTCTCTCTAACATATTCTTTTTTTGCCTCCAGTGTCTTCAAAGGTAGACTCAAGAGCCAGGCTACATGCATCTCACCCAGACAGATGACTAAGGACCCACACACAAGTATTAGACTGTGGCTTGCATCACCCTGATTCTTACTAACTTAGCAAATAATGCCACCCCAAAACCCGTGAAGTATAACTGACCAGAAAGACTGACAAACAGAGTTCTGGAGGAGAAAGACACAGAAAAATACATTGTATTTTTTTAATAATTGCATTTGCTGACTGCCAGGCATCGAACACTCTTGCAAGGAACCACACTCACACCTCGATGCAGCTGTGGATGGCCTGATCTGACCACACCACTCATGCACTTTTTCTACTTTTTCCACTGCAGCAATTTCAAAACTTCTAGGTGATTCTTTCAGATTGTAAATAGCTTGGTGAATCTGAATCTTCTCCACTGTGGATCTCCTCAGAGTCCTTCTCACATTCTGTTAAATTTCTGGTTACTTCATAGGTGAAAGGTGCCTGTAATTACAGATACAGTTTGCACTTGAAGATGCAGAACAAGGTCTTGCAAGAACAAAGACTTCTGTCGTCTGCTAGAATTTCAGCTGGTGATGATTACAGACACATTAACATTAAAAAATGTCCATCTCCTTGGATAAACCTCATAAAGAAGATCCTTCATCTTTTGTGTGTGACATCTCATTACAACTAGCAACTCAAAAGAATCACTATTGTGATTTTCCCTTGAGGGATCCTTACTTGAGACTCATGACATAGCTCAGACCTGTCCCAAAGGCTGGATCCTGGTTGTGTCACACCTCCAGCCTGCTCCTACCTTCTTCTTGAAGGAATCTTTGAACAACTGCTTAAACAGTCTATGTTTCCAACAGCCATATGTCCTCTTCCGCCCACAAACTAGTGGGTAATTAGAGACTAGTGCCCTACTGCCATGCGCACATGAAAAGAGAACATAAATCTTAGAGTAAGCTTCTTTCTCCTGGCAAGAGGAACTGTCAGTGAAACTACTGAGCAGAGGAATATCACAAGCTGGGTAAAGCCATCACCCTGAAGTTGCCCTCATCTAACTGATCAGTAAGTATTATAATATCCATTTCACATGGAGAAAGACGCGGAAAGACAGTTCTCACAGTGTTAAAATGGCTGGGTTTGGTCGTGGCAAACTGAATACATGTGTCACATTAATGCAATTTATGATGCAATATTTATTTAGCAAAGCGAAAGTACTGAAAACATTTGTAATAACATCTGTGAACAAGCATTATTTACAAAGTATAGTTATAAAATAAAAAGCTACTCCCTGACAAACACTGCCACTTTCCACTTTTCCTTAGCTATCTGAATTAGCATTTTTCTGCTCTATTCCATTCCACCTCCTGCTTTCAAGGGCATTTACCAATCATGTCCAGATTATAATGAGCATTGTACTAGGCAAGAGTAAAGTCCAAATACTCTCTTTTAACAAAGGAATATGATTTTTTTTAAATAAAAGGTCCTAATCCAAAGAGGAGAACTAGGTAAAAGAGTGATTCTACTACATAAAAAAAGACAACACAGGCTACTTCAATCACCTCCAAGAACCATTCTGGTTTTTACTTTTTCCCCCCAGAGGTGGGGTGGTAAGGGGCATATTTAAACATTTATTTTTTCATAAGAAATAGCTAGAGGAGAGAATGCAGTACCGTTATTCATATGGATTTCTCTCATCTTTTGCAATTGTCAGTTGAAGACTATGCTCGCTTATTCTTCCTATTCAGAATAATTGGTCTAAAAAAACCTAGGCAAGTGCAGCTAATCTAGTACTTAACATACACTTAGCCACTGTTGCCAGACCTCAGAGAACCTCAGTTTTCAAAGCCTTCATACTTCACAGCTTTTTTCCCCAATACCTGGAAACTATTTTTCAGGAATGATAAAATTTAAAGAACTTGCACTGAATATACTATCGCTTCAGCTTGGACAGGCAATGTGTGTTAAATCAATCTCCATGAGCCAAAAGTTAAATTTAAATTTATATTGAAACAGTGTGAGGCATTAATGTGTAAACTCATACTGTATTTTGGTCTCTAAATTAAGTTTATAGAGTCTACTGAGTCTGACACTTCATAATGAAGTATCAGGAGTCTCCAAAGATAAGATAACCCTGATGATAATTTGCATTTGTCAACTACATTCTTTTTCTGACATCAGAAGCAAACTATTTCAGCAAACAAATTATATTTGGATGAATACAAAGAACTATTTTAAAAGCCCCACTGGTGTGACTAAGGTTTTTTTTTTTTGTTTTCAATCTATCCTAAACCTGTGTGCCTTTCCTTTCCTGCAGTTATTTAAAATATCAAAATACAGCATGAAAAAGTAAATTTCTATAAAAGTCTGATATTAAAAATATTTGCCATTCAAAAATAGATCAAGTAAAATTTACTATTACCCAGATGGCTTCCATAAAATGTCTTCAACAATTTACTGTAGAAACTAATGATGTACCTCCTCCACAGAAGAAGAAAGCAAGCTCAGAAATGGAGAGAAACATTGTATATTATTGTTCAACTAAAAGGAAAGAAGATCAGATGCCTTGCAACTGTGATTTGCATCAAAGTAAAGAGATATTCAACAAGGGGCAAACAGACGCTTACACAAAGAGCAATGACAGAATACAGATACACCTCTAATCTTAAACTGTATGCTACATGCAAGTTGTATGGCAGCATTGGGGGTTTTTTTGATCATTTGTCTTCAGAAAAGGCAAGGGAACAGCACTGTACCTACTCAGCTTGCAATTTCAGCTAATTTAAAGAGACACCTTTATCTCACAAATCACAACTCTTTTTCATGCTAATTCACACATAGTTTTATAAACATCAACAGTATTTTCTTTTTAAAAAACTGATTTTAAATTCTCTTTTTGCTGTTTTTAATGCTCTTTTCTGAACAGTGTATTCATCACCTAGAACTTCCTGTTCTTGTGCATTATTATACGTTAAGGCAGGACACAGTTCTCCTAAGTCCCACACGTTGCTATAAAATAGTTGTGTACAAGGCTACATCCTTGTCTGTGTGACACTGAGATAAATATGAATAAACAGTTTGGTATGTCACATTTCATTCAGAATTTAAAAATCCCAAGTGTTTTCAAGTTGGTGGCATCCCTCTACTCCTTCAGTGTAGCTATTTGAACAGAAATAAGACTTTAAATGCTTAATCAGTAAAGACAAAAATATGCCTTTTTATTTAAACCTAGCTATCAAAACACTACCATCAAAAGAAACCCTATTAATTACAATTATTTGAAAATTCGTTATTTGAAGTTACAAAAACTCCTTTGGTTAATATTTCAGGAAATATTTGGTAATGCCTTTGGTAAAGGCATTCAGGAAACAATTAAGATCTACATATTACTGAAGGATGCACTTGTTAGGAAAAATTACACCATTTGTTTGATAAGGCAATAAAAAGATGGTAGGAACTCTGTACTATGTTGACTTTAAATCTAAAAGGTGATGAAAGTCATTCCCTGTATGACTAGCAATGGCGATGCTTCTGCTTTTATAGAATTTGAGAAGAACACAGAATAGCATTCACACTCCTTTCACTTCGCTTATCTTGACTAATTGTCCTTTCTGGTTCTTATTAACAGCCTTTTTACAGCTTATTATTATAAGATTATAATAATATATGCTTTGTGTGAAAGAAAATAAAAATGTTACTTCCAAAAGGTGGGAAAATTAAGAGCACTGAAATAAAAAATGAAGCCTTTTACATTTACTCCTGTATAAACAGAGTTCAGTCCAATGCTCACTACTGTAATTATTAGAAGATTGTTCAGTAAGATGTGAAATTATTTGGTTGTCTCAGTCCGCTTCCCCCTGGACAGGTGTATATTTCTAATGGTTTTCACTGGCATGGCATCTTGATATCCAAAGAAAAGAGTGATATGACAAAGTTTAGCAAATGAAACAATTCCAGGACTAACCTGGAGTCAGTTCTGTCAATGGAGACAGAGCATCAGTCTCTAGGGCTGTCAAGCTGTCACACTTCGCTAACACAGACTTCACTTTAACTTTAATAAAGAAAGGGCAGTAGACAGCCTAATTTATTTAACGGTCAGCCCCCACAATGCAGCTCCTCCACAAGGAAGAAACACTTGTGCAGGGCTCTGGGACTGCCTCTGCAACAGAGATGCCCTTGCTGCTGCTGCCCACGCAGCCTTCACACTCTAAAGGCAGAGAATGACAAACTTCCCTCCTAGTCTTTAGGAAGGCTAATCCTCCATCTCCGATACTATTTTTTAATTTGATTTATGGCTCCTTTATCTAAATAATTGAACAAATATACACACTTAAATTTCTAAATTTACCAACCAGGTAATGCAAAGGAATCACAAGCCTTATTCTTCACATCATTATTTAACACTCTATAGTTGGAAAACGTGTAAGGACGCTTCAAACTTTCCCAAGCATGCATGTTCAATACATGATAAAGAACCCACTTCTGGACATCTCATCCAAAAGATGAAACAGAAGAATGAAATAGAAGTAAAGAAGTAGAACTAAATACAAACTAAGTAACAACAGACCATAAACAAAGGGTTTTTTTTCTTCCAGACTGACCCTGGATTTCTATTTGGAAAGCAGACTTTCATCTGAAGAAACAAGTGGTGGTTGAGCAGAAATATATATCACATTTTCAAACTATCATATCATTTCTCATCTACTAGTTTGTTGAAGAATGCATGCAACATGAGAAAAATTATGGATGATTAAAGAATAATCTACTAAATAAGATGCATCTCGTTGTAAAAGGACTAAGAATAAGAAAAACGAAAGTTAAAGTAGTTTCCTTTTTCCTCTTCTTGTAAAGAAGGAAAAAAAAGTATCCACACAAAACTGTCACTCCAGCTGAAGTTGTGTGAGGCTGATATTCTCTTTAGTGACAACCAGAATTAAAAGACATATTTTGTTGTGTTGCTTTTATCCATTAGGTATTGCTCTAATCTCTTTTTGACTCAAGAAAATTATGGTACGTGTGATGAAGGATTAAAAAAAAAAAAAGTCTTCTAAAATTAAAACTCAGTACCATTTCACACATCCTATCAGTCCCCCTCTTATTGTCAGATGTTGCAATGCTACAATTTTTCATGCCCCATCTGGGCAAACCCAGCCCAAACAAAACACCTTTACCATTACTCTTCCTCACACTCACAGAAAAATCTGTAAGCAGCTGCTAAAAATATGTGTGCAGCTTTTGTAATTTAGAGACATAATAAAAATTTTCTACACTGTCTATCCCTAGGAAGCCACAGATAAATAATGAAGAAACCGTAATGCAAATACTGTATCTCACATACGCATGCATGCAAATCAAAATACAACTTTCATGCAAACTAGATAATACACTTCTAAATGTACTTAACTAAGATACATAGCTGTCTCTGAGGAAAAAGAGAGAAATTATGCCACTAATACCATGACTGTCCAAGACATCCTCAAAGGATAATGAAAGAACAAGAAAACTGAAGAGTGAACAGAATAGCACAATACCAAATACTTTTTGTAAAAAAAAAAAAAAAGACAACACACAGCTTAGAAACATGAATTGCAAATGAAGATGGAGGCCACAAAAACAGCGGATTTCTGTACACTGCTCCAAAGGCACCATCATCCAGATTTGTAACACTATCTTCCATACCCTTGAAAGGAACAAGGTTGAAGAAAATAAAAGCATGCTAAACAAGGCTATGGACTGTCAAAGAGACAGAAACCAAGTAACAAGAGTAAAAGAAGAAAAAACAGTTCAAGCTGTAGTACACAAAAAGAAGCCCTTCCAATGAGAATGAAAAATATTCACAGTACATGACAAATTCTTTATAAATTGCTAAAATTCATTGAGCCAGTAAGAACACAGGGAATTACAAATGTTATCACTCCTTGTCTGCTGTGCTTGTCTTCATCAAAAGCACAATATACTTACTTTTTTGAACTGCAAGAGTCGACCTCAACGTGCTCAATGAAACCAGCTAATGGGAAAGACAAATGTAAAGCGATGCTATCTCTCCTAATTTTATGAAGTTGGAATTGACAAAGTAATAAACTGAACTGAGCAACTGTGGTAACAATGTGAAGCCATTTCAGAATTCAAATCAAAATGCTGTCTTCAGTTAGGAAGTTCTAAAAGACCATACTTGTATAAATAAAAATAAATAAATAAATAAATAAAGCCAGAAAGCCATAGTGAAGAGTTTAAAGAGAGACATGGGCAAGAATTTATCCCCTTTTATGTCATATCACGAAAATCTGCATTGCTTGTTGTTGTTTCAAACCTGTTTCCCATTTCTTTTTCTTGAATCCACATCTTGTATACTTTGACTTGCCTCAAAACTTGATTCAATAGGTATGAGAACCACAGGTTTCTGACAATCATATGGAAAACTAATGAAAATAATGAATAAAAATTATTTACTCTTAATTAATTCTTCACTTTGTTACACCCACACAAGAATGAGGACATTGCTGTCCTTAGCAAGAAAATCCAGCTTTTCTTTTTAAACTTGTTTTGCTTTTGTTAACTTCTATTACATTCTAAGAAGATACAAGTATTATGAAAAAACTATCTAAATTGAGGTTTCTATTTACTGATGCAGTGTGTCAATTAGAAAGATCTTGTGACCTTCCACAAGCAGACCAAACTTAGAAGAAATGCAGCATTAAAGTACTTTCCTCCATCACCTCTCTGTCCCAGAGGACACAGTGCTCCAACATCACAACCACTCACACTTCTGAAGACAGTGTAGAATTCTGTGGGAAAAGGGCACAATAATCCCTTGAAGATCAAGAGTCTAATAATCTTTTCTATGTTAAATTAGAACATTTAGGTGCACTGTAATGAACAGTAATTACCAAAACCCACTGTTTAAAAAAACAACCAAAACATAATCCATGAAGATAAAGCCATACTTCTTTAATTTCATAACTTTACTGCCCTTACATACAAGATTTAATGTGGAATTCTACCTTACCAAAAACTTCCATACCACTGTCATGCTTCACCTCACTGCTGAAAATCCTGGGATCAAAAGGCCCTCCTGTTTTGCTACTCACACATGCAACCTACTAAGCACTGTATTAAAGAAAATGGTTATGAATCATGGTTTGCTTTTGATCATATGCTCCACGTCACAGATAAGCTAAGGTACTAGAAGCCTCTCCTTCTACTTCTCATGAGAAAAAAATCATTAAATCCTTCATCGCAACTCTGTTGATTTGCTTCTTCCACTACTCAACACAATCACAGAGAGCAGAGGAAACCTCCCATGGTTATTAACAATTCTGGGGCAATAGTGTTATGGCTGAGTTAGCATGTGCCTTAACATTTGAGTTTTATATGTCGAAAGATTTAAGTTTTTCTGAACTTGACATCATGGAAAATCATAAGATACCACCACGCAGCTTTAAGACTAAATTTAACTATTTGTCAAAAATTTTGGCTTACAGATATATGAGTAACTGTTGGTTATCATGTACGATTGCAGCTGAGACATGACTGTGTTAAGGAAAAGATACAAGGTACTGCCTGATTGTTAAAGGGCTCCTTCCATTCCTGTAGACTTCAGTGTGCTTTAACAGCAGCGATGGTTTTGCTGTGAAACCAAGATGTACATCCCAAAATACGTCAGCTCTAGTGCCTTTATACATGGGCATGTCTATAATGCCCACCAGTCTTTCTACCTATACCTGTAGCTAACTCTTTTATCCTATCTTAGAGATACACAATTCTTTATTCATTAAACTTATCAGGCTGCTTGGTAAGAGTTCTACATGGAAGTGAAATAGTTCTACAAATGTAGTATTTAGTAGCTTCACTTCAGTGTGTTACTGCCACCAAAGTGCAGAGAGAAAGGAGACCTGGAGGGAACCAGGCCCTGCCTGTGCACACGAGCCAGTCTGCATTCAGAAAAGAATGAGAGCAGTAAAAGATGCTGCCATTTTGGGTTTGTATCAACAGATTTAACTGATATCACCAAAAAGTGGAACAAGCAGTCCCACTGATTCCTTAACTCAGAATCACAGAATTTCTGGTTGAAAAAGCTCTCTGGAGGTCCTCTACTGAGACCACTACATAGGGCTTTGTCTAGTACAATCTGGACAACTGCCAAGGATGGAGATCCCATGGACTCTTTGGGTAACATGTTCCAGTGCTGTAATACCCTCCTGCTGAAGAGCCACAGCAATTATTAAATTATTCCTGGAACTGTAAGGATTGCTTTGTCTCTTTTACCACTGAGTTCCTAATGTTGATTATGTTTGCTATTGACAACTGCTTCTGTTGAAGTATGTCAGCCTGGTAATAAACCATTACAGTCTAGCAGACCTCATGAGATGCTCAGCATTCTTTCAGAAGCAGTATTTCTAACTCCTGCTGAAACCAAAGAGATTAGAGGGCAGCCTGCATATCTCAAGGCTTTGTCGAAGTTTAAATCCCCTACAAAAAGTCAAATTCATAACATGAGAGGAAAAAGAATGCATTAGTGTATTACAGCGCTGCAGTTTATCTGAATAAATGTTGTGCATTAACAGTGTTGTCAGGTTCTAATTAAAAAGCAATCATGAAGACAAACTATTTTATTGTATTAGCTTTACTATGCAGCAGATACAGACAAAAAAAAATATTTTCTACCACTAACCTTACCAGTTTTTGGCATGACTGCCTTTCCTTCAAGGGTACCGCTACGCTCGACTTCTCCATCTTTTTGAAACTTAGCTTGAAAGAAAGTAACACAACTATAATGCTAACACGTTAAAAATCTCTGATAGAGTTTTTCATCACCACACAACTGACAGGACAGTTTTTTAGTGTGTTACAAAGACAATAAAAAGAATTGTTGACCAGCATTTTAAAGATCTTTCTAAAGCTACCAGGCTTGACTAACTTCAGATCTCTGAAACAATACATGTACCTGCAATTGGAATATTCTGTGAGACTGACAGCTGTACATCTCCAGTCCCAGGTGGCATGTCAATTACTAGGTAGTCCAGTTGACCCCAGTCAACCTAGAAGACAACAAATTTATGTTGGAGGTTTGAAGTGTTTTTATTTAAGGCACTTTGTGTTTTATTACAGTCCCTGTTTACTATAATGTAAAACAAGCGAACCAAGGACACTTCAAAAGAATGATACTGAGATGCACTTTTAGTCACGCTTTGCATATAGATCAAGACATTATTTTTCCAAGAGATGCAATCTTTGCTGATCACTCGAAACTCTGAGCGCAACTTCATTATTAACTTTATTATTAACTTATTCTTATTGAATTCTTTCCCCCCAAAAAAAGTAGTAACAACTTTACTTTAAGACTTTTGCTTTACAGCTGCTTAATCACAGGTTAGAAGCAAATGTTAGGTAAAATTCAGGCTAAAATTCTGGGGTTTGTGCAACAAATATGGCTTAGGAATTGTTTCCATTAATTTAAAACCGATTTTGCTTGCTTCTTATCACTTCTTTGAAACTACATTTAAATCTTTATTAATTTTTTTCTGGTTTGTTGTTGCAAAGTTAGAGCTATCAGTACTGAATTTTTTCTAGGAAACAGAGCTGTTGGCAAGGAAAAAAAAAAAAAAAACAAAACAGATTTGTTAAACAAAAATCACCAGGTATAATTATACAAACTTACAATGCACATAAGACAACACACAATAAAAAAAGTTTACTGGTTGCTAGGCATCAAATGAGAGTGACCATTAAAGATACTAGGCTCAAATATGAGAATGCTGTGATTATCTACATTCTTTACTAGGACAGATTTCCAGGAGAGCCAAATAATGGTCTCTAAAGCACTGTGTACTGCAATAAATGTTCTCTTCATGAGAACAGAAATGGTCCTGGGCCTACTCTATGTAAAGCCAAGCTATACTTCACCTAAACATTTCCCAACAGTTTAGCTAAGCCTCATGAGATCCTCGATTCAATTCTGACATGGTGCAGGTTAGCACCAATGCATTCTTGCTAGCCAGCAGTAATGTACTATGGTCTTTTGTCTCTGCAGTACAGAAGATTTAGAAATCATAACCACCTCAAAAATAAAGACCCACAAATGTCTCCCCCTCACTTTTCTCTCCACACAGACATAATGCAATTATACGGTATGTTTCTGATTCGTACAACATATATAAGATACAACAGTATGAGCTGTTTTAATACAGGAAAATTCCAAACAAGAGCAGGATTTTAGCTTCTCTTATTTTACACGTTCCCTCAGTGTCATTTTAACAGCAAAACCAATTTTCATTTTGCTAGTCCCCCATTATTGTCCTGGAGTCTTAGACCCTGCCAGGGGAACACTCATTCATTTTCATTCAGTTCTTGTACAGATGATGATCTTCTGGGGAAGCACAGGTGATGGGAAATCCAGACCACTAACCCAATGTAGCAGAGTCCAGTGAGAAATGGAATTTTTCAAGGCAGACTGATGAAGATGGACGATTTCAGAGCACTTACAGGAGAAAGGGGATGGGGAAGGTTAATTGCAAATTCTAACTTCAGATGTTTAAATTAGGCACTCTCAGGCACACCTCCCTTTCCTCATTTTCTATCCAAAGGCTGCAGGAGCACTAAATGCTGTCTAAGACAGTCTAGCTAACAGGAAATGCTACTTATGTTAACCACAGCAATCATAGCACTTTTTCACATTTAATATTGATCTATAATATCTATATTATCTATAATAATTGTATTTTGTCAACAAAAATGACATAGCAGATTTCTGAAAGTAATTAGCATTCACAATCATATTGATACTATAACCCCAAAGAAAAATTACATATATGTGCAAAAATGTATGTACTGAAACTTAAGCATAGGGTAGAGAAGATAGTTTATCTAAAAAAAAAAAAAAATCTGGCTTTTACTTTGGTTTTCTTAACTAATCTTGCTTAGTTATAAAGCAAGATAAATGCCAGTGCTGATGAATGCCTCCTGTTCCAGTGAAAATTACTTCACTCACTTGAAGGCAAGAACTTTACATTTCTATGTTTCTTAATTAAAAATTAACCATTATTACATATTACATACATATCAAATTACATAGATATTAAAAAGTAGCTGTAGTTTAAAACACAAGTAAAGTCAAGTTCCATAAAGATTTGCAACTAAACACACAGATCCTCTATAATTAGTTAAGTGCATAAATCTCAATATGCAAACGCAAATCTTTCATAATAATCACAACCATTTTGAAACACTAAGGTATAGAGAGATTTGTTTTTTAAAAAGGATTAACTCAAAATACCTTTTTTTGTCCACGTCTTCATAAAGGCTGATCCTGGCATCTTTTGTTAAGTCCAAATTTACAAGTCCAGTAATCACACTCTCGTTCCTTAAATATTTCTCCAGAAATTATTAATAAACTCATTTTTTGCTTCCTGCCTTGCAGCAAGATGCAATGCAGAAACACATCTAAGAGTGGCATAGCACTACTGTCATTCTGACACAGTTTCCAATCACTTTGCCAAAAACACTTGGTTCTTGAAAAAACTTGGATAGTTTTCATCCCTCTTCTCCATGAGCTCAAATTCAAGTCCTTTTAGGTACAGCACTGTCTCATGGAGTAGTACAAGACAATCCAAATCCTAACCTTATCAAAGGTAACTGGACTAAAAAATAAACACACAGGTTTTTTTCCCCACAGCTAAAGGTTGTCTAGTGTTGCATATACTTACTGGCCCTAACTTTAAGCTAGCTCCTTTTGTGGAACAAGGTGACTTTCTGGGCCTGTCCTGTAGCTTTTTGTGTTGGTTTTGTGTGGCAAGGTTTTGGTAGCGGGGGGGCTACAGGGGTGGCTTCTGTGAGAAGCTGCTAGAAGCTTCCCCTGTGTCTGATAGAGCCAATGCCAGCCGGCTCCAAGACGGACCCGCCGCTGGCCAAGGCCAAGCCAATCAGCGCCTCTGTGATAACATATTTAAGAAAGACAAAAACAGTTAGGGAGAGCTTTTGCAGCCAGAGAGAGGAGTGAGAAGATGTAAGAACATCTGCAGACACCAAGGTCAGTGAAGAAGGAGGGGGAGGAGGTGCTCCAGGCGCCGGAGCAAGATCCCCCTGCAGCCCGTGGTGAAGACCATGGTGAAGCAGGCTGTTCCCCTGCAGCCCATGGAGGGAGGATGAGGGGGTGTAGAGATTCCACCTGCAGCCCGTGGAGGACCCCACGCCGGAGCAGGTGGAGACACCTGAAGGAGGCTGTGACCCCGTGGGAAGCCCGCGCTGGAGCAAGCTCCTGGCAGGACCTGTGGATCCGTGGAGAGAGGAGCCCACGCCAGAGCAGGTTTGCTGACAGGACTTGTGACCCCGTGGGGGACCCACGCTGGAGCAGTTTGCTCCTGAAGGTCTGCACCCCGTGGAGGAGACTCACGTTGGAGAAGGCCGTGAAGGACTGTCTCCCGTGAGAGGGACTCCATGCTGGAGCAGGGGAATGATGAGAGGAGTCCTCCCCCTGAGGATGAAGAAGCGGCAGAAACACCGCGTGAGGAACTGACCGTAACCCCCACTCCCCGTCCCCCTGTGCCGCTGGGGGGGGCGGAGGTTGAAGCCGGGAGTGAAGTTGAGCCCGAGAAGATGGGAGGGGTGGGGGGAGGTGTTTTTAAGGTTTAGTTTTATTTCTCATTCCTCTACTCTGTTTTGCTTAGTAATAAATAAGATGAATTCCCTCTCTAAGTTCGGTCTGTTTTGCTCGTGATGATAATTAGAGAATGATCTCTCCCTGTCCTTATCTCGACCCGTACGTTTTTTTTTTCATTGTACCTTTTCTCCCCTGTCTAATGAAAGAGGGGAGTGATAGAGCGGCTCTGGTGGGCACCTTTTCACTTTTACCAGAGGTTCTGCTCCTCCAACCCCTTCAAGCACCAGTCTCCTTCATTAAACTCCATGTCATCCTCCTACCTAGCAAGCATTACAGTTCCTGAAAGAAAACATCTAGACCTATTCCACTACTATGTGGGATGCTAAGGGAAAAGACCTGAAATGCCAATGCTCAAAACCTTTCTTAGGTGTTCAGTTTTGTGGGGAAGCTCAAAGAAGTTGCTGTTCTTCTAAGCAGAGGTAGCTGCCTTGGTAAAAATGTCTCCATGCAGAACCTTTAAAGTAAAAGAACACTTTTTTAAGTAGCTTACTGCTTCAAAAACACACAAACAATTGTTGCTCGAGAATTTACTTTCAAAATTTACCATGTATGGTAGAATGAAAGAATGGGTACAGAAATCAGAAGGCACCAGAGCCTTCTGCCTCACGCTTCCTTCATAAGTGACTCTGTAACAACAAAAAGAACTTCCAACATGCACTTTCTGGATTGTCCTATGAGTAATGATTTTTATTAAAGTTATAAACCTCCGAAAACAGAAGTTAATAATGGAATCTTAAGCACGTGGTGAATCTCATGGTAAATCTCATTGCTAAGCAACAGGAAAAATACTCTGTTAACACATAGTGTAATCAAACTATAACACTTAATTTATGGCACTGAAACCATCTTATTTCATTTATTTTTTTTTTCAAATTTGTGGATTGAAAACAAGAAATGAGCTGTCTTTATCAAATGAATTGTGCTCCATTATAATACTTATAAATCTGAGCACAGAAAGATGGAGAAGCTACACTATCCCAGCAGCAGTGGAGAGGATGTGTTGCTGCTGTGCAGAGTAGGAAGACAGGCTTTTGTCACACCAGTTCAGAAAAGGCAACAGTGAAAATGTCTAGGTGCCTAAGTATTGAATATATGCAAGAACTACCCTCCACACACCTCTGAGTTATGCCACTGCTGTGGCACGGAACTGGTGGAAGTCAGATGGCAAACTAAATTGGAAAACCACTCCTCGCTCCTCCTTCTCTCTGTAGGCTTCCTCGTATGCTATTCCATAAGAAGTAGATGATGAACACTGTGGAGTTCAGTTACTCCTCCATTACCCTCCCACAGGACTACAGAATCAGTATGACAGTCTTTTATTAAACAAATTATTGAATGTAATTTGGAAGGTATAATGATTTGTTACAGAAGTGGGCACATTATTTAATGGGAGGAGAAATTCCAGGTCTGTTACTAAGTTATAGCAAAGGAGAAAAAAAAGGGGAGAAAGACACTTTTAATTAAATTTAGAATTGGAAGACATAATCAGAGGAGTGGCTATTGCCATTCATTCAACATTATTAAAATGGCACGTATAATCAAGCTGAGATATAAAACACTAATTTGAATGCAAATCCTGTTTATATGCAACAATTTACCAAATCAGGACCACTAGTCCTCATGTTCTCAATCAGTTCCAAGAAGTGTGTCTGTATGCAAATGTGGTTGCATACAAGCAAATGAGCTCAGATTAACAGCACATTACAGTAAACGAGTTCCTTTCGCAAGCAATAAGCGGACAGTGGTTACAAAAGCCTGCCTTGTAGCATCTGAAATCTGTCAGCACCTTTGCTTGTACAGAAGTGTTAATATCTTTGCCCCTCTAATATATATAGTGTGTAAAACATTTCAAACCATAGGAATGTAATTGTACTTTCCTTAAGTATAGCATTCATCTTTTTTAAAAAAGGTTTAACTTGACATTTATTGTTAAGCAATGTAATTAAGTGCCATGTGCTTCTGTGTATTTTCCCCTGCTCAGGAACACCATGAATGCTTCTATGTAAATTACTTTAATCAATCACTCTGTTTATGTGACAATTCATAATCAAAATACCAGATATGCATTTTGAGTAAGGGCTCCAAATAGCGAGTAAGGTAAATCCATAGAGCTATAGATGGCATTTCTGCTGAGGAATGATGCCCAAGCATCCTCTGTACACGAGGCAGAAATGACAGAATATTGCACAAAAGAGGGATTGCTACTTATGGTTTTGAAGTAATCCTGGTGTTTGGTAAATAACAGAAGATATTATTTATTTGTTCTTATTAAGAGGAATACATGCAGAGTTTCAATCAGGCAGCACTGCAGGTGCAGACCTGGCAGCAGCCAGCCAAACTCTGAGCACCAGCATCAGAAAGTACCAAGAGTTACACTGCAGGCAGCTTAGGGTCCATTCCTGCCTGATCCCCCCCTCCTAACTACTTTGTGGTATATACAGGTGATTTAATATGGGCAAACAACGGAACAAAAGAAGGTAAGAAATGCTGTTGTTTAATGAATATGTATATGTAAATAACTGTTCACATATATTTACATCTATTAGTGCAAGGTAAAACAACTATTCTGAAAGATTTCCTTGAAAAATTACTTAAAGATTCTTCTTAAACATACATAGACATTGGGAATAAGTAAGTTTCATGATGTAAGAAAAGAGATAATTTAGGAATAGTATAATGAAACATGGCATTTTATTTTTTTTTTCCACAAATATTTGATAAACAAAGGAGACATTCCCCAGACATAAACCAGAAGATTTTTAGTCCCTACGGAAACTTTCTCTGTAGTAGTGAAATAACTACTTATACCACAGTAGGATATTCCATAGTGCTTAATACAACTCCACACTTTCTGAACAAAGACAACTGCCCCTTTGACTTGTCCTCTGATGCTTAACCAATCTCAGAGCTCTGCAATCTAACACCATGAAAAACAGATGCACTGCAACAGTTCACATTCCCTCTAAGGTATTTCTGAGCAGCCTGTTCTGCCAACTTCAGAGAGAAATTGAGGTGAAGCATAAGAACAGTTTGCTCCAAAGATTTCCATAAAGAGAAGGGAATTTTCCTATTCTTTCTCAATATAGACTGAGTAACTTTTAGAAGTGCCTAGGAAGAAAGCCAGAGTGCTGTTCAATTCAACAACCAAACCAGAAACTGGCTGCCCCCTCCCTGGTGGCTTTTAATTATATTAAGAACTGAAGGCAAATGCAGTAGCCTGAAGTTTCTGTCACCTTCTTTGTATAACCTACAAAACTAAACAACTCCCAGAAGACAACAATAAAAAGGTTATTCTTTATGGGGTATTACAGGAGACGGAGGGGAGGCACTCAACACCGGGCTCCCACTCACCTTCAGAAAGCCCAGCCAGCGTTGCGTCAGCCTGCAGGGAAGGTGGCACACAGCTTTGGGGAGCCTGCATCTACACAAGAGTCTGGGCACAGTCTCTGGGGATGACTGAAAAGGAATAGCTCTGTGCATTCCCAGCACGACTGATGGGGACTATATCAGCCATACAGCGTGTAAAAGACTCTTCCACTAGGTTCAAGTTGTTACTACTGAGCTTTCATATGCTGAGATTCCCACTTCTTGGGGATTCAAAGCACTTGTTCTCTAAAAGATGACAGTTTGAGAAGCAAACTTTTATTATGCAGTCAGTCTTGAGACTGATCGTTGATCTGCTGCTCTCTACCACTGAGCCACAAACGGTCTGCGCTACATAATTTGCAGAGACTTTTCTTCAGAAATACACCACCTTTTTTTTCTTGTTCTATGATATTGAACTCTCTGTAGTTCAGCTGTTGAATAATGACATTTGGAAAAGAAATACGGAACGAGGCAAGTTTTTCTTCCTATGTCTTTTAGCAATAAAATTAAGCACAGAAGTAATATAAAGGTAAACAAATCAGAAGAAAGTACACTAGCATCACATCACCTAATTAAACCAATCACCAAGTTGATGCAGCTATGCTAAGCACATCAGCTAAACTATAAATCGTTTGACCTCTCCCTACTGATGCACAAAGGCAAAAACATTGTTTAGCTATCAACCCAAAGCAAACAACACATTTTTAAGCCAATAGCATCAGGACCCAAATTCAAGCCCGTACAATTTATATATGCTGTCTGATTCAGATTTTCCCTACAATAACAACAGAAGGCAATATTACAAGTGTTGGCAACAAATATCAAAAAGGAGAAGCTTATTAAGCCCACTCCCCATATGTATTTTAGCCTGTATTTCTGTAATGATGTTAAAAGCTGATATACAGTTTTAGACTCAATGCTTAAGCTATGCAACAGAAAGCAGTGTTCGCAATTCTGTTCACAAGTTATTTCACTTCCTTAAGCTTCAGTTCATATTCTGGTACAATAAGAAAATTTACAAATTCCTTATTGGGGTACCAACAGACTAATAGAGGCACCACTTCATGACCATCATCAAGGCTCTGATTTTAAATTAACACTTAAACTAAAAAAATCATTAGGTTAAAAAGGTCAGAAAATTCTGTTAAGTACAATGTTTCAGTTGGACTTGATGATCTTAAAGGTCTTTTCCAACCTTAAAGATTCTATGTATAAAGTTTTTTTGTACAGAAAAGGGAACTTCTACAGTGGCCACTCTGAGGCCTTCAGAAGAAGTATCTCAGAAGAAAATAACATGATAGATGTTATTCAAGTCACTTAAAAAAGCTGCTGAAGAAAACCCTCCAATATTACTTAAATTGTGCAATATAAAAACTGGAATAGAATCAATTAGATGTAGACTGCTGAACTGAGGCCAAAAGACAGTAAATCTCAATATACGACTTGAGTTTTTGCCTGGTGAGATGTTATCAGATCTCAGAGTAAGTCTTGAGGTGTAACATTAATTTTCAATAATAAATGTTATTTTTTTAAATAACCTGTTTTTCACAAATATTGACAAAAATACACCTCCAAATTTTCCATACTTAAAATTCACAAGTATATCTTCCCCAGTCACTGAATTCAAAATAGTCTACCCTTGCTAATGAAACCAGCATTGGAGAGTCTGTTTGAATTACCTCAGAGCACAACAACCAATAGTCCCAACAAGAAGGTGCAACAAGGCTGCGCAAAATATAGAACCTTTTAATTCCACGGGAAGATTCAAGAGAATGAGAGAGTGTTAAAGAATGTAAGCGAGAACAAGTGGGAAAGTGAGCAGAGCAGATGACTGACTTGCTGGGATTCTTGACTACGGGACTGTGACTGTGAAGGAGGTATACATCTTGTTAAAAGAGTTGCCTTTAGGCCAGAAAGGAGTAAGTACAACTGCATAAATGTCCTTACAAAGGCTGGAACCCAGAAAGTGCATTAAAAACGCAGATAAGATGTAAAAATGAAAAAAAAGAAAAAACAATTTAAAAATTGTACACATTTTGCAATTGCACACATAACATTCCGACAATTTAAAGATGTGCTGAATTCTTATTCCTAGAGTAGTAAGAGCATTTACTATGAATCAGACAACAGATAATCTGTGCAAGCATCGCATATAGATTGCCAAAATAACTGCTGTGCCCACAGAACTGTGCTTTTGCGTTCACCAGTGCCCTCAGTTATGAATCTGCAACAATAAATTAAAAGTGTTACTTGTATTCTAAACCTAATTAAAATAATTTGCTGAAGGTGCTGATATCATGAGTTTCAGGGACATTCAGTGATTACTGCCAAGTAAGGGACAGTCTTCATATTTTCATTTGCTTCCTAGTTTTTTATCTACCTCTGATTCTTACTTAATGGTTTTTATACAGAAAAAAACCTGTTTACATCTAGCAGAAAAAGTACTTAAAATGGGCCCACTTCAGTTGCATAATGAAAAAGCCGTATTCCAAAAGCATCATTCTGCTGGGAGAACATATTCCTTCTTTTAAAAGATACTGTTGATGGGAGCAAAACACTGAAAGAGGAGAAATATCTACTACAGCTTCATAAATAGTACAGAAAAGTAGGGGGGGGTGTCTTTGTTGGGGATGGGGTGGAACAGACACTAATCTCTGGTACCTTAAGAACTATTACTTTACGTTTCTGTCAATCACTTGCTATGTGAGAAATAATCACTTTCTACAAAGAATACTGGTACAAAACCTGCTGCTATTCTTGGATATCTGCAGTTGTTTTCCGGGAGCAAAAGAGATTTGGGAGGATGGTGTGAGTGAAGGATCAGTATGTCAGCTTGCAAGTTGGATTATTAAAAAAACCTCACAACTCTGTGCAACCAGTTTAACATATAGTAATTCAATATTAATTTTAAAAAGCTGTTTATATAGTTATATTCATAGTTTATTCACAAATTAAAATCAGTGTGTGATGCTAAACAATGTATCCATGTTCAGGCATGGGGAGCTTCCACTTTTGTTTTGATCAAAAAGATGAAAATGAAATGCTGAAAAATGAAGAAAGAAGAAAAGCCTAAAAAAGCAGCTTTAGTGAGCTCCCTGTATGCATTCAGAAACAACCCTAAAAATTCTTCCCAAGATCTGGACTAGTCAGGAAGTGAAATACCAAAATCTCCATTGAGCAGCAAGTTTCAACCAGAAGCCCATTGGGGATCCATTAATTACACCCGCATTTGTGAGAAAGGAGCAAGTCTTACAGACCCAATCTAACAGGCATGCTCTAAATGCACCTGCCAGTGATAACACTGAATTCAACACAAACCTGAGCACTCACAGCCACTTAAAAAAAAATAAACCAAACAAAAAACCTGCAAAGCCTGTGGTCCTGCTATTATATTTGCGGCTGTTTAATATCATAAATTAGACATATGAGAGAACCTATCCATGAATTGGAAGATGTGAGTTTCAATTTCGCAGGCAGGTGGCATTTACCTGAGCCACTGTACAACCAAGAATGCAAAAGCCATAGCAGCAACCAGGACCCTATACTAGGCCAGCAGCTGAAATATTAACCTGGAAAGCTGAAACTTCAGATTAACTGACTTTCCTGCATACCACTGGTCATGCTCCCCCTTCACACGCCTATAGTCCTGGCCCCAGGAATCTTGCATCCCTAGCTGCAGAGCAGAAGGTTTTGACTGCTGTATGTGATTTCAGGGCACTCTCCTGGGTAGTGGGAAATACAGGCTCAAATTCTAATCTGAGAAAGTAACTGAAATTGCAGCTCCCATGTCCTGGCTGAATGGTTATGGAAACTTCCCAGGCTGTTACAATGAACAAAGAATAAGCCTGTCAAGTTAAACCAAAAGAAAGGTTTTGGCACCTAACAGAAGATACTCAATTCTGGCTCTCAATCTCCACTCCACAGAGCTGTCCGATACAGCTACAATTAGGTGGTGAAATCCAGGACAAAGCCAGAAAGTGAGATACATCCCACAGGCTTTTCCTAATAGCCCTCCTGCTCAATATCTTCAGTATTGTTTATTTCCAGCTGGTGAACCTACTGACTTACACCAATAATTTCCACTTTTTCCACACCAAGCTCTAAACTTAGCACTCTAAGATACTGCACCTATTCTGTTAAGGCACTGCCAAAGAATCTGAAGGTACTCCAGGAGACCAAAGTAACCTCTCAGTACCACTGGTAATGGCAAGTCACGCATTCCCACCATCCCAGGTATGCAGTGGCTCCAGCCTAGGCTTTAGTTTTACTTTCCATTCCTGCAGGCAGGCACTACCTCCTAGGCACTGCAATGTTCAGCACAGCAATTTTTGCATCTAACCTACAGCAGCTAGAAAGAAGAGCAGACTCCCTTATTAGTGGAGAAGAATTTAAAAAAAAAAAAAAAAACAGAAAAAAAGAGTGGCATTAGGTGTCTGCTTTTTTTTTTTTTTTTAAAGTCTCACATAAATAATGGAAGCTTCATTTAGAAAAGATAATAAATAGTGCCTTCTCTTTTCCTAGTTCCTCTATCACCAGTATTGTGTTTAGCAAACACTTCAGAACATGCTTAAATTTCCAGCTCTTTCCAAGAAGGAGGCTGGATGCCATTTAGGCACAAAGTTCTGAACTGTGTTGCACAGAAACCTTAAACCTCAAGACAGTTTCCTTTAAAAGTTCAAGGGCAAAAAAAAAAGACAAAAGAAAAAAGAAAAAAAAAAAATCGGTTCTACCCCCAGCACAGCCATTTTGAGACATGAGCTCTCTGCCATTTCTTCCTGTCTAGTCAACAAACCCAGCAAAACAGTTGCATGTTTTGCATACGTTTTGTTTTATGCAAAGGAGAGCAGACACATGCATACCTGCGTAATCTGTGTGAGAGATGAGACTACTGGAAGCAGAGCAAAGAAAACACTCACAGCCTGTTCCCACAGCAGCAGTAGCTGCACAGTCAGAACCATGACAGCTGAGGAACCAGGCCAAGAAATGTTTGCTGTAAATACATTCTCACTATGTTGTTAGGCTTTTTTTTTTTTTGCCTTTTTTTTTTTTTTTAATCTTCAAAGACAGTTAAAATACATTTACTGCAAACGCTTCCAGTTCAGCAGTAAGTTGTTAGCTAATGTTTTTGTTTTCTTCTGGCTTTCCTAACACTTCCTTCTATGACTGTCAATTCCTTTCAGACACTATAATCTCTTTTCATATCAGCTGCTAACGCAAGCCAATAAAGCAACAGGGATCCGTATAGATCCTGCATCCTTCATTAAGGGAAGAAAGGCAACAGAACAGGTTTTGTAGCTTCAGCTGGAAACTAAAAGGAAGAATCAAGCCCACATTGGTTCAATCATACCCATCCCAAACCACACAGGACCACTCCAGTCAAAGGGTGACAGCAGGAGTACTCAAACTCCACAGGGAGTTAACCTGGGGGACAGAGGGGTGGAAAGAGGGAGCCTTCTGTTATCTCCCACACTTTTGACTGCAGTACATCTCTGAATCTATGTTTAGCTTCTAATCTCCAGGAAGTACAATCATTTCCTTTAAATATGTACATACTGATTGGGACTGGTTAAGGCAGTTCTCTCTGGACAGACAGGACCTTTCAAGGTGATTATTAGCATATTTGAGCAAATTAGTGATGATTATACAAATTCCTGTAACAGGCTTTTCTAAATATCAACATCACAACTAAAGCATGGTGTAGAAATTTCGGTGGGTTCTGGATCTGACGAAATTAGTTTATTCGTCCTTTAGTCTTAGCAAAATAAATGTAACAAAAAATCAGTATAACCCTTTTTTAAAACAAATTCTTTTATAAGGTATGAGTGGGTCATCTCCTTACCTTGCCCTTGAAAGCTTCCTTAATTTCAGCGATAAAATGAGGGATGCCAATTGACCTTCCTTCCTTTAAATGAAAGCTTATTAAAGATTTAAGAAAAAATCTCACAAGCAGAGTTATTGTTTACTGTCTGCCAGCTGTAGATGCAGTCTTCATAGCATATCAAAGTGCAGTCTCAGCACTGCAAAGTTTGGCCACTATTTATTATTGACTGTTGTTCCTCTTCAAAATATCTCAATAGCAGATCTTGACCTTTCTAAATACAACAAATGCATAATATCAATGATCTTATGCGTAGGGATGAAAATGTCTGCATCTTTTTATTTTTGTACTTTGGATCACGAAAATAAAAATAGAAAAGCATCCCAACTAACTAAAGATGCAACTGCTCTTACTGTTCTGAAGAAAGTCTCAACTTCCCCCCCCCCAAACTATAATGCAGCAGACTTAAGCCTGAACTAACAATCTCTGTACTCACCTCAGGCTAACATAATTCAAAACAGGAAAATACAGAAGAAATATTTTTGTAATTGCTGAAATGGTAGCAAATTTTTCACTGTAGTGACACCTGGTGAGACTACTGTATTTTTGAATTATGCACTGCAAAGTATAAACACATCTTTGTAGATACATGGATAAATGCATGAAAATTGTGAAACACCAGTCAATTTTTAAATTAGAAAGAATTGTCAAATGGAAGTTGTTGCCAAAACACAAAATACAGAAAGAGGAAAACAACCTTAATCTGCATTTAGCATATACGCTCTAAGTACATCTACTCTGCTGATAAACAGATGAGTGTGCACTGACTGTTAAATGTGTATTAAAAGGCAAAAAGATGATAAAAGTTTGAAAAAAGATGCTAAGAGCTATTCGTGTTTCTGACTACCTTTGCAATAATTTCCCATTGCAGCATCTCACTCTTGTCCTGTCTTGAAAATTTACTGCCATAATGCAAGTTAAATGCCTTCAATGGTTATCTTTTGATAGAGTGTCCTTCCTAAACAAAAAAAAAAATGTTAAAAATAAAATCCACACTCGAAAAAAAAAATCTTCTGGCTTCACTGCAGTGCTGCTTCTTCACTTGCTCTTTACATTTACAATAAGAATAATTTTCATCATTGACTCACTATTACTATTCTGGGGATTCTTTCAATTCATTCAAAATATAGCTGCAAAAAAATCAGAGCCATCAACTTGTTATTGTCGCCTTCTTCCTGACCCGATACATGTCATTCTCTTCTAAATCCCATTTCACTGCTCCCTCTCATCCACCAATACGCTCTCTCACTAATTTTATAGTGATGAGAAACAGTTTTTTGCCCATACTAATAATAATTTCATCTTTCAGCAAGCCCCAAATGACGTTTACCACATAAGCAATGAAACACAGCAAAACTGGAATTTTATGCCAATTTGCTCAAGCCATGGATCTGAAGGATAAGAAGTTTTTGCTACCCTTAAAATCCAAGGCTTGCACCTGTTCTCCTAAGACAGTGCCAAAGGGTATGAAGGTAAATCCAGGAGGGCAAAGTAACCCCTCAGATAGTACCTCTGGGAATCACAAGTGACATATTCCCACCATCCCAGGTATGCAGTGGCTCCAGCCTAGGCTTTAGTTTGAGTTTCCATTCCTGCAGGCAGGCACTACCTCCTAGGCACTGCAATGTTCAGCACAGCAATTTTTGCATCTAACCTACAGCAGCTAGAAAGAAAGAACAGACTCCTTTATTACTGGAAAAGCATAGGAGGTGTCTAATGTAGGCCGCATTTTGAAATTTTTCATGTAAATAAGTACCACCAGTATTCCTGTTTAGCAAACACTTTAAAACAAGCTAGCCTTCAAATCCAGGTCTCCAGAGTCCACTCCTGAACTCATTCCTGCTCGCCTTTCTTTAATCTTTCTTCTAAAAAAACTGGACATAAAAGATTTAGTCTACATGTGTAACTTCTTATTTTAAGACATCTTTTGCTGCCATCTTTGACTTTTTCTTCATCCAATTTAGACTGTAAAATACTCAAGGCCGACACTGATAGCAAGACTTTTAAAAAAAAAAAAAAAAAAATCAACCTATGGTTCTCCATGCACTAGAGGATGGCCAGATGCCTTAGACTGAGTTTCATAAAAGTCTGCATCCTAGACAGTAACCTACTAAAGCTAACACAAAAAATTGCTGTACGTCTCCAGCACAACCTTCTTTATGGCATTGCTACCCAATTCTAAGATGCCTGAGAGCACATCAATGCATACAAGCCTAGAATCTGTTCATGTCTTCCTTTAACCTTCTCAAATAAAAAAAAAAAAAAAAAAAGCCCCCAGTTCTCTGTGTCTCTTCACATACTAGATGCTTCACCCCCTTTATCACCTTGATGGCTCTTTGGTGGAGAAAATATACATGCAAGGTAGCATGCACCATCAGAAGTTACTCACTTTTGCATATATCTGCAAAAGATGTTTAGGTTGTGATGATTATCAGTTGTGGTGAATGTCAGTGATACATTTACAGTAATCTCAGGCATTTTTAACATATTTTATATCATTGACACACACATATATTTTGGGAACCTGAAACAGAAAGTGTATTGTGCTCAATGGGAAAAAATGTATAATAAATTTTTTCATAAATATGACAAACTATCAAAGGAAGCTTAGATTTACTTGGAAGTTGTAAATACTAGTATTTATATTCCTGCGCATCTCTCAAAAAGTGATAACACTACAGTGCTGAACACTGTATAAACACAGAATGAAATTTCCGCGGTCCCAAAAATTTAAGGCAAAAGACAGTATGTGGACACAAACAGAAGCCAAAGGACAACTCTTTCTAAACAATGTTAATCAATCAGGCAGATGGCTCAGCATGTAGTACGTACCTACCTTACTAAAAATGTTCTTGTTATGTATTGCTTCCAAATCAAATACACACAATTCCTTCTAATTTGGAATGGTTCCCCCTAGTTTCTCCATTGTTCTGTTTGTAAGATACCTATTTATGCACACAGGCAAACAAGACGTTGCAAAACTGTGAAACTTTATATGCTGAAGAACTTATGAGATTTAACACAGCATGTTATAAACACACATGATAAATGAGATTGGACTGATGTCTACAGACACCACATACAGAACATTCTGCTGCATAGAACATGCACAGTAAAACAGTCAATGGCAGTGTGATAGCTATTTTACCAGGTATAAATACATTTGCTTTCAATGCTTGATCTATTTTTCTTGTCTTCCCAAGTGCAGCATTAATGTATAGCTAAAATAAACCACATTTAAAGATAAACTGTCCCCAAATCCACATATGCAACCTCTCCGATTTAAATGGTGGAAAGGAGAATACCAATAACTACATATACACTTCTCAAACAGTAGCAAGTGCACATAGTAATTTACCAACTATTGTAAGTCAAACAAAAATAGTATTGAACATCTATAATCTGCTCTATGGAGATGGGCCACTTCAGGCAATGATCAAAAACCCCTAACAACATAGTCTCTATAGTCTTTGCTCTCCAAGAATTAAATACTACTACTGTTACAAAGTTAATCTTTAAACATAAATTTTTACTGTTCCATTCACTCCACTGTTGCTTTTATGGTAGCTTTTTCATGGAGGCTCTTGAAATACCCCAGATCTCACAACCCTCAGTCTGCTCAATATTTCAAAGACAATTTATCCATCTGTCTGCATATTCCCTATTCCCAATCACATATGATACTCTACAACTACTTATGTATGATAACTAAGTATCAGAGAATTATGCTACAAAAAGGTTTGAGTACATTATGTGTATTCACACATACACACTCTACTATACAAATACCACCACCATTACCTCTGGCAAGTGCAGGTTTTGAAGCAGTTCTTTTCTTAGTAGAGGACAGTTTCAGAAGGAAAACAGCACGTCTCCATCTCTAGCCAAACTCTCAAAATTACATACAATTGTAATAGTCACATAAACTGAGTTAAAGTTTTTTTAAAGGACAAGCCCTATTCATCAGCTTTGGGTTCAGCTAATAAAATAATTTTTATTATGGCAGGGAAATTGGAAGAGTTAACACCCAGATAAGAGAAAAAGATCACTCTGCAGTGTAAATGGGCCTACAGTACATCTAATCATGTGAACAAATAAGTCACTTCTCAGTCATGTTAACTTTGGATAATTTCAAGGCATGTAAACTAGAGATATATTTAACTGAAAGAGTTATATGTTTATATAGAATCAAATGTTCCATTACTGTTTGTAATTCACTTTTGCTACAGGTGAAACAAATTTCCATATGTATTTCTTGTTCTTTCAATAACTTATCATCATCCCTTTCCTTCTTTTCTATTGAGCAATATTTTTATTAAAATAGGACACATTATGGAATCAATATGCTATATATTTTCATTTATATACTGATTTGATACACATACATCAATACATATGTAATGTATGTAACACATTATACTAAACTGTTAACTTCATTTTGTATTAGAAGGCACACTTCCTTCAAACTCTGTTTAAGGAAAAATGATAAACCTTCCTTGCTTGTGAGATACGGATTACCAGAGAAACACCAAGCACTAATTTTGGTCTTCAATATTCTTGCCTGTTATCTACCAGATTGACACCATACAACATACAAGAACAAAGGTAGCTTCTCAGACTACACAGGTGGCAAAAGGAGAGCCTGGATTTAAAAGGTGGTGTTTTATCTGAAAAGCGATGAACATCCTGGCCATATGCAAGAAGAAGTGAAAAGAGACAAAAATGAGGTTGGACTCTGGACTGTGCTGAAAAGCCATTCATCCACTGAAGAAGTAAAACCAGAGGAGGACAAATATACACGTATTACAAAGAGTGAGGTTACATGCAGTAAGCATATGAGAAAGCACATAATGTATATATTTAACAAACATATTTTCCAAAGAATTCCAGAAATTTAAGTAAGTTGCAAGCGTAAGAGAAGCATTTAAGTACTCATTACAGGCACAGACCAATTATGAGTTAACAAGTTAATGAGTTAACAAGTCCTCATTAATGAATTTGGAAACTAAGCCTTTCAATGCTTTATTGGAGTTTCTGAAGCATGATAAATTCTGGAAAACAGACTTGTTCATATGGAAAAAAACCAAACAAGCATCCAAAGTTCTTTGCAGAGTGAACGCATAGTCTTGATGCTCCTAAAACAAACAAAAAACCCCTCCACCACCATCTAACGATAAACACCATTATAAAATACCACCAATGGTTTTAATGCAAAAGTCTGGGAATCTCTGTTTACTATCTGGCTGATTTAATTATTTTAAGAACTTAATATTTTATGAGCTTGTCTGAATGCATGCAAGCTCCTTATATTATGCTATAGATCTCGATTAGGGAGCTAATTTAAATGGTTTATATGTAGCTATAGAGGTAAAGCAGCTATTTCTTAAGAACGTAGTTTCAGAAAGTTAAATACAAGTAGAAGTATTTTACTCTTGCAAGAAACTTTATCCTGTCAAACAAAAGGTTATAGCTAAGACCAACCAGAACAGATAAAGAGAAAACAAGGAAAAATGTCAAGGCCCCCAGCAGATCACAAAACTATTTCTAATATAAAATGGAATCATAGTATCTTTAAAATACTATCATCACATGCTGTGGTCCTCTCATTTAGGTGTCCAAGGCTATAACACTATTGGTTCTGCAGTTAACTCCTTCTTGAGACTGACTAGTAACTATGTCAGAAGGGAGACTGCAGTTTTTAAAACCAAAATAGCATATGCTAATCTGGAAAATTTATTAGTTATTTTCTAAAAACCATCTGTACATCAGATAGAACCTGCTGGTTCTTCCTGTGATCTGTGAGCTTCTTTCTTCAAAGCAGGAGATGCAAACAACTTTTTCCAGCACAGACTTAAGACTACCCTCGTCATCATGCAGAAGCAAAATGCTTGTGGGGAGAAGAAATTTAGCTGTAAAGCCTTCCTCTTTCAGAATTCAGGTTCCACTGTCAGGGAAATCACTGATGCCCTGAGCATTAATGGACTCTGTCTCGTTCCTAAATCATGGTCAGCCAGCATGTAACTGCTTTGTCGGTTGCTAGGGAGCAACAAGCTCATTACACAGCATCATCCACACCCTCCACAAGGATGCTGGCACATGCTTCCCATCTGGGGATACTCCTGATTGAAGTAACAGCACTGGAGTGCCTGCCAGTCTTCAGTCTCCCATGGTGGAGTATGCCAATACAGCAGGTGCTAACTTCAGCTCTGCCTTCAAGGTTTTAGGCTCTAGTCTTTGTGAGCCTGGCCAAAACAATGCCAACACACAAAGAGGTCAGAACAGCCGTCCACAGCTATTGGCATGGATACTCCTTATTTTTAAAGGCCAAATCCAGACAAAGATGTTCTTCCTGAAATTTTGACTTATCTGACTAGGGCAATGATTGCCACTACTCTAAAGTCTGTGTTAGTGAAGAATTCTGTAAAAATGAGAAAGCATTGGGAAAAAAAAAAAAAATCTTCTTTTCAGTCATCAAGGGAGCACAAGATTTGCAGGCATTTACAGAAGACATACAGAAACCTAGTGATCTCCAAGCTGTATACATTAAATCCCTGGAATGGATGTCAGCCATGAATAATCAGGGTCACTTCAAAGTCTAAACATGCAACCTTAATGCATTTTTTCAGCTGTTTGTCTCATTAGCACTTCACAGATCTATTCACAATAAGAGGGGGGGGAGAAGAATCTGTCAAGAAATAAAAAAGCTACCTCGCTTCCATATGCCAGGAAATTTATTAGCTAACAATATATCTGCATTACACAGAGATGGTATCTAATGATTTTCATGTACCTGTCATACGTCAAACGCCATCCAAGAATTCTTAGTGCTGGTGTATTAACAAGCACATAAGGGAATACAGCTGTAGATATGCATAGATACCTATATATTCAAATCCTTAGGCAACTTCAAAATGCCTTTTTTTTTTTTAACAATCGCATAAAGAAACATAAAAAAGAATGAGAAGGCAGGCAAATCAGGATGGATTCACTCATCAAATGCATGGAACAAGGGGATAGGTAAATGCAAAAAGGTGTCAATTTTCCCTCTTACCTGAAGTTAAAATTAAATTCTTAAGAATTTAAGATGACCAAGATATAAAAATGCTCACCAATAATATATAAGATAATGTCATGGACACTCATGTATCAGTTAAATGCATTTTAAAATAACCGATTAGTTTTAAACACAAACATGTACCTAAGTCCTTACCTGTCTCAACAATTTCTCAACAGCTGACATTACCATGAGCCCTCTCCATACAACTGGGGCAGTCTCTTCTATCAAGAAACCCATAGACATGCTGAAAGAACAAAGCAAAAACTTAAGATTTCCAGCACAATACCAAGAACATCTATAAAGAAGCTTGATTTAAATTAAAACATATGCTCACCATGCGATTCCATAATTCTTAAGGGGCCTCATTAGATTTTCTAAAACAGAAGCAAACAAGGTTTTTTTGGGGGGAATTTAGTTTTCGGGTTTTAGGGTTTTTTAAAGAAATAAGCTTACACAATTTTTTCCCTTTTAAGAGTTGTTTTCCCTCACTGTTAAAAGCATTTGTCTATTTTTTCCCCCACAACCCTTCAATATATTTACACATTTATCTACGCTACCCAAGAACCTGGCCCCACTTTTTCTTAGATTGTTACATTTTACTGATACTATTCATCTTTTGCCAGAAAAACAATGCATTTGCCCTTAATATAATGTCACTTTGTGCTGCCAAAACTGACTTTATCTATTTGTATGAAATTCCCATGCTGCAAGGCATAAATCCCCTATTAGGTTGCCTTCTACAATACTTCACTAGATGCAGAGTCATTTATATCAGAACAAAAATTAAAGTCCTATAACACGATGAGATTCACTAATCTCATGAACCACAGGATCATTCCAATTAACATGCACACAAGTGTTTAGGGGAATTCTTCTCCTTGTACCAAGTCTGCTTTGGAACCCCAGAGGAGAGGTACCAAATAAAGCCACCTTTAAACTACATGCTGTCAACAGCTCCAGGTAAGAAGTCCTGGATTTCTTCAGACTGGCAGAAATCTGCAGGACTTCTAAAATTTCTGTAGGAACAAAAGATGCTTATTTGAACATTGCAGAGGTAATGTCCTTGTCAGGCTCCATATTTCTATGCTTTCCAGTGTCAAGGAAAAAAAAAAAATATATATATGGGGGGGGGGGGAAATATTGTAATTGTTCTGCTGGCAAAGGGGCAAGCAGAAAGTAAACAAAACAAAACAAAAGAGTGCATTCAAAACAAAACCTTGCAAAAGCCAAAAACTCCTCTTTATAATCTCTGCCATCTAAATCCACACCTTATCTCAAAATGGCGCACACACAGAACAAAGAACAAAAGGAAATTTATTTGGCCTAGCTGGTTTATTTTAAGAGCATGCACAGGAAGGAACCAGCAGAAAATAGAAAGAATACTTTGAGCAATAAAAAAATATATTATAATACATATTTTGACAGAAACCTTTGATGCACCCAAAGTAAAATATATAGAGAGAGTAAAATAAAAACAATGTGAATATAATGCAGTACATTCAGAGCTGAACTCCAAATTCAGACAAAATAACACCCAAGAGCACGCAAATTAAACAGCTAAACTCTACAGATGAAAGCTTTCAAGCAATCAAGTAAGTGGGCATTCAAGCCATGTAATTTTGTAGAAATATAGCTGAAAATAAATTGGGTGTTTTGGTTTACAAATCAAAAAGAACAAAACAGGAAGCTAAACAAATCACTCGCATGACTATTGCATTCAGGAATGAGTATGGAACTGCTATTGGAAAAGAGATGAACTTGGACTGATGCACTGCACCAGTGTAACACAACTCTTCTACTGCAGCTCTTTTCAGTGTTTAGTCAGGGCTTATTTTGGTGGCGTTATGCTGTCTAACTGCATTTCTAGGAATCACAGTCTTACTTCTCCCCTCTGCAGTAAGAGAGTTATGTTATGAAGAGGGTGATGACATTTGAACTTCAGCCTAGAGCCATCTCTAAGCACTGCCCTTGTAAACAACATATGTACCACCACAAGTAGTAACACTGTTAGAAGTCTTGAGAAAAATGACTACATATTTACCTCTGAGAGGCTTTTAATAAAACAAACGGGATAAAAAAGTATCTGCAACAGCATATATTGCTGCAGATTCAAGGTCTGCTTAATTTTTATCAGGAAATAGGAATGATTTTAAGAAAAAAAACAAACAAAAACAAAAAGAGGAGGACAATCCTTGACTGCTCAGCATGACCAGGAACCAGAGGGTAAGAAGAATGGAAAAGATGAATTTATTCTGAGAAAGTTCACCAAAATACTATGCCACTTCTTAACTCAATCCAAGTGCTCGACAGTATGTCAGTCAAATATCCAGAGGCTAACATCTCAAAATCTACTCCCCGCATGGATGTTTTCTTCTGTCTAGAGCCCAGGTAGACATACTAATCTCACAGAACAGGCACACCTTCAGAGATCTCCCTCTCCTTCACCTCAGTGGGTAAAGTGGGAATTGCTGTGAGCACACAAACACTGACCTACAGAGTAGCCAAGAGGGCCTCTCTGTTGTTAAAACACGTGAACTGTTTATTTCTCAACGGTAGAGTTTCATTTTATGAAAACTGGATCTTATTTTCTTTGGTTAACAACAAGGACTATAAATTGCTCCAAGCAGCAAGATTTAATCAAATTTATACAATGCACAAGAACAATTCACAGCCTGCTGCATATCCTGGCTATAATGTTCTGCATATTCTCGAAGTAATACAAAATACTGCAGAGCACCCCACTGTTTGCCTACTGCTACAAAGCATTCTTAAGGCTATCTCAAATCTAAACAGCTTCAGTGGGCTCTGGTAATCACCCTTGTCTCATCAAAAGCAACAGGCATTCCTCCTCCTTTGCCCTGGGTCTCCTGAAGATTGTCTAAAACATAAGATGTAAAGAAGATTTAGCTTAATGAGATCTCAGTAACATCTCTAAATTCTCGCTGCTTTCAGAGTAGAGTTAACACTTCCTTCTCTGTTATCAGACGCCTACCATACAGCTCCAAAAAAATCCAACACACAACAAAACAGATTCCTTGCAATTGCAACACACAGCAATACTACGCCACCTATGCTAATAGATCAATAAAATGTCCTTGTTTGCAACTGTTCAGTAAGCTTGATGGCCGTAAACAAAAAGGTGCTGTGTTTTCTCCGAACATAAAAGCAGATCAATAAGATCAACAGAGAACCAATGAAATGTCAATAAAATGCCTTTTCTGGTAGGATACAAGTAGGGCACTGGAAAAGCTCGACACAGTCAAATTCATGACAGCATTACAGCAGATCGCTGATTAAAATTAGAGTTCTAGGACTGGTCTGAAGGCTGGATTCTTACCTATGTGGGAAGACTGATGTTGAAGTCATTAGGAAGGATCTTTTGTAATTACTTTTTTTAAAAAGCTTTTTTCCTCCAGAAAAATCAAGCTTTGCAGACTATCCTGACATGGTAACTGAGTTACTCCACTCTTTTTCTCTAGAAAGACCAACATAGTCATTCACTGGTGGCCATACGTTAGTGCAGCACAGAGCTATATATATGGTTTTGGCTGGGATAGAGTTAATTTTCATCACAGTAGCTAGAATGGGGCTGTGTTTTGGATTTGTACTGAAAACAGTGTTGATAACACAGGGATGTTTTTGTTATTGTTGAGCAGTGCTTCTACAGCATCAAGATTTTTTCTGCTCCTCACACCACCCCACCAGCGAGTAGGCTGGGGGTGCACAAGGAGCTGGGAGGCGACATAGCCGGGGCAGCTGACCCCAACTGACCAAAGGGATATTCCATACCATATGACATCATGCTCAGCATATAAAGCTGGGGGAAGAAGAAGGAAGGGAGGGAACATTGGGAGTGATGGTGTCTGTCTTCCCAGGTAACTGTTATGTGTGATGGAGCCCTGCTGTCCTGAAGATGGCTGAACACCTGCCTGCCCATGGGAAGTGGGGAATGAATTCCTTGCTTTGCTTTGCTTGTGTGCATGGCTTTTGTTTTACCTATTAAACTGTCTTTGTCTCAATCTATGAGTTTTCTCACTTTTACCATTCTGATTCTCTCCCCCATCCCACCGGGGGAGGGTGAGCAAGCGGCTGCGTGGTGCTTAGTTGCCAGCCAGGGTTAAGCCACAAGGAGACATTTCAATTCTTGGCTTAGTTTTCAGAAGAGGTCTGCTGACTGATACATTACAGGTAGCAAAGGCTTACATTCAGTCTTATCTCATCAGATAAGATCATTATTCCAGAAGATTGTGATGTTCTACTACACCTCCTTAGGAGGCATTATGCTGTTTAAGAAAAGCAAAGGTAGCTTATAATTATTAAATATGAGTACAGTGGATCATGCAACACCCTAGCAAATTTATTTTGAGCTCACTGACTGAGTGAGCACTAATGCAGAGGAGTTGCTCAGAGTTTTCAAATGTCTGAAGTAAGGGGTAGGTTGGGGTTTTTTACCACTTCGAAGGCAAAAAAAAAAATCCAAACATGAGATGAGAACACTAGAAGCTCAGATTTTCCTCCCTGTTAAAGATTTGCTATTGTACTCGGCTATTTTTCAAACTTGCCACTATAATGGAAGATCAGACTTCCCAGAATGATAACTAATTATTTTACTTAATGTTTCTCTTCACAGTATCTTAATAGTGGAAGTTACCTGTCTGTTCTAACTGGATTTTGGTCATCAAGCAGGAAAGCAGCACTTTTAAGTTGTTCTAAGATGGATCAATAGGTAAATCTATCAAAAAGTAGAACAATTGTAAAATTTTCCAGTTAAAAACATCCTACTGCCATTTGCATCCACATTTCCAAACGTTTCCAAACACTACCACTGCAGAAGTGTTTGCCAGCACAGACAGCACTGCAAGCTCCAGGCTATGCTCTGAACGCATCTGTTTCCTGATTCCTAATTTTTATACAAGCCACGTTTTTGTAACACCCATGAATCCAAAATGAACATTTTTACCTAAAAACATGCTGTGGTGGGGAATTATTACCTCATGTTACAGATGGGAATCAAGACCTGGACTGTGAAACTTGCTCTAGGTTATTCAACAATCCTGTGCATTTGGAGACCTATGATGTGTTCCCCCATGGTCTGATGCTCTGAGTCATGGCTCCACTTACAGCGTCTCCAATGTTGGAAAGCACGTAATGCACAACTGATACACATCTAGGAGATGTAACACTTTAAGTGCATTGCTTAAGTTACATATTTTCCCTTGAAACTCCCAAATATGTCTGAAAGAATTAAAATTTTAAAAAGTAAACTGAGGCACAAACAGTGTACAAAAGAAAAAGCTATAGAAAGTTACACTACATATTACAGGTAATACTTAAGTCTCTGAGTAACATTTTAGCATCTCACATTTAAGCGTTAAAGCAGCAACTTTAAAAGTGTATTTCTATACAGCTCAGAAGTTTAAGTATTCCTTCATCTTTCATAGTATGTTATTTCAACAAAACTCATACTGCAACTCCTCTGCGTACGTTTCTCAAACTTTGAGCAAGTTGATACTTCTTCATACAACCATAGAATGGTTTAGGTTGGAAGGGACCTCAAAGATCATCCAGTTCCAACCCCCCTGCCATGGGCAGGGACACCCTCCACTAGACCAGGTTGCCCAAAGCCCCATCCAACCTGGCCTTGAACACCTCCAGGGAGGGGGCAGCCACAACGTCTCTGGGCAACCTGTTCCAGTGCCTCACCACCCTCATAGTGAAGAATTTCTTCCTCACATCTAATCTAAATTGACCCTCCTTCAGCTTAAGGCCCTATCACTCCACGCCCTTGTAAACAGTCCCTCTCCAGCTTTCCTGTAGGCCCCCCCCTTTAGCAAGGCCACAATAAGTTCTCCCCGGAGCCTTCTCTTCTCCAGGCTGAACAACCCCAGCTCTCTCAGCCTTTCTTCATATGAGAGGTGCTCCAGCCCTCTGATCATCTTCACGGCCCTCAGCTGGACTCACTCCAACAGGTCCATGTCTTTCTTGTACTAAGGGCCCCAGAACTGGATGCAGTACTCCAGCTGGGAGTATATAGTTAATACAAAAGCTAAAGGTTCTGCTGCTGTTTGCACAGCTCATCGTTAGAAGAGGTTTTCATGACAAATTGCTATTTTCCACCTCCTCACATCTCGGTGACATCTCACTGCCTGAAACACAGAAGATGTATGGCACAACAAAACACACAGCCACCATGCTAGTCAGAGACACTGCAGAATAGCCTGTGGATTCCGATACATTAAACAAGATTATCTGAGACAAACTCAATTAATGTGCCGTACATACAGACAAGCTGAAACAGATTTTCAGCATGGCCACTTGTAAAATCATCTTTTGCATCATCTGGTTTTTAATCGTGTACAATTTCATGCTGCAGTGACTACAGAATACTCTATTACAATTTAAGTTAGGACTCCAACTTACACAGCACCTTCTGTTAATCACAGTAAACAGTAATTCTCATATGGCTCTTGCTATGTAGAAGTATAAGGAACTTATTTGTTGTTTATTTCAAAAGTCACCTCAACATTTTGTAATGGGAGGATCCAGGTTCCAGTCAAGGACACAAAGGCTTCAGATTATATAGAGGTTCCAAGAGCAGGAGGGGAAAAGAAGGAAGAAAGGAGGGTAAAGAAGGAACAGGACACAGGACAGGAAGAGTAACAAACAGGTTCAGCTTTACTTGTGAAAACATAGATGTCTCCTGCCACTCTGGATGCCTTGGGGAGCTGAGCTTTGTACAGGGCTAGCAGACTTGACACAGGGCATAGGGGAGAGCCATACCTTCTGAAGGGGCAGCTAGATGCCAGACACCGCACTCCAGCATGTTTAAAGCAGTATTAGTTTCCTAAGCTAAGGCCAGTGAATTCCACCCACAGTGCAGAAAAGGGAAAAGAAATGTGGCGGACAGGGCCCCAGGGTATCCCGCAATAAAACACAGAGACATCAGAGGGGAAAGGATGCTGTCACCAAAAGGTTAGTCAGAGTCACAAATTTTAAATCATTGTTTTAACCACTTATGCCAGAAGCCCAGAATATTCTATGGCAAGTGACAGACTAAATGAGACTTCAAGCTTGATTTCACACTGTGTTATAAGTTTATTTGCAGGATTGCCCCAGAAATACTGCAATTTGTATTTTAAGCTTGAAGAGCTCCACGCAAGGAAGGCTGTTATTTCCCATTACACCCCGCACTAACAGTGTTATTAACCCCAAAGACATCACAAATACTTAAACCAAAGCAAACCAGCAATGAGACTCGAAGATTCAATACTCGCAGTTCAACTTTAAGAAAAAAATGCATAAAGAAATGCAGCTTTTTCCAAAAGATTTGCTCCTCATATTTAGTCAGCCTACCAATCCCATTACCTGAGTAGGTTTTCCACTTTTTTCCTCCTGATAGACTGCAGAGGAAGCAAAGCTCTGTAAAAGCTTTTTCATTAACAGAACTGTTTTGCAGATATGACTTCATTAGTCCCACCTAAAAGCAAGAGAACTAATTGCTTGCTGGAAGACTATACTTCAAAAGCAAGTCTGGCACAAGTAAACAGCACAGTGATTTAGTCATACCTGTGTTACATTTTAAAGTACTGCTGACTTGTTAGGTTTAGAATAGTAACACAGGACTAGCTTTAAGTATCTTGCCATTACCTTCCATCACAAATGCCTTAAAATTGCTAAAATAATCCACATTTTGAAAAGCCCTCAGATCCCCACGGAGCCAAAAAAGTTTATTTATAGGGGATCAAAAGCTTTATTAGACTAATTTGGATGGGTTCTTTTAGTTCATTATACCCACGAGGAATGCAATAGACTAATACGACGCTCAGTTCAAGGCTTCTGTCCTGACCCACAAAACCTCTGTGAAGGCTCGTATTATCAGAAGCACTGACTTGCTTCTGCAAGAAGGGGACTGCCCTGGTCAGACAGTGCGACAGACAACAGCAAAGCAGAACAGGGAGACGCAGGAACACGAGGGGCAGACGTTCCCTTTGCATTACCTTCGATTCAAGATCTAACTTCAAAAACCACTTCAGTTAACTAGGGACTTCCATTGCTTTCAAAGCAAAACTACGGAACTCGATACATTCAAGTCGATTCAGCCTTTTTAGGGTCAATATGAAACGATGTGGAAGAAAAAAACTTCAAATCATTGTGTGCAATTTAAAAAAGGGGAAAAAAAAGCACCTGGACACCGATGACATAGACGAAAACTACGGTAAACTTGTGGATTCTCCACTTTAAAAAAAAAAGTGTTTCTGTTTATATTAAATATTCCCTTTTGCATTTCACATGAACCACCTCAGACATCCTTCTGTGATTTTATTCTGATTTCACCACTTGTCAAGTGAAGGTCTATGTACTTTACAAAATTATGACCATCAACTAAAGCACAAGAAAGAGATGCTAGCTTTTAAACTCTTCTGTCACTTTTAGCCTCTGGGCACTATAGTGAAAGGATTAAAATACATTTTTTATATTTTTTATGTATTCTGCTTCATTTCTTATTCTGAAAAGCCTCTCCATTGTACTGTAGAGAAGGGCAAGGAAAAAGAGGGAAAATACAGCAAGAAACCCATAGAGAAAAAAAAAACATAAAAGCAAAATTGCAAGGTAAATATATTGAGAAAATTCAGAATTAGTTGCAGTTCTTCAATTTTACTTCTAGTAGAGAAGGATGGAAACATTTATTCCTCTGAAATAAGCAAAAAGGTAAATGTGTCCAGTGTACAAACAAAAAAAAAAAGAGTAATTTCCTTTACGTATGTACAATAAAATGTGTATCATGTTACCACAATAAAATAATTTTGAAATTTGATTCCAGTTTGCATAAACGTTGAACCAGACAAACCATTTGTATCTCTAAGAGTAAACCTTACAATGTAATGAATATTTGCTAGCCATAATCCATATCAAAACATTTATAATTACTGCACTGCAGGATTAACAACGTGAAGAGTAATACACTTCCGCTTTCAGGTACCCAAAATGGATTTTTTCAGGTTACAGTGTTTCAGTAATTTGTATTGCAATAGCATTTAGTAATATTTGATTTGCCATTTAAAAAAAAGACTGCTCTCAGTCAGAGGCTTTAATTACTACACTACTCATCTGTACTTTTTGCCTTACTTTTTTGTAATTGTAAGTATGAATTTATGTATAATGAAGAATAAAATTTTAATAAATTAACTGTCTAGAGGTATTTTATTTTTTAAAGAGAGCTAACAACTGCATGCCTATAAATAATTCCTTGCAGAATTCGGTATCCTCCACCTCCTTTCCCTTCTAAGTAAAGGTCATCAATTTTTTCTACAAGTAAACTAAACAATAGCTGAATTAATACAGTTTGAGGTTAATTGTTACAGGCTAGAGGGCAATAGTCAAGGTCCAGAATAAAGTATTTAAGACCTGAGTATTCTTCTCATTTTCAATTACCTCATCACATATGAAAGAGCCTACAAAATATAAACCACAACTAATTACAACATTCTGAATCATTATTTTGTCACATGTAAGACACATGGGACTACTCTACTTCAGCCATCCAGATAAACTGAGATAAAACATCACCAAAAGTAAAACACAGGGTTTCAGTTCAGACTTCTTTCAAAATAGAAACAGTAGAGCATATCATTAGACTATACAAAATCTAAAAATCACTTGTTCACAAATCAAGAGGTAATAGCAGGAGCAAATACGACTTTTTTGCAAGAATCAAATTTTGGTTTTATTCAAATTAATTGTGATGCGATTCCACTGGTAAAGCATGATAAAGACAACTTTGAGAATACAAGCTGTATCTTTAAAATTAAACCCTTATGTAAGATCAAGAAATTTCTTCATGGTTACCTCACTAACTACCCTACCTATGTAATATCTTCTGTATTTAACTAGTTCAATCCAATTTTTCTGTTTATAACCCTCAAATGGATGCAGCACAATCCCTTGATGCAGCTATTTCCAGCAGACATTTTTAAACAGTCACAACAGATTCTATTTTAAATTATCACTTTGTTATGAGATTCTGCTATCACAGTCTAAAGAGTAGCAGACATGTAAATGTGTCCCAGTGAAAAAAAAATGCAAGTGCCTATTTCTGTCTTCAGAATTTTATCAGTAATTTCATTTCTATAGCTCCTGCAGTATTATTAGACTCAGCGGGGCCAGACACAACTACTGCTAGCTTTCTCCCAAAAATTACTTTTTATTCCAAATTTTGAAAGCAGATGCCCACTATTCATCTTTTGAATATACTATTTCATTAAGAAATAAAAAAAGATACTGAGGATATAAAATGGCATCAAAGCTTTGAAATATTAAGAGAGCACTCAACTGTCATAAAGAAAAAAAGCCCACCAAAACCTTCATAATAATTTAAATTAAGTGAAGAAATTTTATATTTATCTGGCAAAATGGCAATATCTTTTTGGCAATAGCTTTTACTCTCTGCCAACTAGTTTAAATGGTAGATTTTATAAAAAGGAAAAAAAAATGAAATTATGCAGTTCACTAAGCCAGAAAACAACTTTTAAGTAAATTATTTCGGGAAAGAATATAAATAATGCTTTTGTTACTTGTGTAATAAGCATTGCCCTGTGAATATATTGTAGCTGATGTTACTATTTATTCCATAGTTAGATAATCCCCCATTAGCTAATTAAATTCAGTTATGAACTTATTAACCAATATTTCCCTGACCATTTAGTTAAAGTATTTTGAATGACACCCTATTAAATGTTAGCAGACTTTCCGATGTACTACAGTTCACAAAACTAAATTAATGGAGTATCTTCCATTTATACAGACTTTCTCCTAAGAACTCCTAATTCACTTTGAAAACTTAAATTACAGCATAACTATAATAATTTCTATTCAGAAGTAATAATTGCTGCATGGATTTATTTAGTATGGTACCAGGCATCCCTAATCTCTTTTCAACTGCTACATGTGAGAAAAGAAATAGAAATCAAAGAGTGCAAGACTGCTCAGAACCTCCCAAGATTGCTCTACGGATTCATTTTCAAGTCCAGGCCTCAAGCTGAAGACAGCAATAGACTTTAAAGATAATTTTTGATTGCCATACTATTAAAAAAAAGTTTTTAATTCACTTTTTGTTATTTATACATTGCTAGTGCACATCTTTAATACAGAACTGCCTGGGTTTGCTCAGCTACTGTACAAAATAATATTTGTTCAGAGTTTATGTTTTATTCTTGAAAACATAGTAAGAAATTCAAAAACATCACTAAAACTCATTATATCAAAACACAAGGGTCATACATATTTTTATATCTATACATGCATATATACACCTATACATACACACCATATATATATACACCTACGATGGATCACTTCCTTGCAAGCTTATCCTGTCACACATAAAGGTGTCCTTGAAGTTCACAATCAAAGCTTCCTATGCCCTCCAAATTCCTATTTTCACAATGAAATCATCTTAATGTCAGCTACTTTACCAGTACTTTCATTGTTGTTACTCTACAGCTTCATCAACTCAAGAGCTAAAGTGAACAGAGAAATGAATGGAATTCCTCAAATACAAACTATCCTGTTATCATTCATACTGAATTACTACGTGAGTTTCCCAATAGACTTATGTAATATGGCAAGCTTTTGACATATGCAAATTCATTTTCCATCAGTTAAAAAATAAGGTATGTTCTTAAATCCTGGTAAGATTTGCTTGTACATTCCACACAGAAGTAGAAAGAATACATTTTAGTGATCAAAATGTTAATGCTTACAAGTCACCAGCAGCAATTTAAATTCAGGCAAATCCTCCAATTTCTTTCTATTACATTGAATTCCATATTTTTAACAATACTCAGAACATGTTAAGACAAAAGTTTATAGAGAATTCTCAGCTGTATACCCAAAAAAATCTAGTCACTGAAATTTATATACAAAACTGAGCTGCCCTAGTATCTGACTGAATATACTCTGAAGTTCTTGCTTTCCAAGCCAGTTAATTTGCATGATCATATGAAATAGACTGGGAAACTTGCTTCTTATTTGTGGCTCATGACATGGATTTTAAGTTGGTATGGACTGATAAAATACACAGCAAAATGTATAAGAAGTTCAAAGTTATCTAATCAATTTTTCAGACAGTGAGAAAAAAAAAGAAAATCAAATTTTTACTTCATCTCCTTTGGAAAGATAAAAGTCAACGTAACATAAAAAGGAAAAGAGGAGATATGAAGAACACCACAACATAGTCCCTTTTGTGTTCATATTGCATAATGCACTTCAAATGCAAAATTAATAGCAAAAATCTCTGTTACAGGAAAACACAGCCTGTATGACATATAGCCTCAACAGGGTCCAAAGTACAAGAGAATGCAAGAATACGTCAATTTGTATCAGGAAGTCAAACTCTACTGATGATACATGAGAGGGTTGTTATTTATGTACTACACAACAGAATTAGCCTTTGACTTCAAAAAATAAAACAGAAACCCAACAAATAAAAACAAGTACTCTCCTCCTCTCGTAGAAATTAATCTAAATAAAGTCTGTATCTGTAAGCCAGGTACTTAAATGTAGAAAGTACTCAATCTGACAGTTGCCTGTATAAGGACATGCAGTGCATCCATATATGGAAATGCATTACTTTATCTAGAGTACAAGGTATAAGCATAAGAAGACAGAATTATAATTATAGAAGAAAAATCTAAGGTTGCCACTTAATAATTTTTTTTAGGCTAACGTTGCGAGCTCGATACCCACCCTTCAAAGATATTGGCAGTTTTTCATTTTGCACGCTTTATACCAAGTATACAGAACAACCACCACCACAACACCCACGCACATGCACAAATTAAGATCAGTTACAAATGAACATTCTACAACAATAGCAGAGTAGATGTAGGGGCTGGAACACCTCTCCTATGAGGAAAGGCAGAGAGAGTTGGGGTTGTTCAGCCTGGAGAAGAGAAGGCTCCGGGGACACCTTACTGTAGCCTTTCAGAACTAAAAGGGGTTCTCGTAAGAAAGGTGGGGACAGACTTCTTAGCAGGGCCTGCTGTGACAGGACAAGGGATAATGGTTTTAACCTAAAAGAGGGTAGATGCAAACTAGATATAAGGAAGACTTTTTTTTTTTTTTTTATGGTGAGGGTGGTGAAACACTGGAACAGGTTGCCCAGAGAGGTGGTAGATGCCCCATCCCTGGAAACTTTCAAGGTCAGGTTGGATGGGGCTCTGAGCAACCTGATCTAGACGAAGATGTCCCTGCTTATAAAAGGGGGCTTGGACTAGATGACCTTTAAAGGTACCTTCCAACCCAAACTATTCTATGATTCTATGATAAATAAACAAAGATAATGGCATGAAAGGAAGTGGAAGGAATATTTAACTTCCCTTTTACCTAGCAATTACTGCCCACAAACATTAATGGGTATTTACAGATGATTACTTCACTGAAGCCCTTTTCTGTCCTATTTGAACTGGTACATTTCCTTGATCCCTCCCTGTCAACAAGAACTGCCAGTTTGTACTTTCCTCAGTAGGATCCCAGTACTTTTTTAATGTGTAAGGTAGGTGTTATTGTGTGGGACTGTTTTTTTCTGTGGTTATATGTTTTTAGTTTTTATATTACATGCACTTTATCACAGGATGGGCAAAACAAAGCATTAAACAAATTCTGTCACCTCAGTGTCCCTACCACCCCAAAAAACCCAACTCCCTTACACTCAAGCATCACATGAACAGGGTATCAGGATAAAGCCATTCTTCAGTTTCACCTTTGGTCGGCCTAGGTGGAATTTAAACTTCTGAAAGCTAAACAGACTTGATGCAACCTTTCTACTTTAGGTCTTCCTCGTTTCTCTCCAGACTCTCCTACCTGAATTAACTTTTCCCCAGGAAAAAAAAGACAACCCTGAATTTGCTCCTACTTGTACAAGCTAGCTTTGAAAGCAACCTTACTAAAATTAAAAAAAAAAAAAAATTACACTAAGTCTTCATCTTCTGTTTGCATCCCTCCTGTGCCACACCAATGAAACACTAATGAGTGGTCCATGCTCATCCCTGTACAAAGAAGACAGAAAAAAAAAATCACTTCCACTTACTTGGTGTTACTTCTGGGTTTCCTCTTAAGTTCATCATCTTTGGAATTGAAGGTCCATATATGTCTGTATCAAGTAAACCAACTTCTTTTGTCTGTGTAAGGAAAAAAAAAAAGTGTTTGTCAAAATGTATGTCTTCCTTTAAGAATTATTAGTTGAGCAAAATTTCAAAACTGCCCATAGGAATAAAAATATGATCTTGATTTTAGACATAAGTTATCACTGCTTCCTTTCTCTCTAAACTGCAACTGAAGCACGAAATATAACGTCTCTACAAGTTGAGCCAGACGTCTTCACAAAATCGAGATTCTCAATAAACAGAATCCTCACTTGCACATTTTCTTACTTACTATGTAGACCACAGACTTTATATTAACAAACATTATAAGCAATGTTCTCTCTACTCCATGTACATTTATGACGAAACAGTATTTTAACTTTTTTAAAAGGCATCAAATTTTATTGTAAAAAAAAAAAAAACCCAGTGTTTGTAAATATATTTGAATTAATGCAATTTGAATTGTGCATTAGTGACTACAAGGAATGTGAAAAACAGAAAAAACATATTTTTATCTTCCATTTAAATGGCCAGAGTAAACTTTTGCGTGCATCTTGAAAACACTGTAATGCAAGCCCCTGAAGCCAGTTAAGCAGGCATAACATTTTAATCAAATGCATTTACACAAAAGAATGCTAAAAAAAGGGTTTATTCAACTACATATGGTACAGCAGGCAATAAACTTTAAATAAAAATTATTTCAACTATGTAGTCTAGACTAACAAGATTCATTTCTATATGCTTTTTTTATAGATATACATACATATTTTGTGGAAATTAAACTATTTTTCCTACAGATGGCAAGACACACTACCAATTACAAGTTCTGCAAATTCAGTAGTAAAGAGGAAGCCCTTTAAAGTGCTGAACATCAAGTTTTCTCTAATATAAAAAGCTAACTGTATTCAACATTTTGCAAAATTGGAAGCAAGTATGTTTAAGGGCTTGTTTGAAAGGTTAAGGCAGCAATAGGAGCTTTTCCAACAATGCCAAATCAGACTTTCACTGTTAGTGTTTCAAAATGTGTGCTTTGTTTTTTGGATGAAGCTTTCAGAATTTGGTATCATATATTACACCACATTTTTAGCACAGTTTTGATGGGAAAGATGGAGAGAAAGACAAAAGCTCAGTGATCAAGTTTCTGGTTAGAAGAAGAGTATAATGAGGCTTTTAATGCAAGTGCACAGCATCTCTACCCTTGAGCAAGATTTCTAAACATGAAGTATGTTCTGTGGCATCACAATCAGTTTGGGGTTTTTTTAAAACAGAAGTGCACCTGGATTAAAAACTTAAGTATTCAGGCCACTACTTCTCAATAAATCCGAAATTCATTTAAGATAAAGAAACTAAATCACAGAAGCCTAGACAGCTGAGAATCAAGACTGATCCTTTTTACTACAACACTGTCGTGGTTTAGCCCCAGCTGGCAACTAAGCACCACACGGCTGCTCACTCATTCTGCACACTGGTGGGATGGGGAGGAGAACTGGAAGACAATGGTAAAACTCGTGGGTCAGGATAAGGATACTGGACAGCAAAGGGAGAAGAAAACAACAACAACAATACTAACAAAAGAACGTACAAAGCAGCTGATACACAATGCAATTTGCTCACCACCCAAATCCGACGCCCAGCCTGTCCCCAAGCACTGATCCCCCTTCCCTGGGCAGCTCCTCCCCCTTGTATACTGAACATGAAGTCATACGGTACGGAATATTCCTCTGGCCAGTTTGGGTCAACTGTCCTGGCCGTGTCCCGTCCCAGCTTCTTGTGAAAATTAACACTATCCCAGCCAAAAACCAGGACAAAGATATGTAATAATTTGCGTTTGGAGGTTTGTTTTTCTGTGGGGGTTTTCTTTTTTTCTCATTCTCTTTTTTTAAGCTGTTGACAGTGAACCCTGAAGACACACTTCACAGGTAAGCAATTTAAAGTGTCAAATTTACCTAATATAAGCCACTTGCATTTTAAATTTTACAACTGAGAAGTAAAAAATGCATTATCCTAAGTGATCTACTATGTACTTTGAAAAATAATTTTTTACTACAAAAATCAACCAATTTGCCTTCAGTTATTCAATATACAGAGCAAAGCATATGTAATTACATGGATTATTTCATTTAGACATTTTAATATTCCTTTCTTTATAACATCTTCTGAAAGCTATTACAAAAAAGTTCAGGAGTTACTCTGACAAATTATTCTACTTCTTGCCTAGTGTATGAAAGCTGCAATTTCAAAAAGATTGAAAAGACACATTTTTATGTTAGATTTCAAAGACATCAACAACAGTATTAGAGCTTCTTTGTTCTGGTACAAAATGCATATTTTAACAGATTAGAAAGAATCATGACTCAGTCCCTTTATCTGTGTCAGCAGCTAATCAAACCCATCAAAACATCATCTAAGGGCTGTGCCACCTAATTACTTCTCAAATGAAAGTAAATATTTGCAGGAAAACCTACATCATGTTTTAAACCTGACTGACATCCTTTCCCTCAAATTTTGAGGGTTTTCCCACTCAGTAAGGATCATGACTATCCACTGACTGACTAACCAGTGATCTTACAACTCGCTACAGTTTAGTTTTCAGCCTAAAGGGACTCAAGATTTAGGATGATCTAAAATAATTAGATTGACTTCATGACCTCCTGGGCATAGTCAAATCTTCACTACTACAGGCCACTTATTCCTAGGAATCAGCAAGAGTGTATCTACAAGTGTATCAAATTTCCTGAAATGAAGAATAAAGACATACACACTGGAGAAAAATATCCCTCACTTATCTAGAAGGACTTTGCAAATTCAGCTACTACTCCAAGCTAATACAATAAACTCAACAGTTTCTCAAAAAAATTTACACACTTCCTCAAAAGTAAGAAAGATGCCTGTTTCTGAAATGCACTGCTTTTGTTTATGGATATGGTTCAATGAAATGGTAGTCTTCAAACAGAAAAATAATTAACAAGAGTTGTAGAAACTGGAGAATCTGTTACATAAGTGTTCTGGTAGGCAGGGTGCTTTCTACAGGATTATAGGAGAAAGGTCTTCTGGAAAATCTTTAAATCACTGGCAGAACCTCACCAAAGACAGCCTAAGGTAGGGTTTTTTTCTTCACGAAGCAATTCAACATGTTAGGTAAAAAGAGTTTACACTGCCTAAAAGTAGCAGCTTATACAGAAAGCATCGGCCCAATCAGCTCAGGTTTTGAGTTTTGTTTCTCCCAAGTACCCCTGCTTTTGCAGTATGTAACCATCCCTAGAATACTAATAATAACCCTTTACTCAAGGTTTAATTATCCTGGAAAAGCATTATGGCAAGTACCAAGGGATCTTTTAAGACAGGCACAGCACAGTTCAGATCATCTCTTCCAGCATTTACAATGTTTTAAATCCCCAAAAAGATGAAATAATTTGTATACACCTGGATGCACCACATGAAATTGTTAATCAGAATTACCAACACCAGATACTTCTCCTGCTGAGTGAAGTTTAATCCAGGTGCAAGAGTTACGATAATGACAAAAAAATTAAATTAAATTTTAATAAATTGTGTTTTCACCCATATAACCCACATCTCATTTAAATCAACACATCTTTCAAAGTACTGCTGTTTTAAAACAAAACTTAAAAAACATGTATAACATCAGACAAGGCAAAAAAAGAACATCTGGGCAGAAGGAACAGATTACAGGAGATCACAAGCAGGGCCAAGAAGACAACTGAAAAACAAAACACAACCAAAAAAGAGAAAAAAAAAAGCCCTAGGATTCCTGTAATGTCTTATGACATTATTTTCATATGCATATACTTCTCACACCAATGCTGAATTATTTTTTTCTTAAGTAATATTAGGGTTATGCAGACAGAAAGGCAGCACTCAAAGCACACCCAAGCATGTCAAAGTCCCCCTGTTTCTATGTGTTTTTTCAGAGCACAGCACATACCACTGCTACAGTCACCACTGGCACTCTGCAGGAAAAGGATTCAGGTAATACAATTCCACCATCTTCTTATGGCTGCATTTCCTCATAAAAATATTTCTATGCTACTAACAAACAGCATTCTGTCTCTCCAGCTGATATAGGAATAACCAAGTTCAAAACAGCTGTTCTCAAGTTAACACTTTTCCTTTTCCTTCCACCTGCCCAGACATGGAAGAAAGTTTGAATCAATATTCAAGTTTACTACACCTGGAAAATACTTTCTAGAGACTTGTACTTTTTTGTTGCCTAACTGCAAGTTCTGTGTCCAGTTCTGGGCTCCCCAGTTCAAGAAAGACAAGGAACTCCTGGAGAGAGTCCAGTGGAGGGCTACAAGGATGATTAGGGGACTGGAGCATCTCTTGTATGAGGAAAGGCTGAGAGAGCTGGGTCTGTTCAGCCTGGAGAAGACCGAGAGGGGATCTCACCTACACTTATAAATATCTAAAGGGTGGGTGACAAGAGGATGGGGCCAAACTGTGTTGAGTGGTGCCCAGTGACAGGACCAGCGGCAATGGGCACAAACTCAAACACAGGAAGTTCCATCTCAACGTGAGGAAAAACTTCTTCACTCTGAGGGTGACCGAGCACTGGAACAGGCTGCCCAGAGAGGTTGTGGAGTCTCCTTCTCTGGAGATACTCAAAACCCGCCTGTACAAGATCCTGTGCAACCTGCTCCAGATGATCCTGCTTTAGCAAGGGGGTTGCACTAGATGATCTCCAGAGGTCCCTTCCAACCCCTACGATGCTGTGATTCTTTAACAGCTTAAGACTCTGAAGATATAACTGACAACGTAACCATTCTCAAATGATTTAATTGCATACTCCCAGGATGCTGGACATATGGGAAGCTACTTTGGAAAAAATACACTAAGGTAACACATGCGGAATTATCGGCCTCTTCAGTAAGATCCTTATCAATGCTCCATCAGGCAGAAAGAACACAAAACTAGAAAGAAATATATTATGGGCACATGAAAACCCAAAAGTACCCTCATGGTCTATTCAGCAAAAAATATACTTAAACACTCACAGATGTTCATATTTACCTTCTTATCAATGCTCTTAAGGTTCCCCCTCCCTCTAGCTAAATGTTTTTTAGCATAGGCTACTGCTGGTATTTGCTCTTTCTGCAGTACTGGTGCCAGCTGCCATGGTGTCATCTGATCATTGGTGAGTTCAAGATCACACCAAAAAAAAAAAAAAAAAAAACCAAAAACCAAACAACCCAGGATAAAGGACTGCGGTGAAGAACTATAACTCCTCTTCACCTGCTGCTTTTACATCGCTGACTACATTATCCTCTTCACTACAATTAATCTTCTCAACAAAATATTAATTTGCCCAATTACACCTGTCTAAAGATTTCTGACAAATATTCAGCATAAGGTACATCTATATAATCACTGCATCTCTTACCCCAGTACAAATACAGTAAAGTTTTCATTCCAATTTAGAAACTTCTCTCACCTACACTGAGAAATGAAAACAAGTTTTCACAGTCACCAGGTATAGATTTACAACAAAACCAAATGCTACATCAATAAAGCAAGTATTCTTGCATATATCACTGAAAGACGAGAATCCTACAGCTTCATTTGTTCAGTGTACAAATTACAGGCATTGATAACCTCACTCAAAAGATCCTTTCCTTTAACTTCTCTGGCAAGATTCTCAATGTAATTAAAGTTCAGTTTAGCCTTTGAACTTGGCCACTGCCTTGTGAGCGATACAGATTTGCAAGATAGCTGTATTCTGAATTAATGATTTTCAGGCTCTGAGCTTAGTTGTAATAAATTCTTTTTTGGGAAAAAAGTAAAGTTGTTGAAGGTCATATTAGACACCCAGTCCCTCCATATGCTGGCAGAGAGTTCTTGTAAACATCCAGTAAATTTTGCCTCCTCTGCTTTTCTTTATGCTGATTCAAAAATTATCAAATTGCTATTACGCTTGTTCTCTTAGGCAGGTGTTTTTCTATACATGGTCCTTGTTCAGATAACAAAATCATAGAATTATTTAGCTTGGAAAAGACCTTTAAGATCATTGAGTCCAACTGTTAACCTAGCTCTGCCAAGTCCAACCACTAAACCATGTCCCTAAGCACCACATCTATGCATCTTTTAAATACCACCAGGGTCGGTGACTCAACCACTTCCCTGGGGAGCCTGTTCCAGCGCTTGATAAGCCTTTCGGTGAAGAAATTTTGCCTAATACCCAACCTAAACCTCCCCTGGTGCAACTTGAGACCATTTCCTCTTGTTCTATCACTTGTTACTTGGAAGAAGAGAGCGACACCCACCTGACTACAATGTCCTTTCAGGCAGTTGTAGAGAGTAATAAGGTCTCCTCTCAGCCTCTTTTTCTCCAGACTAAACAACCCCAGTTCCCTCAGCTGGTCCTCATAAGACTTGTTCTCTAGACCCTTCACCAGCTTCGTTGCCCTTCTTTGGACACACTGCAGCACCTCAATGTCTGTCTTGTAGTGAGTAGCCCAAAACTGAACACAGTACTCAAGGTGCAGCCTCATCAGTGCAAGTACAGGGGGATGATCACTTCCCTAGTCCTGCTGGCCACACTATTTCTGATACAAGCCAGGATGCTGTTGGCTTTCTTGGCCACCTGGGCACACTGTTGGCTCATATTCAGCCAGCTGTCAACCAACACCCCCAGGTCCTTTTCTGCCAGCAGCTTTCCAGCCACTCTTCCCCAAGCCTGTAGCGTTGCATGGGGTTGTTGTGACCCAAGTGCAGGACCCAGCACTGAGCCATGTTGAACCTCGTACTGTTGCCCTCAGCCCATCGATCCAGCATAATGATAATAAATGACCCATATCTTTTCTCCTGTTAACTATTTTGGTAGACACTTAAGAGTTGTTTAGTCTCTCCAATATACTTTCTTTACATAGGTTGCCTTTTTTGTCTTTCAGGTAACATTAACTATGATATCAATTAGATTTTCCAGTAACAGATTTTTCAACCAAATGTAACCAGTTCCATTCAGACATGACAGAGGAACCCTGCACACGTATTTCTGTGTTCAGCAGAGAATGTGGTGATATTCATTGATTTCTTCCAAGTTGCAAAATGCTTTATTGAGGAACAAGCCTGATAAAAGACTTCATGCCAACAGAGAGAAAGAAGGAAAAAAAAAAAGTCAGCTCACAAAAAGCTGCTATAAATAGCTGTTAATCAACATAGCCTACGTTACTGCTAAACATCCAGAGACTCTTTGACAGAATTAATTTCATTTTTGCTCATCTTTTTTGAGACTTTTTTCCATACTTGGTAGGGCGTATGTATCCCCACAGGACACTAGTGAATGATATTTTACTTTGAAGTAAACTCTGCAGACCACCAGAATTCCCTGGTGTTCAGCCTAGGAGGGATGGAGACACAGGTTAATGAGCTATCGTTGTTCTATATGGTGAAGGATTCCCTACATTAGAAGCACTCCCAATATTCAGCAGCTGCAGCCCATTCCAAAGACAGAAATTCCAGCTTTGCTAAGTGAAGGTGCCAGTTATTTTTAAAGCCTGTGCTCTTAATCCACCAGCAGGACCCTCAATTTACCCTTTTAATGTCATTACAGACTTAGAGCTAATCCCAAACTGCAAGCAGCAATGTCTAGAGGACAAAAGGGAACTTAAAATCAGGATAGGCTCCAGATTCCTCGTTTGACATACTGACACACTGAATAGCCATCTTTTAATCCCTAATTCTCTAACTCTTTCAGCTGCACACTATTTAAGTGCCTAGCTGTAAATTGGATTAAAGCCAAAAAAGTACCACCACAGTTTTCTCACTCTCTATCCTAGAAATGTAGATTTGTTTTAAACACTCACTCTTCTACTGGTTTAAAAGCCCTTTTCCTTCATATGTTTTTTTCACAACAGTCTGCAGTAGCTCCTAGTCAGATTTCTAAATAATCAGATACCAATAATTTGACCTTGTTTGGCCTTCTTGCACATTACGTATCCTCTTGAAAAAAAAAAAAAAATCAATACAGCACCATTTTAAAAATAAATTACCAAAATCCAAAACAGAATCTCAAACAATACTACATTTCTACAAGATGCCTTACCACTTGCACAGCATGCCAAACCATTATAAACATAGTTCACCTTTCACATCAGTCTGTCTGACATCTGTACTAGGCTTTCAATGACTTAAAGACTCAGGATGCAGGTAATTAACTCTACATGCAATACTTTCCAAAAAAAAAAAAAAAATCCTAGAATTTTTATTTTCCTTAAATTAAGCATATAAAATGCTTTATTTTAATAAATGACTAAGTGGCCTATGTTTTAAAAAAAAAAAAAAATTCCCTCATTTTTTACTTGAAAAACTGTAAGAATTTTAAAGTTTTTATCCTATCATTTTCTCAGCTGATCTAGAAGCTGAGCTGTCATTGCCAGATAACCCCAATCAATTCCAACTGGCATCTCCAGCTTTACTGACACTTTTTAGCATTAAGAAACAAGCATAAACACCTTATCTACAGCAATTAAAGTCATCTGATTCTCTAAGCAACAAAGGTAAAGATGCCTGGAAATCAAACCCTAATGATTAGGAAAGCTGCACAAGAGCTGCACAAAACAGGTCAAAACTTGCCTTCATGCTATAATTATTCTGTGAAGGATTTGTTTGTTCCTCCCACGTGGAATTTTTTCCTTACCAGAAAGAAATGTATATACATTGTGACATCATGCAGCAGTCAAATGTTACCCTGTAGACAAATAGTTTAATTACAGGAGCCAACTATTTGAAAAAGAGCTGGAATGTAAAGAAAATAGGCTGGGTGCATTTAGAGTAGTTTTAAAATTAATGTGCTTTGTTTGATTAAAAACACATTTTGAAATAATTAAAACTAATCTTATTATCACAATAGTGAATTCACATGAAGACTCTGATCATAATTACATAATTTCTAAGCTCTAACTATATATCTGTGAGAAACTCGTGTATGTGTATAATAGGCAGACAACCACACAAGTTTTCTGCTTTAAAAAAAAGAAAATCTGCGTTGTGACATTTTGACTGTGATATTGTTCAAGTAAGTGTTTTTCATTTAGCTAATCATCAGCTTCCCCAGCTTTATTTACATTACAAGATGGCGTGTTTGGCCCTTCACTGCCCAGGTTCAACGCGATACAGCAGGGGTGAAATGCTGGGCTCAGCCCCCGGCGCTCCCCCTGCCGCCTCTCTCGGTACAGAAACACGGATGGTTGTACATTGGAAACCCTACGTTGCTCAGCAACCAGTGGGTTTGCTTGGGAAAACAAAGGCCACTCCCTAAGATAAAATCATCCTTGATGTATTCCAAATTTTGGTCCTGGTCTACTTGACCCCTGACACAGAGTTAGGCTAGCGCAATTAAAACTGATGCCTTTAATCACATCCCCCCGCTGCCGTGGGCAGAAGCCACTTGCTTATGCTTACGTGCTAATTCGTTCCATGTGGGTTTACTTCTTGCTCCACTGTTCTTCACGACACAAAAACCATTTCATCTTATAGTGAAAAATGTAAATCTTCCTGGAAAGAAAAGCAGAGTCAAAGGAAATCTGACTGGGGAGCTTGCCTTACAGTGACAGCACAAGCATGTAGCCTCCCAACTGGATTTGTGCCATCCTTAGTCATGCACAGCTGGTGTTTGCTGACTAAAATACTCTGTTCATAAACAAGCAATCTCTATCCTATTATTGCTGCCATCTATTAATTCAACTTGTTTCTACTATAATAAATCGTCTCTGGCCAGGCAGTTTTCATAAATACTCATTCTAGTCCGAATATGAATCGTCCTGGCACGAAATCCAAAATTTCTTCCCAAGTGCTCGTAGGGGAGCACAACTGACTGTTGGTACATCAAAAGAATGAAAAGAATCAGCTGTCAAACTAAGCAATTAAAAATAGGACACAAGGGTAAAACTTTAAGTTATTTCTTAACACAAAAAGAACATTGTATAGATTTATAGGTCTTGATACAGGCACAAGTGCTTTTACAATTCTTAACTAATTCATCTACAACAGGTAACCTGGGGCACCAAAAGCCAAATATTCCAGAAAGGGTTAAGAGGCTGCCCTGCTCATTTCCCTGGCTTTGCATAAAAAAAAAAAAAAACAACCAAAACAAAACTCCCAAAAAACCTACTTTGTCTTGGACGTGGTATCTAGGCATCTAAATGAAATCCTGTCTTGAATTATTTACTCTGTAACCATGAGGTAAAAATATGCCGAACAGACCGAGCACCAGCATGCAAGACGAACTCCTGAATTCTAATCCCAGCTCTGCCAACAACACTGTGTGCCAATGACAATGTCCAAGGCTCCATTAATGCCTTAATACTTCAGATCATCACTATAATAACTGAAAAAGCTGCCATATTAAAAATAAAATAATAATAATATTTAAAAAAAAATCTATCTATAGCAACAGTGGGTTTTGTTTTTTAACTACAGAAAGTCAACTTTTAAAAGATGGAAGGAAGCTTTCTTTTATCAAGAGTACAAAAAATTCCTTTATGCTCTGTTAATCTTCCTCTGGCTTATGACACTATCGAACAACAATAAGATGTCACAGCTGTTACTGAAAGCAGCAAGAATCTACTCTAATCTAATCTCCTCTGAAAGCATCTTCTACAGATCTCCCCCACCAGAAAACAGTTGTTCTCAATAGTCTGTGACCTGTATAATCTTAGAAAAAGAACACTTGAAAGATCAGAAGACAACATTATTTTTAAAGTCATTTAGTTCCAGTATACTACTTGCTTTGAAAATCTAGTTATAAATATTGAACTTGTAACAGAAACAGACGGTATCTAAGGAAGCACAGACCTTTATTGTCATGGCGACCTATCTTTCTTCATGAGTCCTTTCTTTCCTCCTTTAAACAGTACATCAAGTTCAACCATCAGTTTCTATAAATCTGTATTTTGCTTATAAGAGACATAAGGATTGTAATGAAGTTGCAGGAGACTGCTGAAGCTCTGATCTACTAACAGAATCATTTCTGCTTCCTCTGAAAGAGATGAACTTAAGATAGCAACGAAGGGAAAGGAAACTGTGGGAAGGCAATGCACAATCAGTAGTTATTAAAAGTAAAATGAAGAGGTCCACTGCTGCATATCTGAGGTCAAAGAAATTCACTATAAACTTCAGCAGGAGGCACCAATGGACTCTGGAAAACAACCTCCTCATTTATTTCACCATAACAAAACTGAACATTGCAATGATCCCTACAATTCAGAGCACTAGACAATCTCAGCCTGGATCAAGGTCCCAGAGATATTAATTTCATAACCCTGATCTAGAAAACTAGTAAACTGAAATCAATGGTAATACGCAAATGAACACACCAGCAAATTCAAGCCCAAAGATTAAACATAAACATGATGTATACCATCATTATCTTAAAAAATACATGTATCAATGCATGAACAAATAAGGTAGAGTTGAGTTTATTCAATCCACCTTAATTTCATATTTTCTAACCTCTAACTACATCAATGCGCAATTTCACCACGGCAGTAGCTTGTTAAATTGTGACCATCAGTTCATGCAAGTCACGGCTATGTCATCAATTTCAGCTGCTCTTCATTGATTAACATCAATGGATGCAGGTCTCCAATGTTATACCACCACATAACTGTAGTATCAGTAATGACTAGCACAGTCTATGTTTACTTAACTTTCTTGGCTCAATTTCATTTAAAATTATTTCTCAGTCTCTGGTTTTCCAAATAACTTTGGCAATAACCTCTTCAATCATTCTAGACTATGGTCTCTCTTGTTTGTGTGCTTTACAAGTGTTTTAATGCGCTACTCAAGTGGTGTATCACAGCATTATGTCTAAAGCCAGACATTTAACTCCTAACAAAAGGGTATAATCCCACAATTTGTGTATTTCAGAATTGCTGAGAGATGCTTTATCTAAATATAAACAATGCACCAAACTGCATGTTTGAAAAGTATCGGGTACAATCCTAAAAACACTTAAGCCGGTACAGAAAGTTATGTGCAATTAGTTGACACGGTTTCCATGGAGCCACTCAATGACCATGGCACAACACAGATCACATTGCAGGATCACTTTTGTTTTTTAAAAGTATTACAGCAAATGCTGTGTTTTAAAGTTAATTAGAAGGAACCATTCAAGCAGTTTTGCTTTTCAAGATGACAGATTTTTCTCTGAAATCAAATTACTCCAGCAGCCTATTTAAAACACAGAATTAAAAACTGTGAAATATCAAAATCAGATGCCATTACAAACAGTACATATTTCATATAACAGCTTTAAACACTCTCTTCTATCAAGTATGACTGAGTTTATGGATTTTTTTTTTAATCTTTTACAAAATTCCTATGGGAAGTGTGCAGATTGCCTGTAAACCTCACTCCTCCTACTTGTTGTTTTCTTTTACTCATCTTTTACAAGAAAAAGATTCTACATTTTCCAGATTAAAGTACTTGAGGATATTTTGTTCTTAATTAATGCTTTATGAGTACAAAACCTGCATTATATACCCTTACATAGGAAGTGAAGCTTGCTTCTGAGTTTACCTCTGTGGCAATAAACATGTACAATGGAACTACTCCCAGTTTATAGCAGCAGATGGACATAAGGAAGACCTGTTGTTTTTACACTTGAATGGTTCCCACTGTCTATTTATAGTCCAAGTAAAAGTTCGAGCAATATCAAACTGGGCAATGATATTTTGTCACTCAAAACATGTATTTCCAAGCTTTAGGGAAGATACATAGCTCCTTTTTTTTTCCTCAGCTATTTATATATAAACTATTCATACACATTAATTTCTCCAGAAAAAGTAAATCTTTAGAGTTATGAAAATGTTTTGGACACCATCCAGCACTTACTCATATTTTTTCCAAGTCAGTGCTCTGAAGTGATAGAATTTAATTATTTATTATGAGTCTCCAACCTGCACAAACATCCTCTACTACATCTACACCTCTGTGAAGAATTGCAGTTGAACTCAGAGACACACAAGGAAAAGGACACAGCTAAACCCACATGAAGGATGAGAGCTACTGAATCATTCATGGTACTGATAAAATATAAACAAACTAATATAAACTCAGAAGTCCATGAAAAACAAATAAAGAAATTAACTGTCAGAGTAAACACTTAGATTTAATGTGACTGCCCCCCAGCAGTTAGAGTTTTATTTATGATTCACACACTTGTGTCACATTAAGGCTGATAATTAGATGTTCACCTACCGAATCATTTGCTGCTAGGGCGAGGGCTATATTTACTGCAAGAAAGAAGAAAAAAAAAGATTAAGTGCAAGAAAACTTAATTCCTAAATATTGAGAATGTTATCATTTCTAACAAGAGAAAATATAATATAAATGCATCACACTTAATAATTGCATTCATCATCCTGGTTCTTAGCTTCTTGCATCTCTACAATATTACTAGTTTAAGTGGCAGCAGCACCCACATTTCAGTCCATGTTTGCTAACAAAGTAACAAACCCAAACTAATCTGCCAAAAGTTGCAAACTCTAAAAAAGTTTCTAGAGAACATTACAAAATAAAAATACAATCTAAGTGTTTTGCCAAAGGATAACATTAAGAAAAAAATTTTGAGGTACCCACTTGACTTTTGAAAAGTGGACACTGTACTATAAAACTAAAATAACCCTACCATAGGTAACCTTCACCACAGTCTCTAGTAAACTTTCTGAAAACCAGAGATTAGGTAAGTATTGGCCTGAACTATTAAAGTACAGTGACCAGAGAGACAATCATACTCCTTTTTGATTTCTTGTGATATATTAAACATGTATATTTTATGGAAGAAGGTACAATGCATGCTTTTCACATGATTTTTAAATCCGAAAACAAAGTCTCATCTACCCTGAAAGCATCTGTAACAGCTAAAGAAACAGAAAAATAGGATGAAGTAATCAAAAAGACTGTGAGTTTGTTTACAGTTTTTACATTTCCATCAATACTTAACTCCAGAACTAAAAAGCACATGCAAGAAATGGTATCTTTTAATGGCTCACCAGCTTCAATTATCTTGGAAGACCCAGAAGCTTCAGTATAACCAAATAGTAATTGTTATAATCCAAGGAATAACATGTTTTAAAAACAAAAAGAAAAAACCCACCAAAAAAACACCAACACACATACAACTCTTTCTTGGGTAACATCTTTTGCTTTCTTTACACATTGCTGTATGTTAGTCCATAGAGCCTTTTAAGAAAGACAACCTGCAGTCAGTCTTGTTCTACCGGAAGAGTATGAACGTACTGAGAACAAGCTGGGGAGCCAGACTGCCAGCTTAAGGAATTTAGTAATGAGAAAGGTAAGTTCTTTTAAGCAAAATGGTGAGATTAACAAGGAAAATTGTACAGCTCTCCCCAAGAAGCACACAGCCTCAGTTTACTCCTAACCTGATAAAGCATACAGATTTTATTCTTCAGTTTGCTATTTAAAGAGATGCTTGATTAAGTGTTCCCTGAATTAATCAGAGTAAAATTCATCCTCTGAAACTTGAATCTACAGATCACAGATAAGGAGAAAAAACAAGCAAACCAATGATAAACAAAAGAGAAAAAAACCAAAATCAACTGCAGCTCATGTCTGAAGAGACACAAAGGAAGCAGCGAGTTACTCCACACACTGTCTTAAAAACACTTCATACATCTCTCTTCTTCCTATACAATTATATGTGTGAAAATTAAAGTATGATCCTCAATGCTTCTTCAATAAAGGATATTCAGCTATTGAAGGGAAAAAGAGGAGACAGTGAGAATAATATAGTGGGAAAACCTGAGGTTTTTAGCTGGATATCTAGCTGGACACCTCATGTTCTCTCCTGAATCCCAGCTGATTTTTGCATTCTGTTGTCTTTGTATTACTGTCAGTTCCAAGAGGACATAGAGATGCAGCGTAGGATCTAAACTGACCCTAAATATTCATGTTAGTAAGCTCCCATAAACAGGAGTGCAGGAGAGCAGGGCAGATATATTCCAGAAGTTCAATACAACTTTTTTTTTTTAATTATTTTTAAAACTTCACAGCAGGCTCCAACAAAAGTCACCATGGTATCTCTGCCCATGCTGAACCAGCTGACCAGTATCAAGAATGATGCACAGGGAGATCAGAGTTAGTCTTCTGGAAATCAGTACAAGTCTGGGAAGGTTTATTAGTTTGTACTTTGTAACTTCCAAATCCGAACTGGCCTTAGTAATAGCACAGCTGAATTCTCAGAACGTTGAGCTAACAATACAAATAAAGCTTCTTGGCCCCAAATCAGACATGTCCAGAGCCAGCTGAGTACATCTCATCTGTGACATAGTTAATCCTCCTCATCAATAAAATACTTATAGATAACCAAGATGAACTGTCTCTGAAAGATAACTTTCAATACTTACATCTCAGCGTAAGTGGCATTTAGAAATGGAATAACCACTTTATGACTAGTTATCAGGATATTTTAACACCCAGAAGGCCCAGAATCAAAAAATGTGACGTTGATCCTGGAAAGAAACCATGAACAAATACTATTATCACCTTTGCCAAAGCCCAGACCTGTGCCCAGGTTGGTCAGGTGAACAGTTGGATTTTGGCCACTACCTTGAAAGGGTGAGTTTCAAAAATAGTACATCCTACATACAGAATAAAAGCATGCAAGATTAAAAACAAACAAACAAAAAAAAAATCACAGTTAATATGACTGAGATAAAGTCAACATATAGTCAAATGTATCAGGTCTCCTGAACAGTAATGAAAAATCTCAGCCCATTAGTCTTTGCTAAAAATGTCTGAAGGCCGAGGTAGTTGGTAACATCAGTAGTTTTATCTTCTTCAAACTGCAGGATTAACAAAATGTGAGCAAGAACACCAGCCATTAATTTTATTCCACTTCCACAGCTGAAAACAATAAGAGTTTCAATAAATTAGAAAATTCTCTTCTTTCAAGACCACACTTTGAACTCTTCTCGCACCAGGATCAAGTCTCTGCAGTACTCTCATCTTCAGGTAATGCAAAAGAGGAGACAGAAGAGATAAAAAACAAACAAAAAAACCCCCCCAACTTTGGCCAGATGGAGTAAATACAACAAAATGCTGGTAACAGACAGAAACTTGACAGGAAAGAGATAGGAAACAAACCAACCAACACTTATACTAGGCAAACAAAAACAAGAAGAAACAATCAAAGCATTTAAACATGCATTGAAAGATACTTTTTCTATAACAGAATTTCTTCTTTTAGTCATTGACTACATTGATTTCAGAAGACCAAAAATTGCTAGAAGCAACATAGAATACAACATGAAAGCTATATGCAATAAACAGAAAGAGTTATTCAACAGAAATACAAAGACAGGTGAAGGAAGGGCCCTGACAAACTTGACCAGAACGCATATCCACTTGTCCTGAAATGGAGATTTGGAGCAACTGAAACATAAAACACACTGGAGGAAAGAGTATGAAGAGCCTTGACAGTCCTGCAGAAAGATGCAGACAATAAGGCTGATGACATTTTCTGTGGTGCTTTAGGAATTAGATGTGTGTACCACCCTCCTTCCTTTTCAACTCCTGCTCTCAAAATGAGTCAGTGGAGTTTGTCACCAAACACGTTCCCCATAAACCTTCAATAGGAAGAATAAAATTTTAAGTACCTACTTCAGCAATGATCCCATGCAATACTTTAGTTCATACGAGTTATCTGATCTTGAATTGTTCATCTGAACCATGAAATTTATTCTCATTTTAATAAACAAGAATCTAGATTCCTTTTTCTTATCAATATTATAAATGAATACATTCATTAACAAATGGCTGTCCAATATAGCAACATCTGAATGGTTCATTCATATCTCAACTCTCTTATTTAATGCTTGTTGAACCCTAATTTTTTATTTTTAAATGCATGGGTATAAAGTCCCAGCTCTTCAAGTGTTATTTATACATGTATCATACTTTATGTAAAAATTACATACAGATATGTACAAATTACATACAGATGCCAGTTAGCGGAACTTAAATGAGCACATTTGTTTGCAGACAGGAGGAGGATAATCTGAATTTACTGTTCAAATTATGTTCAGTTTGTAAATCTGTTGATTTACAACCACATATTTGGTATTTTCCGTAACCTGAAACAACCAGTCTATGAATTATAATCATCACTCAAAAGGTACATCATTAAGAAATTCAAGTATTTATTGTTTTGCATGTCTTTGTACAGGAATGTGTATCCTATGTATAGGATAGTATATAAGTGTATCCTATGTACAGAAAAAATACTTCCAATCTTTTTTTAAGTACAGTTACTCTTACTAGGGATATCACATTTGTCTGTTCTAGTATTTATTAGACAGTCCTTTTCAAGCACGGGTGAAATAGAAACCACAAAATGAGAAATTAAAAGCTACATCAATGTGTTATTCATGGCAAATGGAGACGAACAGCAGACACCATTCAACTAAAGGATGACTCTTTTCCTAACCTAGATGCTAAGGAAGAGATTTTTAAACAAATTTCTAACACTTTACAGTGATCTTTGCTAAGGGGTTTACCTTCAGTGTCATCCTTGTTTAACTTCAAGCAAATTTCTGCAGTACTAGTAACCCGTGCACTATCTTGTTCTACCACCTAGGAACTGAACAGTTAGAGAAAAATTAATTCAAAACCTAATGGTGGGGCTGAGAGAAGAGTTCAAGGTGTGTCACAAGGCTCTGATCAATTCATGGTTTTTATAACTACTGTTTCATCTTTTGTTCATGAAACACCTATAAAAATAGTTGAGAAAATTGGATGGAGGCCTGATTTTGAAACCTTCTAAATATTAGTATCCTCTACAGAGTACATGACTATGCCGACACAGCACAGAGGAGCACTGCACAGGCACACCTACGCTGCTGGGGAAGGAGGAACAGTATCACTGCACCCGCACATGATCCCCTCTACCTCAGCTTACACCACTTCTTAAGCAAGCGGACTGTCCCAAGACAGCACCGCACTATTACGAAGATAGTATTTCAAAGCTGTCTGCTAGATTTGTACCTCATTTAAAGCCAAGACCCCTGTAGCTACATAGATTCTCAATGGCTTCAATGGGACTTGACAGAGGTGAAGGGCTCTCCCACTTAGTGGGACTCAATTACAAGGTAATGACACAACAAGTGCCCAAATATTCCCTACAAAGTATTACAAAATGTGCAAAGTAAACAGTTAAAAAAAAAAAAAGTCTTACCTGCTGTTGTTGATTTTCCAACTCCCCCTTTTCCAGAAGCCAAGACAACCACCTGCTTAACTCCTTCTATGGGCTTCCGTTTCGGCAGCCCACGCGACAGGATCTGGGCACGTTTGTCCCTCAGCGCTTCATCCCTGGAGCTTGAGGACTAACAAAAAACAGAGAGCAAGTGAACGCGTATGCACCGACCTGCAGTTTTCCTAGAGAAAGCTGACAGGGAAGAATCCACCTGGGTGCTAAGAAATTTTCACTGCTGGTCAAAAAAACCATTTTGTACGCAGGCCCTCCCAAAGGGAGCCTGCTTCACCAGCAGGCAGGCTGGCAGGAACGGGGCCTACTTAAAATACCCCAGTTGGCATTTTGTTTACACACATAGTTAAATATGATCGATCTTAACACTTAAAAGAAAAAAAGAATGAGGGCTTGTGTTAAAATAAACCCAAACACCACTTAAAAAGTCGGAAGCTTTAAAAATAGGCTACACCTAGTGGTCTTTTATGTTACAGTTGCTTCAAGCACAACAAATGCAGCTTACAGCAAAGGAAGGGAAACCCCAGGTGCCAGAGGGACGCAGGCAGCTTTCCCGAGAGCTGTCCCTGCCCGAGCCGTGCCGCAGGTAGCTGTGCAAGCGCCGGCTGGCTGGAGCAAGCCCCGCTTCCCTGTCACTTCAGAGCCAGAGGCACACGACAGCTCTTCTGCACCTGCGGGCCCCCGCAGCAGGAGGGATACACTGACAGACAGGAGCCTACATCTCGACGGGCAGCGTCCCACCTGCTACCTGGTGGCCCGACTTTACCACCACAGGCGGTGAGCGACCGCTCGCGACTTCCACAGTATCGACCGGGTCCCAGGCAGAAAACCCGACAGAGTCTCATCTTCCTCTGCCCGGTCCGGCCGCTGCCCCGGACCACCCCTCGCTGTTAACGCCCTGCAGCGCCACACCACAGAGCAACTGCTGAACCGGCTGCGCCAGGACACGGCCCGCCTGGGCACCCGAGCAGGTCTAGGCCACGGCGGCCCTCCTACCTCCCACCCCAAGCACACAGCCCGATCCTCCGCGGCCGGCGAGGACAGCGGTCCCGCTCCCCGCCCGCCCCGGGGCGGCCCCGGCGCAGGGCGGAGAGCTCACGGTTCACTCACCGCGGAGTCGGCAAACCGAGCAGCGCCAGCGGCGGGCCCGCAGCCCGGGTGGCGCGGCGGCGCCGTTGGAGCCCTCCCACCGCCGACGAAGAACCGAGCGGCGCGCAGCCCCCAACGCCAGACAAGAGCCCCCATGCCGCCCGCCGCTTCCCCGCCCCGGGCGCGCTGAGATGTCGCCGTTTCGCCGCGCCGCGGCCCGCCCCCTGCGCCGCGCCGAGCTTCTCCCCGCTCGGCCGGTGCCCCGGCCTCTGCCCAGCCCAGGAGGCCTGGAGCCCCGGCGGCGGGGCTGAGGCTGGGCGGACCCAGCAGGCCCCGGGGAGAGCGGAGAGCTTGCTGGAGATGGAGCATTTTGCGGTGAGAGAAGTGCTACGGCTCCGGACCTTGGTGGAACAGACCAAGGCCCTCCCGGATGAAGTGCCGAGCGGTGGCACTGTGAAGCAGCAGCATAAAAGAGCAGCTCCTTGCCGCTGTCTGTAAGAAAAGTGGGGCCAAGGGGAAAATACCGGGTGACCATGTGCATTATAAATTGGTTTGCAGTTATTCCTCATGGCGTTGTATTTGTCCCCACTGAATCTCATTCTGTTTTTCCCTGTGGTGCTCCTTCAGCTTGTCCGTGCCTTTTGAATTCTCATCTTGGCCCTCAAAATCGTTGGCCAAGAGCTTGGTCCCTCCTTAGTTTGTATCCTCTGCAAGTGTAATAAATATATTCTTCATCATTTGGGTCATTAACTAAAAGAACAAAGAGACTCATAGCCAGGACAGATGCCACCTGGTATTTGTTTTTAATAATACTGAAGCACTGATAATTGTTCTGGTTATAGTTTTCCAGCCAGTAGGTTACATCCACTCCATACAAGTTTCATCAAAACCACATTTCTGTTCCTTATGTCATGTGAGATTTGTTTAAAGCTTTAAGAGACACATCATCTACTACTTCTTTCCCACCTACAAGGCTTGTAACCACGTCAGGGAAGGAAATTACATCAGTTTGACATGATTTGCTCTTGACAATTCCATGAATAGGCCTTATTCATCTAAGTGGTATTATAGAAGTAATTCAGATCTTGGTAGTTTCAGGCCATTAGTTTTCAAAGATAAAATACACTGTAGATAGTGTCCTTTCTTGTATCTGTTGTAATACGTAATGGATCAGAGGATTTTACATCGGTTTAAAGTGTTATTATAATAAATGTTTCCTCTCTTTCACAGTGAGTGGAATTTTCACTACTATTTTAAATGTTATTTTTTTACTTGTATTACTAAAAGCACTAATCAAGCACTTTGCTAAAAACCACCATTTGCAAAGGCTTATTCCAGTGTTGAGCTACCACACAAAAATTAAAACCATAAAAATAAATTTTTTTTGCTGTTAAGTGACTTTCATTGAACCTCTCATTTTTGTTGTACCCACATAAGCACATTTTGCATAGCTATCATCACAGACACCTGAAGAGGCCAATTTCCCAAAACTTAACCCTACTGCCAAAATAAATGCAAAAGAATACTGAAAACAAATGAGCCACTTCATTTTGAAACTATAATATAGATCTACATCAAGGTCCTTTTTTTCACTGCCTCAGGAAACCATGTTACCTTTTGCCTTGCAAGAAATTTGCATAATTGGTTTTCCTACCTTGAGCAGTTGGAGGCAGTGTTAAAGTGCAAAACACTATGCATTTCACAGAAATGAAATTGGTACTTGATCAGTGGTAGGCACACAGTTTAGAAATCCATCGCTTCAAAGTCTATACAAAGAAAAGAAAATGGCAAAAAAGTTCTATCATGCGGTTCTCAGAATCGCACTAACACCGACTGGAACAACCCTCACAAATATTTTTAAATTTTTAAATATGTAAAGCTGATCTAGCATAAAATAAAATTAATTTTTAGAAAAGTAAGCTGAAGGAGTTTTCCAAACTGTCACCTAAGAAAGAACAATTCTCAATATTTTTAGTTTTAGTAGTTTCTTTTAGCTCTGGTTTGGTAATAGTAGGGGAGCTAATATGGCAGTAGGTTGTATTGAATGTAAATATGAAAAGTAAAGTTTGGCCATTAGAAAGGGATTAAAGCAGCAATAAAGCACACATTTTCAAACTATCTTGATTGTTAATAGTGGAATACATTGATTACAATTTGATTAAGTAGTATTCCACCATCTCCACTAATTAGGAAGACAGTTTTATGGATTATACACTTCTCATAATTGCTTTTGGCTTCCTATTTAAATTTTAACATTTGAAAGTACGGGTCTAAGTTGTTTGCCCGACATGTCATTGCAGTCCACATACAGTGCTAAAATATGAGTCTAGGAAAATGCAACCAAAAATTAACAAAGATTTTACTGCCAGGCTTGAGTCTTTATGGAAACTACGGGCAATCTCTGCATCTTTCAGAAAATTCCACTCCGGACTTTTCAATAGATCAACAAAATGAAAAACACAATATTTAATTTTAATGCAAATTGATAACATTTTCTTTAAGTAAGTGTAAGAAAATGTTTCAAAGACTTTAAATTGCTATTCAGCCTGAACACTAACATGATAAAAAAATAATTGATTTTTGTCTGAAATTAGATTGTCTTGTATTTAAATGTCTTCTTTCTCCACCCAAAATCAATTAAGGGTATCCAGGTATAGCTAGGAGAGATTTGTTGCCAAATAACTCCAAATTTTAAAAATGAATTAACATTTGAAAAATTACTTGGTAGATAATTAGGTTGATTTGTGTGCAATAGGAAGTAAGCAGCTAAAAACATGAGCATATTATCAAGACTGTAAGCTTTCAAGGCTGATGGAGACCTGTTTTTCCATTCGCATTTCTGGGTGTCTGCATAATACCACATTAATAATATAGTAAGTTAAGGACACACTGCAAACTCTTATTCATATGAGCCATCCATTTTGATCACAATTTAAACTAGAAATTCTATTAAAGAAAGGCTAAAGAAACGTTCTTCAAAACTAAAGGGTCGTTTTAGCTTCGTGACCAAGCCTGTAATCTTTGGCCGCAGAGGTATACAATAGCATACCAGGGCGAGTATGTGTGGCATAGGGGTCACCGGTTCTGGTTTTTATCACTAGCTGGTCAGCCAGCCCTGGCACATTTAAGATAAATAAGGTTAACATGTTGCTTTTTATCTTTTTTGGTCCACACAGTGAGAATTAATTACTTGGTTCATGAAGAAAGGAAGTCTGAGATAGTTAAGTTTTAGGCCAGTTATCAAAGCTCATGTGATGGACAATGAGGCTGAGGTATTTAAGAAATATAGATGAATACATTAAATTATGATATAATCTTCCATATATTGTTATATAGTAAAATAAGATACAATGTCCTAAAAAAGTTATGGAAGTTGTAGCACTTCTGGAAAAGCCAGGAAAACTTCCACTATGATTGCCTTTTAAAAATTAGAGGCTCTGCTTCTAGCTGAGCCTCAGACTGCTGGAGAGCAAGGAGGACACTTGGGGTCATCACGTTCCCTTTTTTCCATGCTACCTTCAACTGGAGCAGTTGTTCCCAAGCTTTTTTAAAGCTAAGCCTAGTTTGAAAAAAATGGTAATCTTCTGTGACTTCTTGTGCTCTTACCCAACAACTGCTGGGAGCCTTGCTACTCTGCCCTTGTTTCTGAGCTCGTTAGTGTTATCCCTTGGCTCAGCTCATGCACTGTGTCTCAGGATCGCTGCCACCTCCTCCCTTTGGCGGCTCTGAGACCAAGCTAGGGCTGCTCTCATGGCTCCTGCCAGACTATCATTCTCCTGTGGGGCTGACAAACTAGATCAGGCTGCAAAATAAACCAAGCCAAAATGCCTACCAGTGTGAATTCTTTGCTGTGCTTCTCATGTAAGTTAAAGCAACTTCCACGTTGCTTTACTTAGTGCTGAGACACACAATCTGGTCCTGCACAGACCCGGCTCGGCAGAGCTCGTGCACACAGGGCGTAACAGGCTCCATCCAGCCATATGAGTAAGGCACACCTCAAAAACACGTATGTAGGGAATTTCAGGCAAAAGAGGAGAAAACAACTGCAGGCACGTATGAGGAGAGTCTCACGCTATTGCCTCTCTGGCATTCATTAGAATTTCTCTTACGTCTTTTTCCTGCTAGGCTGAGATACCAAGGGCGACATCACTGACATCAAAGCAGTTGTGGCCACTTGTTGGAAAGTAAATTTGGCCCAAGGTATTTTAACAGATTCTGATTTCAAATATCCATACAAAACAAGTGAGGTTTGCCTGTGTTTTCATATTGAACATTGCCTTGCTTAAGAAGCAAACTTTGTTTATTATGTATGGCAATACTTGAAACTGCAACATCTTAACAAGCACAATGAAAACACAGAAGAAACAGTAACAATGTGTTCATTTTTCTTTATCATGTGTATTAATCTTTTCAATAAATATAAGACCACAAAAGTAGCTTCATCCTATGTGAATGTTTTGCCAAACCTTAAACTGAGAAAGAAATTGTCTCCTTTAGATCTGTTTTGCTAAATAAGGAAGGAGGTCTGGCAGAATTGAGACCAATTTAGTTTGCATATTACTTTCGTGTGGACATTTTGATCAGTGCAGTCCTTCACAGTCAAGAAGAGATGAAAATCTTATTTAAATTATTGCTAGATTCTCCTGAAGTCAGTCATCAAGTTCTTCAGGTTAATATTGCTTACTATAGTAACAATCACATCACAGTGAAGATGCAGCTGACATTACAGCAATTTTTCCAGCCTTAACCAAGTGGTGCAGAAAAGGAAGAGATTTATTTTGTTATGCCCTTCAGTAATAAAGCCACATCATTTTTCTTAGGTACCTGATATATAGATAGTCCTGGCATTAATGAGATTAACTCCAATTAACAGTATTTCCATACTTGAAGAAAAGAGAAAAATAAAGTTTTTTATTTTTTTTAAGGTATTCCTAATCTTTGCCATATATTTTACAAACATTGAAGGAAGACTGGCATTTTCTTTCTTTCTTCTCCCCCCCCCCCCCCCCCCCCCCCCCAGTTATGGAGATAAATTGCAATTATAAGAGTCCCCGGGGCAAAAAGAGACATTGTACAAATACTGTGAAGGAACGTAATTCTTCAGGGTTTTACACTGAGCCAGAGGCAGATCCAGGAATATAATCTGGAGTTCCTGATTTCTAATCTCCTATGCTGAAGTGTTTCCAATACTGATTTACACCCCCCCCCCCAAAAAAAAAAAAAGAGATGCAAAGTGCCACAGATTTTTAATTACACTAACATCCTTTAATGTCAAACAGCAGGCTGCTTTGGGCATAATAAAGCCAACTGACTTTCCTAGCACAGAAAGCGAAGATAGGCATGTTTATAACTTGCCTATTTTCTCCTTTATAGGAAGCTTAGACCAAGACCAGCCTAAAGCAGAGCACCTTTGAAGTTTAACAAGAAGCTGAGCAAGTTCCTCTTGATTCAGAGAATTTATCTTTGCTTTCTTTTCCATCCCAGCTCCCTGGGCATGAAGAGAAGAGAAGCGAGATTCATGGCTCCCTACAGCAAAGTAACTAGACTTACCATTTTAATAGGTTCAGAAGAAGGTAGTTTTCTAGTGAATTCTTCATGAAAGCTTTTGGCCTATGGATCTTGACACTAAGGTCTAAAAACCAACTCTATCATGGAAATAAATGTAATTTACATTCTTCTAACTACTCCCACTAAAGGACTGCATTATACCTTTTAAAATACCAATTTAATCAAACTTTGACATGAGGAAATATAGCAGTATTGCAGGACATAGAGCAACTGTTGATAGAAAATACAAGTATTTTTTACACTAAGCAAGTGTTGAATTCAGCACTTGGCTTATTTGCTCACACTTCGGACTTACGAGGAGGTTTGCAAAGCAGGGTGGTGCCACGCAACTTGCCTCTTGAGAATGGGCACTGGCCCATCTTAACTGCTCAACCAGGACCAGAATTTTCTTGTTAGTGAGTTAGCCCTGGCCAAAGGTATGTCAGGAACCGTTGATGAGTTGCAGTGTCCAAGAATATTTCCTGCAATTGATTAACTTCCTAGTGGTTCACCTGAAGGTGAGCTGAGTCATTCTCTAAGCTTAACAGTGCATTAGTTAGATCTATGTTTTCTATGACAGCAGACAAAACACCACATATTTATGCTGGAATTTATTTGTGGGCACCAAAATAAAGTTGTTTTTTTTTTAATTTGGACATGGCCCTCACTCAGACTGTCACTGTGAAGATACAATTTTTTTTTGTGATATGGACAACAGAGTATCCAGGCAAAGATTAAATATCTGTAATCGATATTAACATATCCCAAGTTACAGAGTAATTGTTTTACCTAGATATTCATAAAAATGTAAGCCTCCAGCAGTTCTAAGAATTATCTGTGAAATAAAAAGCTCTTTTAGAGAAAGTTATACCAAATACAATTTTTCTATTCTGTTAGAACATCAAATACTGAAGATAAAGTGATTTACTTCCACTCTGTAGCAGCTATTTAGCATCTATTGTAAAAGAAAGAAACAGTGACCCTTTGGCAGCTTAAAAAAACAACAACAATCAAAGATTATGTGAAAAATCTCCTTTTCATCATTGCAGCGCTTCTGAGGTATCAAATAATAAAGAAATAATATCAGCCCAAATGAGTTCAGAAACATGCATTAAAAAAAAATATGTGCTTTAAGGAAGTGTGAAAATTAAATATTAAAGAACAACTCTTGACACTGGAAGCTCTTTGAATCATGTTAAGCCAGGCTGGAAGTCATAGCGGGAAGCCACATTATTTCTTGACACATGGTCCATTATCTTATTTGACTCCATGAATATTCATTAGAATTTACAACCTTCTGTTATTTAGCTCACCACATTAAACATCTAGTTTTTTGCCCACAAGACCTGAGGGGAAACAAGATCACCTTCTATTTAAGTTGGTTAAAATCATGAAAGGATTATATATACACTATTCTATTAACTGAAACAAACCATCAAAAACTAAAGGCTGCTGGTAAATGAAAGTCCTACAGTTGCTATTTGTTCTAGGGGGATGAGTTCCCAAAATAAAATTTTAAGAAAAGCCCATAGACCAACGTTACTGGATCTGGATCTGATGCTGCGTTAAGGCAAAGCGAGATACCCGTTTGTGTTGTAATGCAATGATCTTGCATCAAAGGGAATAAAATGCCAAAATCTGTCAACCTTGCTTGGCTCATTGAGCTCTGGCAATCTTGTTGAGCTATGCCATGAAAGAGTTTGCTGTGTTCTGGGAACAACAGCTCCAGCAACTGATAAATGACAGACCAAGCATATAATTAGTGCCTCCTCAAACTTACCCAGTTTTATCATGATGCATGGCAAATAGCACTTGGGATGACTTCAGAGGTTTGTTATTCAGAGAATTTCCTAATGACCCAGCATTTGTGTGCATGCTTTCCTGACTAGCTAAGGATCAGTATGCCTGAAGGGGGGAAAAAAAAAAAATGATAGGAGCTGTGGCTCAAGGAGAAAGCTTTTGGCCTGAAGCTATGGTAAGAGTTTTATTTCGAAAGTCATCCATATAAATGCAAATAAATGATTATGTCTGCACACTCAGCAGCAACTGGAGGCAAGGAGTCGTTCAGGTACATAGAGAATAACAAATGACCTCTCATACTGTTTGTGAAAGGAGCAGAAAGAGCCACATGTCAATCTATGTACATTTTTAAATAATAACATAAAGCTTTATGCCAATTCTCTGATAATTTTACATATGGCTTCTATTGAAAACATGGAGAATTCAAGTTCCAGCTCCTAGGAGATACTGATGCATTTCTTTTTATAGCAATGTCCTCACATTACTATCAGAATTTCTCACTGAAAAGGAAAGAAATGGGATTAACTAACAAAACCACACCTCTGTAGTACTAATTGCTGAGAGCAGTGATGCAGCAATACCTGAGGAAGAGATCAGATTTTAATTCCTTTACGTGATGGGGTAGAGGACAGTATCCAGCATAACAGAGACCAATAATACAGGGGCTGTGGAGCACACACAAACACTGAGTGGAATCACCTTGGATCTGCAGGACATCAAGAATGGAGGACTTGTGCTCCACAGGAGCCAGTCTAAATACTTCCCCCATTAGGAGGAACCTAGTTTGCAACACCCATCTAGATCAGTCAGGCATGGGTTAGTTCGGTGGCTACCTACCACACTACCAGACCAGTGCTGGGCTCTGCACACATGGGTTGGTCAGCAGCTCCATGTGAGGCACAAGAAGCTGAAGCTGAGCGTCACTGATCAAAGCTGGCCTAAGCAAGTATACCAAGCTTGCTCAAGGACAGCACACAGCCTGTACAGCTGCAGACTCTCACTCAGCACTTTTACTCCTCCCTGTTTGCTCCAGGCCCTGTGATCATAAAGTTAGGCTTTTATAGGTAGGTAGGTGCTTTTTCCCCTCCCCGCTGCTTCAGTTACTGGTCTACATCCAAGTTGCTTCCATGCTTTGTAGAACCCAGTTCCCAAACTCAGGAGACTGGGGAAGCAAGTACAAAGACATTTGAATATGCCTGAAGGGATCAGCCTGGCTCTGGCAGTACCAGAGGAAAAAACTACTGACCTTTGAGGGACTCCTCCTGGAGTCACTTTGGTGGCTCTGTACAACCTCCCTCTGAATTCCAGAACTAAGAGAACGTTGTGTTGAAATTCAAGGTTGGCACTACACAAGAAAAGTTTAGGACTGAAGCTTATTAGATTAGTTCAGTGCTGTGAAAAAGAATTGTATTGCTTCTAACCAGCATGAGGTGTTACAACAAGACCCTACTGTACTTACTGTAGGTAGGCTACTCCCACTGCTCGGTTGATTTCCTTGGAGCAGGACACAGAAGGCCTTTTAACATTAATGTCTGTCAATCATGCAAACAAAGGTTTGGTACGGGAGACACCCAAGCAGGAAAAATACAGTAGTTAAATGTCACAGGCAAATGAACGTGCCTGACACCTGTAGAGAAAGAAACTGTGATTAATAGCATTATTTCCTTTAGGCAATCATGGTAAGCAAGCAGACTTCATGTCTTTATCTGGCTACCTTTTTTCCCCCCCAATAGAGCCAAATTTCTGCTTCTCACTGAGAAAAGCTGTAATTGCACCTGACACAGACTTCACTCTGAATCTGTTATTTTATTCAGGAATTTAATTAACCTTTGATTACTCTAATTTAACACATTTCAGTATCTGTTTTGTAATTGTATGAAGGACTACACAAAACACTAGCCTATTTTTAATAGTGTATTTAATTTTTGCTGTGTAAACATGCATAAAATCAACAGTTCAAATCACAGGATTGTTATTCCACAACAGGAATACCAGCCTTCACTGGAAACAATTCTGACATTTGTGGGGACAGTAAATTGGTTCTGCTGGAAGAACTAAAGAAGTGTACCAACTCCAGGGCTACAAAACTGAGGCTGAAGAAGTCATGACCTTCCTCAGAGCTATGATGCTAACCAGAAAGATACAAATCAGAGTGCCATCTCTTCCTCTCAGTCATCTTTCCCCGTAAGTCTGCAATGCTGCTTTTGAAGGGTAAACAGATCTAGGGGTCTGTTTGGAAGGCAAAGTTGATGATAGTCTTAACCCCACACCTCCTCTGGAAGAGTTATTTCTGGTAGCTTTACACAGGTATTGTTTAATACTTGTGGTCTTCGAGTGACAGGACTACTATTCTATCTCAGCTCTGCTGCTTGGCTTGTACTAGGGAAATTCTTCATGCCCTTTCTCTACTTTCCTTATTTAAATACCACTGGAGGAAGGAGGAGGATGGTGGGGAGGCAGACATACTCTTGTCCTTAGTGTCTGGACAGCGCTTTGAACAAGAGAAGTCAATACTAAATACAGTCATTATCATGTGTCTGCTACTTAGACACTAAAATGATTCTAACACCACCACCTAAGCCCCTCTATACCCACATCGCTGTTCAGTGGTATCTTCTGTTTTCCAGCTAATCAGCATTTCAGCTAGCAATTCTGAGGCTGTAGAAAGAAAGCTTCATCAGGTCTTGAACTAGACTGACAAACAGGCTACAAAAAAAAAAAAAAAAAAGAATCACCAAATGCAAAGAGCCAAATAGCTCATCACAGATAGCAGGAGTAGGCTAAGTAGCTGAAAACTAGAAACAAAGTAAGTAAACTGGGAGCCAAAGAGAAGAAAAAAGGATCATCATCCAACAGAAAACAAAGGACATGACTCAAATCAGGATGTAAGATTGTAAACATAACTTCAAAAAAGAAAACATAACTTCAAAAAAGAAAACATACTACCATTCTGAGCCATCTTGTAGCAGTTTTAACATCCTAAAGATATGCAATATCTTTTTTTCTTTGAGGGATTGATCTGTTGTTTCAGCATGACCAAATTAAAAAAAAAAAAAAAAGCAGTACTTTATTTAAACATTAATCCCAGTTTACAAAGTATTTTGTGGAATTTTCTTTATCTCATGATGGAAATTTGCAGTTCATTGCTGCAAATTCCACTTTCTAGACCATCTCCGATGATGAAAGAGTCTTCTAACAGCAACCTCTACTAGCTAGCACAGTTCTGACTCACCCTTCCCAGCAGTAGTGGCACCTACCTGTGATTCTTTACTAAGTGGTTTAACTAAGTACTCTTTCTTTCCTTGTAAGTGCCCTGCTACTTTTGTTCTTTCCTTTTTTTATTCTCTGTATGTATGGGAAGAGAGCTCCACACTGGACAATGGAGGAGAAAAGCATTTAAATGTAATTCTTCCCTTGACACTCTTGCAGCCTTTCAGCTACATCTGTCCCACAAGAGATAGTTCTACCAAGATATAACCCTTACCAGCAACCTATTTTGTATCTTTCCTATATAAGCGCCACCACAGCTTTGTATAGTTCCTCTTCAAAACAGACCTAGGGGCGCTCTGTTAACATGATAGCTGCTTGAAAGATCTTTGATCATGGTTTCAGAAACCGCAGACAGAAAAATAACATCCAAGAGGCATCTTGTCCCTTCAAAGTTCCAGTCAACTACTGCCCCTGCCAAATGGTATGCAAGACCAAACATTACTAACAAAAAAGTCATCCCTAGGGAAGAATTCAAGACCACTTGAGACCATTTTGGTACTAAAAGATCTCTAGCATTTCATCCTCTGATAAAGAGGAGAAAGCCAAGTACCCACAGAGGCAGAGACTCCCAGCAACCACCCCCTCTTCACAAAAGGATTCATTCCATTAAATGTACATGAAATATGCATGAACATTCATACAAAGGGTAAGGAAAAACACACATCCACTGAAATTTGTGAGAAATGGTTCATACTGCCATCTGCCCCTCTGAAAGGGAACTGATATAAAAACATGAAATGTCTTCTTGATACCAGTCTCAAAGTACCTACTCTCTGCTCCAGGGACAACAAGCAGAGAAGATACAACATATGTTCTGGGACAGCTATCAAATCCAAAACATGCAGCAAAATAGCTTTATATAATAACTGATAAAAATATCAATATGTTTTAATGCATGGATATATTCTTTATATGTCAGGAGAGTCTTTTCTATACAAAACACACAAATTCAAACTCTCATCTAAAATCCAGCCAACAAATTTACTATCATTCTTTGGCATACAGAGAGAAGTCCTTAACCTAACTATGACCCAGTAAGATTCAAGAAACACAGGATGCATTACAACAAAATTAATTTGGTTTCCCAAGGAAAATATGACACAATTACACCAAGAATCCATACATAAATGATGTCATACTAATTTTTCTATACACTGTTTCACAAGCATTTGTGTTGAAACATGCGTGTGAGTAAACATTCTCCATCAAACCCTGGTGCAAATAATGGTAGTGCAAAGAACAATCAATATCCTTGTATGTTAATATCCCTTTATAATCTGCTTACATAAATTGCTCAAACTGTAGTATAATCCATTTTCCTTAACAACCAACTTATATCACATATATATGGAAAACCCCCTCACTTTAAATGGATTTCTACCTCATTAAATTCTTCTTAATGAGTCTGGGGATACAGCTTTAGAGTAAATGAACAGAAGGTATTTTTATTTAAACTCAGCTAATTTTATTTAAAACAGCTTATACTTAACAATACCCTACAGCTAGCAAAAATTAGCTAGTTTATGTACTACCCATCTAGTGCAATTTCTTCTTTCACAAAGGTTTGCTTTGGGAAGAGCAACCTCATTGAATACTCATGCAAGAAAATGTTATTTTGAAATAGCAGAAGCCAAGTGTATCCCTATGTATAACACTAGTCATTAATGAGTGCATATTGCCCCTTGCTGTGTACCAGATAACTTCAGTAATCTTACTCTATGATTGAGACCAGGTAATAAAATTTGGCTTCTTACCCACACTGCTATGTATTACATTTTTTAAAGAACAAACAAAACATAGCTGTAAAAATAACATTTTCAGTCTTAAAATGAATTCTGAGAGAGACTGAATTCTGCATTGCTCCATCCTGACATTGTTGCCACTGTTACTCAAAACTTGTATCTGTCAGAATTCAGGGACAGGAGGAAGGCACAACTCTTCTAATTTAGGAGCTGTTCAATGAATATTAGGGTACGCAGCCAAAAACCCTGAAAGATAAGAGAAGCAGTTGCAATACTTTAACTTTTGCCATTAGGTATGGAAGCTCATTTCAGAGCTATGCACTTTGTTCAGATCATGATTTTGATCCCTAGCTACCCAGATGCCTTTTAACCACATTCTTTTCTGTTCCCTCTGCTCCAAAGCAGTATCGTTGAAGAGAAATGCTTCAACTCGATCGGTTCACCTCAGTCACCTGAAACACAAACATTACTTTAAACAAAGTGACAAACAATATTTAGATTAATAACTGTCTTTCATTTCCATGCAGATACTACACAGCAGAGTACTCTTACTCTTAGCCCAAGCATGCAGTATTTGCCCACCAGAAGACACCCAGATTTTTCATTTCTCAGCAAAAAAGAAACAAAAACTCGCTACCTGCAAGCTGTAGGGCATCGGTAAGTTGAGCTGTAGAAATACTTAGTTTATTCCGTTCTAAAGCTTGTATCCTCACTGCCTGCCCCCTCCTCAGAGGTCCCTGACAGATCACAAGCCCCGTTTTACCTTCTGCGAAAGGTATATAGTATTTGCTGATTTTTTCCTGCATTTTTAGCAAGGACTTTATCGTTTGCACGCCAAGTCATCTGCTTTTAAATATTTGCGGACCAAAGTCGCTGCCGTCCTGCAGACCCCATCGTCACCCTCCCTTGGCGCCGGTTACAGGCCCGGTTTGCCGTGCTCGATGCTCCCCCGCAGGATGGCGGCGCCAGCGCCCCGGCTCCTACCCCTGTCGCCGCTTCCAGCCGCCTGCGATCGCGGCCTGTGACCCAGGGGCTCCTGGAGACGGAGGCTGCTTCTGTGCCGGGGTACCTAGCCCCACCGGGCACCGGTGCGAGCAGCCTGCCGTGGCGGAAAGGCGTTCCCCCGCGGCAGCCAGCGAGCTGCCCAAGCACGGCGCACGCCCGCCCTCAGGCCGTGCGGGGCCCGCTATGGCGGCGACGGGACCGGCGCTGGCTCGGGCCCTGCTGCAGCAGTGCGTGTCCGCCCGGCTGCAGGTGAAGCCGCCCGAGCGCGGCGCGGAGGCCGAGTGGGTGGAGGTAACGTCTGCCGCGGGTCGCCTCCTCCTCGGTGTAGCCCCTCTTCCCTCAGCCGGGCAGGAGGTAGCGGCTCCGGGGCCGCTCCGGGGTGGGCGGCAGGGAGGGAGCGCTCGGGCTCAGGCGTCCCTTAGAGAGAGTACTCCTGGTGGTAGCAACAGGAGCTAAACTGCCGTCCTTTCCCTACGCGTGGTCAGATCAGCAATGCCTGCAGCAATGCCCGTGGAGCCTCAGCAGACCCCAGTTTGAGTTGCTATCTACGCTTGCCTTCCAAACTCGCACTCGGTCTCCGCTTAGGTTTGCTCTTCAGGGAGCTGGCTGCGTGGGAAGCAACCCCCGGGTGGCGGGCCGGCCTCGCTGGCAGCCGAGCCCCTATCCAGCCGCTCCTCTGCCCCGGCCAGGAGGGGGAAGAGGAACAACAGCAGTTAAGAAAACTTAGTGGGTCAGAGTCAAGTCAGGGAAAACACTTACCAGTTCTCGTCACAGGCAAAACAGAATCGGTGTGGGGAACTTAAGTTAATTTGTTGCCAGTTAACACAAATATTTAATTAGTGATTTCGGTATTGGGAGGAAGAAAAAAACCAAACAAATGCCCCCAAATATTTGTAAGTTTGAGGAAAACACCCTTCCTCCTTTTCCAGGTAAGCTTCACTTCAGACACTTCTCCTGCCCCCTTCCCAGTTTCCGCTCCAGAGCCCCCTCCTTTCCCCATCCCCACCACAGGTCACACGCAGCCCCTCAGCAAGGCAACGGGCAGCACAGGAGGCTGGGGCCGGTGCGTGGAGGTTTCCCTCTGCTGCTCTTTCTCACCCTCCTTGTGCTCCAGCACGGGTACCCCACAGGCTGCAGTGCCTTCAGGAGCATAGCTGCTCTACCACAGAGCACCTCCTTTCCCACTAGTTTTCTTGTTTCCTCCTTGGTATTATTTGCCCTTTCTTAAATACTTTTTCATAGAGATGCTACAAACTTGGCTGATGGGCTCAGCTGTGTACCTCATTAGTTGTGTGACAGTGAACACTTGGAGAAGAAAGGCCAGGTAGAGCAATGGGACGGTGGCAGCAGTAGTTCTGGTTTGGTTTTTTTTCTCCAGATCACTAACCAAAAATGAAAGGTAGGATATAGAGCACCACATGGCTTGACAGAAACACTGTAATTTCCCCCTTTTCCTCCCATAGTCTTCTCTGGGGAGAGGTAGATAGGTCTGCAGACTCTTTGGGCTATATGCTGTGCATACAGCCACGTAGGCTGCCCTTTGGGATGTACTGTCCTGCAGCAGTTGTCACTGTTTGTGAACTACCTACACTAGGATAACTCATCTGTACAGGTGTCAAATATTTAGCCCTTGGGTTTTTTGGTTTTGTGTTTTGTCTTTCTTAAAGACTACTACTTGCATAACTTTTTAAAAGTAAAAATTATAGTGTGTTTAAAGGGCTTATGAGTTCATTCAACAAATCTGAAGAGAGTTGTTTTTAAAAAAAGCCTGCCCCTAGGTGTTTTCCACTGTTTGACTTTCACATTGTTCTTAAAACGTTTCTCTCCTTGTTCAGAAGAGGCAGGTGGATCCGTAAGACCTAGTTTCTGCAGCATGGTCTGGGAAACCAGAACGTTTTGTTCAAAGGAAAAACACGTCATCTCACAGATACTGTGTTTGGCTGAAGTGCATCAGTGTGTGTTGCGTTATTAGCCTCTCAGTGTAAGGTTAGTTATAGTGAAAGTTGCTCAACACAGCATAAATTAACTTTGGGAGAAATATCTTATTTCTAGCTTGCTAATCTCAGACATGATTGTAGATCTAGTAAATAAAAGCTGAAATGTCATTTTGCTGGCTGTGTTTTAAACTATCTAAAAAGAAGGTGTTATGGTCTAGAGATACCATGGGTAACTCTGTTGCAAGGAAGTTATGCTGCTTATATCTCTTATTTGAAGTTTTAAACGGCTTAACCAAAATCACTGAGAAAGTAATAGATTGCACTAAAGGAATCTGCAAGAGATTTGGGCAGTTTCAGCAGCAGATGTTTTTCAGACATGAACCTTACTAATGTTTGTCATAGGTACTTAGGAATCTTTCCTGGATACCTGAGTCTTTTTAGGAGAAATCTGTTGTAACAAGAGCTAGTCACTGTGCAGCAAAAACCTATGGGAAATTCATAGTTTCTTCAGTAAGACTACTTTAGAGGTCATTGGAAGGATTCTTTGCTGCTGGCATTTTCTGGTGGGGTAATGTTACTTCCTATATATTTGTGTCAATGCAAAAATAAAAAATATAGACCTCACAAACTATTATTTACATAAACCAATGTGTTCCTGGTGATCTGTAACAACTTAAAAGTAGGTCCTCACCTTGAGAAATTTCTAGCGTACTATAAATAGCACATTATGTAGGTGGCTTTGAATAGCTTCTCAGCTTTAAAAGACCCCTGTAGGTACTTAAGGAACTTTAGAGCGGATGTTCTTTATTTGGAAAGAGGTTAGGAGTGTACTTTTTATCTATACATGAATCACTGCTCCTCATTGTGTTTTCATAATTGAATTTTTCTGGCCTGTTGAGGATTACTGGGGATGGGATGTCTTGTCTATGGAGAAATATTGGTTAAATAGCATCCATAATGTGTTTATGTATAGAGTAAAATACTTAAGAGGAAAAAAGGAATTCTCCTTTTAAATGCAGGGGAGAAATAAGGTGAGATTTGGTGTATTTCACAACTATGGGAGAAAAGAAACATAAAAATGAATATTCAGCTAAAAAGTATAAGTGCTCATACATTATGCAATGAAAACTGTCTCTCCCTTATCTTATTTCCCTTGATTTGTCTTCTGGTTAAGAGAGCAAAAAGAGGTGCAAAGTACCAGGCACAGACTTGTTCTGTGAGCTGTGGTAGATGATGTAATCTCTCTTTGCTGCAGCTGAATGTATGAAATTTGAAGAAATCTTCTCACAGGGTAGCAAATCTGAACTTGAAACAGAAATGTCAAAGAATAATTCATATAAACTAGTTTCACAAACTGTCTTTCTAAGGATTGCAAAATATCTCCATTCTCATTATCAGATGCATTACATTTTCCTGAAAAAAAAAAAAAGGTAGAAAAAGGTAGAGTTGAGATAACATTTTGCAGAATGTATTTGGGTTTTGCTAATGAAATCCTGAAAAATTCAGATGAATGTATTTAGTGAGGAGGGTGAGTGAAGGTTTAGTTATTTGTTTTTCCTGCAAAAGAGCTAGAAAGAAGTATTTGGAGGCAGCATTGCTAAGGCTGGCTGTATGGCCTTAGGGGCTGAGTACTTGGGTTGGGTTGCCAGAACCAGGACAGTACTTCAACCCTTTGTGATGCAGGTTGCCTGCTCTGATGATTACTTAGGACAGTTGTATAATAAATGCCAGTGTAGCAAAGTAACATGCTTTGCTGGTTTATTTATGTAGGCATTTTACTGAAAACAGCAAATCCAAATAGAGCACAGTTTCCCTGCCCAACTGCCTGCCTGTCACTTCGTAAGTTCCTTGCAGTGGCTGTTTGCGCATCAGCATGTTGAATTTGTAGCCTTCTTATGTGTGTTATTTTGCTTGACTTTTCCTGCATTAAATATAGCTCTGAAGGCAGTCAACTAGACTTTGATAGGTTACAGAGGACCTTCAGCAATGACAATGTTTTTGCTTTGGTTCAAAAGGTTTACACGTTCCCGTTCCTTACACTGGCAACAAGCACAAGTCTTAGGACATCTGAAACACTGATCTAAAATCAGAGGAATGGCATGCATTATTATTAGGTTAGGTCTTGAGATTGCATTCAGTTTTACATCTTGTCGTGGTTTAACCCGGCAGGCAGCTAAAACAACCACACAGCTGTTCACTCACTCCCCCCTCCTCAGTGGGATGGAGGAGAGAATCAAAAACAAAACAAAACAAAAGGTGAAACTTGTGGGTTGAGATAAAGACAGTTTAATAGGACAGAAAAGGAAGATGATGATGATAATGATAATAATAAATATACAGACCAAGTGATGCACAGCACAATTGCTCACCACCCGAAGCCAATACTTAGCTAGTTCCCAAGCCGAACCGCCTGCCAGCCCACCCCCCAGTTATATATGGAGCATGACGTCATATGGTGTGGAATATCCTTTTGGCCAGTTCGGGTCAGCTGCCCTGGCTGTGTCCCCTCCCAGCTGCTTGGGCGCCCCACACCTTCTCGTTGGCAGGGCAGTATGAGAAGCTGAGGAGTCCTTGACTGCTTGGCAACAACTAAAATATTAGTGTGTTATCAACATTATTCTCATCCTAAATCCAAAACACAGCACTACACCAGCACTAGAAAGAAAATGAACTCTATTTCAGCTGAAACCAGGACACATCTTCTATTCAATTAAGAAAATTAAAGAACAAAAAAGTACGACATAATGAGGTTGAAACATGGATGCATGTTTTGAAAATAGTGTTCAACCACTGTTTTCAGTCATAGTTGAAACCACAAGTTTCAACTTACAAATAGTTGAAGAGTTTTCAACCATAACATGGTTGAAAAGTGTTCTAGAAGATCATAAACTTGCAATATAAATAGAAGCATCCTCTAGCAGCTTTAACTTGCCTCTGATTTTTTTTTTCATTTAACCTCCTATCCCTCTAATTTCCCTCAATATATATGTCTCATGATAAAAAGTATATTCAAAAATAGGCATCAAATCATGAGAAAGGCTGGAAAAATAATGAATGTTTTTACTTAATCTTTAGCTGTCTGGCCTTAGTACTTGCAGATGTTACTTTATTTACCTTTTCATCTTTAAACAAGCTGTTTGCAGAATATTGTTACTTCTGTATGTGAGACCGTGCAAAAAATACTGTCACAAGTCTCAGAATTACCATGATCATTTGTGATGTGTGCTCTGTAGTGGAGTCACTTATTTCTAGTGCAGTGGTCAGATGTATATAGTGTGAATGTGTTTGGCCTATTTTATCACAGGCATTTTTATGAGTAGGTATGTGTGCATTGTTATTCTCTATTAATATCCTGATGCTGGTCTGTTTCTGGAACGAATATTTAGCTAAACACGTGAGGATATCTAAATTTTGGCAGCCTGTATTTCTCTCCCTTATTCAAACAGATGGTTAGAAATTTCATTTGAGGTTCAGGCCATCAAATTTCTTACAGTGTTTATGAAATATGGCAGTCATTTGGGATCCTGTATAATATTCTGCAGTGGTCAAAATGAGTTTTGAAAGGAACCATTTAGAGTTTTTGAAAGATCTCAGCATGTGATGTTTTGGCTACAAAAAGCATTCTCTTTTTCCAGAAGTTAGTCACTAGAAAAATAGTTGAGAAGGCATGGCTCTCCTCAGTCACTGCCTTGAGCATTTTGTTTAATTCCTGCAATAACAAAGGGATAAAACCTCATGTGTATAGCTAAGTTTTCCTCACCAAAAACCTTTATCTTTTAAAGAAAAGGGGGACGGGGGGAAAAGATATCTTTAAGAAACTATTCACATTTCTTATCCTTTTGCTTTGATAATGTCAATATTAATGACTCCTTCCTGCCCCAATCTAGTCAGCATCTCTTAGGTGGTATTTCATAAGCTGACATTTATTTTTCTTCTAACAAAAACATAAGGATACTTATTCTTGACAAAGCAGTGGTGAGGGTTTTTTTTAGATACTGTTTGCCTGTGGATACTGTATGCCTTTCGTTTTTTCCTGAAGAAGTTAAACCACTCGGGTATACTTGTGCATGAGACAAAATTGCTGTTGGCTGCAGTTTGTCTTAATAAAGCACAGGCTGTTGCACATGCATTCCTTGTGAACTAACCAAGAGAGCGGAAAAGCTACACAAGAATTGCCTTGTGCTTTCTCCTCAGTACGGACCTAATTCTTCCCTCAAATAGATAGTTCATACAAGCAGTCTCTCTGAATGCTAAAGAAGTGGCATATCCTTTATTCTATACAAGTCAGGGGAAAGGTCCCATTTCACCAAAAATTTTTCACTCAAACTGAAAAATCATATTTTGAAAAACTTCATAATATTCTGAACAACTTCATAGTTGTTGGTCATCATATTTAAATCAGTCATCATATTTAAATCTTTAATTAACAGACTCTGTGTTTTTTGAGAATTATCCTGTACTGGATTACTTTTAACATCAAAATATAATTCAGTTCACTGACAATTCCCGTGGTGTTTGTAATGATTCATGATTGGAAATAAACTCGAAATTCACACTGAAAATTATTTTATCTGTGTCTTTGATAGGAAACAAAGCTTAAATTATTTCCTATGCTGGATTTAACTATACTAATGCATTTTGTCACCTCGTCTATGTTAATATTGTACATTCCAACTAAATTTGGCCTCACATAGAGCTAATAAATTGGCTTAATTTTTATGTAAAGCATTGTGCAGATAATCAGTATATATCTCATAAGCTTCCACAGCGTGGTGTGTAAACTTGATGTCTGAAGCTATACTAAATAAATAAAACTACTCTCTGAAGCTTTTTTGGTTTGTAGTTTTATCTTTTTTTATACTAGTTTTAATGATAAATGTGCATGGTGGACAATGAGAAACATTGACATAATTTTCTGTAATCTTTTGTAGATCCAGAGAGGGCTTGTTATCTACATATGCTTCTTCAAAGGTGCTGATGAGGATCTCATTCCAAAAATTGGTATGATATAAGCCTTATAAATTCTTGTATTGTTTGAAAAAGAAGAAAAGCAGTATGGACAGAGAAGGTAGTAACCATTTGGACAAGAAGAAGTCAAAAAGCCATCAGATAGCATCATTCTAAATCAGTCACTTGGCTGAAAGAAGAGCTTGGTCAGTCTTGTTTCTTCTGACAGTTGTCCATACCTCTCACCCTTCCCGTCTGCTCATGATCAACCTGTTAGAAAATCAGTTCCCATCATGATAACATTCCAGCGAACACAGAAAGTGCTGCACCTGCTGTTTGATCTATTCCATCTATCAGGCAACAGGTTCAGTCCAGGACAGAACTGAATTTAGAGAAAACTGTTTTCCAATAATTCATGGCTTGATTTGAGAAGTATTTTAACACTGATCTCACTGTATGTGCAGGATATTTAAAATTATAGCCAGTAGAGGGAGTTGGGTGGATAACTGAAGAGTGTCCTTCCCATCTCATTTCAGAGGTATTATACACACTGTTAGCATTTCAGGTGCAGTTTTCAGTTTCAGAGGTGGTAACAGCAATATCTGCAGTTATTTTCCTCTTCTCCACATGCACTTTACCATTTACATCAAAACAGAGAAGATGCTGTGGATAAGGTCAAATGGCAGTAATTTTTGTCTTCACCCACTGTTGTTTTGGCTTGAGGTTTTTTGTTTAGGTTGTTTTTTTTTTTTTTTTTTGGTTTTTACTTTTATTTCATTTCTCCCACGTCCTTTCCTCCATCAGTAGCAGTGGATCACCTGGGAAATTCCACGATGCCAGGTATTCCAGATAAAAGTGCCCCTTTTCTTTTCTGTGGCTGGCTGATAGTAGTGGTTTTGTAGAAGGTTGTATAACAACAGTCTGTTTCAGGCTACTTGCTGAGACCAGCAGAAGGACCTGGCAGTGCACGAGCACAAGTGCTATTGAAAATGCTGAGAGCAGCTCCTGGGGGATTCTCTCTTGGTCTTGGAGGGCACAGTCTTTCTGTGATGCTAAATTAAGTTGAAATCTTTGGGTGTATTTAAAGCTGTGATGCCAAAATTGAGTTTGTGCTTGTGAGAGTTTCATGAGAGTGTTACTTGAGAATAATGACCTTTTCAGCTGTGTGGCAGCTGAAACAAGCCAGAAAAAGAAAGTTCTGTTTCCTATTAGGAGATTCATCTATGATCCTTAAGTGTCTTTCTTACAGAACATTACCCAAAAAACCAACAACAAACCCACAAAACATGAAAACGAGTAGCAAGAATTACTGGTTAGGATCCAAAAAGAAGTTTACTAAGACAATCAGACTTCGTTGTTTGGGGTTTTTTTCCCTCTAAAAAAGAAAAATAATTTTAGACAATCTTCACCAAATGAATTTTGAAACTGTTTAAATGAGTGGGTTTGGTTTCTGAGTCACAACTCAGCTCTTTTTGCTTTGAACAACATTAAACTTTTATGGCTTTGGAGGCATGACTAGTAGCCTCACAGCATGTACAGAGTTGGAGGAAGTTTTGGGGGCATTATATGTTTTGTAACAGAAACGTTGAAAAATATGCTAGTAAATGCATCAATTTTATTTGCAAGTTTATGGCTTATGGGCCAAATTGCATCTCTGACCTTCCTGCCCATTTCCTCTCTCAAAAGACAAGCTGGCACCTGGACATGTCAGAGCGGAGCGCTGAAGGGCACTCAGTCTACTCGAGACCCAACTGCTGAGCTGTGGCTTCAGCACAGATCGGTGCTGGGTCCTGCTGCGAACTGCTGCAACCAGAATGAAAGGACAGTCAGGGCAGAAACACCTCCAAAGTGCACTGAAGATGGTGTTATCACCTACAATGTGTACTGTTGTGCTAATGTTGCCTATTTGAGTATCAGGCAATTAAGTTAGGGTCACTAATTGGATCTTGGGTTCCTTTGAGGGTGTCCAACTAGGATCAACTTTAGGATTTCAGGCAGCCAACCACTTCCCCAATAAAACCTCTTTAGACGTATTATATTAATATAAATATCTTCACAATACTCAGACATCTTAGTTGGTTAATAGTATTTATTGACTGTCCATGTTTCATTTCATTAATAAGTAGTGTCTTATAATTGAATAGTTTGCCACACATCACAGTATTTGTTGAATGTTTTTTATGATGTTATATTAGGTCCTATTTACTGTAGTTACACCAACTCTTATTTTATTTTTATTTGCAGTCAATATGCTGTTGAATGTTAAACTAAGTGAAAATGGAAGCGGCGAGTACGTTTCTGTTCTTGATTTACCAGGCGATGTGCTAATCATACCACAAGCTACCCTAGGCGGTAAACTGAAGGGAAGAAAGATGCAGTACCATGCAAACATTGAAAAAGAAAAAGGGCTGGAACTTTATTCTCAGTTTGTGACTTTGTGTGAAAAAGAACTTGCTGCCAACACCAAATGCATGGAAGCAGGTGCTCTTGTCAAGCACGGCACATACGGAAACAGGCAGGTGTTAAAACTGGATACAAATGGACCTTACGCTCATCTGATTGAATTTTGAACAAAATAAATAATGTCCTGGATACAAGCTTGCAACTGTTGTCCTTTTTTCATTTCTAAGCATTAATGTACTTAAATGGTTTGGGAGGTAGAGCATAAGACAGACTTTCATTCATCCATACTGGTGTTCCCAATCCCATTAAATAGAAGGATGCCTGAGACTGCTTTGCAATAATGAGCATGTGTTTTATGTTCATACTCATCTCAGGTGTGCTCAAAATAGTTGTTAAGATTCATCCAATGAAGATGTATAATTTGGAAGCCTTTATTAACAAAAATGGGGTAATACATATGTTTCTTAATAAAAAATGACAAAAATATTACATGTATTAGCTATTGTAAAATACGCTTGAGGAAGTAAAGTTTATAAATTTTAAAAAAAAGCATGCTGTAGATGTACTTACTTGTTCCCAGATTTCCTGAGTCAAACCATTTTTGTCTTTCTGCTTTCTATCTATAAAATAGCAATGCTTTCTAGCTAACAGATGTATTGAAAGCACAAATTTAGAGAATGTTTAGCCTCTTAGAGAGTAGGCACTAAATAAGAAAGTCCATCCCCCTCACCCAGAGTGTGTAGGGGTGGGACACTTCAGGTAGTACTAGGACTGAGCATGGACTACACAGGGAAGAAAAAGTGAGGTGCATCTAGAAACTGAAGTCAAGGCAGTTCCACTGAATTGCTTTCTTGAAGTTTGCACTCTGAATGTCCTCTGATGTGCTTTGATGGCTGCTTGCTATAGCTTGCTCTGCGTCCTTGTTACCTTGGTCTTCTTGTCTACTCAGTTCTTTCATAACAGAGCCTTGGGAAAAGGCACTGAAATATTCAAATGAAAACAAAATAAAAATGGTACAATGTATACTGCCATCTCCTTGTTCCCTCTGCCCCTAGTACTCCCTTCCAGCTTTTTGTCTGTTGAATCTGCCAGGCAGACACTAGTTTATATTTATTTTACATACAGTGTTGGTCCATTGGGGGCCCCATTCCCAGCTGACCCCCTATGCAGTACTGTAATAAACATTATTAACAGATGGTGTTAAGAAGATATAATGAGAAATTCTGTCTTGTAAGGCAGTAAGAACAGAACAGCTACATTAAAATGTGGCAAATTCAAAACTGATTCAAGTGCATTCCTCCTGTGAGTCAAGTTTCTCTTTTACTGCAACATCATGGTTTTTGAAGTCAGTAATTTAGAAGAGTTCAAAGTGAAATTAGACAATTACATGGTTTGCAGTAATTATCCAGAATTCTCATTTAAATAATAAATTCTTGTAAAAGATGTGAAACCTCATGGTTAGCGAGCATGCCAGCTTGTGCAATCTTAAATTGTGGGTCAGTAGTTACAAATATACTGTCCTTTGTTTAAAAAAAAAAAACCAACCCATAACTGAATGTGTAATCTGCAGGCTCAAACTACACTATGAGAATCACATTTTTTGAACAGATACAAAGCTCATATGTTTTGATAAGAGAGCAATGAGATTTTTCAGAGTAACATAATGTATGGTTAATAATTATGAAATACCTAAGGACGTTGAGTTCCTGGCAATTGTCACTCTCACAATTGAAAAACTATTCACACAAATGGCCTGGAAATATTAGCAAGGTCCCAAATGACATATTTATTCATTAATAATTAACAGTTATGATAGACACAATTTGAGTCATATTCTAAGTTCTTACTAGGGACATTTAAATAAGATTGTCCTGATGTGAATAACTAATACAAATTCATTATGATCTGTGTGCTTGAAAAAAACTTTTTTTATTCCTCTTTCTGTTGGAGGCCACATCCTTAAAAGTGCTGAGTGATACCACTGTTCACTGACCTTACAGGAATTGCAGGCATGCGGTATATCTCAAGAATTGATCCTTGGAGGTATAATACAAAGTCTGCAGGTTTAAATTTTTTCTTTTTTTTTTTTTTTTTTTTTCCTGGCTCCAGAAAGATCTTTGGCAGCCTGACAGTTCACATATGCTATATTTCAAGAACTCTGCAAGTTCTAAGAAGGATGAGCTTGAAAATGTTTAGTGAAAAACAGACTTCAGACCAAACTCCATCTTGTACTGATCTGTCGTATAAAACACATACAAACTCAGTGGTTCTTGGGACAAGACAGAACTCTGGGGTTTCTGTAAAAAGGTGGCATCTTTGCGTATTATCTGCCCATTTCTGATCTATTTGTGTATCCATCTTGGGATACTGATTTCGGCTGTCTTCTGCTCCAATGATTGGCAGCTTGTTGAACGCTGTGCCCTTTGTACTGCTTTATTTGTATCTACTATTGATCCACAATCCATTTACTGAAAGAAGCCATTTCTGAATAACATGATGGGCCATACTGATGCAAAAATTGATTAAAATTCTTTTTTCAAAGCCAAATGCTTGTTGCTTTCTGCCATGAATATATACTTTAAACAGATGACCTGACACTGCTTTAAATAGTTTATATTCTATGACTAGACAAATCAAATAATTATCCTGTTCTATACTTAGAGAATACCTATTGGAAGGTGCTTAATATTCCCCGCTTCCTTGAAATAAACTATAAAATCAAGAGTCATCATTATGCTATTTTAGCATGGCCTCCGATTCAACTGTCACACGGTAATTCTTCCACTGGCTTTTTGCGACCTTGTTTGCAGCGTACACACCCAGCGTGTCAAAGCCGAGTGTGCACGGACTATGAACTGCGCTCATAAAACTAATGAGTTCAGGTGCAATAGCTTGTTTTCTTGTCAGCAGTATTCCTGCTTCCTTCCCATGCCCTCTGCTGCTACATGCAGCATGCAACATGCAAATATCAATCCAGAACTGCAAGGTAATAAACAGCATGTAGCCCAGTAATACTAGTAACGATGCTGCAACGATATTGCCATTGCTAGTAACAGTCCACAGGCTTTGTCCTGAGTTTGCAAGACCTCAGGGTGGAGGCTTATCACATGTGTTTTATCTGAACTTTCCCTGATCTTCTTGGACCTTTGGTTTTACTTGATTTAGCTGTAACAATTTTTTCTAATGACAAGGGTCTATGGCTAATTTGTTTTACTTTTGCTTTGTATGGTGTAACCACAGTTTTTATATAGATATTAATAATAAGTAGTTATCCTGTGTAGAACGATGTATTTATGACTCTTACATAATGTTCCAGTGTAGAGAAATGAAGGCCTGTTTGAACAGCAGCAGCCTTGAGAACTGAAGACGCCAGCTGCCGTGTAGAGGAGTAGAGGCATGGGGCAATAAGAGGTGGGGCACAGGCTGGCACTGGGGACCCCAAGGCTATGAACAACTTGCCAATGGTCAGTTAAAGATGTGCAGACCTGGAGCTGGACAAAACTAGGTTTGGAGGTAAAAAGGAGAAGAAAGAACAAGCATCATCGGAGATAGATAAATAAAATACAAAATATATAGTTGCAGACCCGTGAAGAAAAGGCAAAGTGTAAAACTTTAATAGAAAACATGTAAAAATAGCCCCAGGTGAGAGCTATTTCCAAAAGAGGGGGAAAAAGGAGAGAAAGAAGAAACCACAAACACCAATGTCATATTCCTATAGGCACAGGGCTCTGGATGCTGATGACCCACCATTCTCTCTTCACCAGATGAAAGCCATCAGTCTTAGGAGCTAGAGGGAGGTGAAAGGGTAAGCATGACACCAGGAGAAGGGGCAGGTAGTGAGTGCATAACAATTTTAACTCTACTGTTATTATTGAGACTTTCTATACAATTTCTTTCCTTTCTTTTCTGCAATAATTAGATCTGGACTAATAATATTTCTTTGATTAGACTGCTAAGGTTGCAGTTATACTAAGAATAAATTTTGTGTGACTTTACAGATAGGGTGGGTTTCTTTTTGCCCGTACCAAGATTTTGCACATAGCAGGTCCTGCAGACCATTGCTTCCCCATGTTGAAATGGTACCTGCTTGATGGGCTGCTGGATATTAGCCAGCCTTCCTGTTGTTTTTCATCAGGTCCTTTAGTGCAGCTGTGATTCCTGATCTCATTTACCACAAAAGCTGCATGAAAGTTTATTTCTTCATTGTGACTCAATGCAACCACTGATCTTTAGCCCTTCCTTGAGAACAAGCTCAGATCTATCAGTCTGAGGCATCTACTTGGATTTAAAAGTATGGTCTGGTGAACCTCAATCTCACCTCTGATATAAAACCAGCTTCTTTGGGGAAGGAGGTATGAATCTTTTAAGCTTTCATTATTTCTGCTTTTAGTCTCTAACATTCTCCTCTTTGCTATATGGTCTCCTTCAAACACATTACATCTCTCTTCTGAAGCTGGGGTGGCAGCATGCCAGAAGGCTAGAGCAGGCTCCAGAAATCCACAGGCATTACCTGAGGTCTGCCACCAAACCCCTCTGTGACTGGCTTCATTTCTTAACTTCTTTGGGTCTCAATTCTCATATAATAAATGGGTATTGAGTTTTTTCAGTGTGTCACTACTTAAGTCTGTACATTGAACAAAACAATGACTACTGCTATGTTTAGTGCATCACACAGCACAGCGAGGCTGGACTCTCCATGAGATACACCAGCTTCTTCATATTAGAAATCAGGGTCGCAATTGCTGGATGAGAACAGAAATCAGAGGTGCCTCCTTAATCTCTTTCTTGGGAAAACTGCACCCAAAATTTAAGACTCTTTCTTAAGAATTTACTGAATTTGGTATCTCCTATTGCTTCTTATTTTCCTGAGGTTCCTTGAAAACAACTCAAAATTTGGGAATCTCTACAAGACTCTGATACCAGAAATGCTGTGCAACTACAGTTGAAAAGTAAATGGTATATGTGGACAAGAAAAAGAAACAGCAGTTAGAATAGCCTGAATAGTATGAATGCATTGCACATTTTCTATTTAAACCAATGCTGTCCGCTAGTTCAATTACTGCCAGTGTGTGGCTTTGGGCAAAGCAATTTTCTGCTCCACTTTTTCCATCTGTGAAACAAAAAAAAAAAGAGTGAAATCAGGAGGAAAAGACGTTTTTAAACCACTGCTTTTTTCCTCTTTTACTAAAGGCAAAATCACCTCTGTTCCTCTTTTTGCGTCAGAAGGCAGTATGCTCTCACCTCTCTTCACCTTTGTTGGAGCTACAGTTTACCTTTCTCTACCTCTTACCTTAGCTTCTGCCTCACAAATGTGACTTGAGCTAATGTCTACAGAGGACTTTGAGTACCTCATTGAATGGCGTGGTATCACTACAATAACACCCCATACTATTTCTAAAATAGGAATGACCCAAACAGCATGGAAAAGTAAATTAATTATATTCCTGTTGCACTGTTCTAGTTCATATATCTTGTTATCATGAATTTGAGATTGCTTTCTGTTCACTGTAATTGTATTTGCCTATGTAAGTGCCACAATATATGCCCTGTTACGTCAGTATGTATTAAAAATGTGCAAGTAAGGAGCTTAAGGCTATTTAGATGTACTCCATTAGAAAAGAGATTGCAATGCAGGTTTTGGATTAACAGTGAAAGCAAAAGGTTATTGGGAGGCCTTAATATTCAGCTGGCAATCCATTTCTAGATCTCATTAATGTGCAGCTAATTCTTGTCAGAATACTTTATCCAGGATTCTTCAGGTATTTAATTTAAAAATTTACAAAAGTATATTATTCATATTTACCAGTGAAGATTGATCATTTATTCACATGTTCAACTATTTGAGATGTATGTGTCATGATTGTGATAGGACTTGTTTCCCTTTCTTATTTCCCACTTCCATTTTGGTAGCTGTATCTAATATTATCTAGGCATGCATAATACTTTTATTTACATTTTAGGATTAAAAATAACAGCAGGACTGTGTAATTGCTTGGCAGGAATTCAGCCCTTGTATTTTGTGATAGTACAAAAAGCAACTGTGTTGGGAATAAAAAGAAGTCTAGGAGTATTTAAGCATGAAATAAAACCATAGATTATTTTTGATGTGTAAAAAAGAAAGATTCATAACCAAGGCTTTGCAAAAGCTCAGACAGACCAAGCTATTGGATTCTACATCCCTCCAGAGGGCAGCTACTCCAGAGATCCAAGTGTTTCACTTTGCGGATCAGAATACATCGTTACTGTCTCAACCCAGGGAGCGCAAGTGGACAGCCACGGATGCTAAGGGCTACAGGGGTGCTAGAAACCAGGATGTTAGAATGTTTACAGGAAGATTAATAACCTTATTCAGGTTAAGGCCAAGTGTAAGTTGCCCGTTGCTGGTGGCATAACTTTGCAGAATCAGATTTTAACAGGCTGACTCTGTACTTAAATGGGTATATTGACTGTATAATTGCAAAAATAAAAGAAAAATAAATGTTTAATCTTACAATTAATCTAAAGACATTCCTTCTTACTGATTTTAAAATATAATATAATTGGGTTTTGCTTGCTATGTAATTATTTGGTGATGTTTCATCTACTTTAAATCAGGCCCCTAGTCCAGGGATTGTTACTCATGCATAGGCAGTCCCACTGAATTCAAAGGAATACATTCTTTTCTCTTCCTCTAGAGTCACTGAGGAATATACAGCTGTAAGAAAGAAAATATTTAGCTCAGAGGCATATGGGACTGTACAGATATTCTACTATGACTGGAATTTGTATGACAGAACTGATTCATGCTCTAAATCAGTCAACCCACTTTACCAAAATAGACTAACTAATGAGAAGACTAATCAGTAGGTTTGTGCATTGCAATTATTTGCCAATTGCTTATTTTATTAAGTAATTTGCTATTGAAGTTCAGTCAGGACTAATGGAGAAAGGGGAAATTGAATTAATACATGGTGAATACATTTAATTGTCCTATTTTTGTCTAGTTTAGAACAGAAGACTATAAAGTTGCATGACAGTATTTTTCATATCAGATTGGAAAGGGGAAAGATAAATATGGCATGCATTACCGTTGAAGTAGATGCTAATTTGAATCAGTGCATGGTTAACACTCTGTTGACCAATTTAGGGGAAAAAAATCATATTAAAGAATCAAGGTTAGCTATAAATCCAATAAATATAGATTCTTACCCTCACGGAAGCACTGCTGGCACAAAGCAACCCTAAAGCCAATATACCTGGAGATGCAAGGAGCATCCTGCATCAGAATCCCTCGTTATTCCAACTGATTTGCATGAGTTGAGCATTAACACAGCGTTACTTAGAGCTGATATCATGTACATTGAGGGCTGGGAGAGATCATTCCTGGGAAGAACTGAGCAAGACTATATTTCTTACTGATGATGTTTTGTCTCGCCCTGTGGTCATGCAGCATTCAGTGTTATGAGATACTAATCTTGAGTGGGTTTCTGCCTTTTATCACAACAGAGTGAATAGTAGGTATAATAACAATAACAGCAGCAATAATCTTCTGAAAATTATTCTAGATTTTGTTTTGTTTATTTATTTCTGAGCTAAACATAAGCAATCCTTCACAAATATTACCCAGTTTTCCTGTTACCTCAGGACTGTGAGATAGAGCAGCCTTTGTTTTTCTGGAGTTCATTACGGAAAACGTCATAGCACGAACCGTCTTTGAATATAAACTGTTCAGTTGACCTTTCTCACAAGTTGAATGGCAGACTGCTTTACATTGAGCAGCAGTAACTCATTTTCTGATCAAAATGAGGTTAACTGAGCAAATAACTCTTTCCTGTGAGGTGTACGTTATTTTCGATACCAGGGGTTAACACCTTTACACCACTAGGAGTTTGTAGAGTTGATTTCTGTGAAATACACTACAAAAATAGTTTCCTGCTTCAGGTATGAGGCATTTATGTATTCTTCATTACCACATCCATTGGAAGAATTTTTTTGTAAAAGGTCATTGCATCAATGCTCGTGTTTCTTTATCACAGGCGATTTAGTAAAAATGAAACCAGTGTCCATATACGGTAATGCAGCCTGGTGCTCTTGGCATCTATAGCAAAATGTAATCAGGCAGTTCTGTGTGTGCACTCTTTGAAATATCCCTCAGTGGTATCCTCTACTGAGTGAATACAGATGTTCACAGAGGATCACCCTGTATGTACATTTTACATCCTGAACCCATTTGAAGATGTACTTACAAGCTTATGTAAGGGCTAGACGTGATTTCGGCTCCTCCGCTTATGCATCCCAGGCATTATTTCCCCTCTACAATGGTTTGCACCACTTCAAAGAAGATAGCCCCAGAGAACCTCGTTTGTGGAAAGGAATCTTAGTTTTCCGTTTGAAGGTTTAACCAGTGTTACCCTGTGGGAATAAGAAGACAAAAGATCATCTTTAAGATTTGCTGTCTAGTCAAAACCAGTCTTTAATTCCAGAAGGCATTATTTCTTCATCAACTTTGTAGCTGCAGCTAAGGTAGCAGAATTAAAACAGAACATCTCAAAGCCACCAAACTAACTTGTTGCCAGCAGAAACCAGACCTGATGTCTGTCTTCCAGTTTGCTCTGCTAGGGAGTTGGTAGGATGCAAAAACAATCCAGACACAGCTGGGCATTAGCTACAAAACTACAATAAGATTATTGTTTGTTTATTTTTAAACTAAAAAATTGTTGAGACATATATTTTCCCCTTATTAAGACAGAACTTAAACACTAATGACAGAATTCAGAAAGGAAAATCCCCCAATAGAAATTTTCTCATGACCAGTGAATTTGCTTATGAAAATTTCCAAGAGCGGAAGTCATTCCTGACAACGCAGCAACCTCTTCCAGTTGGAGCACCTCTGCAGTAGAAAAAAAAAAACAAACCCTGGTGAAAATCCTGGAGGAGCCCATGTCTGATGACCTTATCAGTAAGACACAGAATGACTCAGTGACTTGGGATCCCATCTTGATTTGGGTTCAAAGCTCACACTGGTGAAACCCAAGTGTAACAACTTTTGCAAATGTTGAGTTTGACAAACGGTTAAGTATATAGGATGTTTCTGTTGCTGTACTGGTGTAGTGCCAGGGGCCTTCTCCAGAAAGTACAGATGGGTGCCTGTGGGGTGGGGTGAGTATCAGAAGTCACGACAGACTCTGATCAGCACCAGGTACAAATCTCAACTCTGCCAACTCAGCTACCTTAAAAAACCACTGCTATCTTTAAAAAAATAAAATCGCCAAGAAGGTTTTTTTTTATTGCCGTTTTCGGTGGCAGACCGCTAGCTCCCGGCTGCGCCTCCCTCATGCTCCCGCCACGGCGGCTGCAGACCCACGGAGCGACTCCCGGGGTCCGTCCCCTCCGACACCCGGACACCTCGCCGCGGCGTTGCGGCTCCTGTCCGCCGCCGCTGCTCCGGCACTCCGCGCTTCCCCGGGCCGCGCCCCCCCTCTTGAGCGCCGAGGCCTGTGCCGGCCACCGCGGGCGCTCGATGGCTCCGGGCCCGATTGCACAGCCCTGAGCAACGGCGGCGCCCTCCTCCCTCCCCGCCCTCCTCCGCCGGCGGGCGGTAGCGGCGGCTGCCCGGGCGCAGGCCCCCGCCGCCCCCCCCCGCGCCGGAGGAAGGCGGACGGGCGGACGGCCAGACGGAGCTGAGCCCCGCAGCGCCGCCGCCGCCCCATAGAGCGGCGCGGGAGCCTTGCGGCGGGCCGAGCCGAGTTGTGTTGCGCCGGCCAGGTACCGCAGGCGGGCGGGGAGGGCCGGAGGGCGCCGGTCCTGCATCGCCAGCCGCCGGGGCAGGCGGGGAGCGGCCGTCCCAGAGGGCGAGGGAAGAGGCGCGGGGAGCCTCGGCAGCTGCCTGGGCGAGGGCGCGAAGGCCCGGAGGGGGGCCCGGAGCTGCCGGGGAGGGATGACCCTAAACCAGCGGGGGTGCTAGCCCACCCGCCGGCTGCAGGGGATGCCCCAGCTCAGCGCGGGCTGAGGAGTTGTGTGAAGGCGGGCAGAAGGACCGAGAGGAGCCGGGGAGCTCGCTGAGGGGCTGGGGCTGCTCAGGGCCTGCTCCTGAAAAGTGCTCCATCACCCCCGGAGCCGGGTGGGTGGGTGAGTGAGGCAGAGAGGCCGGATTTAAAGCCGGCGGCCGGGCGGCCCCCGGGCTCCCTCAGCAGAGCCCGTCCCGTCCCCCGGCGTTGCGGGGCAGGTCTCCCTCCCGTGAGGGGAGCGGAGAAAGGTCTTGTCGGCGAGGTGAGCCGGCCACATGCCGCCTGGATGTCACGGGGGGGAGGAGAGCGGCTGTGCCCCGGGTTTGGGGTAAGCAGGAATGAGGTGCGGGGTGGGCGATGGTCAGTGTTTGCCTGGTACGGGTCGATACAGATCTCAATACTGCAGGGACGGATTTGGCATTCACTTGCAGTGAGTGTGCATGCTTTTAGGGGCTACTTTTATATTTGTTTGTTTTAATAACTGTTTTTAATTAGTAATATTTTGGGGGAAGGGTAGCTGTATTGGAAACTCTAGTATGCAGAAGTTGTTGTAGGCTTTTGCAGTTTGAATTCCTGGCTGTCCAGTTATGACAATGAGCATATACATTACCATGTAACTGGTAAAAACTTCGCACAGGCATGTAAACCCTGTAAAGTTGCATTAGTGTTGACATTTTGGAATAAAGGAAAGAGTAACAGACATCGTAAGTTTAGTTAAAATAAGAGTAAAGGTTATTGAGATGTAGGTGGAAGAGTGATAAGAGAGGAGGAAGGCAGATAAAGTTAAGAGGAATTAAGCTTTGTGCTTCTATAAATGAAATTTGATATTTTTGGAAGTTTGGATTCATTATTTGTAATGTTTCTTTAAGTTTCAGTTTTGATTTAATAAGATTAATTGCTTATAGTTGTGACCATGAGTTGTACTAAACTTTTATTTTAGTCTCATATGTCAGAAATATTTTCCCTGTCTTCAGAAATAGTCAAGCTATATTGTATGTTTTGGTGTTTTGCTACATGATACATAATATTTTCAACTCGTGTATGAAATAACAATTGAGACCCAGAAGATAGATTACTTCTGGTTGTGTGCTGAATGAAGTTTGGGTTTCTTTTCCTTTTCCTGATGGTTTGACACAATGAGGAGGTGGGGGGAGGGAGGAAGCCAGTTTAATATTACACTGAGTCTAGCAATATATTGAAAACTTGTGCTTGATTCTTGAACAGAGGATTGTTTTTATTGTCAGTAAAATGTCCAAATTACTGGCTAGTTCATGACGTTGTATCTCAATATGTCAAAAACTTTGTTAGTCAATGCAGGATGATCTTCTATTTTAAAATTTAGAACATCCTAATGAGGCAGGAGGTTAGAAACACCTTCTCACTAAAACATTTTCAGATTGTGGGATGTTTGTTCCATTCAGTTGTTAGCCTTGCAATTTTTACTGTTTTAAGGAAGCAGAAGCTTAAAAAAAGACATGAAATATGTCTACATCTACGTTGCAAACAAACAAAAAATAATGAAATCTCCATACAGTTAAAATTTTTTGAGCTATCTAGAGAATCAGCCCTCATGGTAGGGTATGTCAGTGATTTATGCCTGGATGGTGGCCTCTGATCTACCAAACAAGCCTTCTGCAGAGCCTGCACCTGTGAGGGCTTCTGCTGCTAAATTTCTGTGTTGATGTATTTCAGTGCAGTTGAGGTTTAGTCAGAGTAATAGTTAAGCTAGTACAATGATAGCCATAATGATTTTCAGGAAAAATAAGTATACTTTTCCAGGATTTCAGGGTATATTCAGCAAAAAATTCCTTTGGTTTAATTTAATGCTAAGCTAGACTGGATTCAGCATTCACCTTAATGGAAATTGGTAACTAAAATCAACTCGCACTTTGTATCACCTACTATAAATCAATTTAACATCTTAATAAATAAGTTAATTCCACGCAACTCCTATCATTGTGACCAAAAAACCATGTCAGTATACTCAGTTTGGTGTATTTTGCCTATATTAGCTAAACAATATAATCTACAATGTTGTCAGGAATAAAGCCATGTTCAGATATATATTGAAATTATTTTTAGGATTTAGGTGGATGTTTATACTTCTGTGATTTTTGTGCCCTTGCCTTGCTATCACACCAGCTTTCAAACCTGCAAAGAAGTAAATCCAAAGCATTCTGTGCATTTTTATTCAGATTGAAGTTAGTTATTGCCTTTTGAAGTTTAGTTAGTCAAAGTTGGTTGGGTTTTTTTTTTTGGGGGGGGGGGGGGGGAATCTTTTAAACTCACTTTGTCAGAATCAGAGTTCCAAATATGATACTGTTTTTTCTAACTATTGGAAGCATTGGTTAATTATTTATATGCAGTTTGCCAGTTGCCTGTAAATAATGTTCTGAGGTCCCTGTAATGGAGCCAAGTTTATCTTTTGACTTAAAATTTTCGGAAATGAACCTAATACTGAAGAGTTGTGGGTGCTAGGGGGGAACAGAGCATGCCGGTAGAGCCCACTGTGGAGCTCAGGAAATGGCTGGTTTATATTTCTCAATAACTGAATGTAGTTGTTTCTTGGTTTCCTGGAGTAGTAGTTCTCATGTGGAGATGAAGATTAAAGTGATGATAAGAAACATGAAAGCAAAGTATATGTACTTTTTAACATGATGAATGCATGTCTTCCAAAATCTGAGTTTTTAAAAATGTTTTGAATGCTTTGCATTGCTAAAACAGCTATTGCGTTTCCAGGCACCTTTTTTCCAGGGTATTTTTTGTCTATTTATGTCAAGCTTTGTCCTCAAAACTTCACAGAAATCATTTGGCATTCCTAGAAGACATTGTCTTGTCATTTCCTTCACACTTCAGCAAATGTATATTGTGTTGTAGTTCTTATCAATGTCACTGTTATGTATGAGGGTTGTGGGTGGTCACATTCTTTGTGTGAATATTTTTAAAACCAGCAAGCTCAGAACAAGGATTCTGATGGACTTCACTTAGATGTTTGTTGCCTTTAAGTTTAGTTGCTTTTTCAGATACAGGGTGATTCTTCGGAAACTTGGAAATCAATAACATTTGATAAGGATTTTGCTAGGAAAACCAGTCATTGGGAACTGTTCCTGTGGGAGTAAGCAAGTACTTTGTCTGAGCATCATTGTCCACAAAACATCAAAATACAGCCCTTTTGTTTTGCAATACCAATGAAGGTAGCTGAGAAACCAACAAGAATTCTGTTTGGGCTGCGTGACACTTGTTCTTTAGCACAGCATGAAATGCTATGTGAGCATAGCAAGACCTACATGGGAGGTGCAATATACGAAGATGCACTTGGATTACATCTTTAACAAGTACCTGCGTAAATGCTACCAGATTTGCGGTGGTAGAATAGATGCATAGTTTTCCTGAGGCAAATTGCTTTCATCCAACACTGTTAAGCAGAGAGCCTGAAAGAAAGGGGTCTTCTTGTCTTCTTTCAACATCTATGATTTCAGAATCATGTTTCTAAGCTGGATAATTGCATACAAAATGTAACGTAAGTGGAAGTTGTCCCCATCTGAAATCTTGACTAGTAATTAGAGGAAGGGGATGGTTGTGTAATAATCTGCTATATTTTGTTGCTCAGTCAAATGGATTCTTTGTTGCTTTCTGCTATTTGGGATAAGCATGTGATGGAAGTGCATATGTATTTTTATTTTAAAAGGAAGATAGCTTGATTTGTGAGTGGAATTGAATCCCTTCATAACACAGAATATGCAATAAAACATGAGTACTCAACTGTGAGATTTACTGCGGTTTTCACAATCTAGTGCACTTAAAATCTGATGTTAAGAGTTACAGTTCTGCTTGATTTCAAATCTTGGACCTTCTCTTCCATGGCCTGGCCTTTCTCCAGGTGCTCTGGGTTGTGGTCTTATGATGACTTTCTCTTGTGACCTGTTGCTGCAAACTGCTGTCAAACATCTTCTCCGTGCTTGGCTTCAAATTTCCCCACTGCTGAGCAATATAACATAACACAGCAAAATACCTGCCATTTTTATGGCAGTATATTAATTTTGGATGAAAAGCAATCAAATCTATTTGATGCCAAGGAGCAATTTGGTCCAAATTGATGAGACCAACCACTAATAAATTTAAGCGTGTGTGTATGCATCGAAAGACTGGGTTCTGGTTTCATAACCTCTTCGTACTCCTCATCAAGGGTTTAATCAATTCAACATACCAATGCTACTGCTAAGGAAACAGTCAGTCTTCAGGGGAGTTAACTTTCTCTTTCTTTCTCTTCTTTTTTTTTCCTTTTTTTTTCCTCCTTGCCTTGGTGCTGTAATACCCTAAATTTTCTTATATGTTTTCTTTGAAACTACATGGAAGAAAGCAATGAAAAGGCACATAAAAATCTCAGCCTTTTTCAGTTGAATGAGAGGCCAGGAGCGATTAGCACTGCCGAACGTAAAATGTCTACAGAGGAGTCAATGTTGTGTCTGGACCAGCACTTAACCTGCCATTGCTTCGCGTGGCTCTGCAGAGTGAAAAATTTAAGGATTCTGTACATAAAGGAAAGGCACAAGTTGGCTGAATGCTGAGGATCCTGCCACACAAAGGATACTGGAGTACTAATGTACTTAGTTCGACACTTTTATTTAGCTTTGCCTTCTCTTACTGAAGATTTTGAGGCAGCCTTTGCTTCAGTGTGTTAGTTGGTAATAGATTGTGGAAGTCAATAAGTAAACAAAGGTTTCCCTGTCTTTTGAGTAATAATAAATAACTTTCTCCAGCTGTTGAATATTCCCACTTAAATATATTTCCAGTGTCTAAACTCCAAGCTCATCCAAGCTGGAATTTTAGTTCTTTTTTATTTCTTATCAAATTGTTAAGATTCTATCATTGTAGTTTGTTTAAGTTACATTATTTCTATGTGCGCTATAAATTCTAGCTAGATTACAGCTGAAGATAACTCAGTCCTTCGTTCCCTGCACAATCAGGTCTCTGCTGGAACTTACTGGGAGTTTGTGCACTTTTTGCCTTCTCCACACCTTCGTGCCTCCTTATGTTTGCCTACTAGCATAAACAACACACTGTAACTATTGGATTTTGGTCTATGTTTCATTCATCAGTAGCTGAATTTGGCTGGTGTTTTAAGGTGGGTTTTCGGCCTAGCTGGCAAAAAGAGCATCCTACTCAGTTTCTCTCATCAGAAGTAAGCCCGAGGGAGCTGGGCGGGAGTTTTGTTTATGGTTGGGAGACACTCTGAGCAGGTATGTGCAAGGGCTTGACATAGGCTTGGGCATCGATCCTCTTGCCACACAGTCAGCTCAAATGCATGGGTAATGATCATCCCATTAAACTTTTAAAACAGTGCTGCAGGAGTAACATTGATCTGAACTGTCAATGACAGAACTAAACATGTCAGGCTGGAAGGCTTTCTCTTAAATATATTGGTTCACTTGTTAGATGATGATAAATCTTGCTTTATGAGGAAAAAACCCATGAATTTGAAGTCAGTTAAAATACCACTGCGATGCAGTGAAGGACAACTTGAAGCTAATGAACATGCTTCAGCTCTGGTTTTCAGCAGTGTGATGGTTATGACAGTGATCGTATAGTCAGCCCAATGGCAGCTTTTATTAAAACACTGGTGATTATTACTCATTACTATTACTCATTTTTTACTATTACTTATTACTGGCAATGAGTAACAGTGATCACTTCTTAGAAGAATAATGTCCTTTTTACATCTCTACTAGACTAGTCTTTAGTACAAAGTTGAATCCACAGTTTTAGTCTCTTTATGCTTTATATCAGATTTAATGCAGAATTATTTTAATACTTGTGAAATTAGAAAAATATAAACAATTATTATTAAGATAAGTTAAACAGTACTTTATTTTCTTCATTGTGTAGTAGATGCAAAGGACCTAGATCCTCATCTAGATTGTACACTAGATCCTCAACTGAGTATCATGCTGAGAGGTGAGGTTGATCTGATTTCTGTTTGAGCAGCATTCATTCCTAGCAAAGAGAGACAAACTGCTGGAACAACAAGAGATCAAATGTGAGAAATCTTAAAAGCACATACATTTGTAAGTACATACTTGATCTGTGTGGTAGTTTCTATTACTTGTGCTGATCTTCCTTGAGATGATGAGTCATAATTTAAAAGCTTATTTTTTTTAGTGAGAGATCAGTTAGGAGTTTGGGTTTTTTTGTCTTAGACTTCTATGTGAACGAAATACAACAGTCTATGGACTCCTTTCCTCAGCTTTTAGATTAGCTATCTCAGAACAAACTTGCCACACATAATAGATATATTTGGTTTTTTGGCTCTATTATAACTTTGTCATATGTGGTCTAATGGTTCTCATATTTTAAAGGCAGTTGCTAAAGGCAGCTATTGAGATCCGTCTTACCCTGGTTCAGTCACTTTTTTTTTCCCCACTCTTTTTTTCCCTCTTTTTTCCCCCTCTTCTTTAAAAGACTACAAGTCCCTTTTTTCTCTTTGTGGTTTGCCAGGAACTTTAGAAACTCAATTCCTATTGCCTTTTAATGCTTGCTTCACCCTATATTCCTTTCAATTTACAGGGCAGCATTCCATCTAGTGCTTGTTCTAAGAGCTTTTCTGAGCTCTTTTCTGATCAGTCTTGAACAATCCTGCTTGCCAAATTGGCAGTTGGCAAATGAAAAATTTTTCATCAGTAATAAGTAGGAACCACTTCTGTCTTGTCCCGTAAATCTTTGTGACAGTTCTGTAGTGTAGTATAAATGTAAAATAAACTTACCTCATAGGAAAAAGGGATTTTTTTGATTGATCTACTCTCATAGCCCTGATGGGGAAAGTAAATCTTGTAATTACTTCAGTTATCTAAAGACGAAACCAAAAGGATGGTGCATCATGCTAGCTAGAAAAATCAGATTTATTTTTTTTATCAGCTGTGTGTGCCATTTCATTTTTGTTGATGGCATAGTATGGGTTTTGTTCAGTGAAATTTCACATTTATTTTTCCATATTTCTTTTTCAGATTGGGAAGGATCAAAATGGTAACACCAAGGGAAAAGGACTTCCAAATAATTCAACATTTTAAAACATGAGTTTCATGTACATAAAGATGCATCTTTACATGCTTAGCTTTTACTTGCATTGATTTATTAGTGTGTGAGGATGCTCAAGAAACTGTAATACCAGCAACGGCTAGCGTAACATTCAGTCCTTCCCATCACAGGGCTATGCCATGCCTCTAATTAGAGCAGAGTTGCACCCATGTCTGGACAGTATGTGTTTAGGTTGATGTTTCCTTCTGCACTTAGAAATTGCCTATTAACATGTTGTATGCATAACAAGGACAAATTTAATATTAATCAAACCCAGCTTGTCCCCACATTCTGTGCTTATGTTCTGTTTTGCATAGCTTTGTAAGTACTGTGCCTTTTGTGGTGTGTTCCAGTCTGACTGCAAAACCAATATGCTGCAGTAAAAACTTGATTCCCTACATTCTTGCCTTTCTTCTCGCAAGTTTGTATGCCTGCGCCCCTTTTTTATTATTATTTTTGAAGCTTCATAAGTATCTCTGGTGTGTAGGCTTACAACTTATTAGGTCTCAGTAGGTGTTTGGGATAATTATTTTTTTTCTGACAGGACAGAGAGTATACTGTTTTGTATGGAGCTTTGTGGAACCAAAGTTTGCTTGTTGGCCAGCACTGGAAAGATCAGGTCTGTGATTTTTTTGGTGGGTGGTTAGTTCTCAGTTTCTGCAAAACTAAATCTTGCATAATGAACAATCAGCCTCTGTAATTCAGAACTGATAGTCTTTCCTCTGAGAAATGCTAGCGTTTCTAGCCATGTTAGCAGGTGTTCATTATAAAGATCAGCAACCACACCATAACATTTTTCTTTTTTAATTTAGACTATGGAAGTCCTAAAAAAAATATTTCCAGTTGATTTTTGCCAGTATGTGCTTATACAGTAGAAGTGTTACATATAGAAACATGTTACAATAATAACTTCAGCGGAACAGCATAAACTTTTATCTTTGACTGCCATTGACAGAAAATTATATGTCAGCAGTGTGAATTATGGGCAGGATAGTTGACGAAATGTAGACTTGCCCAGGTTGGAAGGGCCCCTAGGAGGTCTTTTTGTCCAACCTTTTGCTCAAAGAAGGAGTTAGGGTTTTGTCCAGTCTATGCTTAGAAACCCCTGAGGGCGTTCTGCAATCTCTCAGTGTCTGTCCCAGTGGCTGATAACCCTTACAATGAAAATCTTCATTTCTTCTATTCAAGTGGAACCTTCCCCATTTCAATTTATGATACTTCTGGTATTATTCCCTCCCATACACTTAAGTAAAGAACCTGTTTTCATCATCTTGGTAATCTTCCCTTGTGAAGGCTGCTGTTGCGTCCCCCTGAGCCTTCTCTTCACCAGGCTGAACCCTGGTTCCCAGCCTGAAAGAAGTTTAGCTTACTTTGAAATCTATGTGTACTTTTAATTTGTTCTCAACATCATTCTTTTAAAGACTGGTTGAAAACAGATTACTTTTAAAATAGCATGCAACCTGTATTTCATGTCCTGCCAGAGTAAGTTCAAGTTGAATGAGGTTTAAAAGGAAATGTTTTCGTCCGTTGATTCTGACATTAAAAATCTATCTGGGAGCTAGGAGAATGTATTGATAATCCTCATGTCTTTTTGTATTGTACATGACTATTTCAGAACAGTTGAGTCACCTTTGCCAGCTCTGCTGGTTGTTGATTTAGACATGAATGCTCTTGTATTGTTTATGACTTAATGATAAGAACATTGTCATTCATGATAGTATTCCAGATAAATATAAAAAATATTTTCCACCTATGTTTTTTTAGATATATTAATGTAGGTCTGATGAAGGCACTGAAAACTTTCTAGAAAATAATTATGGTATTATCCTGCCTGAGCTTACTTTTTTGTTGTTGTTTTACAATTAATCTGAGTTAACAAAACAGAAATAAGACAGGTGGTTTCAGTAGGGAAATTAATCACATTATATGGTGAATATGATGGGTCTGCCCAATTCAAATGCAACCTATAAACAGCTAACAATATTTATGGAGCTCTAGTTCAGCGCCTTTTGGTGAGCTATTAGCTAATAAAAATCATCAGTATGCAAGGCTTTGGAATTCTTGGGGTTTTTTTTTTGTAGAACAGACATTTGTATTTCCTGTGCTTTTAGAAAGTTGATTTTTGTGTTAACTCTTTTTCTAGAAAGTCGAACTCTTTACATCCTTTATCCAAGGACCTGGAGCAGCAGAGAGACAGTTTCTACAATGAGGAGAAATTACCTGCTAGGTAAGTTAAGTGCCAACATGTGACAACAACTTGTGATCTTTTCAGTTGGGAAAAACAGCTATGAGTTGTAATCCTTAGCTCCATATGCAAGTTGAGTCAGTTGCTGCGGTAGTAGGGGATTTAGATATACTAGACGTTGGAACAGGCCTTGGGTGAGGTAAAAAGGAGGGCTTGTGACCTGTACATGTAATTTCCATGCTAAGCAGTGATGAAACTCTATGCAAATGTTCAATGAAATAGTTCTACTTTTTTTATATGTTTCAAAGAATGTGACAATAGAGTTAAGTTCTGTGAGTGTTCTAGGAGTGAGATAACTGGTAAATAGTGAACATCTACGTACCTAGGCAGACTAAATATATATAGGCATACTTAGGTATGTGTATTTATCTCTGGTTGTCATTTTACAGTGTGGTGCCTTGTCAAGCTCCCTGATATTTCAGGTAAATTTGAAGTGAGTTTTCATCACAGTAAATTAGATGTGACTAATTTCCTCTGTGAGTAAATTTTACATTAAAAATGTGTAGAAAGTAGTAAAGGTAACCTTCTGCTGTGCATTTGATGACCACTCAAGTACTGAATTATTTACTGTTGCTTTGTATTGCCCATTTACTGTTTGATGGATCATTTTACACTGTAATATTGTTAACTGCCTAGGAAAAAAATGTGTGTTCAGCAGTCTCAGGGACCTCTGGAAAGAATAATTTTACCAGAATCTTCTTGACTATTTTTGTTTTCAAAGCCTACAGAATATTATATTTTGTAGCTTATTTTTGACATTTAAATAGTGTGAAAAAAGTTATCCTTAGAAGTATTTTTCATTTTGGTTTGCTTCTAGTTGTGCCTATTCACAACGTGGAAATTCCCAAAATAGTCAGAGACACATAAGTAAAATATAACTACTTCTTTTGAACTTTGAGTTTTTGAAACATCCTTTTTTCACGTGTGGTTTTTTTGTTTTGTGTTTGGTTGTTTGTTTTTTTTTTTTTTTAAAAAGACAGCATTAGAGGTTTTTTCAGTAATGAAGTTCTATTTTTTCTTTATGCCTTGCTTGGCACTGAGAATCCATAAAGTATTTGAATAAGATGCTAGTATTTCTATTTGTGAATATAGTTAACATAGGTTTGCTAGGTGTAGGTTACTGCTATTGCTACACTTAATTCTAGATTGCAAAAGTCATTATGTTTGGGGCCAGATGATCATTATTTTCAGGTATACATGTGATCAAGTACTGTAAACCTCACTTCATGCAAAAAGAATTTGGAGAAAAAATAGTATCTCAGTGAGAACCTCTCTGATTTTTCTGAAGTATATTTAATTCTTATGTTACATCAATACCATTATCTCATTTCCAAAACCATTAAGTATTACTAAAACCACCTAAATAAAACTATTGTAATATTTTTCTTTTTTTTTCAATTAATTTTAAGTTTTCCTTTGAAAGTTTAGTTTTAATAAGCCAAGCATAAATATAATATGATTGCTGTCTAACTAGTATTTTTTTTCTTTTTCTGTTTAGGTGTTTAAACTTCTGATTCAGTCACCACATATTAATGGAGAAGAAAATCTGATTGATTAACACAGTTCTGGCAGTTTGTTGTTTTGGTTTCTTTTATTCCACGGTGTTTGAGGAGAGATTTGAGGAAAAGTTCAAGGAATGGAGTTAGCTCATAGTTTGCTACTTAATGAAGAAGCATACAACCAGCTTGGTGAATTTCAAAAAGCAGAGTTCATTTTTGAATGGTTACAGTTTTTGGAAAAACTTTTACCAGTGACTAGCAAAGTAAGTATAATGAGACTTGAGAAGAAAAGCCTTGAGAGTAAGTATAATGAGACTTGAGAAGAAGTAGCCCATAGAGCTATTTCTCTCTTTTTTTGTTATTTTGTTCAGAAGCAAAGAGCGGTATTCAATTTCATTTGCTTCATGCCTTTTATGTACACGCAATGAAAATATGTTCAGTGTTTGCAGTAGCTTTCTGAATGTTACAAGTCTTTGGTCACAGCCTTTCATTGACAGAGCTACTTGTGCAAAGAAAGGAATTTGAGAAATAAGCATTAAGTGATTTTTTAATCTCAGATTATTACTGTAAGATTTTGCAAGCCCATGGTGAAGAGTGGCAGTCATGCTTCCACCTAGCATGGCACAATTATTTGGTAGTTCTCTAGCAAGCAAGAATGTAATGTCTTTCTCTTTTTTTATTTTTCTAGTCATGTTTCCAGCCAATTGTCCAACTCTTTGGTTCACTGTTTAGTATATATTAAGTAGCATATGTAGATATTTAACAGTAAACCCACCTAGATAATGCTGATTAAGTGTTGTGTTATGTTATTTGCATTAAAATATGTAAATGAAATACAATGCCAGGCTCTTATTTTTTTGTAAGGAACGTTTTAAAAAATTGCGATAAGACTAAAATAGATTATTATTTTAAGGCACATTCTTTCCTTTCTAATGCTCGACTTCTTGAAACTCTGCTGAAGTTCTTCTTTACTGCTTGAATTACTATATTTCTACGAATAGTTTTATTTTAAAACAGACATAAAAGAAGCAAGAAACGGCAATTTTGTTTTAGCAAGGTATATCTATTCAAATGCCATAGGAAAAATACTTCTGAAATGCTACTAGGAAGAATTTTGCTCTGAAAAATGTGATTTTTTTTTTTCTTTTTAAAATAAGAATAAAATAATCGCATGTTTGAGGTGGCTTTTCTTTCAAACTAGAAAGGTGCAATAAAATGTTCATTTTTAATTAAGAATGTCAGAGTATCAGAATGGTAATAATGAAAAGTAAAGAAAAATTAGCATCAATTATCTTTAACTAACTTTTAATTGAAATTTAACTGGTTACTGATTTTATTTCCAGGCTGATATAAGGGAAAACCAGAAGAAACTGGTTGAACAATTGACTTCTTTATTAAACAATTCACCAGGACCTCCTACCAGACGGCTTGTTGCCAAGAATTTAGCTGTACTTTATAGCACTGGAGACACTTTTTCTGTTTACCAAACAATTGACAAATGCAATGAACTCATTCGGAGTAAGGATGATTCACCAAGTTATCTGCCTACGAAACTGTAAGTATTTTTTTTAACCCCAAACTTCAAATCCAGCAATAACAAGAGAGAGAGATTTACATGGTGAGAAGCTAACATAGGAGAGGGTATGCTTCCTCATTTCTACCCGTTGCCCAGTAGAAGCTTTGTACCATATGACACCCAGAATTTGGGAGCCTCCCTGATTAGTATCACTATTGTGGCTGTATCCAGCTGTAAAAATAATTTTTTCTTTGGTATTACATCTCTAAAATTTTTAGACTTGAGTATTACGAAGAGAAACTGAATTCATCTGAAACCTGAAAGCAAATTCAAATTGCTTCCTTCCCTCTAGGTATTATAACAATTTTATTTTAATCGTTTAATATATGCTGCCTTCAGGGTAGAATTATGAGTGGTTAAGTACTTGTGTAGCATTTTATATATTACTTTCTGTGTCTTTACTGGAAAGTTTTGAGTAAGAAGTTCAGCTGCATGTTGGGGAAAAAAAATCAGGTCAGTACTTTACCACATAAATTGCCCTTGAAAGTTTAATAAGCTTAAAATATATTTTTCTTCCTTATTTAAAAGTTTCTTGCTATGATTCACATAAATATAACATAAAATCAATCACATTAAAGTGCTTTAAAATCGCATTACTTTTGCAGCATTTAATGCAGAGGCAATTTGGTGGTTGATGGGAGTCAGTGTAGGTTGCATATGTTACAACAAAATGTGACCCACCTAGCTAGCTAGTATTTACTGGATCCACTGGAAAGAAATGCCGTAAGTGATTTGAATGCTAAGCTAAAGAAATTTATTTGGGAATATAGGAATACTGTACTTGTTGCTGTCATTCAGAACTATAATGACCATAGTATGCTCTAAGGTAATAGGGTAAACTGAGGCTGGTTTATGCTTTATGGTTTTGTTCAGTGAGTGGACAAAACCAGCTTGCAATACATATTGCCATATTGAAGAAACCATGCTTTACAGCAAGTCAAACAAATGCTGCTTGTTACAGAAAAGGTAAAGAAAACGTTTCATAAGCAACTTGTTTAACATTAGTAAAAGAAAAAAAAAATATTTACTTGACATCATGCATCTGAGTTCACTACCACAGGATAGATAATGAAACAAAGAATGTGTTTGTATTAGGTATTGTATGTGTGCAGCAGGAACCAAAGGATAGAAGATGGTGCTCTCCAGCCAGACAATTGAAAATCAGGCCAGGGAGAATACCAGCAATTGACAACAGAGTTATGAGGGGGCGGGTGTTTGAAAAACAGGAAGGTAATACACTGCTGAGTAGAGCAGTAAAACAAAGAAGTACAAGTCCAGGTGCAGAACACAGTTATTGAGTACATTTCTTATTCCAGCTGGGAAACTGGGTATAGTTAGTAACATCTGAAATGTTTGTAACTAAATGCCTAAAGCCTAGCCAACAGAACAGAGAAACGTGAACTGTTTTTCCAGGATGTGAAACCAAATTTTAAGGGTCAGAAATATTATGAATAACCTTAATTCCTGAATCAATGCACATCTTTCGCTGTAGTGAAGAAAATTAAAGATAGAGATAGTAAAACGTCATTGTGCATTAATGATACATTAAAGAAAGTAGAGCAGAATCTGTCTTCCTCCTTTGCTTCACATGCTAATCCTGTTTTGGACAACACAAGTGAAAACAGAATTTTGCAAGGAGTCAGTTGCATTTTCCAATATCATCATATTGTTTTTGTTTCCCTCTTGTTCCAACTGACCTCTTGTGCAGTCTTTTGAGTTAAGCATATGTTTGCTATAAAGGGTCTTAGCCCTGCAAAGTAAATTACTGCTATACTACTGGCTCCTTAACAGTGAGATGCATTAACATTATAGGTAGTTGTAGTATGGAACAGAGCTCTGCAGGTCTTCCTTGCTTCGGCTGCAAGATGTTGCACTGGAGGAAGTGGGATGATGGAGTTCATTGGCAATAAGGCAGAAATGGCAAAGACAAACAGAAAAGGCAGATATCCAGACTCAGAAGGCAGGGAAGTAGCTGGGGGAGAAAGAGGTGGCAGTGTTCAGAATCCTGCTGGGTATGTAAGCAGTAGTGAGGAGAGGAAATAAGAGATGAAGTGGAGAAAAATGTAGTAGTAAAATATGGTTTACTTCAAAAAAAGATTTGGAAAAGGGATTTCTTACAGTACTGACACTGAGACAATGGGCTACAGAAAAATAATTGGAACTACAGAACTCTTTACTGAGTAAAATCTTTCATCTTGGGCTGCGAGTACATGAGATACTTGGTGTTCAGTGAAGAAAGACTGCTTTTTTTTTTCTCTTTCTTTTTTTAAATATTGATTAAAGTCTTGTCTTTGTTTGCCATCTGTACTTATTTAGCATACGTGTTCATGTTGTCTGGTAGCAATACTTTGCCATCATTGTTCACAATATATTGATTCACCTGGAAACACCTTTAAATACAGTTTCCAGTGAATTGTTCTCTTATCTCATAAATTATCATTTTTATACCTTCATATAGGTGGAAGATCGAAATGTTGTAGGCAAGTACTTTAAAAAGAACCTTAATTAGGTGCTTACCTCATACTAAAATTGAGTGTGATGTGAATGCTGTATCAGATCAGATAAACAGATCATGTAGTATGAATACATCTTATTACTTTAACTTACCAAGTTTTTAAAGTATCCACTCGGGCTGTTTTTAAACCATAAGCATTTTAAAGCATTTGGCTAGTCAGCAAAATTTCATAGCTGATCTCAGTGCTATTTTACCACATGTTTAAGTATCTTAGTTCTGCATTTTTGTTGGTACCTCTCAAAGTACAATTCTTCAGGCAAAATTTGAGAGAAAACAACTTAAATGTATCTTACATACAGAGTTGTGTATCAAAATGGAGGTGTACTGCCCAGGAGGAAAAAAACACAGGCAGAGAGGCTTTTCCCTGCAAAACTTAACCGGATTCCTTGGAAACTTATGGCTGTTGCTTGTGATTTGACAGATAACGTGTCTCAATAGTTAATAGAGTTTGGATTTAGTGAAGAAACATTTGTGAGAAAAAAAAAAAAAGACAACTAGAGTCATGATACGATCCTAGAAGACAGTCAGAAGAGCTTGCTAAGTCCTGTGCTTTGAACTTTTATAGAAACTTAAATATTGATGTACAGAAGTAGCTAGATTCTCGTCTTTAGTTGACTGGGTGTCACTCAACAACAAATATTGTCACTTTGTTGCTAGAAATCACCATTCAACACTGATTGACTCCTTCATGCAACACTTAAGCACATGGCAGTACAGCCAACCACGTAAGAGTGTTTGCGGGTTATACTATGATGTAATAAGGTAGTTTGAATTTGGGTTTTTTTCATATATGTTTGTTAAATATTCCTTCTTTGGATTATGATGTGAAATATATATTATTTAGTCTTGAAGCTAATTAAAGAGAGTATCTGTGACCATCAGATGATCAATTTAGTAGTAAGATGGTGCAATTGTAATTGTATGCCCAGCCACACCATGAACAAAATTAAAATCTAAACTGTTGGTGTGTACTGAATTGGATAAAAGCAATAATGAAAAATGTCACTCCAACGACTAGGATTTTGGTATGACAGGATATAAAGAATATCAGGGGTTTTTTTTCTTACTGTGCTTTGTCATTTAGGGAATTACTGTTAATATTAAATGTGTTTTTCTAATTAACAATGTGTTCAGTATGATATTTTAAAATTCTGTATGTGTAACTTGAATTCAGTTGGGGAATAAGTAAAATGTTTTCTTGAAGGAGGTGCTGAGCAGTGTCACTGCATATTTAACTAGGTCTGGCAAAAGAGCTGAAAGCTGATTAAAGATAAAGTATAGTTTTTCCTTGTATTCATCAAATTAATTGGTTTAGTTTTAGATCTGTCAATACAAAAGCAAAGTGTTTCCCTAATTAATTATTCAAAGGAAAACAGTCTGTAATTAGGAAACTCTTTTTTTTTTTCTTAATATTTAGCAATTTTTGCTTTTGCTGAAGGAGATAACACTGAGCACACAGACTCCAGTTGTCAGGTATTTCACCTGGAAACTACATTCAGAATCTGTGTGCCATGAAAACAACATGGGCTAACACTTTTATTTCTTTCAAGGTGTTTCCTTATTCTGTATTGTTACACATAAATGCCAGAATTTTAATTACGAGACCATTTGCAGTCTACTGTTGACCATCGAGTTGTAAATAAACTTGTGCCTGGCTACTTCTAGCAGCATCTGCCGTAGCACAGTGCCACGGACTGCAGATGCAGGCCATGCTTAGTTAGAAATTAACATTAAGGTTTAATGGTAGATATGAAAATTGTATTCCTATTGTAAAATTTACTGGAAGATTGTATTACCTGAATTCTTGTATTATCCAAGTTATTTTTCCAACCTTTGTATCCACATTTCTCCTAGAGCTTGAGTATGTGCCACATACAGACCTTTTTTTTTTTCTTTTGATAATCCACTTACATTTTTGGGACAGTCTATTTAGTTATTTTGTTGTTTGCCCATTGATTACGTTAGTCGTCTTAATCCCTTTCATCTATTACTGCATCCATTTTCACGCGTCTTTGGATTTGCTTTTGTTTTAGTGCTGCGGTGGTATGCTTGGGCTATTTATACAAAAAATTGGGAAGAATTTTGGGAAACAGTTTTACTGACACCGTTGGGAATGTGCTTAAAGCAATGAAGAATGCAGAGGTATTGGAACAGCATGTTTAAAAAATGATTGGAAAAATAATAGGATGTTTGCTGTTGGTAGCTGGACCAATGAATAGGAGAACGTGCATGATACCAAAACATGAAAAATTGTGGAAAGTCATAGGATAAAAATCAATGTCTAAATTCCAAAGCATTACTAGAGGGTTAATGGACTGTGGCCATAAAAGAATGGATCATAGTTATTCTCAATCTAATTTCGTAAAAGAACTTGATAAACTAGGAAATCGAATTGCCTTATTAATGAGAACATTTTCATTCCAGCTTGTACTTCATGTTTTGTATTTTAAACTGCTAGTGAGTATTTTCCAGTAGAACATAGAATTACTATTTTCACTTGCTTGCTTATAGTGTTATAGAGCAAGTTATCTGCTTTAACTCACTTCCACATAAAAAGATCTCTGAAAGTCTAAAGTACCCAAACTGTTGTTTACCTATTTCAGTAGTCAGCATTTTGTATTTCTGAGGAGCTTAGGGTTACAAAACTATAACGTTTCTCTTTTTCATTTTTCAGTCTCAAGGTCGTTATGAAATCATGCTTAGTTTGCAAAATATATTAAATGGTTTAGGAGCTGCTGCTATTCCCTGTCATAGAGATATTTACAAAGCTGCCCGATCATGTTTGACAGATCGATCCATGGCAGTTCGCTGTGCTGCTGCAAAGGTAAAGTGCTCTAATAGCTGTTATTATTAAGTAAGCTCCCTAAATAAAGTTATGTTGTAATGGATAATGAACACAGCAGTAAATACATTATTTGCTTATTTTAATTTCTTTGATATTGCCTTGGCAGCAAAAATTCAAGTCATTTTAGTATGAAGCAACATGCTTATTTTATTAGGGAGAACTCATGTATTATGTAACAAACTAAGATTTGTACTGAGTGTTTTTCCACTTTGAAACATTTTTATTTCCCTTTTTTGTCTAGTGTCTTCTTGAACTTCAGAATGAAGCAGTATTTATGTGGAGTACAGACCTGGATAGTGTTGTGACCTTGTGTTTTAAATCCTTTGAAGGTTCCAATTATGATGTACGATTAGCAGTTTCAAAACTTTTAGGCATGGTATTGGCTAGAGCTCTAACATCTAAACAGACAACAGGTACAGTATGTACTTTGTTTGCTGATTCCTCATGTGTAAAAAAGAAAAAAAAATCTGTCAGATGATCAGAAACTCTCAAGTTCTGTTGAAGCCCAAAGTAAAATTATAATGCAAGCTTCGTCTGCTGTTCATATCTCTGGTTTGGTCTTTTTTGTAACATTTTTCTTGTGAAGTGCTGTTGTATTGGATTTGTTAACCTATATATATGTATATGTATATTTATAAAATAATAAACAAGGAAAAATATTTGGTAAAACTGTTGTTCTCTATTACAAGATTGTTATTGTATGGAGAAAAAGTAGTAGCTTCAGGAATTGAAAGGAAAGATTAATTTTAAGCAGTGTAGAAAGCACCAAGATTTGAGGGAATGTCTCTTTGTCAAACAAAGGAGTTAAAACAGCTTCAAAAGCTATCCTTTCCAGAATCATCAATATCACATCTGGATTGTCTAGCAGTTTAAATGTGATCAGAAGCAGAAATGAGCGTGCAGTTTCATTCGCTCAACAGACCATGTCACAGTTATTGCTGACAGACAGTACTTGATCTAACTGAGCATCCTGGCACAGTTAACATCTCCAATCTTTGGTGTCATTCAGACTGGGTGTTTTTAGTCCAATCTTAGGACCCAAAGTGAAATATGTAACTCTAATCTAGGCAAAATATAATAGGATGCAGAGTAAGTGTGATTCAGACCATTTGTTCTGCTTTTAATGGCATCAGAGAAGACCTTCAGTGCAATAAGCAGCAAATGACAAAATTATATGTATTTAAGCCCAATTTACTGCCTTTCAAAATTCTTGAAGCTGTGTATTTGCATTGGAGACTCTGGAGTCTTGATTTATGAAGTATTTTTCCTAAGAATCTTTTGGAGAGAATTATTGTTACAATCAACACTTACCTATTCCCAATAAATTAAAAAAAAAATACTCTGAACTCTTTATAGACTCAGTAGTTTTCTTTAGTCTTTGTAAGCAAAGTAGTTGTATTTCTAAAGTGCTAACATATGGTTATATAAGAAGCTCATCAACTGTTTGGTTGTTTATTTTAGTTATTTTTAGTTAAAAAGAAGTTAAATGAGACAGAAGCTAGGTAGAGGCTAGAAGGGGCTGGAGTGCAGAGGCGGAGGGAGCAGTACATAGTCCTGAAATTTCTGCATTGTATCTGATAACCTGCTGATATTGGGGCTTTTTTAATTTTTTTTTTTTTTGACGTGATTATCTCAAATCCTCTCATTCCTTTTCCCATTTCAATAGTTAGAAGTGAATGAAAAAAGCAGTGAAAATATTATGTCGCTTACTTACTGTGATGACTGCAAATTTTGCACACACATGTTCCAGCATGTATTTTAAATGAACTTTCTATCAAGAAATAAAACAACGGAATAGAAATTAGGGATAAATAATTTTCCTAGAAGATGATAAACAAATTATATGATTCTCATTCTTTTGGAGAGCTTATTTAGTATTAAGGTGAGATGCTTTTCTTTCTAAGACAACCTGTAGCTATGCCCTTATCTGGCTAAGCATAGCAGAAGGGTAATCCACTCTGTCTGGAGTTTGGAATAGAGGTTGTGTCTGGCGGTAAGCTGGAATGAGTTAGAGTCAGGGCTTACATGAAGCTTCGGGTGGTAGGAGTAGGCCATACAGACCTTTTTGCAAAGGGAGCTTAGATTAGATGGTAAATACTGAGGGAGGGTAAACGTATATATAGATACTGGGTGATGGCCTAAACTATTTAAAGATAGCTGAAGCAGAAAAACTTGAGAAATATTGTGGTTTGCTGGAGCACCGAGTCCTAAAATGTCTTAGTTTCTGTTGTGAAATTATGCTCAAACAGTGTTTGGATTTGATTGTGCTACTGAATTTGTGCAAATTTTTTCTAAAATGATGACGGTTGAAACTTTTCTTAAAAAATGTAACAAGTTTTAGAGAGCTATTCCTCCTAACATATACATCTGTTCTTAGCATCTACCAGGCATAACTTCCGCAGAATCTCTTTGGAAGAAGTGATGGAGCTATTGGGAACTGGATTTCTGCGTGGAAGTTGTGGATTTCTACGAGCCAGTGGCGATATATTGAAAGGGACCAGCTCAGTCAGCAGAGATGTTAGAGTTGGAGTAACCCAGGTTTGGATTACATTATGTATGGTTTTCTGAGATTGCTAAATATTCCTATAATAACTGCTTTGTGCTCTATATATCTCTTATTTCACCCTTTTTTGTATCTGTGACAAAATGTATGTAATTTATAATAAGGATTTACATCTGGAGTTATGCTAGAAAGAAAAAATACTTCTGATGTTGCTTATTGTTTACCTAATAGTTTGAAATTTTCAGAATGAAATATGTATTACTTGTGAAAGCTTCACATGATATGAATTTCAAGTAAGAGATATAAAAAAGTACTTTGCTCAAAATTTTAATTTAAAACTTAGTATCTTATGTCTTAAAATGAAAGGGAGAAGTTACAAGAATTCTTTGAACTTGGATTAGTTTCCTTCTATATGGGGACATTCATCGTCCTATTCTGAAAGAAAGGTTCTGCTTTGAGGAAGTGCGTGAAAAATAAGGAAAACAGAATTTAGTGCAAAAAACCAAATACCTGTTTTCCTGTGTTCCGGGAAGCTCAGTTAGAGGATAGAATCTTGTTAACTGAGCAGGACTGAAGTCAGACCATATACCGCATGCTGGTAAAAACAGTATAAATTTTTCAGATAATATCAGATTGGCTTCTTCCCATAAATATTAGCTTAAATGACATTTACATACTAAGACCTAGATATTCAAATGTTAAAACTGTGAATCAAGACTAAAGGTTGTGATAAACACTTACATATCAAACAGCTGTGATTATTTTAATATATTATAGTCGCCATAGCTATTTGATACATCCTCTTTGCCAGTGAGGGAGTCTTTCAGTGCGTTTCAACTTCTGCAGTACAAAAAATCTGTAAATTAGCTTGAATTACTGATAGAAGCTGCCAGACTTTGCACTGAAACAGCTAGAAGGTGCTCACAAATTGTCTTCTATGCTCAGATCATGCTGGGTGGAAGCATTAACTTCTGGCAAAGAGACAGAAAAGCAGGGGAACAATAATACCTTGACAGCTATTTGCCTAGAAAATGCGTGCCAGACTCCTAGGCTGTTCTATATACATGATGGTTTTATTAGTTTTCCAGGAATAGCTATTTCAGTTCAGTATTTTGACTATTTGTACTGTTTTTTGGAGGTTGTCTCCTTTTTCATGCATTTCTCTGTTAACACAATAGTACCTGTGCTAGATGGTATACTCGCACTGTACCAGAACAGTTAAAATAGTGCACTGTTTCTGTAAGAAAAATGTGAGAAATCAGTGCCTGTGAGTAGAAAACACTTGCAGTTATAAAATGTATTACTTATTATGTGAATTGCAGCTTATTATAAATTAAAAAAGAAGAAAAACATTGAAGAAGAAATTAAATCTGTTCAAGACACAGCCGGGTTCAAGAGATAGTTCAAAATGTTGCCCTGGCAGTATGACTCTTCACCAGTCTATTTATCCTGTTAAATTCCTCAGTTTTCAAATCTGTAAAACAGGGGTAATGTACATTATGAAGCCTAAGTAGCATTCGTCAAGAGCTATTAGATGCTAGCAGGGTATGATAGTACAACTCCTCTGTCTACAGTACTTCTCTTTCTTTTATGTAAATAATTCCATTGTTAATATTAGACATGAGAGCAAAGTATGTATGAGGCAACTATATAAGTTTGTTGATATGGGTAGTAGTTATGAACTTTCTTATGAGGAATTTTGTGTGTTCATTTGCATATTCTCATTATTTGTACTCCCTTTTCTTGATGGTAGCACATCTATTCATTTAAAAAATCCAACACATGCATATGGAAGGCATTTGTAAGGGAGTTTATTATGTGGCAAAATAAATGGTCTTGTGGTGATTAGATTTGTAAAGTGACTCTGCATTCTTTCTCTTTGTTGTGACAAACATAGTCTTTTTATGGTACCCCCATTGCAAGGCAAACAATTAAAATTCATTGACATGAAGAGCAGTGCTTGGGGGCTGCAAATATTCCCTAATTCAAAGCCTATAATAACAAAATTCTCTCAGGGTTATGGGTTATATTTTTGTAACATAGTAGTTCTTAAAATGCATTCATACATTAAATTTGGGTTCCATGTGCAGAATGTTAAATAGCTGGAAGCTGTTGTTGAATGAGACCAAACGCAATGTTTTACATAACAAGTGCCCGTGCAGGGTAAACTGCCATTTCTCACACTCTGGAATGAAATAACATGGGCAAGCAGCTTGAATTAACTTGCAGTCAAAGCAGGCTGCAATATTGCTAGTACAGTTTTGATGGTAATTTAAATTACTTAAATAGATAAAAAAAAAAATTGCAGCTACCTGAAAGTGAGAATGTACATGATTTATGGTTGCATAAATGTATAAGTAATCTCAGTTTAGTGACTTTCTAGTTGTGGCAATGTGCAAAGATTCAAAAAAAAAAAAAAAAAAAAAGGTATGTGGGATACCTAGCAGTGGTTTTCCAGATGATTTTGCTCTAAAATATGGCTTCTTTTCAAATCTCTTCCAGGCATATGTGGTATTTGTCTCTACATTAGGAGCACGATGGCTTGAAAGGAACTTCTCTGCCTTCCTCTCCCATATTCTAGATCTCGTGTCTCAGTCTCACCCTAAGGCTATTCAGAGTCAGATGGATGCTATCGGCTGTCGCCGCTGTGTTTCATTTATCCTTCGAGCTACTGTAGGAGGCCTTCTTGGGGAAAAAGCTCAAATTGCAGCTGCCAAGGAGATTTGTCAGGCCATCTGGAAACTGAAGAAAGTTGTGGGTATGGGTCTAACAAGATTGTCCATTTGAGCCTCTGTTTTTCCTTTTTTAAGTCATTGTCCAACTTCCTAATCCAGAGACTGCAGAAATAGAATATATGGTGCTGTTTTATTACCATAATAATGTAGAAGGCTTTTGATGGACTGCTTTGTTTTTAACTTGGGCTGGTTATTTGTTTGTGTGTGTCTGTTTCCGCATGTGTGTACCCACACAAGTGTAAACATCTTTCCTAACCCTTCTTCCCTGGCAAATATCATTTTAACCAATTACCAATATAATAAAATAATAAATATATGCAGTAATAAAATATAAGCAGTATTGTAAACTAAGTTAAATTGGCAGTTAATATATAGCCAGATTCTGCCTTCCCGTTCAAAGCAGCTGACACTACTGATGGTTCAAAAAAGAAGCATTTGTTCATAATTGACAAAATGAGCGTTTCTCCTGGAGAAAACAAATCTCTTGCATGATAAATAAAGGTTTGTACACAGCTTCCAAAAAAAGCTGCTGATCTTCCACCATCGTCCTTGTAGAGGAAAAGAAAGAATGCTGAGCGTGACCAGTTGTCCCCTGGTGTACAGCTGCGTATTATATCCTAGTTAAATATCTAAATGTTAAATGTCTAAACTGACATAATCATTTGTGTCTCAAAAAATGAACCTTCAAAAAACTCGGGATTTTTCCCACCTTCTTTATTCCCCACCCCCACCATCTGGCTCACTTGCTCTCACACTATTTCACTCTTTCCTTCCCTTTCTTTTTTCCTACCATGTAGTAAAATCTAGCAAGCTATATCAAAGTATGAGCTCTTCAAGTCACTTTCAGTGAGGCTGAGAATAGCATGCTTCTTACTAGCCACTGTTTCCCATCACTTAAAATGGAAATCACCAAATTGCTCATCTTTATCTACCCTCCTGCCCACACAGATATTACTACATTATCCACTTGAGTAATAGAAATGTACTTGTCTCAGTGAAGGTAAACTGTTTATGAAAACAGTTTGGTCGATAATAAAAATAGTAATGATAAAAGCTCATTTGGTAATATAAACAACTTATAACAGCAAAATCCTTTTCCAATCTGTTTCATTTTGGTCATGGTTTCATGGGGATCTTACTATATTATGTTATCAGATGCTGCAATGAGTGACAGTAACTTGGAAACAAGAATTAGTACAACAGATGTAACAGCAAGTCAGCATGTGCTTGTGTGTGCACTTCAGGAACTTGGAAGTCTCATCCATGGCTTAGGAACTACAGCAGCACCGTTACTACAAGACTCCAGTACAGGTACAAGCCCTGAATTATTTTGTGAACCAGAGTACAAAATATAGTCCTTTGTTCACTGTGGCCATCTTTGATTTCTTTTGGCTAGACTGTCAATTCTTTCAAGTCTATTGGGATCCTTTATCTGGCATTGACTATAGTAACCTTTCTTTTGGCGTGCAGCCTCCTCACCAGGACCTCCTTGGTTCTTCTAGTGTTTTCTGTTTTATTTCACTAAAGTTTAAAAAAAAAAAGGGGGGGGAGAGGGGGAAGTTGGCTACTTTCCCGCTGTAGGAAATCTTCAGGCATTGCCCAAAGAGTTCTGTGTCTTCTCCAACCGATACTAGTATGTTAATTAAAAAAAACCCACAAACAAACCAACATCGAATTTAACTCCATTAAGGGTTGTATTTGAAGTCCAACACTTTGTAATGTTTGCAGTAAATCAGTTTGAGCTGGGTATCTTCATCTACCTTTATTGTTTTCATTTAGCTGCAGTGAGAATTTTTTTGTCTGTATGGGTTCCAGTGGACATCTGTTTCCACTGCATGGATTTCTGTTTCTTTGAGAATATTTACAGATATTTTCTATATATGTTGGTGAATAACTGTATAATATGTTAGGTTTTCTCCACGTTGTTACTTTTCATTCAGGGTAACTCTTTTTGAAAACTATTGGAAGTATTTAAATTTTATAAAAATATTTCACAATAAAAAATCAATAATACTTTTAAAGAGAAGTACAGAAATTGGATAGTGGTGTGTTCACCAGTCGTCTGTATACATTTTTGCCTTTTTGACAATCTGCTTGCCTATTTCTTAAGTGTGTTCATGCATTTTATTTTTCAGGAGTTCTGGAAGCAGTAATTTCTGTCATTCTTCACCCCAGCATTTCAGTTAGACTAACAGCAGCTTGGTGTTTACGCTGTATTGCAGTAGCGTTGCCCTCCTATGTGTCCCTACTGTTGGATCGTTGCATTGAACGTCTTAGTGCACTGAAATCCTCCCCAGAAGCAGTAACTGGCTACAGTTTTGCTGTTGCTGCTTTGCTGGGTGCAGTAAAACACAGCCCTTTAGGAATTCCGCATGGAAAAGGGAAGGTACAGTCTGAATACTTTACTTACAGGCAGTTCTTTGATGTTTTTGAAGTAGTATTTGCATGTATTCTTTATGGCGTGATCACATAACCCAATATACTAGTGAGAGATTTTCTTCCTCAAGAAGGGGATTTTGAAGCATACCATAACTCAAAAAAGCAAGTGTTTTTCTCACATGTGTCAGGATTGTGAATTTCTCAGGAAATGTGAGTAATGACTCTATTAACCACTCATGCTGCTACCTTTTTCTAATGGAGAAGTTTGTTAACAGAGAAGTTTGTTTTGGGACAGAGGTCAACTTTGTGGAGCTGTAAGGACTTAAACTGAACAGTCCAACAAAAGCTTTACCTGGAGAAAGCATTTCTTGAGTAGAGTTAGTTTTTTCAGAATTTCAAACTAGATTCTTTACAGCAAGATCAAACCTTCTGCAATTCTGGCCCAGTTTGACGTTGGCTGAAATGAGAAAGCTGACATTTCAGCAGCATTACATGCTAATTCTCTGCATAATGTAGAAACTTAGATTCTTGGTTCTGAAAATACCTGTTTCAGAGCCAGTAGACATTGGAGTAGAAGTGGCACGGTTTGACATAAGGATTATTGTTTTTTTCTTGTTATTACACCACTGTAAGATGAAAGGAATGCTTTAGAATGTTAGGAAAAATGTCCCTTGCAGTGATTCCAGCCCACCCTTTCAGCATTGTTGAGTACTAACAGTTCCACGCCACTCCTTAACAGACATTGCTAGTTACAGTTCTCAACATTCCAAGTCCCAACTGCTGATAAAACAATTTATAAATGTAAAAAAGGAGCCTGTTCTTCTTAGCTCTTAAAAACTTTTCATCATGATTACTGAAAGACCACGGGGTGAGAATAAAATGAGTATTGTTTGCCCAGTTACATAGATGAGAAGTGCCATTCAAATACTATACACCTAAACTGAGCTAAAGTTTCTGTTTAACAGAGAAACGTAATTCTTAACAAAGAAAGATTTCTTTTAGAGGAATAGAATAGGATGATATAGGGCCAGGAGGAAGTATGGGAGGGCACAGAAAAGTGTGGGAGAAACACCGTATTCTGTACTGAGCTGGCAGGGGGGTGAACGGAGAAGTGACAAAGGCTCTTTTCCATTCTCTCCTAGGAACATTGCCAGATTCCAGACTAGCTCCTCTTCTGGGGAGCTGAAAGAGACCAGTGTTAAATAGAGCAGTTTTGAAAAGGAAACATCAAACACAGACAGTAGTGACCTGGACAGAAGCTGGTTTATATTAATGCATTTTCCTTTGAGAGAGTGGTTAGAGTTGCAGGTGGAGCCTATTCAAGAGACCAAAAGTAGTGGGTTTGTTTGTATTTAGCATTCCATACTAGTGCTAATACTTCAGTTCAAAAAAAGTCCTTCAAAAATAAGGCGGTTCTCCTAGTACGTAGAAAAATCATCAGAAAATGCATTAATATAATATTTGTATTCATATTTAATATTTCTAGGATGCTTGTTTATCAGGTAATTTAAGTATACTAAGCTGTTAGTAATTTTTAATAGTAACATTTAACATGGGTGCTGTTTTAATTTTAGAATCAAATGTTTTAAATCTATCAAGAATCTGTTAAAATAAATGTCTTCATTTGCAACCATCTGATAGCATTATGGAATTGGGGAAACTAATATTTTCAGACCATTAATATTGCATGAAGTTTTGGAAGTGGACAAATTTCAAACTTTTGTGAAGCACTTTCATGTGCAAACTTTCATGAAGTTGTATAATTTTTCACATAAATTATAGAATGATGCTGTCTATACTGTGCAAAAGAATTGTAGAAGGAAATTTGCTGTATTGAGGCTTCTAACGGTATTATTGATAATGACACTTCTTACTTGTCATACTAATTTACAAGCAGTTTGTTTTGGCAACCAGGCATAATGCAAGATGTAATAATTTTTTTTTTTTTTTTTTTTTTTTTTGGCATATGTGAAACATAATTGAAGGAAACCATTTGCAGAATACTTTTTGAAGTTGTAGCCATGGCATGGTAATTGTCCACGGACACACTGTGTGTTCCTCCATGTAAATTCTAGGTAGCTTGGGCTTTGGTAGCAAGTGCAGATTGTCACCTTGCATTTAGCACATGATAGTAGGCACATACAATTCTTGTGGAGAAGCTATGAGAAGATTAGTTCTAACCATACTATACCATTGCCACTTGTTTGCTTAGTCATACCATTTGTTGATTAAAAACTATCAGAGAGAATGATAGACCTTATTCTAAAACAGGGATCAAAAGATCGTTACCCTTTTCACCACTTCTTCTGAGCTCTAATTTGTAGGTTTCATGCTAACCTTTTTCTACATAGTGGTGTAAACAGAATATTGCAACATTTTTATGCTTGCCACACATATTCCCATGATAATTATCAGCTCTCATTTTACTGCTGATAAAAGAAGGGGACAAAGCAGCGAAGTGACTTACCTAGTATCCCACAGGAACTGTTGAAGCCATCCCAGACTAACACTGAAGTTGGTCATTGCAACTTCATGAGCCTGAGTTTCTTGCTATAGTATGAGAAGATGATGGCATTCTGTTTGGGGACACTGAAAAAGGATTAAGTATCACAGCAAATAGTATGGAAAAATCATTTGGTAGTTACTAAGATGCTGATGCTCTGTTTTTCTCTTTAACTTTGAAGGTAATCATGACAGTAGCAGAGGATTTGTTGTGTTCTGCTTCCCAGAACAGTCGCATTTCACTGCAGCGAACACAGGCTGGATGGCTGTTGATAGCAGCCCTCATGACATTAGGTAGTTGGTTTCTACAATTTTTCTTAAACTAAATTAAGCTGTTCTGTGTTCTTTCTCTGGCTTTAGTTCTTGTGATGTTTCGTTTAATTTACCACTGCAAAATAATTCTTAAAAAACACATGTAAATCGGAATCTTTAGAAAAACTTTCTAAAATAAAAATGTCATTTCTTCCAAATTTGCTACTAGTTCATTTGGAACAATGTCTGAAAAACAGTGACTGGGTGGGACCGCTATTAATTAAATGTAGAAGATACATTTCAAAGTCAATCTAACCAAATGTCTTTGTAGTCATGAAGAATTACACTGATATTTTTTAAGATCTATCCCAGAACAAAACGAGCCTATCATTTCTATTTCCCTCTAGTCAGGCATTTGAAATCTTAGGGAACTTTCTCATATTTATTAGTGGTCAGAATATTGATTGTGATCACTAAGTTACTGATAAAGAATGTATTTCATCTGTTTTGTTCATATCTTTAAGGCACCTTTCATGTTTTCAGCTATTACTTCTGCCCAACAGCTCCCAGTTTTTTCTTAGCTAAGGGAAAACACACCTTGTACGTTAACCTGTAACAAATGTTTGCTTTTCTGAATATCACTATTGCTTGTTACATCTGCTGGTGATCCGCATGGTCTGTACTTAGTAAAACAGAAACTATAGCTGGCTTGGTGACATACTTGTAAATGTGCCAGTGGGTATGTAGTTATGTTTGAAAATCAAGTACCAAGACAGTAAACATTTGAGAAATTGTGTATTTGACGGCTGGGAAAGTAGCATCAAGCTTTGCTCACAGCTGTAATGGTTTTGCGAACATAGATAAAAGAACCAAAGAGAAAAATTAACTTTATTAATCCTTACATTGGTGTGACACGTGTCAACACTTACAGGTCCTGCAGTTGTCCAGCACCATCTGCCACGAATGCTGTTACTATGGAAATGCATCTTTCCATCATCTCCTAAAGACTTAGAAACAGAGAAGACACGAGGAGATTCGTTTACCTGGCAGGTAACACTGGAAGGTCGTGCTGGTGCTCTCTGTGGTAAGCAGGATTTACCATGTCTTTCTCTGCATATTTATAGTTTGGCTGGTTGGTTGGTTTTCCTTCTGAAAGAACAATGATACTTCATATTGATTTTTTTTTCCCCCACTGGATTCACAGATTCACAGATTGGTAGGGATTGGAAGGGACCTCTAGAGATCATCCAGTCCAACCCCCCTGCTAGAGCAGGATCACCTGGAGCAGGTTGCACAGGATCATCCCCAGGCGGGTTTTGAATATCTCCAGAGGAGACTCCACAACCTCTCTGGGCAGCTTGTTCCAGTACTCGGTCACCCTCAAAGTGAAGAAGTTTTTCCTCATATGCAGACGGAACTTCCTGTGTTCCAGTTTGTGCCCATTGCCCCTTGTCCTGTCACTGGGCACCATAAAGAAGAGTCTGGCCCCTTCCTCTAGACATCCACCCTTTAGATATTTATAAGCATTAATAAGATCACCATGGTGAAGGATGTATTCACTTCCCAACATACGTGCTTGTGTGTGTATATATATGTTTACCTATATATCTATATCTATATGCATGTGTTTCATTTTTGTAAAAAACAAACAAAAAATCCAAGAGGGCTTTTCCTCTTGTTCTTCTAATCAGTTGATTTCCAAGCAGTAAATGGTATCAGGAAGGTTCTTCTCTTCTGTTGTTTAACATACATATCACAGTAGTGAATGAAGGCCCAAACCAGGGTACCTTCTGTTGTTTATACAGTCTGTTCTGTTTGGTAAATAGCAGTTCTGTTTCCTAATAGCTGACTTACTGTAAGCAAAATAGAATTGGAGAGTCAGTCAAACACAGCTGTGAGAGTGGGAAGACTCAGGTAAAAATTACAATAAGGAAGTTGCAATGCTCAGCCAGTAAAGAGTGCTGCATATTTGGCTGCTGGCTGGTATGTTGCAATTTTTCATCATGAAATATTGTGAATTTGGGTGTCCAAGGCATGACTCCAGTGATCTTTAAATACTTAATGTGTTTCAGTCATATACTAAAGGGTCCTTTGCATGGCAGAAACGTGAACCTTAGTACAGTGATCACCCCTCTCTCCCTCACTATTAAAATCTATCAGAAAATGTGGACTTCAATAGTAATTTCATTTTAGAACTAGCCTAAACAATTAATCTTTAAATATTTTCTTTTCCTTTTGGAAATAGGTCTTTAGTACTGTATATTCTCTTAATGCTTTCTGAACTACTAATTCAAGTTTAATTTTCTGTAAATAATGAAAAATACTTATGTATATATATTTCTTAAAGTACAGTACTTAAGCTAAATTTAAATAGAAAACTAGCAAAGTAAGCAGTAGGTCATCTGATCATCATCCTTCTGCCATTTTTTTTCTTTTTTTATCACAGAATTATCATGAAGTTGAGTTATATCCCGTAACTCAGTTCGTAACAAAAAGCAAAAAATGCTTACATTTATATATGCAATTAAAAGTCAGGGTATGAACATCAAAGCTGAGACACTAAACCAGTGCTTCTGTAAATATGACTTTTTTCATTCGAGATTTTTGTCAGTTTCTTAAATTATTGGCCAAAATGCCTAAATTTTTTTTTCATGCTTTCTTCTACTTTTAAATTACTAGTGAGGTAATAATGTGATTACTTCACTAATGTGATTTTTTTTCTTCTAGATATCTCACACTAAATAAGTTAAAATCCACTTCCTTTTCTAGCTATCAAAAGCTTTGTTTCCCATTGTGCTGGTCTTCTTACGGATGAAGTTGTTCAGAGACTACTTCTTCCACTCCCAAGTGCTGTTGATTTATTGACACAGTAAGTGCATGTATCAAACTCTTAAATGAGCTCTGGTTTTGAAAAGCTACAGAGTAATCTTCCTGTATTTGATTTAGTGCACTTTCTAAAGAACTTTCTTTTCAAAGTACAAAAATTAGAGTATAGAATGCAGCTGTATAGCTGAAGACTTTAGCTGACATAATATGTCTTGCAGATTCCAGTATCATTTAAAAAGATAGGGAAGAAATTATTGCATGCTTTTGTTAAATCAGTGGGTTTATTCTACTTTTTTAATCAAACATATGCATTTGTGTTTAAGCATGATCATTTTTTTATAAAATAAACTTTGAAGAATACGCTTGGACAAAAAGTTTTAGGGATGAGTATTTTTTATATTTAGATTCAGAGCTAAGCTGGAAAGAGGTTTTATAATTTTTAAATTTCTGCCTTCAGAATATGTAGTGATTTAATTTATTTAGGCTCTAAACTCAATTTTACAAAGATACATCCACAAAAGTGTTAATTGTAACAAATGCAGGTACAATTAAAGGCAATAGAAAGCCTTATTTATTTCTCTAGTATTAAATAAAAGTAATGACTGGGAATAGAGAACAGAGAGGTTCTGTCAGAACATGTGAAATGAATTGTTTTGCTTCTACTATTGGTAATGCAAATCAAAACTGTACTTATAATGTGTATAGATTTTAGAAGTATTCAGTAGAGTAGTACAAATGAAACCAGAGTGTTGCATGATGCTTCAAGTCTTTAATATCTCTGATGTGCTTTTTTTGTATTTTAAGGCTTTCTTCAATATATAAATCGTATGGAAATTCTTTAAAAACATCATCAACAGTTTTCAGACATAAACTTTATGAATTACTAGCAGTATTGCCTCCAAAGACCTATGAAGGTACGTATTTCCTTACAAAGAGATAGTTGTTAAAAATACCATAGGGTCACTTTTAAGATTTTGTTCAGCTAGCAAGGAGTAGTTCCACCTCTTCTAATTTGATGAAAGTGTAGTGAAGTCACTATTGTTTTGAAAAGCTAAAGTTTATGATCTTTTTTTCCCCCTCTCCTATTACAAATACAGTTTTGTCCTATTTTTAGTTGAAACTTGAAGATAGACAACCTTGCAATTTTAAACTACTTGAAGAACTGACTTGCTCTGATGCCTGTTTTACTTTCCATTGAATCTTAAGTCCAAAAGGTATAATCTTAGCATAAACCAATTGAATATAGTCTATTAAAATAATTTAGTTTAATTGCTTCAAGTTGACATGTATACTACAGATATATTAATCTGATCCTGTGCAGATTGTGGATAAAAAATTTGTATTTGAAAACAAATTTCAAAAAAATCTGTGGATAGGCTCACTTTTCTGTAGCAAAACATAACTAGTGGTATTGAAAATCTAATCCTCTAATCCAATAACTATGCACTGTAGTTAGCCAGATCTAACAGTTCAACTAAAACATTAAATATCTTTGTTGTCTTTAAATTGTCATGTAAATGTAGTTTGTCATAGGGTACTGTATGGACTGAAATAAGAAGTCAGAGTGTTTGACAGTTGTAAAAAGAAGTACAGGGTATTTCGTCAGGACAGGAAGAATATGGGCCCCAGCCTCTGAATTGGCTGTGTCCTCTGTATCGTGGAGAATCCTTACTCAAATAATCTGCTCCATCTAGTGGTAACTGCTAAGTGAATCTTCGTAAGGACAAATCCCTGACCTTTGCTTTAAAGCTGTTGCCACGTTAGAAGTCTGTATATAACATTTGAACCATAGTGTATAATATTCATTTGTGACTTGGACTTAAAAAACTGAAAATTACACCTCCATCCCTTACAGCAAGTTACTACTTTGGCTGTTTTATTACAGGGACAATGTTTTATAGACTACAGATATTTGGTGGTTTTGGTGATTTTTTGGTTGGTTTGGGAATTTTGCATATGGTCTAACTTTATTGAAAAATAGACAGTATTTTACAGTGTGACCTGTAAAGTGAATCTTGTGAGAGCATCCTAGCTGAAGATGCTGCAATCTAGTACCAATAAATAAAGAAAAAGCTTAAAAGGTTATAAATAAGCGGTCACCCTGCTGAAAGCTTTGTAAATAATCTTAGAATCAAACCGGTAATTTGGTAGTCTCCGAGTTGTTCACTTGTTTGTAAAACAGCAGTATGAGACTGGGGAAAGAATGAAAAGGCATATATTGCCAGAGCTTATTTTCAAGGTCTGTTATATATTTTAATATGTAAGTATGTATCATTTAGAAATGCAAAAAAAAGGTTTTAAGGTAAAGCTTGAGACAAATACCTTTATTTCCGTATTATTTCTAGTATGACAGCTTCATGCATGTGTCTTTGCAAATACTAGGGTTTTTTTAAAAATATTTGGAATACAATTGATGATTATGGAACAATATGATTATGGAACCCAGGGTGTTTTTTCAATGTCTAATTTTAGTCATTATCACTGGGAAGAATAGTAGGTGTACTCTTGTGTTGCACAGCCTTGGTACATGTTGCATGGCTTAGGGTGACAAACTATGAGAAGCTTTCTCCAGTTTATGGTTTTATTTTTTTTTTAATTTTCTTCGATCCGGGTAGTAAGCCAGAGGCTAGAAACATGCAAGTTGTTTCTTTTTGAGAAAATCAGTGATGGGGACATATACCAGGAGCTGTAACTCAAGCTTTTAGTATTTGCAAATAATGTGCAAAGCTTTTTTTTCTTTAGCAGAAGAGGAACAAAACAAAATACCAAGCAAAATAAATAGTTGAAAAGAGATTCTTTATTCATAGCTCCAAGCTTCTTTCTCGACTCAAACCTTTAGATTTCTGAGGCTGGAGACACTAGGACTTGTTTAGGCTGTGCTTGGTCCTTTCCTGCTCTCTTTTAGCTTCTAATGTTTCTCTTGCTGCTTTCTGTCACCAATAAAAATCAGTATCTGCTCAAACAGCAGAATTACGAAGACTTACTGTGAGTGTGCATGAGTAGTAGATGATTTTTTGCAGTATTTCAGAAATGACATATGAAAAGAATGTATTGGGTTAACTTGAACGTCAGTGAAAAACATTTAGCAGGTTCTATGTCCTGTCTTCCGTCATGTGTGAAGGATTAAGATTTTGCAATTTAGCTGATGCAAAGTATGAACTTGTTAAGCTGGGAAAAGCAGGTCCTGTTTCTAAGATGATCATGATTTATATTCGTGATCATTTTCACATGTCATTAGTTTTGGATGCTGATGTGCTCATGTTTTTGAGGCTAGAACTTTTATTTCCTGTGAGTTAATATAAAAATGTTAATTATTGTAATGTCCAATATGATAATTTCACACAAATCATTTCAGTAGTTTGAATTTTGATTATTAGATTTGTTGATGTTTTCTGTGGTCTGAAATTAATGTGTTTTGTCAGACAACTCATTAGGGTTCTTTTCATTCTTCAGTTTTTTGTGCTTGTTACGTTCCACTGTCTAAACCATAAAATTGAATACAAGCATTCACTTATCTTTCTTAATAGGATAAGATGAATAGCTAGAATGCTGGAACAGCATTCTGGCTCAAAATTTTGAACTGCTTTACATTGGGATAATATTATTTGACATGTTGAGGATGGCCAAGTGTCTTGGACTAAAATAAATGTTAATTTATTTAAAAATTGCTAAGTATCTCCATAAAATTCTATTTGAAAGCTGCTTTCATGGAAAGGGGATTTTTCAATTTCTTTTTATTGGCATCTGTGATAATTAATGAAAGAACAGTTTCTAGTTGTTGTTTTTAATTATTGTGTTTTTTAAAAAGACTTAATTTCTGTCCCTTTCACACACTTATCTGTGCATCTTGGAATATATTTGATAGTGCTAACCTTTTGCATTTAGATTTGACTTAAGCATTTTGGGAAAAATTATATACTTGCTAATTAGTTAGGGAGGCAGCTTAAGCAACAGATGCCTGCAGGGGAGAGAGGCTGATGGGGAGAGGAGTTTGAGGGGAAGGAGAGTGGAAGTCAGAACTTCTGTGTGTTGAAAAATTATAAGCAGCTTCAGTGCAAATGGGTAATTGTGTGATCATCTAACAACAAAACTGAATGTGAAGAACTGGATATGTGGACTTAAGCCCCCCCTTAATGGTGATATTTCCCAATTCATGAGCACTTGACTTTGCAATATTAATGCTCTGGAGGTAAAGTCTTATGTAATATTTGCATAAGGAGTGTGTATATTCTTGAAGATCAGTTCTGCAGTGTTTTTCAACACAACTTAATTACCAGATAAGCCAGACCTTTTTCATCACACGTGGTTCCACACTGGAAATGTTCTCTCACTGCAGGGACTGTTTTAATAACCTAAAATAGTCTGACTTGGAATACCTAATGTTGTTGTTCATGTATAATGCACAATCTTGTCTGAAATATTATTTACAAAAATACATGAAAAGTTTAACTGCCAGAGTAAATTATCATAATGTAACCTACAGTAAATTCCTCATGCATTGTGCAGCTTTTGGTGATTTATTAAACTTACGGATGTTTTAAATGACATCTGCTTGCCAAGTCCAAGTGTTCCTGCATGGTTATGTAATACATTCCACAGCATTAATTTTCAGGAAATTTGTAGTAGGAATATGTCTGTGCTTGTATCTGCCTTTTTTCCTCTACTTTAATTGTAAATGTAACTAAGTTGCTGTATTAGCAGTTGTATGGCATTATGCCTTCTGTAAAGGTAAAAGTCTCTGTTTTTTCAGCTTCTAGATTGCTGTTTGTGCTTAGTTTGCTTATCTTAGGTAGTGCTCTGTTGTTTCCCCTCTAGCGACTGTGTTCTCCAATTAACTGTTTGAAGACCTAAGAAAAACGTGAGATGGATGTAGCTATTTCAGTATAAATATCTTGCTCCCGTATTTACTTGTGGCAAGTAATTAAGCAAAAATTTTGAATATTTTTTTTAATTTAAAGGAAGCTTCTGTGCTGTTCTGAAGGAGTTAGTGGCTGACTTGACTGTCCCAGATAGCCAGATCGATGCCTCTACATTCTTGCTTCCACCCCTTTGTCATGAGAATGATCTCCTTTTACTTGGACCCTTACTGCAGGAGACTGATCACCGATTTATTGAAGAGCAGGTACTTTTTGATTTAGTATAATGGTGGTATTATGTTTTCATACAGTTCTAGTTATTTGGATCAGTGCTGGTTTTGACTTGGTCAAAAATGTGGCTTTTTTCCTTACAGCTCCTTTTAGGCAACAGTATAGCTGGTGGCAGTCTGGAGTATGACCCTTACTCAATTTATGAGAAAGTTGCAAAAGGTGATTCAGTACCTAAACCACTACCTCCTGGGTTGTCTGTTATCAGCGCAGCAACTCGTCTTTTTGGAGTTATGTTTTCCCATGTAGCAGAATCTCACAGGTAAAGTAGTAACTGCAACTGTTGGGGAATTTGGGAGATGCTAAAAGATGGTGACAGTGTTTGAGATTGAACACAGAAGAAAACAATTCTGGAAAAATAATGAATTGTGTAAGTGGATTCTGTAAACCATCTGAATAATATAATTCAGACTAATAAATTATTAGAATTTCTGTTTAAAGTTACTAACAATGAAAAGGCACATCCAGTAAGGAGATACTACACAATTATTATAGTGCTTAATACATAATTACTAAATGCCTTAGAACCAAAGAGGGACAAAAGGAGTAGGAAGCTGCAGTAAAATTGAACCCTTATGCTGCCTCATTCTTTATAAAAAGTGGATGGGAAGAAACAAGAGTGTGTGTCTTAACACGGTTCTGTCAAGGTACAAGAATGATTGAAAGGGATCTCAGACCTGTCTTGGCTTTGTGTCTGTGTGTCTATGTCTTCCTACTGCGTACATGGCTTTTTGGTTTGTTTCACATTTATAAGCACGCCGATTTCTGAGGCATGAAGTTCCTCAAGATTTTTGCATGCTGTTGTTTATTCTGTGTGCTGCTAGTAATTTTCTTGAATGCAGCATTAGAGCAAATCAGTTATTTTTAAATGTAACAGCTTTATATTTTCAAAGGCAACTGTAGTTAGAACATGGATCATGATCATTATAGGTAGTGATAGTTTTGTAATTTCTTGTAAGGGATGAGTGCTTAGCATGTGAGTCCTGAGTCTTGATGTCTTTGCTGCTTAGAATGCTTGGGATTTCGTGTAATCCTGAGGCAGCTGCTCGTATATGAGCATACCTGCCAATTCAGTTGCCTTATGCTTGATGATACGGTCTTCTGACTTGCATTTCCTTCCTTATTCTGTCTTCACAGACTGCTTTTTGCCTTTTTTTTTTGTGGGTGTTTTTTTTTTTTTTTTCTGTTTGTCTGGGCTTTTTGCCCATACTGTCACCAGGTTGCTAGTTGGTTTTCTTCACCTGTTTCTCAAGACTTGAACTAATTGCTGCAGATAACAGCATTTTCCTTTTCTTTTTCTTTTCCCTCCTCCTTTCTCCATTGTAAGCCAAAATGCAGCATTCCCATGCACAGTTCCTTTTAATAATATCTGTCTAATATTGCTTAGATATAAGTGATTATCTGTGAATTCATATGTTATAAGGAGACAAAGGCAAAAAGTTTTATGTTCGTAGAGTAATGATCTATTCTAATACGGAATACAAAATTTGTTGTTGTAGACAGGGATGGCAGTTGAAGGAAAATGCTGAAGAGTTAGAGTAATAGATTTGTTCCATCTCTGTTTCTATCATATATAGACTTTAAGTGTTTTAAAATAAAATAAAGAAACCTTGATTTGTTTCCTTAATTTTTAATTGTGTGGTTTCTTTTCTATTTTTGTTTAAGGCTCCAGGTGTTAGAACAGTTGTTGAATTCCATAAAGCAAACAAAAGGATCACGGCAACAAATAGTACAACTAAATGTTGTGTCAGCCTTTTCTACTTCCTTAAAGGTAAATCTCCCCTCCTTTGTTTCCCTCCTTTGTTTCCCTCCTTTGTTTCCCTCCTTTGTTTCCCTCCTTTGTTTCCCTCCTTTGTTTCCCTCCTTTGTTTCCCTCCTTTGTTTCCCTCCTTTGTTTCCCTCCTTTGTTTCCCTCCTTTGTTGTTTCTCTCTCTCTGTTACGAAAACACGGCATCTGTTGGTTCAAATGTGTTTACACAGAAGTTCTTATTTTGATTAACAGTCAAGGTGAAGATCAGTCCTGTTTTCTGTGATAATATATTTTTTGTGACGTCACACAAATGCTAAAGAGTCACAGTTTAATTTTTCCCTTTCTTTAATGTTAAAGGGTTAGGGAAACCGATTCTAGTACAACGTAGTATACGATCATCCATATTAGTGTCACTCAAATAGGAGAGAGATGGAAAAATTCTGTTTGTATCATTTCTGTCTTATCACTGTCTCATATTTCTTACTGTATAAATAAAAAAGTAACGATTCATAAAGTAATCTCGTAACTATCTGCTGTTTGTTGCTTTTCCCTGATGCTTTATTTGTATTTTCCTCTGTTTGTGTGCAGTTTTCATTCTTCCCTTCTTTGCTTTCTTCAAACTAAGGCAAAATGTTTTCAGAATAGGCAAGACCTTTCATTGTATGATATTTGTACTTGGGGCATAATTAATATGCAGTCCAGATAACTGCTGTAGCTTTTGCTCATATACTTTATTTGGACTGGGGTTTTTCTTTGTGTCATTATTCTGTTTTCACTGGGTTTTTTCTTAACAGTATTTCCTCAATTTTGTGCTAGTGTGTTGGTTTATTGTGTTCTAGTCCTGTCTACCCAGTATTTCTTCAAATCAGAATGTTGATATTATCATGTTATCCTACGATGTACACTTATCTGGAGTTAGACTTCTGACTCACAAAACAGCAAATAAAAATAGAGGAATTCCTCAGATAAAAGGGGAAGACGACCTTCTGCAGATCTTGTGATTTTTGCATGACAGGCAGAAAAACACATTCTGATTACTGTACTGGCTTGCTGATCAATATATTTGATACCTATTTTTAGCACTTGGCTAACTGCAAGGGAAGTTTAGGTCCAGAAGAAGTTAGGAGGTCTGCCCTGACATTGGTAATGGGTGCCTTGGAAAGCAATAATCCACTCCTGAGATGTGCTGCTGCTGAGTGTTTGGCCAGATTGGCACAGGTAGTTTCTGACAGTGCCTTCACTGCTGGATTAGCACAAGTCAGTTTTGACAAGTAAGTTCAAAAAAACCATGGTAAGTTACTGGTCGAGTTTGTAAAAATGTTTGAGAAATCTACCTGGCCCCTATTATGTTAATAATCTTTAAAAGTTGATTTCCTTCATGAATTTGATGTCACTTCAGGAATTAACAGGAAAAAGCACTGCCAGAGTTGTGTGTGTATTTCTTAGTTTTGCTGATCTTTAAGAATATTGTCTAAGTAAGCATGTGGACTTTGAAATAAATTTAACTGGCTGCTGTTCTAGCAACATCACTTAAGTATATCTAAAATATTTTTGGTACTTCCTTCAGATAAGAGATGATAAATGAACTTAGAATTTTGGCAATATAACAATACCTAATGAAATATTTTGCTGATTATATGCTATAAATTCCATTTGTAGATGTGCTTACTACATAGTATCAGTCTTAGTGATTACACTAACAGCTTTCTTTCCTTTTAATTGATAGGCTAAAATCTGCTAGGGATGTCGTATCAAGAACAGGTCATTCTTTAGCTCTGGGATGTCTGTATAGATACCTAGGAGGAATAGGTTCTACTCAGCACCTGAATGCATGTGTTGGAATCCTTTATACTTTATCTCAGGACAGTACTTCTCCTGATGTACAGGTACTTGTCACTTATCTAAAAGTGCTATATTACAAATAAACTGATTTATTTTCCAGAGTATAAGTTTTTTTCTTGTGAGAGTAACACTTCACAACCTCTCAGGTGATGGCTGGAGTGCAAAGGCAATGAAAACCATAGCCACTGCTCGAAATCCACCTTCCAAGCAAGAACTATGATGAGATATGGGAGGCTCTTGTGTAATGATCAATGAGGCTGATAAGGCTAAGATATGCTGGCTTCAGAAACAATATCTGATGCTTCAGGAATTGATTAATTTCACATTCACCTATACCTTGACTAGATAATACCTAGGTTTTTTTGTTCGTGTCAGTTTTTGTCTCTGCTATGATGTTTACCTCACAACATTTTTTGTTGAATGGTTATGTAGTAAATAACAGGGATTTGTAGCTTGAATGCTGTAGGACTTGGTGAATATACTTCCTCGAATAAGGCAAGGTGTTTTGAAGACTAATTCAAATTATTTCTCTGCAGCTAAAACTGTTATCTGTCAGAATAGCTTTAAGATGTATTCAATGTATTCCATGTAATTGTCTTAATCTCAGTTAAAGAATTTTTTTAAGCTTTATCTACAATATCTTCTCTTTACACAGAGAAGAACTGTATGTTAACATGAAATGAATGTGGCCTTTGGTGCAAAGTAACTGAGACTAAAACAACACGTTGTTTCAGCACCTCTGTTGTAGTATTTTTTTCATAATTCTCTTGTTCTTGCACATGGAACAAGAAGAAATTTTACACAGAGTAGAATGTATATGAGGAATAATAATCATTATTAAATTATTTTTAGAAGGAACATATAGTTCCTTCTAAAATACTCAGAATAGTTTATTAAGCATTAGGTTCTTAAAGTTTCTTTCTGTAACCTCTCCGTTTGTCCCTTTGGAACCGAAAAGTGCAACTTTTATTACACTTAATTACCAAATTTCACTTGAACTATCAATTTTTAAAAAGATCTTATGTTTATTCTATCATATAGACATTACATGACTGCTGCTCTTATTTTACAGGCATGGGCACTACACTCTCTGTCACTGATAGTAGATTTAGCTGGCCCCTTGTATCACGTGCATGTGGAACCTACCTTATCTCTTGTTCTCATGTTGTTGTTGACTGTGCCTCCTGCTTACGCTGAAGTTCACCAAAGCCTTGGGCGCTGTTTAAATGCACTTATTACCACGCTGGGCCCTGAGTTGCAAGGTATGCAATATACAGCAGTGTCAGCTTTGTTTCATTTAGCAACAGAATTGCTAAACGTTGTTTGAATGTGTAATTCAAATTTTATCCACAAATAAGTGCATACTAAGGGTTTTTTTTCCTCATTGTAAGACAGTATTTCACAGGTCATGAGTTTATGCAATCAAGATGACATGGCTGCTCGTTTTCAAAAAATAGTGTCTCTTTTTGACATCTTTTCCTCTGTTTGAACTGGTTCTCCAAGCCTTGCCTTGGGCTGAAAATTCTTACATTTAGCATGGAAAGAGAAGATATTCATATTTCAAGAGTTAGGAGCCAGTCTATGATGCAGACATTTAAAATGTCCATCTAAATCAACTTTTAGATACCTGGACGCTGAAATTTCTACAGAGCTATGTGACCGTTACTCATTGATATCAGAGTATAACACAGATATAGAATGTATCCTTCCAGAGGATGAGAGTTATGGGTGGCTTGGGAAAAAGACAGGTTATCATGTGTTTTTTTTTTAAAAAAAAAAGTTGATGTTTTGAAAACAAAAATCAAACCCCTTTTTTCTTCTGAATATAGGCAGCAGTACGACAGTTTCAGCCTTAAGAACTTCCTGTCTCCTGGGCTGTGCAGTGATGCAGGATAATCCCGACTGCCTTGTTCAGGCTCAAGCCATCTCTTGCCTTCAGCAGCTTCACATGTTTGCTCCTCGACATGTCAACTTGTCTAGCCTTGTAAGCTCCCTATGTGTGAGTATACGTTTACTAGTCTATATCCTTGTATTTTAAAAGATCTTGTTCAGAAACACTTAAAAAATGCAGATGCTTCTTTAGCCAGAGAAACTGATCATTATGTAGGGGTGAGGTGTTTCATATCCTCCTGCAGGCAAGTATTTTCTTTTTTTTTTTTGTTCATGTTTTCCCTCAGTTTCTGCTTTCCTTTTACAAGATTAGGACATTCTGTAGAAATCTTGGCCTTCTGAACTGCTTGCAAGTGCATTCTGCTACTCTTATTGAGGCCAGTTGTCTGGCAGGATATATCATCCATTGCAACTTTGTGCTGGATTTTTACCAGCTATTTTATGTTGGCCAGTATTTTTCCTCTGCTGCTTTCTATGTCTTAGGTGAAGGATTGATTAAAAAAAAAATTGTGTGTATGAATTACTGAGAATTGTTTTGTTTGGTTTGGGTTTTTTTTTTTTTCCATGATGGTGAAAAATTGTAGATTTTTCTATTTTGTAATTTCTGTAGCACTAAATGCTTCAGTGTATTGATGTCTTGGCAGTCAGTATAAAAATTTCTGACACTTACATAGGTAACAGTCAAACTAGGTCTTTGGAAAAAAACAAACAAAACTCTGTTTCAGCCCTATTTGACAAAGAGGTGGTGGTGGGGGGTTGTTAGTTTGCTGGGATTTTGTTTTGGTTTTTTTCCCAAAAGTCTCTCTATCTTTGAATATCTGGTGTTCCCAAACGCTTTGTTCTATGAAGAACTGGAACTCATCTGAAGTGTTCTTTCTTTTAAAATATACCAGCTATAATTTTTCTCTTCTCTGGGTAAAACACAGTTTTTCTTACATTGATAAAATCACAACAAGCCATATAAGACACTGTCCTGCTCAGAGGATGTATTAGGATTTGGGGTCATATGTAAGTCCACGTACAATGTAATCTCTCTAACTAATAGCAAGTACCTACTAATAACGAGGATGTCGTGATAAAGTTGTCTTGTCTGTATGATATTACTGATTTTTATTGTTTTTACAAATTGTCTCAAAGTACTTCATACAGTACTTCATGAACTTTATGATAATTAATTAAGAAGCAGCATGGCTCTTCGCTCAAGTGTATGTGTGTTTCTGTGCATCTGTGCACATGTGCACGTTCACCTGTGAACCCCAGAAATGATTGTGAGCCTCATGGGGGACGACTCCACCATAGTCAGTGGCCTTACGTGGAGGAACTTTTCTCATTCTCATGAACTTGTTACAGAACTACAGCCAATGTTGCTGATACTGACAATTCAGTAAATATCAATACATCTCTCCAGAGTGTCATAAACAAAGAAGGTTTGAATGTGTGCTTTGCAGGTCTCCAAGAAGATTGTTGCACAGGCAGACTTCTGCATTTGTAAAACTCACCATCCATCCATGTAGTTTCCACCCACTAAATCACAATCTCGCTAGGGAAGCACAATAAACTATTGGACTGGACCTGAAATCTGCTCTTGACTCTGTTGTTGGCTTGCAAGGTGACCCTCAGCAGGGCATTCTCCATGAGTTTAAATTTCTGCAAGTGGAGAACAAGGTGTGACTGTCCTTTGCAATGCATTTTGAAGTCTTAAGGGGAAGTAGAATAAAACAGCTGGGCACTAGATACGGTGGATATTCACCACTGCATTCTTTATTTAAGGCAGAAAGACAGGAGGGGCAAAGAATCTGTGGTCAGATAAGTGATCTTTTCCCTTTCTGTCCATAGAAACATGAATTCTCACTCATAAAATCTCAAAAACAAATGTGCAAATAATTATATTTTTTTTAGTAACATTTGAACCAACTCTCCTCTCTACCCTTTTTCCCCAAGGTTTCCAGAAAATTTCTGTCTTCAAACTTGCCTTTTTAAGATTCTGAAATAGACTTTTTCTTTTCTTTTTTAAATAAATGTAGCATTAGGCATGCCAACACAATTGCTGTAAGCAGCTGCAAGCTGCCTCCTCCACCTGTCTTCCCACCCCCTAGAGCATGATGTGGTTCTGGTCCCCAAAGCATTAGACCGTTGAGTTTGTGACTATGCTAGCACTAACAAAACATGACTTGGGCAATGCATACCCAACTTCACTGGTTCGTTTTTTGGTTTTGTTTTCTTTTCTTTTTAATTGTGTACATGTGCGTGTCATTACCTAGCTTCCCTTCTTCAGCTTCTAAAAGTATTCTTTGTGTGTCAATTGGATCTTTTCTCACTGGGCTTTGCATCTAACAGTAACGCTTATCCTGTCAGTTAAATTCTTGGCTCCAGCGGAATAGAAATTATATGCTTTTAATCGTGTCTAATATTAAAGCTAACTTATGTGAGCACAGACTTCTAAAGAGCTTATCTGTGCAAGTTTATGATTAGTGAACACTGGTTTTCAACTGCAAGACGTTAAAGATATTTTGCAACACAATAGGTATACAATGTCCGTAACTATGCTGCACTGTTGTCTTGGTACTGTTTAAGTCCTAATTTTAGGGGCAGCTGGCTTACAACTGAAGTGTGTTCAACATTAAATATTAGATAAATGAACTAAGCAAATTGGGGTTTTAATATGTTTGAGATAAGATTCTGAATTTTAATATATGCTGAATTTACATGTAATGGTCTCCATGTGTGGTTGGTATCACTGTGGTATCTATATTTTGGTTTTGTCATGACTGGTTTGTCATTTGTTTTTGTGCAGGAAATCTTGTTGGATAATTCTGTGTTGGTAGGTCCATGTGCCTTGTTAATCCTAAACTTTTGCAGTTTGCAGTGGTGTTTTTTATTTCATCTTTTACCTCTTCATTTTAACCATTTTAATGTAATGTCTTTTAGCATGTCAAGTGACACTTGATTGTCATCCTAACCAGACTGTTCCTAACTTTCTGCAGATGGTAGACATACATTTCATTTACGTGCTTAGTGAAGCATCATTTTATTTTTAACATGTTAAGAACAGAAAGGGAACTGTTTATTCATTTAAGTTTTTACGTGGTGCTTGCATTTTGTGTCTGTTATTTTGTTATTTAGTCCTGTCCCCTGCTTAGAATGTGGGAGAATGAGAGAGATGAAAAATGCGCGTCTTGCATTATTCAGTAGCCTGAATTGGATCCTCTGGTTTTCCCTATTAAAAATGAGCACGCAATGTATGCATGTCCAACTTGCAGTAGAATGCGTAGCCTGCTTGCATAAATGTTGCATTAAAAGCCTCACTTGTTGTTAAGGTTTCAATTAAAGTATCTTGCAGATAAACTTATTGAGTCAGGTTTATTTTCTTTAAGAACAATTATGCAGAGAGTGTATGTTTGTGTGTATTAAATATGCAATTCTGAGTATTTTAGATTCACGTGCATGCATAGAAATTCCGAAGATGAAGCTTAGTTTTGTTAATTTAACAAAGCTGAAATTCTGTATCACTTACTCTTTTTTGTCCTTAAGTTGTTCTTTTTAACTGTATACTAACTAATACATATTAGCCATTTTGACTGACCTGTTGCTGACAAATAAGGAGCATGACCTTACTGCAAAGTTTCCCTGCATCAGAGACTCAGCTCTGTGTATTTTAAGGATGGTGACAGCTAATGGTGCACGATTGCTTAGTTGTAGAGAATATTTTTTTTGATGAGAACTTAAGCTTAGTATAAAAGAAGTTGCATAAATATTGGTGTAGCCATCTCACCTGGCCATACAGCTGGTTCATTTTATCTTTGGGATCCCCTTCAGAATGTTCTTAAAATTGAAAACAAATAAAAATGAGAAAGCTCCACTGTAACAAAAAAACCTCGAGGCTATGTCTTGGGTTTTTTAAGTGTTTTTTTCTTTGTTCCTGTAATAATGAATCTGTTACTATGTATTTTTCAGCACAAAAAAACCCAAATGCTGGCCTCATGGTGTTAAAATATGGTGATGCTATAAACTTCTTTGATAGAAACTGCTCAGGAGAGCTGATTTGTCTCAGTGTGATACATTCACCAGTAACTCTCACCCTTCCTCTCACCTTCTCTAAAACATAATTTAAAGCAATCGGAGTATATAATTTTTTTTGCAATGAAATTGCAGCAGTGTTCTCTTTCCCCTTTCTTTTAAACTTCCTTTCATGCATGGACTTCAGATTTACTAAAGCCTGATTGACTGTCTCACCCTTGATTACATTGGCATTTCTCTAGTTACATATGAGGATGAGTTGAGGAATTTTCTCTAGTTCTGAGTTTTCAAGACCATTATATGTACCCTGTACTCAAAGAATAGAGTTAATTGTTCAGTGAGACCACGATTCAGCTGTCGTTGAAGTTAATAGGGGTCTTTCTACTGATATTGGTGGGAGTTGGGTCTGGCCCCAAACCAGTCTTATGAGTTACCTTTGGAGAGAAAATGTTAGAAGTACTCATATGTTAAAATTGATTACAGGAGTTGCAAAATGTTTCATTTGGGGTTTAAAAAAAAAAAGCTGAGCAAAATAGCATTAATTACATGCTTACTGATATCCCAGATTTGTCATAACTGCAATTGTTGAGAAAATACCGGCCTTACTGAGGTATTGCTGTAACGGTTTGTTAGCCATCTTACTGTTTTTTCTTGCGTGTTTCAGGTGAATCTCTGTAGCTCATACTTACTGTTGAGACGTGCAGTGGTAGCTTGCTTACGTCAGCTTGTGCAAAGAGAAGCTGCTGAGGTATCAGAATATGCTGTCGCATTAGTTAAAGAGAGCAGAGAAGATTTCACTCCAGGTAACGTATTGAAGTTTTGAGAGCAAAGTGCTTGACGCATTGACAGTGAATTTTAAACACACTCTGCTATGGGTGTGAAAACTTTGCTACATTCTTGAAATTTTTAGCTGAAATAGGTTTTCTGCTTCAGTTCTCTGTATAGTACCAAATTATGAAAGCATCCAAACCCTTTCTGAGTGGTAAAATGAAGATACTATTGCTTTTCATATATTTTAGATAGAAAGGGTCACTAAATAAGAAAATGCAAGTGGAGTTCAGGGAAACCTAAGTCTATCTAGCCAGTAGCTGTTGTAGTAACTGCTTAACACATAAATCTCTTCTTAAATTAAAATTCTGTCATTGAGGGAAGGAGCACAAAGCCTGTTGAAGAAAGTTTCTGTTGATCTCTTTGGAGAAATAGTAGAGCTAGGGTCCCTAGAATTTTTAACTTCCTAAAGGTTTGGGGGTTTGGTAAAAGGCCTGAGAATAATCGCTGTTTCATCCTAATATGCCTTCCTGTGAGGGGATGGTGGTAATAAATGATTTCACTTTGGATTTCAATTCGAGCTCATTTGGAAATTTTCAGAAATCACAGACTATAGCCATTTTGTAAAAATGCTGATTTTTAAAATTGGTAATATTTGGCAAATAAAAGTTGGTCATTGTCATTTAACAAATTATTTCCATGTGTCTGGTTTTGAGCTTTGTTGGAGAATAATTTTAACTTTCCTTTCAAGTCAAGACATTGTTTTAGAATTACCTTATGAGTTGGTGTGATGAATCAGATGGCCAAAGATTATTTTTTTCAGGAGTTCAGATGCTACGGTGATGGTAATGCTGTAAAATTCAGAGCAGGATTTCCACCCCCCCACCCCCCCGGGGTAACTTTCTTCCTGTTATTAGTATGTTTCTTTAAAAGTTCAAAGTTTGTTTCGTACTCAGATAATTTAGATATGGTATTAAAGCAATTAATACTGTTATTTCAAAATAATTTCAGGGCTAGACCCTTGTTCACAAGATACTCTGCGTGCAACCTTCAGTGGGGTTTCTGTGGTCATTAGTGCAGTTTTGTGATGTACAGCATTCAGCTCACCAACTTTGTTCTTAGCAGGTGTTAACATCAGAGAAATAGGCCTGGAGGGGGCATTGCTGGGCTTGCTGGACAAAGAATTGGATCAAAGATTGTGCCAAGATATCAAAGAGACTCTGACTCATATGCTTACTTCAATGGCAGTTGAAAAGCTCTCTTTTTGGCTGAAGCTTTGTAAAGATGTTCTTGCTGCCTCAGCTGGTAAGTCCGAATACACTGTAGTTAAGAACACAATGAAAATAAGGCCTGCAGCAGTACAGTATGTCGCTGGGGGAAAGTATTCTTGTTTCTTGGATGTTTGACGTTTATGAAGTGTATCGTCCTTCATATTGAAACATTAGACTCTTTAACTCAGCTCTTTCAGAAGGAATATGACTTTCTCCTTTCTGATTGCCTTTTCTCTGGATAAAGTTTTTGTAAACATTTTAGTATGTCTTGCTTGTTCATATTCTTGTTGATTTATAGTCCTAATGTTAACTTATTTCTATATCAGAAATGGAAATGCAGAATACATTTGAGCTTGTGGGTCTCTCGTAGGTGCAATTATCTACAAGAAAAATACTCAGACCATCTCTTCTATTAATAACAGGAATGATGCAGACCTACTATATCATAATGAAACTCCTAAGAAGCAGATAAAATTAATTACTGTGCTGAATATTGGGAGGGAGGAGAATTTCTTTTCTTTCACCTGCAGTGCAGGAGGAAAACTTCTTGGATTTAGATTTTTTTGGATAGGTACTAGCTTCTAATGTGTCGCACTTATTTTAAACGGGTTTTGTGTTGGTTTTTTCTTCTTTCACTGCAGTTCTTCATTTACTTTCATGGTATTGATCTTGTCTTCCAGCAAGTTATATCAACCAAATGCAGACAGTTTAGTTATATTTTATTTTTAACTCTATGTCCTGGTTTCAGCTGAGAGGGTTAATTTTCTTCATAGTAGCTAGTATGGGGCTATGGTTTGGATTTGTGCTGGAAACAGTGTTGATAACACAGACATGTTTTTTGTTCTATGGACCTATTGTTGAGCCGTGCTTACACAGAGCCAAGGACTTTTCTGCTTCTCGCACTGCCCTGCCAGCGGGATGGCTGGGGGTACACGAGGAGTTGGGAGGAGACACAGACAGGACAGCTGACCCAAACTGACCAAAGGGATATTCCATACCATATGATGTCATGCTCAGTTTATAAGGAACTTGGGGGAAGAGGAGGGACTGGGGAGGGTGGCGGCATTTGGAGTGATGGTGTTTGTCTTCCCAAGTAACTGTTAAGCATGACAGAGCCCTGCTGTCCTGGAGATGGCTGAGCACTGCCTGCCCATGGGAAGTGGAGAATGAATTCCTTGCTTTGCTTTGCTTGTGCGCGCAGCTTTTGCTTTACCTATTAAACTGTCTTTGTCTCAACCCACGAGTTTTCTCACTTTAACTTTTCCAATTCTCTCCCCCATCCCAATGGGGGGAGTGAGCGAGCAGCTGCGTGGTGCTCAGCTGCCGGCTGGGGTAAAACCACAACACTCTAGCATTTACTTTAAGACACCAAGGTTGAAGGGAGTCATAGTGAGTTGGAGGCTAGAGGTGGACTTTGAAGAGATTTCCTCATGAGTCCTTCTGTAGTTTTCAGTTACTGTAAGAAAGAATATTACATTGTTTTTTCCCCTGTGTCCTAAATACAGATTTCAATACAGTAGCTTCAGTAGACACCACTCAGGAAGAGGAAACTGCCAAAGTGGATGATGCGTCTGTATTAACATCTGACAGCGATGAGAGGTTCCATCCTTTCAGTAATCCACGATGGTCTACCAGAGTTTTTGCTGCAGAGTGTGTTTGTAAAATTATAAGCCAGTGTGAAAATGCAGGCAGTGCACATTTTGACATAACTTTGGCTCAGGAAAGAAAACAACGTGATTCAAGAGGTATGTGTTAAGCACTGAAAGAATTTCACATAATGCAAAATGTGCTTAAAATAAATGTAAGCTGTTTGCATCTTCATTCATTCATTGTTGTTTGTAATCGTTGAAACCTTTATTTACTCTAATTAGAAGCCTATATTTATTAATGTGTAGAGCAATTTTTATTTGCCAAAATACTGGCATATCACTGCAGCATTGACACTCACTTTCCTGGTTAGAGTACCATGGCATATGCGTAGGAAGCCATTGTTTCTGCATAAGCATTGGTAATCAGAAGTGATAGCTGACACCAGCCTACATCACACTTTGGTATCTGCGAGAATGACTAAAAAACTCCACTTTTTTCTTTCTGTAATTTGCATAGTTACTACTAGAAACATGGTGCCAATTTTCAGTACTGGTTTATGTTTATCTGAAGGTGTTTTCCTCAAAACTCTTTTTTTTAGAAAAGCTGCCTCATATATAAAGATATTTATGCTTCATTCTAAGTACTTTTTTTTTTTTTGCATTCAAATGGAAAGGAGCCTAGATCAGCTAACATAAGATGTCCAAGAAAGATTGTTGTATGTAAGATTCTTGTATGTGTAAGCTGCCTTAAGTGAATCCTTGATGTGTGGTAAGGTAGAATGTAAAATGTACATTTTGAAAATGTTGGGAGCAGTCTTATAAAATATATTATGTTGAAATCTAAATTCAATAAAACTATTTTCTCTTTTAATTTCTGTTTTCTCTTCAGATGATTTTTTGGTATTGCATTTAGCTGACTTGATCCGTATGGCTTTTATGGCTGCCACAGATCACAGCGATCAACTTCGTCTTTCTGGGCTTCAAACATTGCTAATTGTTGTTCGGAAGTTTGCAGCTGTTCCAGAACCGGAGTTTCCAGGGCATGTAATTCTGGAGCAATATCAAGCCAATGTAAGCACCATTGCTAATAATTTAGAAAAGTTTAGAGTTACAGTATAAGAAATTCACTTTTTGCAGAGCGTAGTGTTAGGTTTGGGTTTCAGTTAGGTTGTTACTGAAATTATGATTAATTTCTTCAGACATTACTGCCTTAGAAAGCATCTTTTCAGTTTGTGTATCATCTTTTAGCCCCAAAGTTTTTCAAGTTTCAGCATTTTTCCCTCTTCCCTATTTGAATACCACAAAAAGAAAATAGAATACTTGAAGGATTTTTTTGGAAAGCATTGGTTTCAAAGTGTGAAGTACTGCAAGAAACAGGAACAACTGTCATTTAAAACTCTGCTTAGAAGTAAGTAGCCTTGCACACCAGAGGTCACACTAGGAGATCTTGGTCAATGAATAAGCTAGAGTTAAAAGCATGGATTGTAGTCACAGCCTCTATTTCAGTTAAGTCTTGGTTGAGACTTACAGAAAAGATGTTCTGATTGTTTTGCATTCCAGACTGCACTTGTGTTAAATATGACAGGCAGCTGCGTGAAGCCTCATTTGTCTCCCCTTCTTCAGTTTCTGGCAGGCATTGAATAAGTCAGATCACTTTTTCTCATAGAAATGGAAAGATCCTGACACTGAGGACATCCTAACCCACTTTGATCTTGCTTTTGCCATTAGAATTCTATTCTACTGGCACTTCTTTGTGGAAAAGAAGTGCCTTGATCTAGTCTGGAAGTACCAAGGGAAAAAAATACACCATCTGTCCTTGCTGTCCAAAACCATCAAGCAGGTCAGAAGTAGAGCTAATAATTCTTCTTTTAACCTTCACTACCGTTAAAATGTTTCTGCTAAACTATGCATAGATCTTATCAGCTGTTTCATAGAAGTTGAAGAGATGTGAAGCAGTTAAATAACCAGTCTTTTTCTTGTCAATTTTTTTCCCCATAACAATAATCAGAAAGAGATGGATATAGATTTTCTGGACTTAAGTAATGTTTTCCTGAAATCTTGTTCAGAAGTTCCTAAAATGAAGTCTGAGTTTTAGGGGGTCGTAAAAAATTGTCATTAATTATCATTAAAAACAACTCTTTTTCACTTATTTTCACAAACTTGTATCTGTGGTACTTGTACTACACTTTCTACTTTCATCCCAATGAGCATCAGACTCAAGTTTGCGTTTTCAGGTATCAGCTAAAGCAGCAAGGGAAATTTTCATTAGCCTTTAGTGAAATAGCTTGCAACAGTGAGAGTAGGTTAAAATCTTTGCAATCTGATAAGTACATGTTCATGTGTTCTTTATTAAGTGAATGGAGTGTTTGCTGTCCCCTTCTTTCACTTTGCAAAGTTGACCAACTTCAGCTGTTTGTTTCCTTAAGTCTGTATTTGTTCTGAGTAAGGAAATGTCACTCATTAGGTGTCTTGCAAGTTTTTCATGGTTTGGAACATTGTTTTTTCTTTTGAGGGCTACTCATCAAGTCAAGAGTTCAGGAAGGAAGAGGTTTCTGTTTCAGTTTTAGACTGCGCAAAAAATAGAATCAACTTTGAAGAGAACCATGTCTTCAGTGTAAGCAAAACAAAACAATAAAAGTATGACTGCAACTATCTCCCTGCTCTTTAACCTCACTGAAACAGTCTGTGGAAAAATGAAGAGGAAGCTATGCTTTATAAAGGAAAACTGCAACAAAGCCTGCTTATGAAAAGTAATTATTCAGTTAATTGTTCACTATGTATTAAATGTTGTATAACTTCTCTTTAGGTTGGAGCAGCACTTAGGCCTGCCTTTGCTCCTGAAACTCCTCCTGATGTCACAGCAAAAGCATGTCAGGCAAGTGTTGAAAGTCAGAAGTCTTAGGTAATAGACCCTCTGAAATTTTCTTTTTGCGTGATACACCACACAAGAAAAAGGAAATAAATCATCTAGACTCAAATCCTCAGTGCACGCAAAATGTCACCCATGTTACCTCTATATTGGAACAGCTCAAAGATTTTTATGTACTTGAAAATCTTTTGAGAAACTTTGTAGCAGTTGATACTTTGGCTGTTATTTATGACATCCCTCTAATGTTTTTGGCTTTCATTACTTATGTATACTAAACTGTAATGTCATTTAACATTCATTAGTATCCAAGAGTAACTGTGTCTCAGTAGAAATTAAATCTGGTTTTCATAATTTTACAGACGGAAAAAAGAGTATCCTGTGGTGTTTGGCTCTTGTTTCTCATTATTTCTGTTTTACAACACTAGGTATGCAGTGCTTGGATAGCAAGTGGTGTAGTAAGTGACCTTAATGACCTTCGAAGGGTTCACCAGTTGCTTGTATCCTCTTTGGTCAAAGTGCAGGCTGGGAAAGAAGCACAAAGTCAACAATATAGCGAAAGCACCTCAACTATGGAGATACTGGCTGTGCTCAAAGCATGGGCAGAGGTTAGTGTCACAGCTCTGTAATGGTGGGTTTGATATCTGGTAGGTGCGTTAAAACCTTTCAGACAGAATAGTTTCAGGAGTTTCTTACATGCTTCATTAAAAAGAAGTTGCTGGTCCTTTGCTACCTCTAAACAGTACATGGACTTTGTAAACTTGACAAAAGCACTGCTAGTTAAACTGCTTGTATTATACTATACATTAAGAAGTATGCCTAGTACTTAGGAATTTCCTAACATGTTCTAATATTTCAATATTCATTTTAAATCAGCATGGTATAAATGGCTATGGTGATGGTCCACTGAACATACTATTCTAAATAGGTGTAATTTTTCTCATTGTCTATTGACATTTAATTTCTTACAGGTAGTTCTTGTAAGTTAACATTGTCCGTTCAGTACTGCATTGGCTAACTGCCTTAAAGTCAGCTTATGTGGATGCCTGTTTTAATACAGGTAAATGCAAGGTTAGATATTTAAAAATCAAAAATGTAAACAATGTACATAATCTCTAGATGATGTATTTTAGAAAGCAGTGATAATGACCTTGGATTCTGACAGTTGATAACCAGCTAAATATGAGCATGTGGTTAATAGGGTATTTCTGTGTATAACCAGGAAGCTATTTTGAAGGAGAAAGCATGCAACAGATACCTTTTTATGTGAACATTTGTAGAAAAACATACCAACCTCTGGTGTTCATACTTGAGAAAGGATATTGGCAAAATAGGAAAGCCATAGGAGAAAAGCTAGCAAGTAGGAATAAAAATCTTGAAAACGTGCTCACACCAAGAGATTTAAGTAGATCAGCCTAATCTATTCAGGAACAGATAAGATGCTGTGATCAATTTAAAATTACTATATGGAGAAAAGGTTTTTAATGGCATATAACAATAACCTATCACTGGTCAGAAGCTGACACAAAATTCAGACTAGATGTGAGGCTCAACTGTAAGAAGTGAAGATCTGCAGATTGTTCCAGTCAAAAATTAACATGACTAGAAGTTTTCAAAGCAAACTCTGTATAACTCCCTACTGGATCTCAAATATGAGAAACTATGACAAAGTAAACTGTGGATAAGCATTTACAAATATTTCACTTAAGCCTGAGGTGGTTCCTTCTCACTTAGGATCTTACCTATTTGTTGTTTCCAGAATTTGAAGGAATTGCCCTATCCTGTTGTGGGGAGGAGTAAGAGAGGGGCTTGGCAAGTGTTTAGTTGCTGGCCTGGGTCAACCCTCTACAACTAGCAAACTTGAAAAAGATACAGAAATTGTTAATTGCAGGAGATGGATACTCACAAAAGCTAACTTTAGATTAGTTGAACTGGTCTCCTATGTCTCCTTTATAGTTGAGGAGAAGAGCTTTCCTCCAGGGGCATTCTGGAGAGACTAAAGAGGGCTGCTGGTCTGAAACATTCTCTAGCCCATCTTTTTCGATAACTAGAGAGGCATCATGGGAAATCAACCTTCTGACATTTAAGTTAACCTATTGATGGTAACACCCAAAGTTTGCAAATGATGCAAGACTATACTCTTCATTCTTTACTGCTAACACAGAGTAATATATAGTATTAAGAAGCTGGTTGCAAGTGCATAATTTCAGTTAAAAGAAGATTAAGAATGACTTGACTGTGGTTTCAGGATTGCGATTATAGGTATATTATTTGATAATAAGTTCTTCAGTCTTGTAGCTGTAACAGGGTTTGATGGTTGGAAGCTGAAGCTGGACAAGTAATATATTAATTTTTTAAGAGCAGGGAAGTTAACTGCAGCTATGATTAGGAATTTTAGTAGGTTTCCCTTTACTGGGACTCTTGCATCAAGGTTAGCTGGAGGAGTGGATTCAGAAGGTTTAGAAAATAAATGCTTGTTCACCCATGCCTACTGGACTTGAAGCAGGAATAACTTTTGGGAAAACTCATGCCCGTTCAACAGGCAGTCATGCTAATGATCACAATAGTTTTCCAAGTGTTAATATTTGTAAATCTCTCTCCAAATATATAAACAGGTTTACATAGTTGCAGTTGAAAAGCAGAAGAATCAAAGGGATGCACACAATCACTGTTTAAAAATTGCAAATCCTGCAGAAGAAAGCTACAGAGATGTAACATCTTCAGCCAGTGGACTTCTGGACTTAGTACAGGCAGATCTTGGAACGCTAAGCAAGCTCTGGCTTGCTGCACTTCAGGATTTTGCTCTCTTAACTTTGCCTTCAGAATATGCATCACAACTACCTGCTGAAGGTAAGAAGGCAAATCAATTGTATTTTCATAGGTGACTTGTAAGTGCGCATCATTAATGTCCTAGCTGACTTGTGTTAAGGTCCCAGTAAGATTAAATTGTATAGAGAATACGCATACTTGTAGACCTATCTAAAGATAAAGACTGCTTTTGAGAATGGAGGTTTCACTGATGTGACAAGTAGCTTGTTTGGTATTCTTGTTTGTTGGGTAATTTTATGGTTGAAAGAAGAAAAAGGTAATTGTATTGGATTTTATCCAAATAAATCTAAATGAAGTGCCTTCATTAAGCTGCATTTTAATATTGAACTTTTTTTTTAAAAAAAGTTGTACATCAAATACGATAAATATAATTTCAATAAAAAGAAGAATCTCCTTTTATGAGAATGAGAAAATACGGTAGTTAAAAAGAAATGACATCTGTAAAACTGTAACTTCTCTTTTTGTAGGTGGTACATTTTATACAGCAGAGACAATTGAAAATGCCCGCCCTCATTACTACCACTCCTGGGCACTGATACTTTATGCTACAGCATTATGGCTTACTAGCACAGGTTTCATCGTTGTTGATCCAGACGAAGGAGTTAATAATCTCTCTAGACCTGTCACCCCAACTACAATGTGTCAAGATTCTTCTACCAGGCCTTTGGTGAAATCTCCTGAGGATGTGAATACTGACAGATTTCATCTTATCTTGGGTTAGTAAGTGCATAATCTGTCTAGATGCTATAACACAAAACGTCTTTTTTAATAGGTAAAACTGTTAGCAAACAAATACTTAATTATCCACATTTAACTGCATCATTGAATATTGTATCTCTTGAAAAAATATAGTCAGAAGAATTTTAAGTCCTAGTGAGAAAATTGTAGAATGTTTTCCCCAATGTCATAGAAAAAACTGTGAGCTGAACAAGTGCTTACTCCTCTGCTTATAAATATGCAAGTTCACGGGTGGATTTTATCACGGTTGTAGCACTACAATTACAGAGTGTATGGTTTAGCATTGCTGAAGTACAGTTTTATATCGCAGAATAGCGTGTACGTTGGAAGGGAGTTGTGGCGGTCATCTTGTTCACCTCCCCCTGCTCAAGCAGGGCCACCTAAAGCCAGTTGCCCAGGACTGTGTCTAGACAGCTTTTGAATATCTCCATGGATGGAGACTCCACAACCTCTCTGGGCACCCTGTGCCAGTGCTTGGTCACCCTCATGGTAAAAAAGTGTTTCCTTAAGGTCACATAAAGCTCTGTTTAAGCCTCTGCTACTGCAGAAGCTAATCAGGCAGTTAAATTCAGTCCCAGTTCTCTAAATTTACACAGTTAGGCATTTCTGGTGGTATTTTTTTTCTTTAGTCTCTCTTTTGTATCCTTCTTCTGTAATCCCTTTTTGGCATGGGTTTGTACGACCCAGGTGCTTCTTTTGAATCCCAGTCTTCCTGCACAGAACCAGCTTCCTTTTGAACTCTATTGCTCCCTCAGTTAAAAGTGGGACCTCTGAGGCAAAAGCTGCTCATTTCCCCTGCTTTCTGTACTACTGGATTAGTGCTTCAAATTTCATATACTTTACCATGAACACCTGGCTTGTTTATTCTGCTTCTGAACATATTCCACTTACTCATTTTCACTTCCTACAGAGAAACTGAAAGCATTTTAAAACAGGGACATTTTCTGTTACACAGCTGTAATTAGTGTACATTGATCAGTTTCCAAAGTCATCACACATTTTGGAATTACAGCTGTACAGCTGGGATAAGAATATGGATCACAGTTTATATGAAGTTTATCTCCAGTGTCATAAAATGTCATCTGAAGAGTCCTGAAAGCTCATAGGATGTGCAAGCTTAGGCTTCATGTAATTTACTTATTGCTGGTGATCCAGTTGTGGTAGCTGCAATCTTTAGCATTTTTGTAAAATGGGAAGATAAAGCCTCAGCCTTTGAGTTTGGGAACTATTATTACTTTCTCCATTATTTCCTTCTATTACCTAAATCAGTGTGATTAGGCAAATATTCTGCTATATACTCATTATGAATTGTTTGCCTATTCCTTGGACCTAGAGTTCAGTGTTTTACTCAGAAATAGCTCTCTTTTTTATTTATGTTAATAGCCAGTTATAATTGTGTCTTATACTGTCTAGAAGCTGAAGTTCTTTTTGTTTTGAGGGAAATAGAGTTCTTGCCCCAAGATATTAGCAATAAGAGATGAATTCGCTTAATATAAAATGCACATGCCATTTCTGTGCCTTCTCAACCTACTGTTAGGTTACTTAGTAATTGACAAAATTACTTCTTAAATTTTATGCACATATGGGTTTTCTCTTCTGATGCTTACAGGAATTAGTGTGGAATTCCTCTGCTCTCCTCGATCAGATGCAGCAATGGAGAACATCATTGCCTGCTTACGTGCCCTCCAGGCACTCTTTGATGTTCCGTGGCCGAGGTCTAAAATAGGTGGTGATCAGGTAATGTCTTAATGATCAAAAGCCCCTCAGAATTAAGGCATAATTTTAGTTTGAACAGTATCTCTACTCTCTATTGTATATCCAGGAATCTTCAACACATAAGTAGTAGGTGAATTATATGCTTTACCATAATCCAAAGCTGTAGAGGGAGGAGAGAAAAAAAGCACATGGAACCTGTAAGAAGACAGTGAGGGGCACAGAACTTGAGGACATTTCATCAGGAAGGAGTAACTAGATGAGTAGGATGAGAGCCAGGTAAAGACAGAATTCCAGAAAAAAATTCTGTCACTCTGTCAAGGGACAGTTCAGTTTATTATGTTGTAAATATTTAAGATGATAAAAGGAACCTGGACAAAAACAGTGGTATAAAAAAAAAAAAAAAAGGCAAAACCAAAACACCTGCAAAGCACCAGTGATCCTAAAAAGAAGTAGTAACTTCAATATTCCTTTTTTTCTCTTTAAATTATGCTGTGTGCTATGCAATTGTCTAACACAGCAAAAGTGATAAAGTCTGTGAACATGCCCAAGTTCTGCTGACTATTGGTGCTCTCTTCAAGGAAATGTATATACTGTAGGAGACATACAATGTAGTATCCCCACCTTCAAGAGTCAAAAAGCCATAAGATAAGGATTACTTGGGGTTTTTTTAGTAATTTTAAATGCTTTATCTCTAAATTACCGTGATTACTATTTTGTTGGGAGAATTGAGCAGGACTGCTGCTACTGGGAGCTAGGAGCTAGATGTTGAAGTAAATGCCAACTCCTGTGATTGTATCAATTATACTGTGTTCCTTAGTGAGGTTAATAATACTGTTGGCTTTAATAAGTATTAACAAGTTTCTAAAATTCCTGCATTAGAATGGGGATATATTAAGCATTTTTCTTACTGTAGGAGTTGGGTGTAGAGCTGCTGAATGTTTTGCATCGACTGATACTGACCAGAGAATCACCTGATATTCAGCTTGCTGCCCTTGAAGTGGTTCGGTTGATTCTTTTTGCATCTCAGGAACATGTGAAGGAAAAGCGGAGAAGTGCAGAAGGTACAGAAATGTGTGAGATGTGGAAAACACATTATCAGGGTTAAAGCAATTCTTTCTTGGAAAACTGGATTCTTGAAGGTGATACTCCAAGATGCATCTTAATTGCAGTGTTTCACCGTTGATGACTAATCCTAGGTTACTTAAGTCAGTCCAGATACCTGACAGAAGTAATTGGGGTGGTATGACAGACAGCAGATGGGTTTGGGGGTGACTAGAGGGCATGCAGTGAGGAGGAAAACTGGAGAAACTGCAGTTGGAATAGTCTTGTGTGGTGTCAGTCTTAGTGAAAAGCTGGGATCAGCTGCAGTAGAGCAATGGAGAGACTCAGCACACACAGGTGTTACAAGCCCAACTCCACTAGTTACTCTGATAGTAACTTCCTAAAGTTCATTTTCTAAAAGAAATGGTTTTTTTAACTGAGAGAAGACTCGAAACACTAATATCAGGTGACATCATATTGGCATGGTGCCTCAGCATGTTGTATGTCTAAATCTATTGCACACACTTTTGCCTTTTGACAATTAATGCATGGTTTGCTTATTCAGCAGGATGAATGTTTGCCAGTAGAACTTGGAATACATATGCATGCACATATATATGTATAAAGATTACCACTTGGTGATAAAACAGTCTTAAGAAGTAAACTTTTTGGAAACAAGATACAGCCTGCAGATTTCTACCGTATTTCTTCTTTTGGTTTTAGTTGATGATGGTGCTGCAGAAAAGGAAACATTACCAGAATTTGGAGAAGGCAAAGATACAGGAGGACTGGTGCCTGGGAAATCATTAGTCTTCGCAACACTGGAGTTGTGTGTTTGTATTCTTGTCAGACAGCTTCCCCAGCTCAACCCTAAATTAACTTGTAGCCCTGCAGTTCAATCTGGAAAACATCTGTTATTGTCAGAAGATGGAAGCAGACTGGTAGCAGCAGCATTAGTTATTCTTTCTGATGTTCCTGCAATCTGCTCTCCTGAAGGTATGCTGTTTCATCACAAGAAAAGATTAATGAAAGAATATTGGGCTCTTCTGAGCCCCCTTGTTATTACCTAATTTTCTCAGCTGGATAAATCTGACAGCAAGTTTTGTTGATTTGCTTGTGACAATTTCCTGTTCTAATTATTTTTTTGACTGTCAGATTACAAAACAAGTTACAAAACTGAAGCAATTACAGGAGTAGTTTTTCTTTTCCTCCCACAAGTAGCAGTGCAATTAATAGATTCATTTTGTACAGGGAAGTATACGATAGCTACATGATTATATTCTACTTGAATTGTCTATTCTGGAATTTATAATGCAGGCATAAATTAAATTTAAAAGGGAAATGTATCATGTTAGCTTTTAGTGAAAGGTATCATTTGAACATTAGGAAACCACTGAAAGGAGTTCTAGTTGATTTTTCAGATCAGTTGAGTTTTACCCATGATTCATTTTGGATTCACTCCAAACTTTTAAGATGGCTTCCCTCCTGGCCACCCATCAATATCATGTTCATGCGTATGATCTTTCAGTACTGTTACAGCCACACCTATAAACCTTTTTTGCCCTACTCCTCTGTTCCAACGTTAGGTATCTGTGTTACGCCTTATGCAAATTTTTGCATTTACCAGCCATGGAAATGTCTTCTTATTTCTTAATTTGTTCTCTGTTACAAGATTCTTCTTCAGGGAAGAGCATACTCCAAATGGAATAGTAGGCAGTTCTTGCTATGATTGTAGGGCGATGATGCGATATCTCTTTTCCATCTGCAGCTCAGTATTTATCATTTTAAAGCAAAAGGAAACAAACAGCATCACTTAGATCTGAGGGCAATTATCTTGTATGAAAAATAAGCTATGATTTTCCTTTTCTCCCTGTAGTTTTTTTGTCTTTATCTGTTCAAGTTATTCCTCAAATCAGCAGTTTGCAGGATCAAACCAGATGGGATGTTTACACTAGAGAATTTAAGCTTTTAAGTCAGGTGACTAAAATGAGGAGCTTAGGCTTGCTTATACAGTCAGATGAATAAAGAAGCATCTCCAAAAGTCAACTCATATAATCAGAGAGAACTCCTATGTGGAATTGCATCATTTTTTCCCCTTTAATAGGTAACTGAAGTTATAGTCCTGTGACTACCATGTCTCTTGGTGCAGGTACCTGTCATGATATGTATCCACAATAAAATCTTCAAATAAATGATGCTCATAAACTGCATTTCCTACTGAATTTCAAATCAATTTTCAGAGACTTGTCTATCCTTAGGTTCAGAAAATACTTCTACATATGTCAGAGATCCTCATTATTCAACAGGTCTCTCATGAACATCAGTATATTAGAATCTTAAAAGCATAAGTGTTTTGCTAATGAGGGAAGGACGTAAACACATTAAGCCATATGCTTTACTCTGTGCTTTGCTGAATCAGAACTTAAGATAGGAGCAACACATAAGTATGCGGGTTTCTAGATTTTCTCCGGTATGTGCAGAATTCTGTATTACTATTGGATTCAAAGACATAGGAATATGCAAAACAGCTATCCCAAGTTATTTCTGTGATTATTTTAATTTATTTTTTTTAATAGTCTCATATTCTGACAGGTCAACTGTCATATTCTCGGGGAGAGATGAAGATCTGTTTAGTAGGCTGTGGGACAATCATCTTCTCTCCTTAGGTCTCCTCTTTTCCAAAATATTTGTTAGATTTCTTTTATTATAATTCTAGGAATTTTTGTTACGCATTTTTAGTCTGAGATCATCTTATTAATCTTGCTAAATTCTTGACTTTAGTGATTTCCTGGAGCAATGACATCCTAGGCTAACTACATATCACATGGGAGAAGCATTTCCTCATACCATTTTTGAAATTACTGTGTCTTAATTTCCTTCACTGTACTGTCTTCATTGCAAAATATGCTTGGATGCTCATAATTTGTTTTCTACTATTCAGTACTTTGTATACTTCTATAGCTTCTCTTCTGCTCCTCACTGGTTCTGATCTTTCTGTTCTTGCTTATCTCTGAACATGACATAATTCCACACTTCATATAATAAAGTCATTAAGGAAACTATATACTGTTGTGGTTTTGCCCCAGCCGGCAGCTAAGCACCTCACAGCTGCTTGCTTGCTGCCCCCCCTGGTGGGACGGGGGAGAGAATTGGAAGAGTAAAAGTGAGAAAACTCCTGGGTTGAGATAAAGACAGTTTAATAGGTAAAGCAAAAGCTGCACACGCACAGGCAAAGCAAGACAAGGAATTCATTCCCCACTTCTCATGGGCAGGCAGGTGTTCAGCCATCCCCAGGACACTCCATCACGCATAACAGTTACTGGGGAAGACAAACACCATCACTCCAAACGTTCCTCCTTTCTTCTTCCCCCAGCTTTATATGCTCAGCATGACGTCATATGGTATGGAATATCCCTTTGGTCAGTTGGGGTCAGCTGTCCCGGCTGTGTCCCCTCCCGACTCCTTGTGCACCCCCAGCCTACTCACTGGTGGGGTGGGGTGAGAAGCAGAAAAGGCCTTGGCTCTGTGTAAGCACTGCTCAGCAGTAACGGAAACATCCCTGTGTTATCAACACTGTTTTCAGTACAAATCCAAAACACAGCCCCAAACTAGCTACTATGAAAAAAATTAACTCTATCCCAGCCAAAACCAGCACATACACAATGCCAATTTCAAAAGGGAAGAGATTTAACTTCACTTAAGCAGGTCTGACCCCATGTTTGCTATGGTAAGTCACATGATATTTCAAATCTTTCTTCAAATTACCAGTGCCTCAATTCACGTAGCTGATTAAAAATGATAAATTATAAATAAAAAAGAGAATCCAACAAAACTGCTTCAATTTTTTTTTTAATGTAAAAGGTACCTGAATTTTTTTACTTCTATGGAATTGATTTGCTTTGTTTTACAGGAAGCGTTTCAGTTCTTCCTACTATCTTGTACCTAATTATTGGAGTACTTAAACAAACTGCTGTGAAATTGCGAGATGGCCAGTTACCTTTGACAGTTGCTGCATCTCTACAAGCTCTTAAAGGACTCTTGTCTTCTCCAATGGCTCGAGCAGAGAAGAGTCGGACTGCTTGGACTGATCTTCTACGTAGTGCTTTGGTCACAGTGCTTGACTGTTGGGATCAAGGTAAGCACAAATTTGCAGTTTGTGTGTTTAAAAAACAAAACAAAAATGTTTGGGTGAAAGGTTGTTTGGTTTTATTTAAATTAAATTCATGCACATCTTAAAAAAGACTTATATCTTCATCACAGGAGAATTAGTTGGCTACCAAGTACTGTTGATACAAGAAGTCATCATCTGAAAAGGTGTAAATGTGGGTGGGATTGCAGGCTTACGCCATATTGTGTAGTGCCACAATGTAGTTATATGGTACGATGGAATTAACAGGAGATAGGGCTTCAGTGTGCAGCTGAGCATAAAAAACTAGCTGTGCTGCATGCAGGTTCTTCACAAAGAATTATTGTCTGTATTGAAGCAAAGGGTATTAAAACAGTAGTTCAAGAAAAAAGATTTTTGTCTTAAAGTTAGTTTTCTGTGTGCTGCTGCTTCAACTTCCCAGGTTTGTAGGTTTTTTTATCATTCCTTACGTTTAATCTCAAAGTTGTGATTTGTTGTTGGAACTTTTCTTTATAGTGCTAGTTTTTTAATTTATAGCAAAAGAATATATGTTCTCAATGCAGATTTTATATTATTCTCAAAATAGGTTTTACCCAAATATGTGGTACCAGCTCTTCAAAGATATGTATTGTATTTTATACAGAGGAACAATGGAATAGGAGTATGCTGTTATTTCTAAATATGCATATAACCACCCCTGAATTCCCATTTTAGTCTTGGCTTTTATTAGAGTAAGTCTGTATTCAGTGCATCAGAGTATGTCATGTATTCGAAAAAAAACATTCCTTAATAATCGTAGACATTGGTATTTCTATTGTATCTCTTTGTAATACTTTATGAATTCATAGAATTACATTTTAATGCAAATCTAACAGACTGCTTACTTTACTGATAGTAGATGGGCTTCTCCAAGAACTTGATGAAGTTAGCCTGCTTACTGCTATTACAGTATTTGTTATGTCTACCAGTCCAGAAGTTACTACCATAGAGTGCCTTCAAAAGCGTTGTATTGAGAAGTTTAAAGTAACACTTGACTCAAAAGATTCTCTTGTAAGTACTGCTGACGTGGTAAGAATATCGGTATCATATTACATGCATTTTGGCTTATTCTCTATTCAGTTGTTTCACTTGTCCTGTGTGTTAATTCCAGTTAATTCTGTCCTGACTACATCTGTTGTATTTTAAAATACAGTTTGAATAAGTTAGCAAGAACATGTCCAGCAGTGTATTTTATCTTTTTTTTTTATTCTGTATACAGTTCTGTATTCCTATGATTTTTTTTTTAATTGCATCAGACTCAGAGCTTTACATTGATAAGCGCATGATACAGTTGTGTAGGCACCTGTTTCGGTTTTTTTGTTCGTTTTATCTTCAACACACAGATACTATCTTTTGCACAGGAAATCCCTCAGCTGTGAGTCTTTGGGAGCTGGAGCACATAACCACTACATAACTGTTACTGTCCCATAAGCATCAGCTCCTGCTCACTGCTGGAGGCAGCATATTGAACTAGATTAATGCTTTGTTCCCACCTAGTATAAATATTTTTGCACAGTTGCTTGAGATTGTAGTGCCACAGGTCATCTGTTACTATTTTTCATCTAAAAAACCAACGTATCAGGAAAAAAAAAGTATTTATTATCATTGCAAATACAAATGGCTTTTCTAGGAGTTGGGACTTCCTCACTCTGAAAGTCCAGCTCTGAAAATAACATGCATCAGATTTCGTGTTTGACTGTGAGAATTCAGTGTAAACTGGTTTTCTTGCGTCTTCTCTGTATATATTCACGTAGTAACAAAAAGTTAAATAGTTACGTTTACTTGAGAAATAGCTGTAAGAAAGTAATTTTTTTATATGTTAATACATTTCTAGTATTATAAACATTGGTTTCCACTGACAGGAAACTGGGGATGCCAAATATGACTGCAAGAAAATGGTAGTATGCATTTGCAAATTTTATCCAAGTCTTTAGGCATCTGAACTTTTCAGAAATTATGTAGGAACTTGACAGTTTCAGTCCTATTGACTTCCAATGACATGCAAGCTACTGCACCATTTCAGGCTTTTTAAAATTGTGTCTGCAGTTTGACAGAGGTAATGCTTACATTTTAAGCATCTGTTTTCAGTCAGCTGTATTTTTGGGAAAAAAAAAAAAGTATCTTTTCAAAACAGTACTAAGAGATAATCTTCACACAGAAATAACTGTTTTTCCTTAACTCAAAAATGTAGGAAGTTGTAGGACTCGGTGGAAAGAAACAGGAAGCATGATCCTAGTTTCTCTTAATTTGATTACAAGTTAAAATGCTCCTATAAAGTATTATGCATTAGCAGCCTGCAACCTGATGAGTTTTCAAGCTGTGAGGCACAGTTTTCCCCCTCCCTAAAATTTTATCTGACAAGCTGTGAGTTTTAAACCACTCTGACATGTCATTTTAAGTATAACACTTTGTAACTGCAAATTTGATTTTCCCTTTAGGTACAATATAAGTGCTACCAGCTGCTGCACTCCATCTTTCAGCATCCAAACAAAACTGTGTCGTATCCTTATATTCATTCTTTAGCACCATCCATTGTGAGAAAACTGCAGGAAACAGAAAAAGCAAAACCTGAAAATGCTGCTGAACTTCAAGTCATACAGGAGGGAATAAAGGTGGTTACAGCTCTCACAGCCACTGCTGAGGAAGAGCACCGTAAGTTACTCCCATTACTGCTATCTACAGCATTAGACATGCTGAAAGTTGCCATAAATAACAAATTAAAACAAAATGACCACTAGGAATCCAGTCCTGAACACTAATTGCTAACAAGATTGCTAACAAGAATGTTGGTTATTTCAACTGTACAGTTCAAATAACATTTGCAGCTTTATAGTTTGTGTTAAATGTTAACTTAGAGAAATACTTCTAGTTAGAATTTGAAGCTATTTTTAAAGAGGGTAGGTTTAAGTTGTGTTTTCAATGTTTATAGGTGCTCATTTGGTGGCCTGCCTTCTTCCCATCCTTATTTCCTTTCTTTTGGATGAAAACGCCCTGGTTTCTGCTACAAACTCTGCAAAAAATCTACATGAGTTTGCTTTGCAAAATCTGATGCAGATTGGTCCACAGTACTCATCAGTTTTTAAAAAACTAATGGCTTCCTCGCCAACTATGAAAGCCAGGCTTGAGTCAGCTGTAAAAGGAAATCAAGAAAGCATCAAAGTGAAGACTGCTAAACATGCAAAGAATCCTGGGAAAAGTTCAAGCATTCAGCTAAAGACCAATTTTCTTTAAAGTCTCTTATTGTCATTTTACGTACTTTGCTATCAACAGCAAAAAATGTCCCTTTTAATTTCTAATTGGAGCAGGATCACTATGAGTTGATCTCATGTATTTCGGTTTGCACTGAAGTGTTACAGAAGGTTTTTAAGAAAAAGTGAATCTCTAGATAATTTTTTGTTAGTGTAAGACTTCTTAAACATCTCTAAACACTACGAATAAATCTCTCGGAGGTCATCTAATCTGTATTTTTTGCATTATTTTGGACTATAATACCTGAAATGCACATGCCTATATTAAAAAAGTGTAGTGAACTTTACCATAGATATATTTAGGACAGTCCACACTTAGCCATTAAGTAAAATTAATTTTGTTTTAAATCAATGTTTGTCAAAAATAAGTTACCCTGATTGGTTTTTGGATTTAACCAGGACATAAATTTACTTGCAGGTTGTAATCTATCCTAATTACTAATTTAGCACACTGCATCATTAAGTAAACAGATTAAATATCCTTATAAGCCTTACAATAGATTATTGTTGATCTCAAACAATTCAACTCAATAAAGGTAATATTGATAGCTTTAATCCTAACAACTTCCTGAGCTGGCCGAGATTTAACAAAAGCTGTTAAATACAGCTCTACGATGCTTCTTCCCTGAGGACTCCGCAGTGCTTTACCCAGTGGGACTGTTATGCACATGGAAGTATTTGCAGGCTTGGTGCCTCACTGCTCGACAGAGTCTCACTTTTCAGGACGTATATTGTGTTAATTTTGTATCAGGCTAGCCAGGCAATTGGAGCTTACATATCTTGTCCAGGATAGGACAGCAATTTTAATATACTGTGCCTCAATTCAGACGTCTGCTCTATCTGGATGTATGTTTCCTGATCTTTAAATGATCGGTTATATATATATACATGTAACTCACCTAAATTTATGTATCTCTGCAACGAGAGATGGACATATTTGCAGTCAGCTTGTGTCAAATAAAGTGCAACAAACTTATAATAAGGAGTATTTAATTAACATTTTTATCAAGGAACATATTTTAATATAGAAAAATAACTGTCAAAATTGCAACGGCTATAAAGTATTTTCTACATACAGTGTATTGACTTCTTTCTTAATACCAGTATTAGCTAAACCAAACACTATCAAACTGAGGATGGTATTTCCTTCTTGAATCTAATTACTTTGAAAGAAGAAGAAAAAAAGATTTACAGAACTGAGAAACACACCGTGACTCAGGAAAAGTGTGAAGTACTGTATTTTATTATAAGTTTTGTATATAAATATAATTGTAAATTGTACAGAATTAACCATTTGACCAAAGTTCTAACAATTCATTTTTCTAATTTACATAAATAAAGCTAATTTTCTTCACTTAAGATTTGTCTTAGTCATTTTACCCAATAGCAGAGGAGCTCTAAGGACCTCCATAACAGAAAGAAAATGTTTGTATGCTGCCACAAGAAACTAGTAAGAAACGTTTGGGCTGGATGCACCAAGGTATGTGCCTTGACATTGAAGGTCTTCCTCTGTTCTGTATAGCACAGTGGGTGAGTAAGTAGGATCAGGGAGATAAACTTTGTACATGTAAATCCCAGTTCTGTGCCAGATGCTGAAATGTGTCAGCTATGGCAAAATGGTTGAGGTGCCTTCTGTCTTTCCCCAGAGAACCAGAAGTTCTTTGTTCCATCTCTTCATTGCAGTCAAATCTGAAGTTGTTGGCTGTGTTGAAAAGGAGTGATATTAAATTTCACAGATTTTTGTTTCCAGCTTCACGAAATGTAACTCTCTTTTATTGGTAGACAGCAAGTCAGAAGCTGTTTCCTAGAAGAGCATATTGTTTCCTAACCAACAGTGATCTACTAATAAACTCCTCCTGTTTTCTTCCAGTGAAAAACTTGGCCAATCATACTTCAAGCAAGGCAAGAAAGCAAGGGGGAAAATCCTAAGAAAAATTAACACTCTTTGTTTTGTTTTTAAATAAAAGAACATACAGCAAGGTAGATTATTCTTCTGCTTCTCTGCACTGTGGTGTCAGAAACCACGGGAAGAGTCACTCTCTGTCTTGAAAGCAGCGCTGCCTGGCCAGCCCTGATCCTGTGGGCATTCCTAGATACTGCTTTTTGCACAGGAGACACCCGTGTGGCCTGATTACACACTGACAAGTAAAGTTGCTCTTAAAATACAGACATCATGAAATAGTTGTTGAGCTGCAACCTCTGATCCTTAAAAATAGCGAATAAAGTTAAACTGTACTTTCATGCAGCCCAGAGTTAAAAGAAGCGCTCAGATTTGTTCACAGCACTTGTCTGAGCAACGCTGGAGCTGCTGCTGTAGGTGACATTTCACACAGGGCTCCAATTCAGTTAGCTGAAGCATGTAGCAAGCAGTTATTTTTACATCTGCTGCTCAAGCGAGTTCATGACGGTGGGCTATAGCTTCAAAGATATAAAAATTAAAAAGCTTATTTGGCCAGACATGACATGCTTTACCTGCCTCTAACGTATTTTTAAATAACAAATACTGAAAGGTGATTATGCAGAATAAAGTAAACCAGATGCATTTGATACATTATGTTGTCTGCACAGGGAAACACTAAAGATGTCAGTGTCATGCCACCAACCTCTCCAAAATGTTGTGTGGTTCTTATTTTGGCTTTGAGGTACAGTTGTAGATTTTTTTTAATTTTTTTTTTTTCCTAAAATGTTCTATGGCTTCTCTGGAGAATAAATGATTTATTACATATAACAATGGAAGGGGAAGTGACATCTAAATATAGCAAAAGCAGGGCTGAAGATTTTGTCTGAGATACAGGTCAAAGCAAAAGCAGGCTTCCAAAGCCTCCTGAAGCAATCTGTGGTAGATTAACTCACATTCACTCACTCTGCAGCCAAATACCAATTTTGCTCTATGGTCCTATCCCCCCTTCCATAATCCCAGTCATCTGAAGTGCAGAATCAGATTCCAGAAGGTAGAACGTGGCATCAAATCCCCTTCCTCTGTGCTTGCACTCCAGCTGCCACTTGCAGAAGAAAACAAATGGGGAGGATGAGTACCAGCCTGTTTCTAAAAGTTGCTGGTAAGAAGCTAAATTTAGTAATGGCAAAGATTGATAAAATCCTATTCTAAGCTACAGCCTTATGAATTGCAATTGTCCAGCCTAAAATTGGATTTTTTTAAAAATCAATGTTAACATTCGTGTATTAAAATCTACATGAATTATCTCACTGCCAATGAAATGCAATATAGAATTGCTGAGACTCCCTGTTGCTACTAGAGGGGATTTTTATTTTTTTTAAATTATAACCTTCTCTGGGGAAGATTTTGATTATGGTATTTTTTTAAGCATTTTTTTTCTGCCTACTGCCTCAGTTCTCAGTACCCGTTTCTGCAAGAAAAGGAGGAGGTTTTATGAGAGACATATTTTCAGTGGAAGTACAGGCCTCAGGGATTCTGGAAACAATTTTGACTTATAGCTAAAAATAGAAGGATTATGCAATTTGTAAATAGAACCTATCATTATGAAGGCAAATGCTCTTAACCTCATCTTCTCTCATGCAAGGTTCACAGCAAACACGAAGAAAAAATTGTCGCGGATGTACGCACGTTTTTCAGGAAACACAGATACAAGGATAACTGGTTCAAGCTGTTGCCACCAAGTTTACCTGAAATTCAGTTAGAGGAATAAAAGAATTTGCCTGTAGGGAAAAAATCAGGTTTTCTTTTATGATACTTCTTCAACTATATTTATTAAATGAGCAAGGATGGGATGAAGAGGAATAATGGAAGAGCCAATGCAAGTAGATGGAGTCAAGTGACATAGTAATGTGGTCAGGGGAAGGGCAGGAGGGTAGATGGGCTTTTTTTAGTCCATATTGCTCCTAGTTCCCTTCTGAGGCCAACAACTCTGGGAATAATTTACTTCTGTAAAATGAGAATTCTTGAGCTGGTTGGGAGAGGTACTGAAGAACAAGTGGCCTTGAGTTGGAGCCACGACCCAGCTGTAGTTCTAGGCACCCTCTAAACCATACAGCAGATATAGATCCATGCGGACCCTTGGGGCTTCTATCCTGATTTTCCCACACAGCCACGGAGACGTGGCAAAAGGCCATACCCCTCCCTGTGGGTACAGGGAGGACAGTCGGTGGGCATGGTATGAACTACCAAAGTAGTTTTCTCTGTCTGAAACCTGAAGCTGAACCTGGGGAAGCTCTGAGTGAAAACCTCTTTTTCCAAGGAGGCCACTTCCTACCTTTCCAGTAGGCTTCTTTAAGTACCTGCTCACACAGGTGCCTGTTCTGGGATCCCACGGGACGGTGCAGCTACCACCGCTCAGGAACACTAAGATGTGTGTGTGTGTGCGTGTTGCTCAGTAACTGCTGGTGGCCTGGATCCATGCCAAGGCTGTTGGTAATCCAATGCAACTAGCCTTTGTGGATAAATCCAAATGATACCTAGAAGCGAGCTGTTCTTCATACTGGTCTGTGCCATAATGTAAGCATGTCTCTCCTTGACATCCTTCAGAGCAGCAGTTGCTGAAGCCTGTCATCGCATGCATATTTACCCATGCAGTGTCCTGCTCAGCTCTCTGCACTTGCAGCAACATTCAGAACCATGAACTGCAATGATTTAGGATAAGCAGCAGTCATTCATAAAGACTCCAGGAGCTTTTCTGGCCCAGACAGAAGAGGAAAGGCTGTTGGATATACAGGCTATCGATATGGAAGATGAGACAACTACTGCAAAGCTTCTGTGAGCAGGAAAAGGGAAGAGGGAGCGGGAACTTACCTGGTTTGTCAAGCTTGCAGTGGCCACCATGGCTGCAACACCTCTGCATACGACAGACCACCCTTCTGTAGTTATGAAAGAATTTTTTTCCATTTTATGAAATTTGCCAGAAACTTCAGTGGCTTGGATACATTAATGAGAGGAGACATAGCAGCTCGTGAAGTGCCTGCTGCTGCCTGTGGAAACTGGCTGTTCCAGACTGCGGTACATCTTGGCTGGATGAGCTTTACGGCTGGTGGTCAGGATTCAAAACTGTTCTTCACTGGTTTGTTCTGGGCATTAACGAAAGGAATGGCCTTCAGTGCTGTAATTTTCTCCTTCAGGAGGTAATGAATGTATTGACTGTCAGGGATTCTCTCCTGACTCTCTAGGTTTGTGAAGCTGTATGTCGGCTACACCGGATGCCCCCAAACCAACTAAATCTTTTTTACTTTTTTCCTATCTGTATTTCTAGTAAGTGCAAGAACTGAGGCAGACAAGCAAGTATTTAAAATCCAGTCCCTGTTCACGCTAATATCCCAGAACTATGTGCAACTCACTGTTAGAGATCTTTTCTGGTTGCCTGCCTTATGTTCATGTAGCCAACACCCAGCCATTGACTTGCTGAGTGACTTCTGCTGGGTGCAAGTGCTAGAGGGCAATAAGCTCCAGAGAGTGAACCAAGAGAGATGGCTGTGAAGATGGGGCAGGCCAGAGGGAAAAGCAGCAGGAAAGGAGCAAATACTGAGGCTGCAGAGGAAGCAACAACATTCTTGAGGGATTATTTTTCATATCAAACAAATGCTGAAGGATTAGGACATGACAGAGAGGAGGAAAGAAGGGGGAAGCAGAACAAGAGGCTTGTGCATGGGTAGTAAGAGAAGGAAGAGAAAATAATAATAAAAACAGTTACCTGGTTGACTCAATGCTTCAAAACAGTCTGTGAGATATCATAGCTTAATAGTTGACTGGAATCCTATCAAATATTTTACAAATTAAACTACTCTGATTTGTAAAGTTCACACAATTTTATGATATGTTAGCTTTGCTTGTTCTGGTTTGTACTGCCAATTATTTATCATCAGGAAAAAAAAAGAGACTGCCAACCATCCATGTAAATCAAAGCAAAACACTTTGTACTAGCAGCACAGGATGAGACAAGTTAATCACATCACTATAAAAAGTAATGCAAAGTTACTTGCATGCAATACTGGGATTCTATACCTGTTAACAACAGCAAAGCAGCCACAACTGGATCGCGTTCTATACGGTGTCTAAGTAAACCATGAAAACAGTCACTGCAATGACAGAAAGTTCAATCAGAAAGCACTTTTTGTTCCACACAAAAAAGAAAATGATAAAATGGTGTGCAAAGTAGGAAGACAAGTTTGAAATGGTGTAACTCATCAGCTGCAACAGCAAACACACGCTCTAGTTACCATTGCCTTTTCAGTACTGGTTACAACACCCATGCATACACAGTTTGTATGTTTTCACTAAGAGATTTTGAAATTACTTATGAGGAGTTACTTGAATTGCAAAATGTTCACCACTCTTCTGAGATTAGGATTTTGACGTAAACCAGTGGGTAGTCTTCAGAAATTAAGACCATTCCTTGGAGGGCGTTCAGAGGGCAGAAAGAATGCAGAGAGAGTTGGGAAGTGTTTGTCACTGTTTAGTGGCAGATGGGTTTTTCTAGGGCAGGTAGATGGGACCAGAGTGTGCTTACCGGTTCCTGGTTATCGTGATCCAACTGCCTGTAATTGCAGGCAACAGCTCAGTTCCTTCAGGGCAGGGAAGAGAGGGTAAATACCTTCAGCCTTTAATTATACCCTGTTCTTACTCCCCAGTTCTGAAGAAATGGAAGCTGCTGATAACGCAGTCTGCATAAAGTAGGGCCTAAGAAGGGAACTGATTTTCAAAAGCGCAAATAAATGTGCTCGTCACCTTTTTTGGGGGGAGAGGGGAAATGGAAACAAATCACAGAGGTGCCAGAGAAAACATTCTGTGAAGACTGAATATTGCTGTGTCCTTGTTTGTACTCCCAACCCAACCCCACCTGAGAAGGTCTAACTATTTGGAAAGTGCCAGTTTTATGGACCTTTACAGACATATATTGAGGCCACATGGACTATTGTCATGCAAATAAGATAGTTCTCACGCAGGTTATCTCGTTATGAGGTCTTAATAGTTGCTCAGTAGCAAATGCTCTCTAGAAATCAAAGCCTCTGAACTCATTCACCAATGCTGATAAATTGACCTTGATAACAGAGTCAGTCCAGTGCAGAATGATAGTTATGAAGTGGTTGAGCTTTTATACTTTTCCCATTTATAAATCCAAGATTATCCCATTTCTTAGCTGAACTACAAGTCAGTCACTGTTGACTCCTATTATACAAACTGGATCACTGGAACTGGTGAATAAACTCGGTAATGTTCCAACAAGGAAGGCAGTATTCTGAAAACAAAACCATCACCGGAAACCTCCAAAAATTGAATAATAATTTGACACAATTACTTGTCAGTTTGAGAAATTTGACTATTTATCACTATACGGTAAAGTGTTTACATAAGCTCAGTGTAGGAAAGCTTTTTTTCCTGGGTTGTTTCTGGTCTAATATCACACTACTCCTTGTTCAAACTAGACTAGAATCAAAAAGACAGATGGGATACTTTCATGAAAGGGTGGTAATGAGATTAACTTCATCTTTTTACATTTTCTCAAGTATTTGTTATATCTGATCAGTCACTGATGTTCTTTGGTTTTCAAGCTGAAGTTCGTGGAACTGGTGTAAGTATAGATGCAGACAAAAATGTGAAATGTGTTATCCTTTTTTTTTCTTTTCATGTTGGTCCACCACTTGCTGCTCTCTTCAGACATCTTCTGGTCTGATCTGAACTTTGCCATGAGGCTGAGCATAAGGTTAGCCTATGAAGAGTATTCTGATCCAATGGCTCTGAAAGCCAAAAGTGACAGCCTGAGCAACATTTAAGCATGATTTAAATAAAATCCAAACATTTTGGTAGCAAAACCTTGATTTAAAATACTGGAATTTGCTGGAATTTCACGTTACTTTGTATGTAAACCTTAGTCTGGAGTGAAAATGGGAGAAAGGGAGAAAAAGATTGGACAGACTGCAAAGGAAAAACTTGAACTTACTGCAGATTGGATTTAGACATGGCATCGTTTCTGGGAAGAAAAATAAGATAGTAGGGGGAGCTAATTTTCAGAAATATTACATCATATGTATTTAAGTGGTTCAGGTTTTTTGGAGAAGTGTTTGCAGTGGCCTAGCAGGTAGACACAGCCTGCGTCGCTACCCCATTTCCAGGCCTGAAGGTGCTGCAGGACCCACTGAGCCATGATCCCAGTGGGAGAGGAGGGGAAGCAGCAGCTGGGGGGGCTGGGTGAAGGGAAATTTGTACTTAGGTGTGCCTGTGAGATGGGGGGGGGGGGGGTGGTGGTGTCTGTGGTACTCCTGGCATCCTCCTTGATCTTAATAAAAGAAAGTCCTTGAGTGTCCTTTGAAGCATGGGAGAGTGTTGTTTGACAGATGGAAAACCCAATGAAGTATTTTCTCCATGTAAGTTATAAATTTGGAGAAGAACTATTTAAAGCACTGCAGAGACCAAAATGTGTTTCCTTAAAAATCTTTTAAACTCCTCTGAAAACTCTGCACCAAAAAAAGAGCTGGTGCTACTGGTATCAGGTATGTGCAAAGAAAATGGGAAGCTTTTCAAGGGAGTGGTGGGGTAGGTGTTGCTACAGTCCCAGAAATGCTCCACATCCGACACGAAAGTCTTAAGACTGACTGTGCCAAACAGCTCTACCAATAAAGGCTGCCTGAAAGAAAACCCAGCAGCATCACTGTGAAGTGATACTGAAAGTACTGGTTTTATTTCCATAATTTCTACTAATAAAATTAATTCAAATATTTAATTCACTTGCCAGTGTTATCTTTGTCTAAGGCCATCAGACAAGAGAATCCTCAGTGCCCTTCTTTAATGCAGCTACTTATTTCAAGATCAGTCCGAGATATATTAGTTTTGCATGATTTTATAGTCTGCTATTCTATATTTTTATAAATCACAACTCATACTGACAGGACCACTCACAGTATTAATTATTAGGTTTGCTTTTAGTCCTCATCTGTGATTTGTGCTTACCCTAACGCGTAAAGCATCAATTATCACGGAGCTATGCCAGGAAGTGTCAGTATGCATCAGCAGTGTGCCGGCCGCTGCCAGTTGCCAAAAGCTGCTTACATTTGCTGCAGCAGGAGGGTGGGGAGTGAAACAAACCTGGAGTTAACACAGAGTCAGCACCACTTTAAATAGAATTCAGCCATATTAGCGACATACTAACCTAGGGTGCCTTTTTTTAAAAAAAAAATAAATGTGTAATGTACCTCATGGTACAATTCTAATGAGCTACCTTTTCATTAAAAGTGATGAATGCAGATGCGTGGTAATGGTGACAGCGTTTTCAAATTCTTTTGGTTTGGAATGTCCCTACCAGTGGTCAGCTATGATTTACAGATTAGAGTTGATAACTACACAAATTCTGTATGCCAAATTCTGCTGCACAACCAAAGCAGCCATGTGGGGTGTCTAAACCCGCTATGTCAGAGCAAATCATCCTACAATAGGTATGGGTTAATACTGGAAGACAGTAACGAGTCAGACGTTTAGTTTATCGGACAAAGTTGTGTATCACTTTACAGCTAAGAACGTTTTGATGCTTGCATCTTCTAACCGTTTTAGGAGACGTCAGGGTATCAGACCCAGGATCCTGTTTCCTACCATAACTGTTAATCAAGGTAAAGAAGAAAAGCAGATGGGGCTATATTCTTGATGTTTTTCATTATTTTTATTGTTTAAAACAGGATATAGTTCTTGCTAAAGTATACATGAGGTGCCTGACCCTGAACACAGAAGTCTCATCTTTCTTGCCTAACACCGTGGGAGGAAGTCTCTGATTTTCAAATGTGCTTTTGGGCTAATTTCTGCCCACAGTTAAACGCACAAACACCTACTGATTTTATCCTGAATTTCATACATCAGTGGGGTACAATGTTGTCATAAAGGGTACAATTTACCTCTCTCTGTCTGTCTTAAGCCAGCTTCCTGAGATTACCTGCTTGAGATAACTTGCAAGTATATTTGCATATGACTTCTGTGGCCAATAACCAGTTGTTTTTCTCAAAACATTGCATATTACTTTCCCATCAAATTACTAGTAATGCTAAATGTTGGGCAATCTTACCAGGCAGAGGTACCAGCCCTGCCTGTGAGACAGGACTGGATTCTGGCTTTGATGTGTTATCTAAGTTTCCCAAAAGGGGAAGAAGCTCTGGGCTAGTGTGACGCTGGGAAGGCCAGCTCCCTGCTAGCTCTGCTCCCTGTCCTTCCTGTGCCGGGACAGAATCCTTCCTCTGGGTGCACCTTCCTTGTCTCGATGGGTCTCCCCTGGGCCCGGAGATGCAGGCTAGCTTGCAGCCGTGAGCCACATGGAGTGCAGATGCAGAACAGCTTCTGGTTTCCTCTTGGCTTTCTTTGCACAAGGAAAGCTCAATACAGTTGGGAAACCACTGATGTGTAGAAGTAGGGGTATGGGGCTTCAGAGTTAAGCTACTAAGCAGCTTCTCAGTATGGACTATGATACTCCCTGATCTGCTTTGTAGCTTTTGTCTGATTTTTCTGTTTACTGTAAACTCCAGGGAGATGTCTTTTATCACACGTGTACAGCGAGGCCTGAATCTCAGTTTGGGCCTTTCAATATTTCATATTAAAAATTCCTACCAATGACACAGATTTGTACTGGAACAGGTTGTGGCTGCCCCCTCCCTGGAAGTGTTTAAGACCAGGTTGGATGAGGCTTTGGGCAACGTGGTCTAGTGGAGGGTGTCCCTGCCCGTAGCAGGGGGGTTGGAACTAGATGATCTTTAAAGTCCCTTCCAACCCAAACCATTCTATGGTTCTATGATTCTATGATTCTCGACTATGAAATACTTGGGAATCACTAGCGCAATGTTCAGCAGCCCCAGGCTATTCCTTCTCTCATCAGGGTCAGAGCAGGGACTGGGACATAGATTAACTGTTGTAGTCAAGGAGCTGTAATTACATACAAACATAATTGTACATGACATTTTACTGCAAAAATGACATAGACAAATATTTCTACCAACAGTAACTGCTGACATCATCAGTGCAGCACACCACTTACTACGAGAACACACTGTGAGCAGGTAACAGTTCTCATCTAACTCTGATGCTCCCTAAAACGTAGCTTGCAAGCGGCAATCTCAATGCTTCTTCGCATTGAAACACAAGCAGAAAGTCTCCAAATGCAATATCAGCTCTTTGTACTCTTTACATCTGCAACTTGCCGCTCCTTAAATAAGCAGATGAGATCTGCCACTGTTGAACTTAATTGTACAGAAGGGAACTGTATTCTTGAGTCAAGAGTTATTGTATGACAGTGTCTAGTGGATTAATCTTCTGTTGGAGATAGACTAGAAATAAAATGTCTAATTCAGCTGCTTCAGTGTCTGGGTCTCACCTTAAAATGTCAAGCCAGCTAAGAATCTTGTACAAAACTTTGTCTTTCTGGAGACTCTGTTTAGCTAAACTTTTATAGTAGGTGCTAGTATTTGAGCCAAATTGCCTGCTGGCCCAAACTGCTGAGGCCTTTTTGACTTCAGGAGAACGACATTTCTTTACAAAGATAATTTGGCCTGCTGATTTTAAGGCTGGCATTGTATGAAAAAAACTGGGTAGAGTACATTCTTGCTTTGATGCAGGCTCAGACACACAATACTTAGTCATTTTAATAAGTTACCTGTGTTCACTGAGATCAGTGTTTACACAGGAATTTATATGGACAGCAAAACCCCAACGAGCTAATGTTTTACAAGATAAAAATATAACCCTATAACACAGAACTGATAGTAAAAGCATGTACAATATGCTTGCATAACAAAATAATGCTAGTGTCTTACCATAGATAACTAAGAGGCAATGCAAACAGGACACTGATATTAAAAGCTTAGTTGCAACAACTTGGGCTGGAATTAGATTGTAACTACTTTACAGGCAGCCTCACTTTTTAAGGTACTGATACCAAGTATATAGGAACTGAAATACAAAATCCTGTGCAGCACTTGGAGTAATGAGTGACCTGTTCATGGAAATCCCATCTTACTGGCATAAGTCAATGGGTGCCCCAAAGGTAAAATGTAGGGTACAACAAGGAAAATGGATATGAATCATTTATCCTGTGCTACTCACTCACTCATCATGTGGATCTCTGAGCTCTTACAGAGTTAAAACACAGGTGATGAAACTTTTCAAAAATAGGTCAATAACCATGCATTATATGCCTTAAGAAGTAAGTATACTTATCATTTTCTTTATGTTTGTGTTAGATAGTTAACTGAAAGCTCTTAGGCAAATAGTTTGATATTTATACCAATTTTCTCCCATGGCCACTGCCGTGGTTTAACCCAGCAGGCAGCTAGAACACCACCACAGCCGTTCGCTCACTCCCCCTTCTCCCAGTGGGATGGGGGAGAGAATTGAAAATGGAAAACAAACAAACTCGTGGGTTGAGATAAAGACAATTTAACAGGACAAAAAAGGAAGACGATAATAATAACGATAATAGAATATACAAAACAAGTGATGAACAGGACAATTGCTCACCACCCGAAGTTGATGCTTCGCAAGACCCTGAGCTGACCCAACTCCCAGCCCACCCCCCAGTTATATATGGAACATGACATCATATGTTGTGGAATATCCCTTTGGCCAGTTCGGGTCAGCTGCCCTGGCTGTGTCCCCTCCCAGCTTCTTTGGTGCCCCCACCTTGTTGTTGGCAGGGCAGTATGAGAAGCTGAAAAGTCCTTGGCTGCTTGGCAACAACTAAAACATCAGTATGTTATCAACATTATTCTCATCCAAAACACAGCACTACACCAGCTACTAGGAAGAAAATGAACTCTATCCCTACCGAAACCAGGACAATCACTTATTCTCCTACAAACATGCAGCTTTGCCACAAAGCTCCCTACTATCAGATCAAAACGATTTTCTTTAATTGGCCTGGGTCACAGTTTGAAATGTAGTGAGCGAGGGTAATGTTTTGAGCCTTCATCACTCTATATCCACTTTTTTCTTCTGTTTAATCCAATACAGCCTAGAATAAGTAAGTACATTTGAAACATATGAGTTTCTCATTCAAAACCTGCTGCTTCTAAGATATTTTCTAAACAGGAATGTATTAATTTGTTTTTAATGTTCTGGGAAGGGTTGTGTTTCTCATCCTTTTCCTTACATTCAACATAACAGAATGACTTTCAGGGCTGTGAGCTTTGGGGGTTATTTTTGCTCTTTTTGAAAACATTTCTGTTAAGGAAGTTCAAAAATAGTAGAGTAGCAAAAGGAAAACCAAAGTTAAGAAAATAGGAGGAATCCTCCCCAGCATCATTTACTACATTCACTAGCAATGGGCAAAGAATTAAAATTAAAAGTCCTTTGTCTCTCTTTGCAAAATAATTTCCCCATTTTCAGCCAGTTCTATTTAATACAGTTTGTAGCCTGGGAATTAGTCCAAAGGTTACAGTGAAGGACAAATCCCAATACATGCACAATATGATCTTTATTTATTAATAAAAGCTAATTAAGAGAAAATCAGGTACACAGTTTACTACCTGCAATATATTCCTTAAGAAATATGTATTCTTTCCTTGCAGGAATATAGACTTGAGAAGCTGCAGAAACCTGGTTTCATCTCACTACTACAATTCTAAATAAAGTAATTTCATCACTTCTGACAAGGATTTAAGTTGTTTGAATGGCACCTTTCCTACAAACCAATCTGAGGCTTAATTGAGCTTGCAGAGTGCACAGATTATCCTTCCAAATGAACAAGCCATTAGTGAAGTACAGTATGAGTGGGGCAAGAAAATTTTCCTGTTTCATTAGTAGACGATACAATTTTTTGTTGTCTGTCTCATGTACCCTAGGACAGTGCTAGCAGTGAACTTTGCCATGCTTCACCATAATATTCTGTTGATTTTTCCCCAGTTTGAATAAAGGATGTAGCTCTTTCCAGTTAGCAACTAATCCAGAAATTCAGGTTTCAGGAGCTTGAGATGATTGTTTCTTCTTTTTGCATGTCAAGACATTCAGCAGTGGTGAATAGGGCATAATTTCATTACAAGAATAGTACAAGGCATTAGTAAGCTTTGAAGTCTGTAAAAATTACACTTTCCAATAAAACTCTAAGTAGCTGGGGGTTTTTAATCCCAGAATATAGAAGAATCATTTGGTGATTAAGACACTTTCTTCTTATTCTAAGTCTTCTCATCAGCACAGATCATTGAAATTCTTTTATAATACTTCATTGAAATTTTGGGATCCACATCATATGCTTGGTAGGATTACATGTGTTTTACTCCCATAACAAAGGAGTAAAACTAGCAGGAACAAATCCCAAATCTTGATTAATCTTCTGATTCAGAAAGTTATAACTTAGTCTGTGCCTTTAAAGCCAGTAAAAAATACTGTGATCTGAGTCACTGATCTTCCCTTGCTCTTGTCTTGGGTTGAGATTTATTGCTTTTGCCTATGTTACCGGTGGATGGGGTACAGCTAACAGCCTGAAATAGATAACTGTTGCCTAATTTCTGCCTCACTTTCCCTTTGGCAATCAGAGGTGGAGGGGACATGAGTGAGGGCAGGCTGTGATTATGGGTTACTTTCTATTTTATGTCCAAATAAGTGATATAGCTGAAGGTAAACTGAGGAAAAAGGAGTTAGAATTATAGAATAATTTGGGTTGTAAGGGGCCTTAAAGAGTTCCACCCCCCTGCCATGGACAGGGACACCCTCCACTAGACCAGGTTGCCCAAAGCCCCATCCAACCTGGCCTTGAACACTTCCAGGGATGGGGCCTCCACAACTTCTCTGGGCAACCTGTTCTAGTGCCTCACCACCCTCACAGTGAAGATTTTTTTTCCTAATATCTAATCTAAATCTACCCTCCTTCAGCTTAAAGCCATTACTCCTTGTCCTAGCACTACGTGCCCTTGTAAACAGTTCCTCTCCAGCTTTCTGCAGGCCCCTGTATGTACCAGAAGGCTGCTAGAAGGTTAAGTGATATGAAGTTTACCCAATTCTCACTCCCCAGCCAGGAACATCAAAAAAGTAAATTTATATTAAAAAAACCCCAAAACAACCCACAACAAAAACCAAACCACATAGGTGAGTTTACTTAGGAATAGGCACTATAATGTATATGATTTTGAACAATAATTTCAGAAAGAAGATAATTTTGGAGTATTTGCAGTTTTCTGAAAACCATGCTCTTCTGTACATTTTCAGGTTTGTTCACTCAGCTCTGAGGACAAGAACTTTCCAGGAAGTTGACACTCCCCCGAGGAGGAGTCTAACAAGAAGAGCAATGACTCAGCCCTGTACCTCCACAAACACCGGCCACCATCATGTCACTCACATATTTATCACGTCAACGTTAGTCATGCGCTCGCCACATCAACATGTGTAATTGCAACACTTGGACTCCCCAAGAAGCAACCTGTCACACGGCGCCTGCCACAGCGGATTGCGTAAGACCGCACATTGCAAACGCCCGGCGCTGTGCAGTGGGCACAGAATTGTTCGGCGATTGCCAGGGCTGCAAAAACTGGCACGTACTTTTGGAAAGTCAAGACGCTGACACTGTGTTTGTGCTCCCCGGGCTTGTGCAACAGTGAAGTGGCCAAGAAGAGGCTATGATAACATAGGAGGATTTAAATAAAACAGCTTCTACCAACTGCATTTCATTTATGAAAAAGTAAGTTTTCTAGAAGAAAATCTTTTTAACAATATGCTTAAGAAGTAAATACATTTAAATAGCCAAATTCTGTAAAACTAAACCTTGCCTGATACAGCGAGGAAGTTTCTGTAGTATCTGACTTCCTTGCTTTGAAATGTGTAGTCAAAGTTTATTAACTTTTTCTTTAAAAGTCTAACTTCCATTATGAAATGTGTATTGAATTATTCATATTTTGTTTCTGGAGGAGTAGGAACTTTCAGTGTTTTCTACTACATTATTGTGTGGGTGGCAGAGAAAAAAGTGTTAAAGCAAAAAGGATAAATAATCCTTAAATATCCTAACTGTTTTATTTGGCTGGGCACAGCACTGGCCTTTAGCATAAACTGCTCAATTAAATTTGTGGAGGTGTTCAGAGTCTGTTTATGTCACCCTCTGATCTATTTGCTGGAGAGGAGTGATATTTTTGGAAACATCAACTTGGCATGTGTACAGAGGTGGGCAGGACAGCTAACAAAAACATCAGTTATACTAGGTTCTAGCTTCCGTATCAATTAAAAATATACAGAGGAATCTGAGGCTTCTTGTTCTGTTTGAATTGTAGGTGTATTTCAGTTTGAGTTTTGGCCAAAGTTTTGGATTTTCTGTAACAAAAGCCCAATCATTCCTATCCGAAGCTTGCAATCCTTACTATCATGCTGTGACATCAACAGTACCCATGACAGATTTTTCCTTCTGCTATCAGCTAAAACCATATAGAAAATGCCAGCCTGAATATAATACAAAAGCAGTAATAAATGTAGGGGGTTTTTTTGAGCTATAAGTGGAAAAACATTTGTGGGGTTTTTTTCCATCCCGGGAAGATTTTACAAAATTCTAGCCAAACATGACTTCCTTTCAAACAGAATCAAATCCTTTTGTGAACACCTGCAATGCCTTCTTACGGAGCAGTTGTCTCAAGTGTTCTTTACAACATGTCTCAGAAGCTCTCTGCATCCGCAGCCCTCCAATCCCTGACCCTTGCTATCCTCCATGGCATATATTTCTGTGGTTCATGTGTCCCTGACATAATATTATGCCAGTAATTGTACTGATGTTTTCTCTTTTAAAGCCAGGTTTTAATTTTCGGGTAAATACACAGCAAAAATGCTGATCATTGCACAATATCATGGTCTACAAAGGTCAGTCTACATTGACCCTATGTGACCTAATTTCCAAAAGCATCCTCAGTCACTTACATGTGTGGTCTGCTCAAGTGTAGTCATAAAGAGGAATTCTGTTTTATAGTATTATTTACGACTTAATATAGTAACATGCCTCAGCAACTCACAGTTCCATAAATGCTAAGACATTTCTGGCTCCAGTATTACTATCTTGTTTTTTTTAATAAAGGAGGAAGCACACATGCAGTGACTAAGGAAGGGATTAGGCCAAGGTCATACATGAAGTACATGTCAGCCAGTGTTAGATCATTTTCTAACTGAATAATATGTATTGTACAAGCATGGGGAACTGTAGTTGTTTTTGCAAGTTTCACACAATGCTTAGCGTGATTTTCTTCAAAGCAACTGTGACGGCCAAGAGCCATTACTTGTCACTTCAGTATGTGGCACTACTTGCCTTCCCCATCTGTCTGCACTAATCCACAGCAAAGTCCTTCTTCCTCAGTACGCTTAGGCCTAGCACTAAGCAAATGATAGCCACAGGCTGGAAATTGGGGGGTCTGAGCAAAACTTTGGTCATGGGAAAATTCAAATGAAAGCAAGTAATTCTGTAAAAATGACTGATGCAATTCTTATGTCTGTCTTATCTGCTAACTGTCCTCTTATTTGCTGGCGATGTCCTTCTCATTAAATATGAAGAGAGCGGTCACTTTTGAAGAGTTAGTCCTAGTCTGTGTCAGTGTGGTACAGAGAGGGAGTCTGAAAAAGTAACTTGAGGAGTGTCACCCACTGTGATATATTTCAGTGGAGTACTCTCTGACAACTGCCGAAAACAACCGGAATGCCCAGTCAGCACATGAATTGGAAAAAGTATTAATCAGACCATGAACATATATACTGTAAGAAGTATATAATCAATAAAGCAGGGATTATCTAGTCAGCAGATCATTTCTTCTTTTTCAGATTCACTCTGGGGAGAAGAAATCTTGTAATGAGGAACAAAAATCACTAGCAAATTCTTAAATATTACAAATGTATCACAATGAAAAAAAATCCTGATTCCTCAGTAAAGCTGTAATGCATGACTTGATACACTTCCTTTAATATGAAAAAAATTATAGGATATATCAAATTGAGCAATTAATGCAACAGGACATGGAAGTATTTATGTTTATCTATTCAGAAATGAATCTGTACAGCACTGAAAACTATGTCGTGTATTTTAAGTATTGTACTCCTACTTAATAGTATTTGAAATCCACGATTTGTATTCTTTGCATGTACAATACTTAAACTTTTGATTTTATTCCTAAGTCAATCTATATTTTGATAACCTCATCTTCTCCATGGATAACCATGTGTCTGTTCAAAGATACCTGAACCAGAAACTCCAGCCTATGTGAAAAAAGTGAAACATTTGATTTCAAAGTTTTTGGTCTTTATGATTGAAAATTAGCATTTGTTTTGGGTCTTCAGAAGAAATTCATGATGTTGCTTTAATTGAACCTCTCTTCACAATAAAAAGCAAAGGAAACTGTTGTAGCATCATGGAACAGGAATGAGGTCACTTAGCAGATACAGTTCTCCTAAGTTTGGCCTAATTCTGCTGCTGCTTCTGCACCAGTGAAAGTGAAAGAAGATCAAGCTTCTAAATTTAAAGACTGCAGACTCAGTCTTCCTACCACCTCATGTCCTTAACTTTAAGCATGTAAGAAGTCTTGCTGACCTCTGAAGGACAAGCATAGGCAAAGGATATACATGTAAATCTTGGCAGGGCTGGAACAAGTGGCCGTTAAGAGAGAGATAATACGGTAAGACAGAAAGGCTAAGCTGCCTTAGAAATCAGAAATAGAGACAAAGGAACTACTGTTCTTGTATTCTGAAAAAAAGCCCTACAGCAACTAAGAGAACACTTTCTAGAAGTGTTGTTACAACATCAAACGATAAAAATTTCTGCATTCGGCAAGTTTTAACCAAGCATGAGTGCTATTGCCTTTTTGTTCAGTGTGTAGTTTTAGCCTCCTAATTACAGGAAATGTCTATGAGGTAGGTAGGAGTGACATTCAAATGTACAATAATCTTATTTACCATACTTATATTAATAGGCTTAAATTCCTTAGAAAAACGCATGTCATCCAACAGAGAAGGAAATTACTTTGAAGATCCTTCGCTTTTAGTCACTTATTTTAAATTTATAGTAGTTTGCTACAAAGTCCTTTTAGTCCTTCATTTTAAATTTAGAACAGTTTGCTTCCTTTGTTTTTTGATCACTCACAAGTTAACTACACAGCATTTTAAGGCATGTGTGGCAGGCGGCTACTCCACTGCTAAACATGTCTCAGGCTACACGGTACAGTTGCAGTATCTCAAATTCACTACGGGATATGGGCAAGTTAAAACCTCTGCTCTGAAAGACCCATTACATTCGTTCACCATCACCCCGTTAATGGCAGTGCTGGAGGTGGATCAAAGTGTTTTCAAGAGGGGGCCCGGCAAGGCATAAGCCCCCCCTCCGGAAGTATAACTACTATATTGAAGTAAGTAACCTGAATATGGCATGAAATAAAATGACCTGTAACCATTAAAAAAAATTAAATCCCTATGCAGCCAGAGAAAGGCCACCCAAGGGGTCATGCTGGGCAGGCCTCGACTCCCACTCCGCGCCGTCAGAGGTGGCAGGGCGCCCTGGGGACGCGGGACCCCACGCCCAAGGCTGGCGCCCGGCCGAGAAGGCCCTTGCGGGGCCCGGGAGGGGGAGCCAGGCCCGAGGCTCCCCTCAGGCAAAGGGAGCCGAGCTGGAGCCCGGCACGGCGCGCCCCAGGGGAGCGCGGCCCCCGCGGCGCTTGGGTCGGTGGCTCCAGCCCCTCCAGAGGCAGGGACTGAAGCGCGGGCCCGGTCTTGCCCCGTGAAGCCGCCGGGCCTGCTGCTCCCGGCCCCTCTCGCCCCACAAGGCTGTCGGCCCCGGGAGGGTGGGGAGCCGCAGGCGCAGGCTGGAAGCCGGCAGCTGCTCTGCCAGCAGTGGCACGGAGAGGAGCGGAATCCGCCGCCGTGCAATGCCGGCAACGGTCCCCGCCTTCTGCAAGGCGGAAGGCGGCCCAGCCGCTCCCGCAGCGCCCCCAGCGGCCACTCGGCCGGTGCCGGCTCCTCCCCCCGAGGCCGCGGCGCGGCTTCCTTCCCCCTCCTCCCACCCAATCCCGTGCCGGGCGGAGCGCCATGGATGCCGCTGGCTGCCGCCTGCTGCGGCGCTCGGGCTGCCGCCTCCTCGTTTCTCCCCCTGTTTCCCCGCGGCGCTGAGGAGGGGTCGGCTCCGGCGAAGGGGCTCTGGGAGGCCGAGGTGAGTGGTGGGGGTGGGGAGGCTGCGCGGCCGCTTCAGCTGGCGCTGGGGAGACGGCGCCTTTCCTGAGCTGCCAGGCCGGGTCACCCTGTGAGGCCTGCGGCTCGTCAGGAACTCGAGCGTCGCTGCCCGGGCCTGGCGAGTCGGTGTCGGCGGGCCCGGAGGGAGCGGACTGGGAGGCTGGGCTGCGGACCGGGGCCCTGGACGTGGGGAGGCGACGGGTGCCCGAAAATCTCTGTGTGGGGGCTGAGGGGCAGAACGGGGCGGCGCTGCCGGGGAGCCCCTCACGTCGCCGGCTCCTGTGCGCGGGGGCGGCGAGGAGGGGAGAGGCGGTGCGAGGGCTCCCCTTCCCCGGGAGGCCGGCTGTGGGGAGGGGGCCCCAAATCCCCGTGCGCTGGCGTGGGGCCCGCCTGTGCGTGCGTGTGTGTAGGCCCGGGCGGTGGGGGGTGAGTTTAGCTGCGGCCTGGCCCCTTTTCTGGTGCGGTTCCCCTGGGAGCCCCAGCCTCTCGCCCTGCTCTGTTTTCTGCTCGGTGGTTCGTTTCCGTCTGGTTAGAACCCGTCTGGGGTGGAAGAACGGCAGGTGCTTGTGTTGAACTTAGCCCACTTTCACTGTCTTTCAGAATTTCCTTGTTTCTGTCGCCTTCACCCTTTCTTCTTCGTCGTGTCCCCCCCCGTCCCCCCCTCCCCAACTGAAGTTAATCATCTAGTGGCGTTAAGGAGACGTACTATACTTACAATACGATCCCACTTGTACTGGCTGAAAGTAGTTTTATTTAGTCTTGGAACAGGAAATACAGTCTGTAAACAGCACAGAGGATCATAGGCATTGTTTAAAGCACAGAACATGAATTTAGTAACATTTGAATTACTTTTTACAGTGAGACTTCAGCAATAACAGAAATGCGTATGAGGCAAGAAGTAATTGAGTGATCTGTAATGTCGTTATGGTCCTATATTATAAAAAAAATTATATCTGTCATACTTTTGTTTTGTCACAGTGAAACAGCACTGCTGATTCAGTGTCTTTTTCTCCATATAATACCTATTTCTGATTCCTTTTTGTAGAAGTGGCCTTGATGGAGTTATTTTTTAACTATTAACTCATTGGCAGCGAGTAAACAAGTAGGCAGACTTTGTCCAGATTGAGATTCTTCCACCTCCCCAAAATTGTGGGGACATTACCCAACATTTCATATTTAGCTTGTGAGTTTGGTACGCTAATTCTTTTTTTATAATCTATGTTTTAAAAAATAGTCAATTTTTTTCTCCTATGTTTAATTTGGACAGATTGGTTTGTGACCTTTGTTTTAGTTTTTATATGTAAATAGCAATGTTTGCTGTGTTCTTAGGCAAGGGGGATTGAGTTTGACTATTTGTTAGTAAAACACAAAGTAAAAAGAAAGAACATAGGTCAAAAATATCTCTTAACATTTTAAAGGGACTTTTTTGGTCTTCAGCTTGCATGTACAACTGTGGCATTATGCCAACAAATAATGTTGTTTTCCTTATATGTACAGGAATTATTTGAATTATTCACTGCATTTTTTTTAAAAGCTGTAAATTAGATACTTTATTTTTTCTAAAAAAACCTCAACAAACCCTTAACTCTTGAAAATGGAAGTGATTCTTAAATTGCCTTTTTTATCCTTTGACTTTAAAAGTTTATTTTTCTTATGGTCAAATGCTATTTTAAAAGATGAAGGATTAATAAAACTTTTGCAAAGAGTCTCCAAGTCTAGTGGTTTATCTCTTTTTTTGGTTTTTTTTTTTGTTTGTTTGTTTTGTGAGTTTGTATTTAAAATGTGATATTTGATGTCTCTCTATTTGAATCTTTAGTGAGGAGGTAATTAATCTTTCAGAAAGCTGAACGCTTTATAATAAAGCGATGTTAAAGGAAAGGGGATAGGCAAGACAGCCCTACTTGTCTCTGTTAGCTTTGAGAATATACAAAAGGGTTAAGCACAATTTTTCTTACTGAAGTTTTAATTTTGAGTTATCTTATAAATAAGAGTAGGCTCTAAGTCTTGCTTGATTGTCAGCTGGAACTAGAGATTTATTTCCAGTGAAACAGAACAAACTCATTACTGTTTACTCATGTATAAAGCTTGAAAAAAAAAAACACTGGTCAAATATGTGGACGTTTTCTTAATGTCATCCCAAAAATATGCTATGCGTTTTAGAGACAGCAAATCCAAAAAGTTTAAAGACAAGATTGTGATGATGATGATTTTTTTTTTTTTTTTTTTTTTACTTTCTAGGTTGAAACTGCAAAAGCCTGGGACTGGCTGAAGAGAGAGATAAATTGTGCTCAAGTTAGTCTGGCTTGAACAATTAAAGGATATTTTTGGTACTTTTTAATTTAAGTGGAGGCGGCTTTTTTTTTTTTTAAAAAAAAAAAAAAAAACCTAAACCCAAACCATGGCAGATGTGGACCCAGACACATTGCTGGAATGGCTGCAGATGGGACAGGGAGATGAAAGGGATATGCAGCTAATAGCACTGGAACAGCTATGCATGCTACTTCTGATGTCAGACAATGTGGATCGCTGTTTTGAAACGTAAGTAGTTTTGGCTTTTGTTTATGGAATGTTATTTTCCTCTCTCGGTAGTTGCATATAACATTTAACATTCCTAGAAACTTTCGGCCTTCAAAATGTTTTTACAGACTAAACTTGAGTGTAGATGACTGAAATCAAGAGTTTCTGTTAATGTTGTGTGAAGTACTGTTGCCTGATTAAAAATGTAGTGTGCTGTGAGTGATCTGCAGTGACTGTCCTGACACATGATCTGATTGTTTAATTAAAAGAAGTGTATTCAGAGTTACCATGTGGAAGTGTTAGGGGTTTTTTTTTGTTGGTTTGTGGGGTTTTTTTTAATTGTAGAGAAAACTTTTCTTTTATATTAATACTATAAAGATCACCTAGATACATTTAAGTATCCATACTCTTGCAACACTTTTCTCAAGACTTACAGAGCTCAGAAAAGGCTGCTCTATATCCAAACAAAAATCACAAATACTAGCGGCTGTTCGCACAACTATTTTGCCTCCTCTTTGAAGAATGTTGCTGGTTTTGCCACCCTGCATCTCAACTGCATTTCTATGCTTCGCGTAGCACAGTCACTGCTCTCTCTGTATTTCTCACGGCATAAAATGCTGATGTAACCACTTCTGTTACTTAATAGTGTTTCAGTGCATGTGTTACACTGCTTCCTGTGAGGGCTCACCAGTAGTATGGGAGGGAGGTAGCAGAAGTGTAAACAATCACAACCTTTAAATCTGACATCTCTTACATTATTTTGGTGTGTTTTCATATATACGTGTGTGTATGTATATGTTTCCCCAGTTCTTTTTTTGATGCTCTTGCATCTCTCCTCTTTTTCATCTGTTTTCATTACTCTCCTTTCTTTTGCATCTCAGAGTATGGTTAGTGTCTTTTCCTGCTTCTTAGGAGCATGGGTTTAGAAGTATTTAGAGAAGGTTGTTGTTTGTTACAGTGTTTAGTTTTGTAGCCTTGAAGAAGAGAACAGTTTTTGGGCCTATCTCTTAAAAGCTCTTCATCTTTCACAACTGCTTTTATTATAGAAAGTGTAAAATTCATACATCTCTAAAAATTAGGATTTGTAGTAGTTTTGTACACTACTTTAGAATTTGAAATTGCCTGTTCTTGGCCTTGACAAACTTGCAGGTAGCGTTTTGGCTTGAGACTCAGTGTAGGGAGATGCATTCCACTTCCCTGTCTGTCCCTTGTAGTACTGATACTGGTGAAGCACTGTTTTCAGCCTCAGAAGAACTGATTTACTGACTTCTTAATTTACTGCTGTAGAAAATAATTTGATAGTTAAGGATGAATTTTTGTGACAATTCTAGGTGAGCTTTCTGCTTCAGTATATTCAGTATAGAACAGAAGTTTGGGCATAAGCATTTGTAAGGATATCTTCTGCGTATTTGAGAATCAGGAAAGAAATGTCAACTTTTAAAATATAAACTAGTTGTGGGTTTTATGCATTTTATTTAGAACAGACTTTCATATCAGTGTAAATGAATTAAATAGTCCAAGTGCTTTTTTTTTTTTCTTAAAGTATAGGTAACAAATGCTCTGTTATTGCGGTGTTGTGGTTTTAAAATTAGTTTTTATGTCTGAGAGGAGAAGCATTTGAAATACCATTTGGCATTTTAACTTTTGTTTTGAGCCTTGGTATGATTTAATTTTACTGGTCTTCTAAGTTGTTGATATCTTTTGCTGTTGTAAGCTTCCCTCAAGGACAAACAGAAGAGAATAAATTGGGAAAAGGTTATCAAGGCTTCCTGCCTGTTCGAGTGATTTTACAGTAAAGTTAAAACTGCTGCTTTTAATTGGCACTGTGAATACACTGAAGATATGATTCCACAGTATTTGGTGAGCTGACATAGTAGCTCATTACCTTCAAAAGGGAGAGCTACTTCTTCTCATTTGTCACTCACCATTTTTATTCCTCCCAACCATATTCTTGGTTCATGCCAGCTTCAGGGCTTACTGGACTCCTGTAATTCACTAAAAGAGCAAGCTGCTCTTTAAACCCACTGAAGAAGCTGGCTAATTTTGTGCTGTTACAGTGAATTACAGCAGATTATAGAGTTGTCTGATGAGCACTGGAGGTGGAACTACATAACTGGAAATATGGGAGAGGCAGAAAAAGGTATACACTCTTCAGTGGATAACCTCTTAGTCTTGGGTGCCTGTGGTATCACAGCCTGAATTTCAAGGTGACTTTATTTTGAAACTCTGTAAGAAATAGACGATGTCTTGAAAAGTATTTCTAAAATCTTTCCAAATGACAGTTCAAGTAGCCAAAACTGTCATGTGCTGAGAGAGTGTAACTAAAATAATCATAGAATCATAGAATCATTTGGGTTGGAAGGAACATTGAAAGTAGTCTAGTTCCAACCCCCCTGCCATGGGCAGGGACACCCTCTGCTAGACCACGTTGCCCAAAGCCCCATAATCTTTGATAATATTTTAAAGTTGCTTTTCAGCAACGTTTTTAAATTGCTTGCCTAAATAGGAAACTTACCATGTGACAGAAGTGTTGCCAAACACATTTTTCAGAAACTAATTTTGAAAATGGTTTCAGTGTATGCCTGATTTATAATGTGAACATATTTTTCTGTTGGTAAGAAAACCAGCCTGTAGACTTTACAACATTTTTTCTTCTGTTAAGCAAGAAGAGCATTCCCAAATTTTTCTATGCTGTGCAGATGTTATTTCAAGATCTTGGAATTGTTTATTGCTATTGCTATTAATTATGTTGACTAAGAAAACTTTTCAAGAAAATTTTTCATCTGTGGAATTCAGCAATTGGAAGGTGGAATCCTAAAACAGTCACTTGGAGAATGAAGTGTGATGTTTTTCAGGGATCAGAGTGACTTTAATTATTTAGTATTGGTCCACTTTTACATAAGAAATTATTTGCTCTTATGACATAAGCTAAGAAAAAGCTCATCCTTTTAGTGAAGTACATCTGGTGATTAAAAGCTGTATATGGTGAGGACTGGCAAAGCTATGAAACAAAGGCATGAAAAGTATAGACCTGAATGCTCTGCATTTTCCCTAAAAGCATAACACTGTTTCCAGTCTGATTTCTTAAAGAGTTATGGGCGATGCACAGTCTCACTTAGCAAAGAAAGATCACAAACTTGGAGGAAAGGAGGAAAAAAAAGGCATTGAAATGATGGATTTAAAATCTTGTACTTCGTTATTGCAGTAAAGTAATAGGGATATTTTGCAAACATATTCTCAAGGAAATAGTATATTTTAAAGCTAATAATTTGTTTCTGTACAAGAGCAATGGATATTCAAATGAGAGTTTCAGATCAAATCAGAAAAACAGAAGTAGGCACAAATGGTGGTGGTGTATTTCGTAGTGTTCTGGCAGTGTCACAACAGATTGCGGGGTATGCAGCCAGTAACAGATAGTGGTGCCAAGTAATTGATGTTTCTTTACTTCTCCCCAGATTTACATATTACATCTGATTAAATTATTTTTAGTGTTACTCATACGTTAGCATTGCAGAAAGCAGCAGCATATTCATCTTCTGGTGATAATGAGTCACAGACACTGTTAGTCACTTAGCGTGAAGAATGGCTAACATTTTACCAGCAGCAAAAGCCACTAGCTTGAACTGCAGAAACTTAATGAGTGAGTAGAAATGGTTCTGTTAAGTAGTTGAATTGGAGTAAAATAGCTAAACTCGTTGTGATTATCAATGTTAGTCCCAAATTGTAGTTAAACTGTGTGCTATTAAGTCAACTTTAGCAGGAGTTTTAAGTATGCATTTTATATAAACATAATTGAAATTGTAATTTTTCAGTGATTAAATTGTTACAGATAATTTCAAAGATAATGTAGAGGCTGTCAGTTACAATCTCATGTTATTAATATAGCCCTCTTCCACATAGGTGTTTCAATTTATCCTTTTTGCCCTGATAGTTTCACTTTATTTTTGGTGAAATAAAATGAGAACTCCAGACCTGCACTTTCTGTTGCTATTTTCTTTCCCTATCTGCCAGAGTAAAAGTATTTAGTAAGGAAGATTTTAATTATTTTCCTTAATTACAAGGAAAACTTACAGAACAAGGCAGTAGTATAACAAGTAAAGTAAAACATGAGTAAAATCTTTTCCAGACTGAATATGTGAAATAGGCCTTGTTAATGCTTAGAAAGAGAAAGCGTATCTTCCCTTTCGGTTGTGCCCTAAGTCACCTCAGTGTATTTAGCATTAACAGATTTGGTCAGCAATGACTTATCAAGAGTTATCACCTTGCTTGAAAAATAAAAACAAAAATTTTACAAAAGGTCATAATTTAGGGTTCTAATGTGTAAAATGGAAATACTTTCCATTTATTTTTAGATCTTGTTTATTAATATACATTAAACCTTGTTCTCATATAGTAGTGAATACATACTTAGAACTCTACCTTGTATTTGCTAACATGTAATAACAAGTGTAAGAAGAAATACTAGTGAATCGAAGGCTGCGTTGATGTGAGCTAGTGGAACTGTGGTAGAATAATGTGGAACAGTTTAGCTTTACCTCCACCTGACCACTTAAAACTACAAGCTCCTGTGTTTATTAGGATTGTATAACTCCAGTAAATCAAAATGAGATTTACAAAGCTAATTTTTCTTGTAGAGATAAGAATAGGAATCCGAAGTGGTGGTTTTCAGGCCTATCTTTAAATTTTGGACTGACTTTAAAGCATCTTTGTAATTTAGACAGTGATGAAGTGCTCTTTAACAAATTTAACAATTGTGATAAAAGTAGCAGGCTGAGAGGGCAGTTCTAACCATATCAAGGTGGTTTCATGTTGTGTGTCCTAGAGATTTGCTTGTTTTGCTACTTTTAAGGAAAAAAAAAAGGCCATTATTACAGTTTTGTGCTGGAGTGCAGCCATGAGTAAATTAAGATAAGTATTTCTGTCAACAATAGACTGCAGTTTTCATTATTTCAAACCATACAAAGCATACGTTCTTTGTGAATTATTGGTTTGGATTAATGCAGACATCTCAATAATTGATTTTTTTTTAAAGCTTTACAGTGGCAAGACTCATGTGATTCCTACTGACTTTTTTGCCGTTTAATGAAGGCAGAAAGTGTGGCAGCAGTGAAATGACAGCACTGGAGTCATTCGCTCTGTGGACTCCCATTTAGTGGGATCTTCAGCATCCTATAGATCCTATAGAGTGCTTTTCTGAAATGGAAGTGGGGTGTGTGCTGTATTTTTCAGGGAGCTATCTTGTTACAGCATGATGTTTAGGACTATTTCTGATTTTTAAGGCTGGTTGTTGTTGCTGGGTGGTTGGGTTTTTTGCAATGGTAAGAGTTTTAACTTGCTAATGTCTTTCTGGTTGCTCTTTGTAAAATGGGAGGTATGGCCTCATTGTCATGGATCTTATGGAGATTAATTAGCCTTGTCTAGTCATTTTGATATAATAGTTACAAAGGCCGGAAGGGAAGATTAGGTCATCTAGATTGACATCCTGTCTTCTATCCTAGGCCCCTATAGTTTACCTGATTATTACTGAATTGAGCATCTTGTTTGATACAAGTATAATGTGTGGTTAATGCTTCTAGTAGGGCATCCTGCCTATTTTTACCCCCTGTTTTGCTATTTAATCTGCTGCCTAGTTGCTGTTGTTGTTAAAATGTGCTTGTCACACATTGGCCAGACTTCTGTATTCTGTGGTGGGCAGTCAGTGCACCTTTTCCGATTGAATTAAAAGCCAATACCATTGTTACTGTGAATGTGCTTGCATATAAGCATCTTGTCAGCTCCTGATCTTCCTTCCCCTCTCCAATTCTTAAATTTCCAAGTTTATTAGAAATATTGTCCAATGTTGCCTTCATCCATGCTGTTTATAGTAGTACATTTAACTGTTACCAGTTATACATCCCAAATTTAGTTAGATGTATCCAAAACATTGTACAGGAAGTGTGGTTTTACATATTTATCTTCAGAGTTGCTTTCCAGACTATGATTGCTTGCTTCTTAGACATGGCTTGATGTATTACCTAGACTAAGATCTGTAACTTGGCATTTGTGTGTGTTAAAGCACTTTTTGTTTAAATGAGCCCATACCTCTGAGTAGTCCAGACAATTCTGCTTAACTTAATACGCTGTCTTTGCCGCTACTTTCTAGTCTGTCATTTTTTCCATTGAAGTATCAGATGTATCATCCAGTACCATTTGTTTTGTTCAGGGCTTTGTGTGTGAGGTAAAATTGAAGTGATTCTTGTAAGTACCACACAAAAGAATTGCAGAATTTTAAGGCAGTGAATTAATGACCTTTCAAAACATTCCATCTCCTAATAGATTGGGGGAGATTAATAAAATAGGTGTTACAGGAATTTCAAATGGTGGGCTTCCTTTCTGGAATAACTCTGCTAGTTATTTTTTGTTTTAAATATCGGCCTCTTACAAAGGGGCTATATGCGAGGCATAGACAGAGTAGATGGTCAGTAGATTGGTAATGGAGAAGTACAAGTTTTCATGTTTAAATCTGTTCTCTTTTTGAGCAGAAGCTAGTGGGGAGATGTGCGTATTTAGGCACACTTAGAAAATCATGCTTTTTGTTTTAATTGCTTATTTTGTTTGGAAACGTTAAGAAATGTAATGTGTACTCAAACCGTTATCTGTTTGCACAATTGAGGTTCCTACTAGTGGAAATCGTAGGCAGAAATATCTGTAGTTTCAAGTTTTTTAATTTATTCAGCTATTGTGGACTAAGTTTCTGCAAAATATTTACAAAATGCTAGAGGTAGGAGAACAAACATGTGGAATTACTACCCTTAGGCATGGCATATCTTCTATAAAATACTGAAAAATGCAAAAGGCAGCCCAACACATCCGTTGTAAATTCAAAAGCAAAGCTAACAATTTATTTAGAAATTACCTATCCTGCAGAATTTGTTTCTTCTTGTGCATTTTTTCTGTTGTTTCATCTTACGCAACTGATATTTATTGAATATGTTAGCTGAGTACTTAGATGATGTGTTCCCTCCTAACAGTGAATTCTCAGAAGACGGTTCAACTGTTTGTCCTTCATTTAGCTAACAGGAAGTTTGAAAGTGTTTCTAAATGTCAAATTTGAATTCTAAATTTATTTTAATTTCTAATAATGCAGAGTTTCTGCTGGAATAGATACAAAATGGACTTGTTAATTCTCTATTATACTGGCCTGAGCTGTAATTGCAGTTGAGAATAGAGGTTCAGAGTTGTAAAAGTTTAATATTTTGTAATTGTGGTACAAGTTCCTAAATTAGCAGTTAAAGGGATGAGGAAGAAGCAACTAAAAATTAAAATCTAGCATGGTATCTCTAAAGGCTTATACATAAGTGGAAGTTTTCTTGCCTTTATTTGTTCTGTAACAGCATTGTAAGAAAACAGTGTATAATATGTTTTGGAAATGGGTCCAGAAGAATACATATAGGGAGCGCAGGTGTGCAGGCAGTTCTCTTGTGGATGATCTTGATTACTCTGTTGATGTTTTCTGGTTCATGTGTGGAAACAAAATGGTATTTCAGCAAAAGAAACAATGAGGGAAAGTCTGAGATCTGAGATTTCATTCCATAGAAAGACCTACAGAAAGGAAGAACAATCATTAATCAAAAATAAATTGGAATTACTATTGCTTTAAGAACAAATCATTTGTGTGGGATGTATGTTCTTTGAAACTTCAAAGTTGTGTGACACGTAAATATTTAACTAGTATATTTTTCCTCAAAAACAGTTACTAATGAGGTTTAAATTCAGCATCTTAATTTTTAGTTATTTAAAATTATTATATATTAAATACTTATTAAATAGTGTAGGCACATATAAATCCTTATTTTCCCACTTCTAACTGGTCTCGGCAGATGGTATGGATTACAGATCCAGCACAAGTGCTGGCAGGCAGCTGCGCTTGGTTTTTTGCCACAAGTCACATGTCTGGGAGCAGGCGCCCGAAGCCGAAGGCTTTGGCACAAGGCAGAGGGTCTGCATCAATCCAATCAAGCCGTACTCCGGAACTGAGTAACACATCCTAATGCTAGCAGTAGTTGTATTAACCATTTAGGGGTTGAAGTGGGGTTGTCTCTCCTCCCCCCGGCCTTTTGGGTTTTGCTTAAACACAACAGTAGTCTTTAAATTACCATTATTGTTGCTGTTTTCACTAAGGCTTTTAAGTGCATTGAGAATATAAAATATAATTACAGAAATGAGTTTACAGTGTCTATTTTTACTTTCTTGATTATCTTTTTGCACTGGCAAGATGTAAAAATCAGCTGAGTCACTTCATTTGAGTTTAAGAGCTTAGCACTGGAGGAGCTTACTGCTGTTGCTATTTAAGAATTTTGCATCCCTATGGATACTCCTGTTCCTAAAGAGGGGGCAGAGGGGAAGGAAAGATTGAGAAGTGTGTCAGCTGGAGTTACACTGATGATAATGCTGTAGTGATAGAATTATATTGATAAATTTCCCTAGCTGTTCTTGACATCAGTATGATTGTGATCTTTAGAAAATGTTTTTAGATAAATTACATTTTCTGCAGAGGAAGAATGTATATTAAAGAACTTTGTAAAGACCATGATTTAATAAATGTATTTTAACACTGAAAGAATGAATTATTTTTTTTTTTTAATAGAAATTGTACAGAATCAGCAGTTTTTAATGTTTAGTTCTTTTCTTGATGTCAGTACAGGGAACAGAGAATGCTCTGCTACTCTAATCTTAATGGATTAGAATATAAAGGGTAAATTTTGATACTGAACAGTACTTATTTGAGATCTTTTAAAAATGTGTCATTTACAAACCTGTCTCCCAGTAAGATCTTTGAAACATGGTGGGTGGAAGACTTGCAAGATAATAAGTAGCAGAAGCTCTTATCCTGGGAGTACAGGAATGAAGTTGGGTGGACATCTAGAACTGAGAGACTAAAGTAATTAGCAAGAGCTGTAGCATTGGTTGCAGAGTAACCTCATTAACTCACTGAAGTTGGTCTTTCACTAAGAAGTAGTACAGAGCAACCTCATTAATTTTCTAAGCTGGTCCCTAATCAATCTTCTTGAGATGACTCTTTTAAAGTACTTTAGGAAGTGCCCAATGTGATGTTAATATAGCTTCTTAGAAATTAAAATTAAAAATATTTTCCTTTAATTTTCATATTCATTAGAAATGTCTAAATAGAAATCTGAACTTTGGAGCTAACTTAGCTCCTGTTAACCATTATTTTGTAATTTGAAAGAATAAAAATTATTTAAAAACAGATTTTTTCTGTATTAAAACAAATTCACCACTATCTTTTTTTATTGTTTCACTGCAAGTAGGTCATTGTGAAATAGAGTGATTTCCACACATTCCCCAACTTTAAGGATACAGCAACAATGTGGGTTTTTTCTGTCATTATATATCTCAGAAAAGACATTGCTTCTTTTAGTTAATATATGGTCTAGATAAAAGCAACATGGTGAAACTGGTTTTGATATTGGGATGTTTTAAGTTTAGAAATTATGGACTTCGCTTTTTTTTTTCCTTCAGTGAGAGTTGAGGCTTGCAGTGATGAAAGGTTTATTTGTGCTCTTTTCTCGTGGAAATCAAAAGCATCATCTGTTAGTAGATGGAAGTGTACTGAAAGCTGAGTATCAGTTGCTGTCCTGTTGTATCAGTTCATTCAGCACTGTAGTTCTGCCCTCAGCCTCACTGCTGTCCCGGGAAGTTTTGGCAGCCTTGTTTTTCCCACGTGGACGGTTTTCTAAAGGCAAGTGCAATGTGTCCCCACTGTGGTAGAGGCATTACTCAAATGCTTTACTTCACTACCTGTCAAAGTACATTTTAGGTGTGAGCATAGTCTTAGTTGGAACAACATTAGGGTCCGTATTACTAAGGGGACCTAATTTGCTACAGCAAATACTTGAGACAGTTCTAGGTCCCTTTGATCTATTTTGGCCTTCCTAAGGAAGCTAGTAGGGATTTACCTTGCAATTAAGGCGTAATAGTGACACATGTATAACACGGCTTGTCTGACTCACTCTGGTTTCTACTGGTGTTGATTGTATTTGCTTACCTCATGCTTCATTAAAAGAGAGACTGGTCCTCAGAAAGTGCTCTTCTCAGGACCTGGATGCTAGAATTGCTTCCAGGTGAGCAGTGGATTTCTCTTTTCCTGTGCTGCCTTTGCTTATACAAGGTGCCTTTACTCAGGATTGGATCAAGTGAAAACTCAAGGACTACTTTGAAAGCTCATTTGCACAATTTTGAAGTGTAGAGACCATTCACTGTGTAAGGGCAAGACTTTCCCTTTTCTTAGGTATCAAGTGCCAGCACACGGAAATCTCAGTGGGGCTGTGGGACGGAAGGGAGTGGCATGCTTTGGACACCTGCTATACGGCTGTGACAGCATTGCATCCCATCTTCCATCATGTGCTGCTGTTCCCATCTACCCCTTCCAGTCCCTTCTCTGGCACTGCTCACACATGCATGTTCTTGTCCCTGAGACGCATAGAGCAGATGATCATAGTTTCAGCCACAAGAGACCCATATAATAGCTCAGTGCGGATATTGGGATTAGAGGGAGATCTCCGTTAACATAACTTGTGTACTTCTGTTTGTAACACAGTTATTCATAGAAAAGTAACCTACAGCATAATTACTGAAGTTCTTCAAAATGACAGCCGTACAATTTTACGCTGTAATTATTCCAGCAACCTGTGAGAAGAGTATGGCTGGAGCACTGGGAATGTGTTTGTCCGCCCTTCTTCTGTGCTATTACAGGCTCCATCATTGATCTAGACTGTGCGTGAGTGACAGAACTGGTTCTTTAGTTCCCTCGCTAGCAGGAACTTTAGGGACTGCTAAGGCCCAAGTAGACTTCAGCAGGCAAAATCGAGTTTATCTGTATGGCATGTGCGTGCTTATGAATATAATCTGTGTGCATCTTTTAAGAGTTCCTGTGTAACTTTTCTTCTCCACTGGAACGCTAGTTCGTGGTTTTCACCATGAAATAAACACAGCGATTTTTTTACTACAGAATGTTGAAGTTTGGGGGGTTTTTTGTTTGTATTGAGGATGTTTTGTGTGTTAATCCCTCTGTTTCAAACTGTAGCAATCCATGTGGTTTATCTAGTTGTGGAGTAAATTTGCTCTCTCTTTATTCAGCTGCTGCTCTTGATTTTACCAAATCTTCTAATGCCTGGACCAAATATTTTTGCAGAGGATGTATCAGTAATTATTACACAACCAAGGTCAAAGTTCTTTTGCGACCTTCAGTAAGCATAGCACTTTGTAGGTTGTATGTCTTCCTCTTGTTCTGAATATTAATGCTCTGAGTAAAGGAAAGTAGAGCATCATTCTTACCCGGTCATTTTGCATGCACATTTAGAGCTGCAATTCAGGCAGCAATTGTGGGCATAACGACAGCTGTGCAATTCATTCCTTTGATAGCTTTTGGGTGAAGCTGGAATAAAAAATTATCTTCCCTAGAAGCTTTCTATTAAAATAGCAGAAAATGCTGGTGATGGGTTAACTGACAGTAAACTGCTTTAAAAAAACTGGGAAGAAGTGGAATAAGGAAATCCAGTGTAATGATGTGATATGCTAAACAGTAAATCGTAGTTGTCAAAACTGCCAGGGTATCAAGATAAGATGTAATAAGGTGGGACAATTAGTTTGCATTCTCTTGTCTGATTCTGTCCTATTGTACAATTATCCTTTAGGTTTTCTAGGATGGAATCTGTTGTTTTGCAGCTGGTAGGGTAGGGAGATCCTGATCTGTGACAAGAAGCCCTCAGATGCTACAGTGTGACAAATACTAATGACTTATATGTCACAGGCAATAGATTAGGGGAAGCAGGTGCTAAACATTATTAGGAACTTTTCTGGGTAGGAGAAGACAATGCAGTGAGAAGTTCAGAGCTAGTCATGAGTGAGGCTCAGTCTTGATCTAATGTGTCTAATGATCACAAGACTGCAGTAAGTTAAGGTGGGAAGGAGGCAGTACTTTAAACTTGCAGGGTGTGTGCGTATGCATTCCTGCCTGATTGCTTATGTGATATTAATGAAGGCCAGTCAATTATATTTGTCCACAAGAAGCTCCTGCTACTGGATTATTTCGCTTGGTTCAGCACAGAAATTTACCATCTTATTCATCACAATCTGCATAATTGGAATACTGTTTAAATTCTAGGAAATAATTTACATATACTAATATGTGGGGTGTTTGGTTTGGGTTGATTTTTTTTTGATATTGTCTCAAAACAGAGTGAAACTCTATCTGAAGAGGCTTGGGCACAGCTTCTTGAAGGTGTATTTCAGAAATGCATACAAATATGACTTGATAATTGTTTTTTTCATAGAATTATAAAAAGTCTGTAGCTGACCAGAAAAGCTGTTATGTATGAGTGGTAAAGAACCTTGTATACTTGGCTGGCATAGTAAACGTATTTTTTTTTCCTGCTGATATCATTACAAGTTCAAAACATTAAACAACTGTGCTGCTTAGAACAAAGTATAGCAATGTATTGGTCTGAAATACAGAGCAGTGGACAAGGTAGCAGAGAGGTCCTGTTAGGCAAATTGATGTATTATGGACTGCATTAGCCAAATGTGTCTTTTGTATCTGAGAATACAACTGATGACTTTATTTTCAAAGTCAGTGTTGCTCTCTTCCTTTGGGGCTTGAAAAAACAAGTCGGATTTCTTGCCAGGTATGGCTTCTTTGAAAAAGTAGTAGCCGTATATAAGAGATTGTTAAGGCAGTGTTTATAAAGCAATAATAAAAATACTTTTTGACAGTCTCATTGGCAGAGACTCAGGGCTGATAGAATCCAGGTCTGTCTGGTTTGCTTTCTTCAGAGATACTTCAGACTTCTGCACGCATTTTATTGCCTGGTATGACTTTAGGAATAACAACTTAATTACTGTAGTGTGTGGAACTTGAACCAAATTGTTTGAGTTGAGAGACACATGAGGGGGAAGAAGATGATACAACTGTACGTATTGTGTGCTAAAATAATAAGCAGCAGCTCTTACTTGCTGGTTTGGAGACTAAGACAAAAATTCCGGTTTGATTTTTTTTTTTGCCATGTTCCTGATAACAATGTCTGAGAAAAATGAAGTTTACACTTCTATTACTTCTAAATTTGCATGAGCTGTAACAACAGCTGTAACATGAGCTTTATAGTGTCTTTGCATGTATTGTTATATGACTGCCTCTTTGTAAACCATCCTAGTTTTAACCTTTTTTACTACGCATTTTTCTGTTACACATTGATTACATGATTTGTTAGATTAGTTTGTAGTTGGCCCAGAGCATTCAATTAGAAGACTAGACTTTTTTCATTGTTAGGTAACAGACTACTGTTTAAAATTATTTAATGAGTTCTGCATTGAAATACAATTAATTAACTTTTAAAAAGAAAATATTAACTATAATATGCATCACAAATGTTTAGTTTGCAGTAAATTAGTGTGTACTGGAGCGGATAGTCTGTAAAATTTCATGCCACGGAGCCAGTGTGTTTTGTTCTGTTTTATTTTCAAGTCTATGATTTCATGTGTGTTGCTGCTTGTTTTGCTGCAGGAAAATGGAGGGGAAAAAAGAATTAGCACTTAAATTAAAGCTTCAGTGTTGCTTCTTCCCCCCCTCCTTTTTTTCTCTTCAGTCTTCATTATTATCCTTCATAAATCTTTATAAAGTGTTTCTGTGGTGTAATCTAGCTGTCAACTTCCTGGTTACTAGCAATATCCAACAAAACTAAAACAAACAAACAAAAACCCACCCCAAAACCCCCGAACTGAACTGTTAAATGAAACAAACATCAAGTACATAAGAGCTCAGAGGTTGAAGTAGCTTGAAATAATTTTCTGTGAAAACTCTTGTTAAAATTAGATCAGTTGCTATTTGCAGAAAGGATAAATAATTTATTTTTTCAGAACAAGTGAAGTTCTTATTATTGCTGCTTTTATAGGAATTCAATGTGCATTAGCATAGTCTACAAAATTAGTTGAAGTCTGGGTAGCTTTTTATTTTGAGAGCTAAGTAACTCCCATAGGTTAAGTGTATGACAACTCTACATGTTTCTTCCTGAAACCTTATGATACAACTTGGTTTCCTTATTGGAGGAAGGGAAATCATTCCTCTAAGTCAGAAAACAAATGTCCTGACAGCAAGTGGAGGTTGTTATTTGCCTCCTAATTGAAAAAGTATGGTCTATGACTAATGTAGCTAGAGGTTCTGGCAAAAAGTAATTTAAAAAAAAATAAATCCTTAAGTTTTTGCCAGTGAGCTGTGCTCTTTTAAGAGCATTGCTGATGCAGCACACTGGCATTTGTGTGCTGACAAAGAATTGGATATAAATGATAGGCTCTTAGTAACTTTGTATTTTTGCTGTATCTGCTCGGTCATTGAATCTCATGGACAGGTGTTCCACAGAATCACAGCATGGTGGGGGTTGGAAGGGACCTCTGGAGACCATCTGGTCCAACTCCCCTGCTAAAGCAGGATCACCTGGAGCAGGTTGCACAGGATCATCCCCAGGCAGGTTTTGAATATCTCCAGAGAAGGAGACTCCACAACCTCTCTGGGCAGCCTGTTCCAGTGCTCTGTCACCCTCAAAGAAGTTTTTCCTCATGTTCAGGTGGAACTTCAGTTTGTGCCCATTGCCCCTTGTCCTGTCGCTGCACACCATTGAAAAGAATACAGCCCCATCCTCTTGACACCCACCCTTTGGGTATTTGTAAGTGTTGATGAGATCCCCTCTGTCTTCTCTTCTCCAGGCTGAACAGACCCAGCTCTCTCAGCCTTTCCTCATAGGAGAAATACTTCAGGCCCCTAATAATTTTTGTAGCCCTCCGCTAGACTGTCTCCTGTAGTTCCTTGTCTTTCATGAACTGGGGAGCCCCAAACTGGACACAGTTTTAAGGACAAGAACAGATTTCTTCCAAATTTTTAAATTTCCAATTTCAAGAAAAAATTAGCCAGGTTCCATTGTGCTGTATGTTTTTATAAACTGTTAAGTCATAGAATAAAAGTAAATGGTAGATTTGCTAAGTATTGTTTTTAACTCCCTGCAAAAATCTAGAGGGTTTTTCTGCTGCTGTCTTTGGAAATCTAAGAAAAATGGTTTAATACTGCTTGCTAGTATTACAATGGAGACAGCAGACTTCCTTGCCTTCTACTTGGTTATATATGTGTGGTATGGACTGCGTATAGGCTAATAAAAGTACTAAATATGTGATTTAGCTTTATCAAAGCATCTCTTATTAATTTATGTCATTAAGGATCATTGGGTAATATATTTATTTGTCAGGCAGTATTATTTAATTACTTCATAAAGCATGGCTGAATCTTCAAGGAAACTATTAGCATTTTGCTGTCCCAGGATTCAGTGCCTTTGTGTGAATCACTATGCATACCAGATGGGATACTGAATGACCTCTGGGTTAGTCTTCAGAATGATTCATCAGCAAGTACTTCGCCTGTCTTCCAGAGCAAAAAGCATGCTATTTATTTTTGTTCTTTCTCTTTGGATTTAGAAAAATTTTAGGTAGACCAAAACCCTACTTTAAGAAAAAACTTCAATATTTGCCTTCTGTAGGTTTAGTTCTGATCTCTTACATCTAGGGATGGGGTATCCAGTTATTTTGACTACTGTCACAGCATATATTACCTTCACTTAATTCACCACCACCACCACCTTGGAAATCTTGTACCGCTGCAATGAATAATCATTATATTAAGTTATTTATTGTTGACTAAGTATGCTATTGGAAGATAAATTGTCTTATGGCATAGCTCCATGTCTTAGAGCTTTTGATCCAAATCAGTCTTAACCACAACTGCCATAATAGTGAAAAGCATTGTTATGACCATCCATTTTCGTTTGTATCCTATTATGTCAGAAGGACAGGAGGAGGACTGTTGGTTGCTTATCTTGTTATAAAGTTGTGGGGATGTTCTTGACTATCCTTGCATATGGAAATGAGGCTACCGATAAAGAGGACAGCCAGAGGCTACCAAGGCATGGATACAAAGAGAAAACGCAATAGAAGCAAGCTCAATGAATTAAATATGTTCTCAGTGTGGATAGGGAAAAAGAATGAGGTGGGGTGGGGAGTGAACTGAAGTAGGATAAAAAAGCAGGTGAGAATGTTTATACCATAGGGAAGTAGGACTACTCATAGAATTAAATTCCATAGCAAAACCAAAATCTTTAACCTTTACATTGAACAAAATATTTCATGGTGAAGTAGCTATTTATCATCATGAACCTTGAAGCTCTGTTAAGAAAAAAATGCGTTCTATTTGGTGATGTGAGATTAATTCCTAAAATGATTTCCCAAGGGGATAAATTTTTCCCTGTATGATTTTAAAATTTCAAGAAATTTTTTTTCTGCTAGGTTCCTCCCTTAATACAGCATCTTTTTGGATTCCTGATTTGACTTTTAGGGTGTGTAGGAGATGCCTCCATCGTAGCATTCTAAATGAATGCTCTGAACCAACTGTAAACTAATTGAGCAAATCATGCCAGCATGAAAAGCATTAATCTGTTAATGTGAAAGTGTATGACATTACTTAATGGAGAGAAATGTAATAATGTTTTGTTACTTTTTTTTTCCCTGCAGATGCCCTCCTCGAACTTTTTTACCAGCACTGTGCAAAATTTTTCTCGATGAAAGTGCTCCAGACAATGTATTAGAAGTAACAGCTCGTGCCATAACGTATTATCTGGATGTATCAGCAGAATGCACCCGTAGGATTGTGGGAGTGGATGGAGCTATCAAGGCACTTTGTAATCGTTTAGTAGTTGTTGAACTTAACAACAGAACCAGCAGAGATTTGGCTGAGCAGTGTGTGAAGGTGTGTATTCTGAAGAACCTTCTGTTTTTAATAAGGAGCTGGAAAATTTGCTGTTTCTGAAGAGCTTCCTCATATTGTAATCCTATTTATTGTATGAAAATGTGAAGCAAAAACATAGAATATGATAAAAGCGTACATGTCAGCAATGCTGCTTATCTTTACTGTCAGTCTGGTGCTCTTCAAAGCTGAGATTCCTTTAAAAAAAAAAGTATAGAAAAAGAAATTACATTAGAGAAAGTTTTCCTGTTTATCTTACATGACTAGAATGCTAAGGGCTGATTTTATGCTAAAAAGGGAATGAAGAATTGCTCCAGATATAGATAAATTACCTGCTGTAAAAAAAAATAAAATTGTTTACTGTCTGCTTGATAGCACTAGATGCAGCTTCTCTGCACCTTTGTGAAGTTTTCAGAAAAACTTACAAGACCCTTCAGATCTCTTGTTTAAAGCATAACTCCTGTCCACATGATAGCATATAGTTTGAGTTCCTGATTACTATGGCATCAGACTTGATGCATGTATTTCCTATTTACTTGTTCTTTTCTACTCAAAAATACATCACTGAAGTATAGGAGTAACAGTACTCTTGGAAGTTTCAGAGCTCTTAGTTGTGTGTTATCCAAAGACAGTTCTCCCAGGTAAAGATACTATTGTCTAGCTGTCTGTCATGAAGACTTGTTATGACTATGCTGTTGGGGGATGTTTTTGTATTTGCTCCTGTATTTTTGAATTAATTACTAGAGTACCGGAGGCTTTGGCCCTTTCTGGGTGTTGAGAAAGAGGGGGTTTTTTTGTTCTGTTTTGTTTTCTTAAGCAGTTCTGTAGATGGATATAAACAAATAACTGACTTTTTATGTGTACTTCATTCTAATTAAACTTAATTTTGTCATAGGTGTTAGAATTAATCTGTACCCGTGAGTCCGGAGCTGTGTTTGAAGCTGGAGGGTTGAATTGTGTTCTGACATTCATTCGTGACAGCGGACACCTTGTTCATAAAGATACTTTGCATTCAGCTATGGCTGTAGTATCCAGACTCTGTGGCAAAATGGAACCTCAGGATTCTTCATTAGAGATCTGTGTGGAATCACTGTCTAGTTTATTAAAACACGAAGACCATCAGGTAATGTAATAGTTGGCTCAATATGCTGTGAATTTAACTTCCATTATGTTTAATAAATGAATGGCTAGGTATTTTTATATAGCCTCCACAACTACATGTTTACACAGTAGTTGTTTATATTTGGATATTACAATAGTTTCCTTTACAGTTCTGATGACAGGAGGATAAAAATACTGCTTAGCGTTTGAGTTCAAGCACTGTTGTGTGAATATGATCTTATTTAACCTCTGAAAACTTTATTGAAAAATATCCTGTAACTTTTTTCAGTGCATTTTGAAATACTTTCTGAAGTAATTATTGTTCTATGTCTGCACCTCAGTCACTATAAAATTGAGCATAAATGAGACAAAAATCATTGTTCTATATCTGCACCTCAGTTGCTATTAAATTGAGCATAAAAAAAGGACAAAAATCAATTTGGTTTGTTTTTCTTTTGCTAAACTAAGAGAAGCAATAAAAACATCCACAATCAATGCTAAAATATTACATTGCAAGCCAGCTTGAATGGTACTACTATAGATGCAGCACCACTTCTTTATTGCAGTTTTATTAACTTGAGATGAAGTAGTCCTTGTAAAATTTAGAAAATGAATTCTAGAGGTGTTATCTGCCTACTAGTAGAATCCTTTTTTTTGTATGTCATATTAATGCTTTGTAATAGCTATTTAGCCAAATACTTGGAGTACCCTGGCGCGGCTTCTTGTCCATACCATTCTCAGTCCCCACTTCCCCCCCCACCTCTGTCCTCATTCCTTTCTCTACATCCCCGCTCACTCCCTAGTCTGATTTATTAAGTACATCGTATTTGGGAGACTAAATCTTTTTGCCTGTGAGCTAAGTTTTTGATATGTTTTTAGATCTTCTTGTAAGACCCAGTTGGCAGGGGACTGTCACACTAGCCATTTCAGAGCAAGCTACTGTGTTTTTTAGACACTATGTAACTTTATTAATGCACTGATTGTCTCGGACACGTTAATTCTGAAATTTAGACCATAAGTCTGTAGTATTTTAACTGTTTCCCAATTTATAATGCATTTGAAAAAGCAATTGCTGGGGCTGTTGGAGATCTGAATGAGAGTTCAAATTAACTTAATCTTTTAGTAGTTAAGCTTTAAGATAACTGTACTTGAGATTGGAGTAATGCAGATGATAGTAAGTAAATCTGTACCGGTATCCTTGAGAAACATGTTTTGTGTGAAACAAAATTTCAGGATTTACATTCAGTCTTGATGTGTATTATGGATTTGCCCAGTAACTTCCTTTGTAAAGTTTTGTTGTTCCCTCCCTTTTACACTGATGGATTTGGTCACTTTTTGTGTGGGCTGATGTTAGTAGCATCACTTGAGGGAAGAGTACAGACCAGATCAATGTGGCCCCAAGAACAGTTTATCTATACGTTTGGTTTTTTAACCTTTCTATTAAGCTTGCAGTTTGTGAGAAGAAATGTACATACCTTCCACAGTATTCTTTTGTTTTGTAAGCTGATGCCACTAATGCAGTGTGTTAAATAAGCTGAACCTTTCTTGTGTATTTCTGACAGACCTGGTAAAAATCCATAAAGTATATACAGGCTACATAAAGACTGGCAGAATTGTTTATCCATTGTGCTGGCAAAGTGCTGGAGCAAAATGCCAGAGGACATGAGTAGTGACCATTACAAGTTAAAGAAAAAATCCCTTGCAAAATAGTCCAGACAAATCAGAATGCTTGGTATGCGGGGACCATGCCAGAATTTTAGCATGCTTTGCATTTATTCAGGGTAAACTTTGATTTTCAAGCCCTTGCAAACTTAATGGAGATCTAAGATTTTAAATTTTCATGAAGTCTGGCTAGTGCTCTAATCTTGTTCTGTGTGTTGATGAGTAACTATCTTTAAGCTCATGGTATGTGATAGCTGACAATCATTTTGAAAATGGGCTGCGCTAAAAGTTGATGACTTTTTAGGGAGTAAGAACTGTAGTAATTTAGAGTTTGATAAAGAGTAGGTATTGTTGAATTTTTTGTGGGGTGTGGTTTGTTTTTTGGTTTTTTTTTTTTACTATTTCTTGATGCCAGTCTGGTTTGCTGCTGCTCATCTGTGAAGGCAAATGTGCCAGAGGCTACTCATCTTGATATGCCTATGCAAACCTCCTGATCTGAAAGATGGAGGCACTTTTAGTGTATAGATGAGAGAGGCAAAACCTCCCTTTTCAACACTGACATGAAAAGAAGTTGGATCCTTTCCTGGGCAGTGGCCAGCAGTATTTTTTTTGCCATATTGTTAAGAGGATCATCAGTAAGCCTTGTTTCTATAGTGTCACTGTTGTGTGGGTTTGGTTTTTTGGGTTTTTTTTTTTTTTGTATAGTGACAAACTTAAATTTTGGAGTTTGTATTTTATTGTCACAAAAATACTTGCATATCGCTGGGTCAGAGGTGCTCAGTGAACAATCTGGATTATCTAAGAGTAAAATCTACTTTTCCCACTTTGTCCTAGCTTTAGGCTTGGTCCAACTGAAAAATTTCTTTTACTTATAAAAAGTACGTAGACGTTTAAATCCAACTTTAATTATCAAACTTCACTGTCAATTTAATACTTTGGGAGTTCTGAGTTGGTGCCTCAGCTAATGACTTGTTTGATAGCATTTTAATAGAAAGCACCAAATTAATACAACATACTGTAATACTAGCATACTATTGATTATAAATATCAAATAATAACATATTACAATGTTTTATATTCTATTAAGTATAGAAAATAAAACTGCAAAGAAATTATTAGATTGTCTTCATTGCTCTTTGAGGAACAAATTTGAAATTCAGTAAATGTGTGAAAGTTAGGAATGCTTCATAGTGCATTTTCTAGGTATTTTGGTGGGTTTTTTTGGTTTTTGAGTTGTTTTTTTTTAAGTTTTGTTATTAGAAAGCTGCTTTACCAGTTTCTACCATCAGAACAACCAGAAGGTGAAGCACACTGTATTTCAATACCAAGCTGTGGGTTGCTTTTATTTTTTTCAAACTGAATTACCAGAACGGACAGTTGCTAGTGGGGATTATAAATAGTTGTGTTTCCTGTAAGAACAATATCTATAAAAACCCCCTGTTTTTAAAATGTACTTCCAGTATCTATTAATTTGGCAATTTGATTATTAAATGTGTTTTTCTAGTTTGGTTTGGTGCTTTGCTGATACAGTTAAGGAAATGCTCACAATGCTGAAATTTAAACAAAGATTTCTATATATCATCAACAGAGAGAAAGGAGGGAAAAAAGAAACCCAACAGCAACACAGTCCTTCAGTGAGCAGTTCAAAGCACTGCTGGTTTCCGACTCCCAAGTTTCTGGGTTAAAAAGCCTGTCTCCTCCATTCATTGATTTCGAAGGGAACCTGGGGAAATCAGCTGCTTCTATGTGTCCTGTATTCTTATGAATATCCCCTAAGCATCTTCCCATCTTAAGTAACAGATTTTTTTCATGTTTTCTCTTGCACTTCTTAGGTTTCAGATGGAGCCCTAAGATGCTTTGCTTCATTAGCTGACAGATTCACACGGCGTGGAGTTGACCCAGCCCCATTAGCTAAGCACGGATTAACTGAGGAGTTGCTATCTCGCATGGCAGCTGCTGGTGGGACAGTATCAGGACCATCTTCAGCTTGTAAACCTGGACGGAGTAGCACTGGTGCACCATCTACAGCTGCAGACTCTAAATTAAGTAATCAGGTGTCAACTATTGTAAGCCTGTTGTCAACCCTGTGTAGAGGCTCTCCAGTAGTAACACATGTAAGAAATCCTTTTACACTACAGCTTTTTGTTCTCAGAGTTTTTCCCTTCCTGTACTTCAATATTTGCAAGATTTGTGTTGCTATTTTATATACAGATATATAGATTTATTATTTTTTTTATACACACACACACACACGTGTGGGTTATTGATAAAGAGGGGAAAAAAGGAAACATTTCATATGGAAATGAAACCCAATTCTGATAGTATTTTCTAAAGCCCTGTATATTTTTTATTGTTCAGACTTTTAATTATTTCCAGGATCTCCTAAGATCTGAACTTCCAGATTCTATAGAAAGTGCGTTGCAGGGTGATGAGAGATGTGTACTGGATACGATGCGGTTAGTAGATCTTCTTTTGGTGCTACTGTTCGAAGGGAGAAAAGCCCTGCCAAAATCCAGTGCTGGATCTACAGGCAGAATCCCAGGATTGCGAAGGCTGGATAGTTCTGGGGAACGTTCTCATCGGCAGCTGATAGATTGCATCCGCAGTAAGGATACTGATGCACTAATAGATGCTATTGACACAGGAGGTAAGCAAAATACTCTGAAAAAGAGAATGAAATAAATAAAGTATCTTTTTTATTTTTATAATCTGTGGTGTCATAACAAATACTTAGGTAGTACCTTGAAATTCTTTATATACAAGTTCACTTATTTTGTTAAATATACAACAGGTCTTGTTAGTAATAATTCTTATGCTACTTTTTTTTTTAATTGCAATTAAGGGCATAAATGCTTTCCTGGAATTATTGAGTATGCTTCATTTTTTTTTTTTTTTTTTTTAAGACCTGCCTCTTATTTAGAGAACAATGAAGTTTAATTTATAGTTCTAGGAGCTTTAACTATTTTAATTAATTGTATCTTTCAGCTTTTGAAGTAAATTTTATGGATGATGTAGGACAAACTCTTTTAAACTGGGCCTCAGCTTTTGGAACTCAGGAAATGGTAAATTAGTTTTACAGAGTTTTAAAAACTCAGATTATTTATGTAAAGAAAGAAATAAAACCCCTGTTTTCTATTTTCTTGTTTAACAGGTAGAATTTCTCTGTGAAAGGGGTGCTGATGTTAACAGAGGTCAGAGGTCATCCTCATTACATTACGCAGCATGTTTTGGAAGACCTCAGGTAGCAAAGGTACGATTTAAACCTGATACTTTTAGAAAGTCTTACATACTATTTTTGCCTTGTTCTGTACAAAATGTCTTTGATGCAATATGTTTAACATGTGCACTGTCAAATAGTCACCCGTTCCTTGCAGTGTTTATCAAAACACAAATTTTTTGTTACGATAGGGCAGTAATATGAACAAAAGTAGTTTATATTAGCTCTACAGATATAAAAAGCATGTAAGGTTCTAACTTTGCTTACGAGCCTGAGAAAAGTGTAGGAAAGATGTATGAAAAACACATTGGCTACTTTGGAAGAAGGAATCTTAATGGTTTTTTCATATTTAAAAATACTTGTTCTCAGACACTCTTACGACATGGTGCAAACCCTGATTTGAGAGATGAAGATGGGAAAACTCCTTTAGACAAAGCTCGCGAAAGGGGGCACAGTGAAGTAGTAGCTATTCTTCAGTCTCCAGGTGAGTGCAGTCTTTAATTCCATGGCCTTGCTAGTGGAAATGCTTATTATGTTAAGTCAATTAGAGTTTTACTCTATTAGTAAATTTTTTTTTTTAAAAAATACAGTATTTTGTGACCGACCTTCCTTAACCTGCAAAGTACATATAAAAACCTTAATGTTTTAGATGTTCTTAAGGGATGGAGATTCCTGAAGAAACTGCTGAGTGGGTATGACCAATGCCAGTGGCTCTGCTCTTCATCTGTGGAATGGGGCTAGGCTGGGATTTTGCTGTGGGTTCAGAGGATGCCAGCCTTGGTAGCTTCTCTGGCATCCTTTCTTTCGAGGTGGAAACTGCACCTTACCTGTTCATGAGGCTTTTGTAGCACTGAAGCCACAGGTGGTTATGTGTTCAAATTTAGTTCGGTTTAGGGACTTTGAGCTTCTCCTATGAGCAGTCTTTGGTTGTACTTGTTATCAAACAGTTTTCTTCAAGAAAACTGCATTTTATGTTTTTAGGAATGCGTATTCCTGTTCAGGTACTCCGATGTTAATAAAGAAACCCCTTACATTTATTTGAAGGAGTTTTTTGGTTGGTTGGGTTTTGCCATTGAACATTTTGGGGAAAAAAAATATTTTCCAGGGGACTGGATGTGTCCTGTTAACAAAGGAGATGAGAAGAAAAAGAAAGATGCAAACAAGGATGAGGAAGAATGTAATGAACCCAAAGGAGATCCAGAAATGGCACCCATATACTTGAAAAGATTATTGCCTGTGTTTGCACAAACATTTCAACAAACTATGTTGCCTTCGATAAGGTAATAATTGTGATAGACAATTTCCCTGCATATTTTGATTTTTTTTTAATATGCTCTGTTAAAAAAGCCAAGGTGGACTTTTTTTTTTCAGTAAACAAATATAATATCTAAAAGTTTAAGTAATGCAAATGAAACTTAAACATATTTCTGTTTGAATAGAAGTGGTGATTTGAAAAGTGTTGCAAGTCTGATTTTTACTTAGTTTTTTAAGTAGCATTTTTTCCTTTCTGGGGAAGTAGTGTCTTGGAAAAATATGGTTAGTTAGTCAGAAGTGGGAGAGAGAAGCATACTCTTGACTATAGTAGCATAATGAAAGAAGATTATGTTCATATGGTACCTTGTATAGACTGTGTATACTGTGTATTTGGTTACAGCTGTTTGTAGCCACTATAATGAAGATACTAATTTAGAAGAGGAAAACTAATGAAGTGGTATTCATTGGAAAATCAGAAAGACTGGAAAAAGCTCTTTTAGAAGGTTTTAGAAGACTTCTTAACAGCTTAAGTGTTAATCAACTGGAGAAGATGCCTCTTACCGAGGGAATTAGAAGAATATAATCTGATTTAATACTTAAATACTGTGGGTGGCATAATGGTTGTGATAAATTGTGTCTGACCATAATCTCTCCAGCCTTTTACACTACAAATACAACATTTGCTTGATCTCTTATTTGTGTTCCCAGTGTTTATAGGTACTTTGAGGGGTGAAAATAGAAGATGGAAAGGGACCTTAGTGGAGAGAAACTCCACATGAGCTGATGATAGGAAGCTTAAGCTAGGTCATTTTAAATGACAAAAATAAGAAACTATGTTAACGATCTGTGTGTGATTAACTATTCTTGCAGATTGTGGAAAGAAGTAGTTGTCTCCCTATATTTCAAAGTTTTCTTTATGAATCAGGTAAATCATGTTTTTAAAAGTTAGTCAAAAATTCAGCTTCGACCATACACGAGTGGCTTCCAAATTAATTGTAGTTCTTAATATGGAAAGCTGCATGATCCAATGGTAATTTTAGACTTTAAAACTATAGTGATCCCATCAAAACATGGGAAGTATGTGACAGAAATGGAAGGCTGGATACCTGGGAGGAACATGAACTGTGCCGAAGTGATCACTAAGAGTGGATAAAGACAGAATGTAGAATAGGTTTACCTAGAGAAGGGTTGAGGAGAGAGAAATACATTAGACTCATAGTGCTGTAGAATCAAAATAAGATCAGTAGGTCAGTTATTCTTAGAGATAATCTAGGAGGTATTAACAATAAGCAATTTTGGTTCCAATAACTGGAACTGCAACTAATTTATTTTTTTTTGTTTTGAAAGCATGCATAAATGGTAGTGCAAAAGCAGTTTTATCTTGAAACTTTTTTTTGCTTTGATTACTGCTTGCTTTATTTTTGTAAGAATCCTTTCCCCCCCCTGCCCTGATCTCTTTTAAAGGAAAGCAAGTCTTGCCCTCATTAGAAAGATGATACATTTCTGTTCTGAGGCACTACTGAAAGAGGTTTGTGACTCTGATGCTGGCCACAATCTGCCAACGATACTGGTTGAGATTACGGCTACAGTTCTTGATCAAGAGGTAGGATGAAAGAAAATGTTGTCCCTTTATGAAACCAGTGCAAAAAAGAGGATTATGCTTATTGATTCCACGTACTTGTTAATAACTAATCCTAAAGCATTTATAGCATCCATCTGTGACCACATGTGAAGTTCAGCATGTAAAGATATTTTTAAATAAAGAGATCTCCTTTATTATTTCCTCTCCATCCCAATGTATTACAGGATGATGATGATGGCCATTTGCTAGCCTTGCAAATCATAAGGGATTTGGTGGATAAAGGTGGTGATCTTTTTCTAGACCAACTGGCTAGACTTGGTGTAATTAGTAAAGTGTCAACTTTGGCGGGGCCGTCATCTGATGATGAAAATGAAGAGGAGTCTAAACCTGAGAAGGTAAGTACAGAATTGATAGCTTTATTTGTTCCTGTAAAGCCAATGCTTCTAGTACAGTTTTCACTGTTATGAAACTGTCCAGGGCAAGGTAGTTAGGTTATGAAATTAATGCATATTGTACACCACTTGTTTTAATTGTTGTTTTCTGTAACTTCATTTTCTGTTGCTTCATTATTATCTGCTGGATTTTCCTATTCATACTTACTTGTGGTCAAGCTGATTGACACTTGATTTTTGAAAATGACTGCTAAACAAAATTAATCCTTTCTGGACAGAGTATATATTTTTCAATGCACATGCATCGAATAATTGCAGATGTTGTAAACATTGTTATGGAATATATTAAAAATATAAAAAAAATTATTTTGTACATAATGAAAACCTTAAGTGTATATTGAAGTTATTTACCAATTTCCAACAGTCGTATTACTGATCACTCAGAAGAACTGAATGGATAACAGACCACTTCTGTTATCCATTTAGTTAAGATTTATAGTTAAGCCTTAAGTGTATGCTTTTCTACTGTGGGTTTTGGGAGGTGGTTGTGGTGGTGTTTGGTGGAGTGGGGTGGTGGTTTTTTTTTTGTTTTGGGGGTTGGAGTGGGTGGTGTTTAGTGTTTAGATATTAAACAGCTGTCTGGACATGGTCCTGTGCAGCTGGCTCTAGGTGGCCCTACCCGAGCAGGGGTTTGGACTAGATGGCCTCCAGAGGTCCCTTTTAACCTCAACCATTCTGTTATTCTTTTCTCACAATACAAGTTTTGAACAGAGGTGGATGTCCCAGCCAGTAGGCTGTTATTGTTGAGTAGATAAATCTGTATCTGAAAGGGAAGTTCTCAAAAGTATCTTAGTCTATTAAAGAATACTTCTACAAGCAGAAGTGTAGTTCCTATGCTTTTGGTTTGAGTAATTCTTTTTCTCCTTAAGCCATTTTAAGTCTGTGTTTTGTGTGTTAGGGGTGGTGGGGTTTTTTTGTTTGGGTGTTTTGGGTTTTTTGTTTGGTTGTTTTTGTTGGTTTTGGAGTTTCTTAATGGGTTGGGCTTCTTTGGTTTTGTGGGGGTTTTTTGGTTGTGGAGTTTCTGTTTGCTTAATACAATTTTATTATAGGAGGATGAACCACAGGAGGATGCTAAAGAACTGCAACAGGGTAAACCATATCACTGGAGAGACTGGTCCATCATTAGGGGAAGGGACTGCCTGTATATCTGGAGTGATGCTGCAGCCCTGGAGCTATCTAATGGTAGTAATGGATGGTTCAGATTTATCTTGGATGGAAAACTGGCCACAATGTATTCCAGTGGCAGCCCTGAAGGAGGATCTGATAGTTCAGGTAGTTTCTTAACTTGGACTTGAACTGTAAAGTTTTGAGGCTGTTATATTTGTTTATATAATTTGATTGGAGCTATTTTGTTTTGCAGGAATTGGCTTACTAAATAGTAGAGGATGTAAACAGGTGGAAGGTGGTCAGTTAATTGTGATGCTTTTTATCAGATAGCATGTGACCATAACTTGACTTCTTGGTGAATTGTGTTAAGTAAACACCTTGCCAGTAAAAGCATATTAACTTTGTTTTTGTTTTGATTCTTCTCCATGCATACTTAATTTTTTCACCCCAGTCATTAAAAGCACTTTGTAGTGGCCGTCCCAGGAAAAGCAGGTTGAAATGGCAATTTGTTGTTTGCTTCTAGCTAGCAGAATGAAATTGCATGTGTTTGAAGACAAAGTAATGGAAAGTTTCTCATTGAGATTGGGAAACAAATTACAGTGTCTTAATTGTCGGAGAGAGGATAAGGGAACAGACCTTATGCACTGGAAATGCACAGGTGGCTTTAATTGTCTGTACAGAATACACAACTTGTTCTGGATGCAGAAACAACCCTCTTCTATTGTTTCATCTCTTTTGCAACAGTTCATACACTTATGAACCAGCAGACATAAAATGCTTTGCAATATTACTCTGTTTTCAACAAGCCATTGAGTGAAATAACAGAACATATTATGATTCAGGATAGAAATGAAGTGTTGATGACTTTATCCATCAATTTTGGGACATGCAGACAAAATGTGATGTAGTGTGTTTCTAGATTATGATGCCTCTGGAAACCACTTCTAGATTTCTTTTTTGTTTTTCTTTTGTCTGAAAATGTACCCTTGCATTCTTTTTAACAAGGCTGATACCTTAAAAAGTAAACGATTTCTGTGTTGAGATACTTCTTTATCATACAATATAATTTTAAGAAGATCCATGAGGTTAATTTCTTAAATCCTCATAGCCCCCCGAATGCTGATTCTGCTCTCTTCCTTCCAAATAATGCGGGTGTGGGATTTCACTATTTGTATCCAAGACGAGTGGAATGGGGACAGCTCAGATGAATTTGGAGTGAAAAGAACTTTAAAAAAGTCAAATTGTGAATTTATGATCATGTGTCTTTTCATATCATTCTTTTTTAAAAAATGAGAATAAATCCCAAGTTTTTGAACAAGATACCTAGCATGGATATTATGGGAGGGAAGGAGCTAAACTAGGATCAAATGAGGCTTCTTGCAATTTCTTGTCAAATAGATGTCTACTAAGAGCGCTGACATTGCAGTGTAACTTGCCTGAATTTTAACCATTTGCTCTAAGTGTGCAGCAGCCTCTCTACTTAAGAGATAACCTAGTATTTGTTAAGTTTAACTAAAGTTGCCACAGTACAGTATAGACTCAGAATAGTATCTTTAAGTCCTGAACTATACTATATGTTCTGCTCTCCTAAATCATTACTGATTAATCTCATGGTATACTTTTTAGTAACTTCACGACTGGCCAAGAATATAGAGGGTTGAGTAGTGGAATTTGTGTGTATTGCATGATGAAAGCTGGGACGGGAGGGGGAAAAACATATACTATGACCATTTTTGGAAGGTCTGTACTCACCCCTCTCCATATTAGCTTAACACTTGTTTGAATTTTTAGGAAAAAAAAAGTTCAATGCAAAAATCGAGATTTAATGGTAATTCTGAGGCTTTAAGTGAGTCTCAAAATTCTAAGGGAACCCACAATTATTCCCAACCATGTGTTATCATTGTATTTTCAGTGCAACATTCTATATAATGACTTTGTTGAAATTAATTATGGAAATTTGGAAAGGTTTCATGAACAGAATTTTTGCATATGAAATTTCAAAATTCCTTTTATAAATCTTCTCTCTGGATGCTATGAATTTTAAGCAATAAAGAATGTTATGCCTCAAGAGTGCATATTTATTTTTGCATAGAGATTATTTTTGTATTATACAACAGTAAAAATGGCAAATTTTAAAAACGCAGACCATAAGTCATTGCAGCAAAAGGAAAACAGCAATTTTACAAGTGCAAGGACTACAAAAGCTGTATTTATCAAATCGGTATGCTGAAAGATGAAGACACTTGTTGATGTTGAAGTTGAGATGTAATCTTTACGTTAGTGAGGTTATTGCATTTTTATATTATATGGAATTTTTAAATTACAAACTCATCAAATTTTCTGGAATTATGCCAATTAACATTTCAAATGTAGTGTGCAGCCTTTTAATTATTACAATATAAAAATACAGTTTAATTAAAATTGAGGTAGTTGTTTGGAATAATTTCAAGCTAGGTTACCTGCATATGCTAAAAGTAGGATATGATCTTGTTTTGTCATCTATTAAATATTTCCATACAAATACTACCTTTTAATCAAGTCTCATGTAGTGCCACTAGACTTTTTGTTTTGTTTCATGTTTTTCTCAGAGATACAGAGGTCCTCAATATTTTTGTAATTACTAAAAAGGGAATAGGTACATCTGCATTATAACTTGAATTAGCATAATGTCACTGTATTAAGGAACATAATTGTGGCTTGCTTTCTTTGAGGTGAATGTAGAAGTTCTACAAATGAGATCAATGAAAGTTTTAATATAGCTTTTTGACTGCCTTTGTGACACTTAATCTGAGCAAATAGCTATTAGCTCAGATTTGTCGATCGTCAGACTCTGTAAGGTTTTGTGAATTATTTTTTGTTTGTTTTTATAGGCTTCAACATCTTTTCTCCACTTGCTTTAAGATACGTAGTTGATTGCTGTTTTCCTATTGGAGGATTCATTTAATTTCCTATTTCTAAAAACTCACTTTTGACAATAGTTCATGCTGGCAACAATGACACAAATTATTTTTGCAAGACTAAAAGTTTATCATGGATTTCTTTGGTCTTCCGATTATAATTGTACAGATGAATTAATACATCTGTCAGTAGTACTATTGAGAAAGAGTTGCATTGTCCACTCTGATGTGATCATGGAATAAATCACTGTTGAAGTACATAAATATACTGGAAAGAAATTTAGAACACTTTAAGACCCTTAACTTCAAACTTAATTTTGCATTGAATGTACTCAGTTGTTTTGCTCTTGCGAAAAACAAAAGAATTGTTTGAAATTTATGATGGTGGAATCAATTGTTGGAAGAAAAATGCCATTTGTTTCTTTTTAAATAGAAAGTAGGAGTGAGTTCCTTGAGAAGTTGCAAAGAGCTCGAAGCCAAGTAAAACCATCTACCACAAGCCAGCCAATTTTGTCGGCACCAGGGCCAACTAAACTTACTGTGGGAAACTGGTCGCTCACCTGTTTAAAAGAAGGAGAAATTGCTATTCACAATTCCGATGGTCAGCAAGCTACAATACTGAAAGAAGATCTGCCAGGCTTTGTGTTTGAATCTAACAGAGGAACAAAGCATTCGTTTACAGCTGAAACCTCTTTGGGTAAGTATGTAGGTATGTGTTATGTGCAGGTAGGAACAAGTGCATATGAGGTAGTTTTTGTTGCTTTTCATACTTGTGAGAAATTGTGACTTTTCTAAAAATATGTTGTAGGGTCAGAATTTGTGACTGGCTGGACTGGCAAAAGAGGAAGAAAGCTGAAATCTAAATTGGAGAAGACAAAGCAAAAGGTTGGTGGGTCTCTGTGAATTTTACGCTTAGAGTGTATTTGAGTTAGTTTTATAACATGCTTATGGAGTTGTAATTCCCTATTAAAGGATTAAAATCTTCTCTGACTTCAGCTAGACACAATTTTGCACTTCTGCAGGTGCTTTTATCCAACAGTCTTAGTAAACGCTGTGGTCTTCTAGAGGAAAACTAATTTTCTATTAAATGTAAGGAAATCCAATCCTCCTGACCTATATTTGTATAATTCTGTAGGTTTTTTTCTTAGGCAAAAAGAAAAGATGTTATGATCGATACTGCGGTTGTATCAGAGGCATATGTTAATTCTGTTCACTAAATTCACATACTAATTTTTGGCTGGGTATCATGACAGATAGGGGCTTGGAAGCGAACAGTCTGTATTGTAAGAGTTATGGTAGTGAAGCAAAATGTATAAACACCCTCATTTTAGACTTCTCTAAAATTCTTCTTTCTCAAACTGAGGGGAAAAAAGAGGAACTAAGAAATCAAGTATTACCCTTTTTACAAAACCACAAAATAACAGTACGTTCTGCAGCCAGCTGATGCCAAGGGGTTAAGCTAATCTTCTGTCTTGACCTCTCTCGCAGTTTCTAACAGTGCAGCTAATATGGTTTGTACCAAAAATCTGCAGCATGTAAGGACACTTACATCTGAGGAAATGTGATGCTAAATTGAAAATTAAAATGCTGTGTGAATGAGGATAGGTGGAATGATAAAAGGAAGGCAGTGTTCTTTCATACCTGAGATGGCACTGTGTAGCTCCGAAGCTTGTGAAACATATAATTGTAGGACACATGATGATAATGAAAAGGAAAATGTTGTTTAATAAGAAATTGTTTTTCAGATCTGTATCTTGTGTGATCCATTACTTAGTAGAAAAAGTAATTCTTAGTATAAGGTCACATAAGGACTTTTTGTATAAATTGGTCTAAGGAACACAAGTAGAGCATTCTAAAACCCCCTTAAGCTTACCTCTAAAAAGATTGCCAGGTCCATGATATGGTTCTAAAGAAACAGATTTACAGATTGTGTCTTGTCTTTTCTCCTACCTTTTGTGCTGTAATTTAAATCATGATGTTAAGCTTAGTTTCTGTAAGTTTCAATAAGACTCTGTGTATTTCCATTTATTTCTCCTGTACTTTTATCCTTTCACAACATTTGCATTTCATGATGTATGATAGGTTTTGGTTCCTATTTGTTTGTGTCTGTCATGAACTTTAAAAAAGTTGACTAAGTTTCTAGTATCTTGGAGAATAATAATAGTCTAATTGCAGTAAGGTATGACTGCTGATTATCAAAATCCATTTGTAGGTACGCACCATGGCGAGAGATTTATATGATGATCATTTTAAAGCTGTTGAAAGCATGCCTCGAGGAGTAGTTGTAACACTGAGGAACATAGCAACACAGTTGGAGTCTGCATGGGAACTTCATACAAACAGACATGTGAGTGTACCTCCTTTAATTTATAATCTGTGATGTAAGTGGAAATCACATAATAATGTTCAAACAAGTCTGTCATGATGTAAAGGAAGGTTGTAGTATGTCTGTCTCGTGGGGGTTTTATATGCATGTAATTTCTAGTTATGTACTTTACTGGGACATTATTTTTCAAATGAAGGAAGTGGAAAAACTGTTACCTTGTTTCACCATGATTGTCTTTTTTGTTTTCCAGTGTATTGAGGGAGAAAATACTTGGAGAGATTTAATGAAGACCGCTCTGGAAAACTTAATTGTACTGTTGAAGGATGAGAATACTATTTCTCCATATGAAATGTGCAGTAGTGGCTTAGTTCAATCATTGCTTACAGTTTTAAATAACGTGAGTTTATAGAACATAAGTCTCTAAGAAAAACTTTCTAAAAAAAATAAAAATAATGTAGGCATGTGCTTTGATTTAAAAAAAAATCTATTATAAATGTGGCCTTTTTCCCATCTTGATGAAAATCAAGCAGACTTGCTCCATTTGTTAATATGGCCTATGTGTTGAATATATGCTATTACAACAGATGACTTTGGTTCAGATAAGCCATTAAAAATCTTTAAATTAACAATGGTCAGTTCTAATGGCTGATATTATTTAGCTTTTCACATACACTTTAAATACAGAATTCAGTGAGCCTGAGAAGATGATTTTGCTGGTATAAAGAATGAATATATTGATTTGTATTAGAAGTAACATTGGTTGGTTTGTTGTTGTTTTTCTTCCTCTTAGAATGTTGATTTAGATGTGAAACAAGACTGTAGTCAACTGGTAGAGAGAATAAACGTTTTCAAAACAGCATTCAGTGAAAATGAAGATGATGAAAGGTAAAACCAAAACCAAACCAAAAAAAATCTTTGCATCTGTGAAGTAGTATGGTATGTTTAAAATAATTTAAAGACAAAGGAACAGTTCTTTCCATTTCAATTTGTCTTTCTCTGAAGTAGAAAACTGGTCTTGAAAGACAGCATCTCCTATTGAAGTACCATTTGATTTTAAAATATTTTTAAATTTTTAAAATTTTACTTGAATTACTTCTGTCTGTAAGAGTCAACTATATTGAATGTACATCTGTTGACAAATATAAAGATGACTCTTGTTCATCACTGTGCGGATTAATATTTTTCTTACTGTGCTGTAACCATGTGACTAGAACAGATGATACCAATAGAAATAGCATGCTGAAGTATCTGCTACTGCTGGGTACTATTCTCTAAAATATTGTAGGATATTTTTTCTCTTTGTTGTGCGGTAACATAGTAACTGTTCACTTTTGCAGTCGTCCAGCAGTTGCATTAATTCGGAAATTGATAGCAGTGTTAGAGTCTATCGAACGTCTACCTCTCCACTTGTATGATACACCAGGATCTACATATAATCTTCAGGTAAACGTGCAGTGGTAACAATATATCATACTGAGTGATACAACTGAATGTTATAGGTGAATTTCAGGAAAAGTTACATTACGTCTGTATGAAGCATGTTCTTCTAAAGGTGGATAGAATTAGGTAAAGAACAATGAACTTTTTGGCATATATTTTCTGTGACACTTAACCTAAATGGGTGTTCCTCTACTGTCACTTTTACACTGTGAGGTGAAAGCAAATTTTGATTGAATAGATGTTTGTTCTTTCTTTTGTCTACCAGTATTGTTCTCTTTATATGGGAATATGCCCCCTAGTAAGTGTTCTTACTAGTTGAATGAGCGTTTTGTTGAAGACAATTATAAGACATATTTATTTGTGATGACTAGGGATGGTTATAATGGTTAAAAGGGTCCCTTCTAGGGCTGTGTGCTCATTTGGTAATACAAGATACCTGCAGGATCCGCCGCTCCTTATAAAGGAAAGCTGCAATTTGGCTAAAGATATTACTTGGTTTTGTCCAGTTTGTGCGGAGTCTTAATTTTTTCTATTTGAAATCACACTTCAGGATTTTACGAGATGGTAGTGAAGTATGAATATTTCTGTTTCGATGTTAAATTATTAACAAATAGTTGCAGAAAGTTGCAAAAACCACTGCTCCTGTTGAACATTTTGAAAAAGCATTTTCAGTTTTTATATCATTGTAGTAGCTAGTTACAAGATTTGGAAATAAAAGCTATGAAAACACATGAAAAGCGAGAAAAAATTAGCTTGAATGTGTAATTGACTGACACATTGACTGTCACATTAAGGAATTGTTTGATTAATTGAAAAAATGTTGTACTAGGGAACTACTTCTTAAAGCATTAAATTAGAATTATAGTTTGCTTAAATATTGCAACAAAAATACTTGATATGCCACTAAAACTATTGTTGTGAAATATATCACTTTTCTTAATATTACAAAACTTAAATAGAAGAGCCTGCATTAATCTTCAGCTACTCTTTCAGATATTAACAAGGCGCTTGAGGTTTCGTTTGGAACGTGCCTCAGGGGAGACGTCTTTAATAGATCGAACTGGTAGAATGCTAAAGATGGAGCCATTGGCGACTGTTGAATCTCTAGAACAGTATCTCCTGAAAATGGTGAGCAGCATACTACACACACAGTTCACATGGAATGGTTGCATTCTGCATCTCTAATACTTGATTTCCTTTGATTCATCTGCAGGTAGCAAAGCAATGGTACGACTTTGATAGGGCTTCATTTGTTTTTGTACGGAAACTGCGTGAAGGCCAAACATTTGTTTTCAGGCATCAACATGATTTTGATGAAAATGGAATTATTTACTGGATTGGGACAAATGCAAAGTGAGTTTCTTCAAAGCTAAATATTTTGAGGTTAGGTACAGTAAACTGTGATCCATGGGGCAGGGTAGGGAGAGAGGATTCATAATGAAATGAAATCTGTTATAATATTTTAGGAGTGAGAGGTATCTTTGCTTTTACTGTTGATCAATAGAATTACAATTTTTTTTGCTGTACTTTAATAGAAAAATATGAATCTCTGAAGTTGTGTTGAGAATTTGTTTGTATGCTTACCTAAGAAATGAAGGGGTGGGGAATTTGGGTCTTTTTTGTTTGTTTGTTTGTTGGCCATTGTTTTGTTTGGGTATTTTGTTGTTAGGGTTTTTTTGTTTTTGTTTTTTTTAAACACTGTAGTACAGAGATGTTTTAAACATATCTAAAGTTATCTAATTTTCTAAAATTATTACTATAATTTTGTTTTGTAATAAACTCAACTGTAATCTACAATTTACATAAAATGTCAAATGTTATTGATACCTGTTTTTGTTTTGTTTTCGGTTTTTTTTATATAAGTATAATTGAACAGTACATTTCTCTTTTTAATATAGAACTGCATATGAGTGGGTAAATCCAGCAGCCTATGGGTTAGTAGTGGTTACATCCTCAGAAGGAAGAAACCTGCCTTATGGCCGGTTAGAAGACATCCTAAGCCGTGACAGTTCAGCGCTCAATTGTCATACTAACGATGATAAGAACGCTTGGTTTGCCATAGATCTTGGCCTTTGGGTTATACCATCAGCTTACACATTACGCCATGCTCGAGGTTACGGACGATCTGCTCTCAGAAACTGGGTTTTTCAGGTATCTAAGGATGGACAGAACTGGACTACTTTGTATACTCATGTGGATGACTGTAGTCTCAACGAACCAGGGTATGTCTGTGTATTTTATTACTTTTTATAAAACTGAGCCTAGTTAAAGATGTACTTGGCTGTAGACCAATTTAATGCGTACTATAGGTATAATAATGTAACTGTATAAAGAAATGATAGGTGATCTAAATTATCAAGGATGGGCTGGAAAAATAAATGATTCATAAGTTCTCTGTATGGTTCACAAAATGGCATTTGTTCTTTTTCCTTCACTGTAAATTTTGCATTTGGTATTTTTTTGAGAGAATAGTAACACCAGCACTTGTCCAGAGTTTGTCCCTAATGTTGATAGGTTTTGTGTGTCTTGTATTCTTGGTAGCTTTCTGATTTTATCCATACATGATCAGCATTATTGTTTTGTTTGCCTTTGATACTAAGCTTTTTGGGTTTGCTTTTTTTTTTGTCCCACCTCCTTTCTAATAAATTTAAAGGTCTACAGCAACATGGCCTTTAGATCCTCCAAAGGATGAGAAACAAGGTTGGAGACATGTTAGAATAAAACAGATGGGCAAGAATGCCAGTGGGCAAACACACTACCTCTCCCTGTCTGGATTTGAACTTTATGGCACTGTGAATGGAGTATGTGAAGACCAGTTGGGTAAGAAAAAGAATGTGTACATCTTATTTGTTCTCTTAAAATGCTAATGAACATACAATATAAAAATCAGTGTGAAAAAGCAGGTTAACTTTTGCAATGGAACTTGCTTAGAAGCTTAAGCTAAAAATTATTCCCCATTCAATACTTTTAAGTATTTTCATTTCAATTTACATTTCTTGTAGGAAAAGCTGCTAAAGAAGCTGAAGCAAATCTGCGAAGGCAGCGACGTCTGGTTCGTTCTCAGGTGTTGAAATATATGGTTCCAGGAGCTCGTGTAATCAGAGGAATTGATTGGAAATGGAGAGATCAGGATGGAAGCCCACAGGGTGAGGGCACTGTTACAGGAGAATTGCATAACGGTGAGCAGGAATTGCCTGAATTTGTAAATGTTTGTAGCATGATTACTTCATGTGGAATTGGTAGCGTTAAAGTATTTCCTTTGTAGTGCCTTGAAGAAGTTTATAGAACTTGAAATATTTGGGCGAGAAGGAACTCAAATGCTACAACTGCTGTTGTTTATTTGTGAAATCCCATTTTAATGCATGAAAAAAAATTTCTTGCTGTAAATCAAACTTTTTAGTGCTTTGCTTAATTAAAATACCAAACTGTTATTTAGATATCTGTTACAAAGAAGAAAAAGTATACGAAGGAGATTGATGCAAACTGATTAATTAAGCTTTGGTCCTGCAAAATCTATAATTACTTTCTTCATTTCTTTTAGCTTAGCATTTGCAATATTTTTCTTGACTTTTGTTGTATCCTGTACCTTTCCTACCTTGCTAGCTTCATTGGGATCAAGTTGTTGTTGTTTTGGGTTGTTTTGGTTTTTTTTTAATTAGAAGCATGAGAAGTAATTAACTTATGGAGCAAAATAAAAACATGCAACATCCAGGGAAGTCAGTGCTCAGGAAGCTAAGATACTGAAGAGGCTCCAGAAGAGGTGATGATCTTGTCAGCTGAACATGCTTTCCACCTTTTTCCCTTTCTCCCCCTATTTTGGGGTATATAAGACTTGCCTTGTTTCTGAAGCATCTTCAGCCACTCTTAGCCAGATTTTTAAATTTATTCTGGTTTGTTGAGTTGTAAGCTCTCAAACATGGAGAAATATCCAAAGTACAATGTCTTAAAATGTTTTGAAACTTTGAATCTTATTTAAGCTATACAGGATAGCTTGTAGGGAATTCTTCCGTCATCTGTATATTGTTCTTATCAGATGCAACAGTATCCATAGCTACATTCTCACTTTGAAGACTTTAGGTATTGTTGGTGAGTAGTACTCTACTAAATTAGTGTTTTCATTCCTATGTTCCAGTAAAACTTTCCTATTTAAGCATAGGTGAAATTGAGGTTCGCTTGTCAAATGGTGATACCAAACAATGTGAAATGTGTATCAGCACACTTTTATTCCTGCCACAGCTGTCTTTCAAATACAATTTTGAAAATAGTATCCCATTAACTTTTTTGTCATTATTCACAAGCTTAGACAAATCTTGAGTTGCTTTAGGGCTGAATTGTTGGAACAGTAAAACTCCAAATACATAATATGTATTAAAATATTGTGCAGATTTAAAACTGTTTGTAACAAATATTTTAGGAAAAGGAACTGTACAAAACAAGAGCAGTTGTTTAGTTAATCCTTCTACAAAATACCCCGTTGAAATATTCATAAAGGTGAAAAATGATACTGTTGAAGCACAGTATGGAACCTTTTTTTTGTATTTGATAAGAAAGACAATTAAACTGTAGAAAGTAAAAAAAAAAAAAAAAATTCAGAGTTGTTTCACAACTTTACCTTTTAAAGGTTTAGTGACGTGAAGCTACTCAGATATAGCTCATGAAGATGGAATAAAATCGTACAAGAACAACATGATCTAAATCTACTCATGTGGGGATGAGATGTCTACTTACCATATCTGAAAACTTTACCCATTTTTAAATACTCTTCCTCCAGAGTGATATTTCTAAATAGAAAATTGCCTGTGGGCTTCTGTTTTGGTCTAGAAGTGATGAGTTTTGCATAATTATAAGGTAAAAGTGCACCTGACAGTATTAAAAAGAATATTTTACTTCAAATTAGCTCCCTTCTGTTTTATTAAAGAAAAATACATGTTTACATCTAGACTTGACATCTTGTAACAGAAGATGACTGAGCTTTAGAGATTTTATTTCTGAAGAAAATGTGTACGAATTAAAGTGGTGACACCAAGTTTTGTTACAGTTAATGTACAGTGAGAAATACTAGGAGGAGTTTTTTTTAGGTGACACTGAGATTGTGGTACATACTCAGACAAGCAAAAATAAATTCTATTTTGCCCCTATTTCTGTCCTAGTTAGCTAAATTTTGCATGTTACCCTCATTATTGCAGATTTATTACATTTAACTGTTTAAAAAAATACTGGTACTCTAATCATTTAATAAAGGAATTGCAGAGTAGCATCTCTTTTCAGTGCTATTTTGGTCCCAGTATAAAGTTTCATTCTAAGAAATGTATTCTCTTTGCAATGCTGAAATCTTACTTGAAGTAGTACTTACCTGACTGCTGTAAGACCTTTCCTATGAGTAGAAGTGTTGGGGTCTGTGTAAATTATTGAACTAAAAAGCTGAGTATCAGTAGATTAATTCTTTCATGCTAGAAGACAAGAATAAAAAAATCCCAAACTAATCAGTTTCATAAAATGTCTTCTGTCAGGTAGTTGTGCTCATACAGAAGCATCCAACAAAGAAAAACATCATAGAATGTCCTTGCAAGAATTACAGTTCCTTGACAAATATTAATATAAATTTCTGATATTAGAGAATCTAATCATAAAAATCTGAGAGATCCTAATAGGTCAGGTTCCTTCCTGAAGGAAACTACTTTTGGCTGGATTCTGGGACCCTGAAGATAGAGGCTGATCACGCTTGTTGCCTCAGCATTAACATCTTAAAATACCAAATTGTTTAGATTTAAACGCTTCCTTTTTAATTGGCATTAAGGGTTATTTAGTGATTTTATTAATTCAGATATGCAGCCCTTATGAGAAGCTGATCCCACATTGTGGAGCTACTGTCTGACACGCTCCTGTCTGCTTTCTGCTGGATCTCACAAACTCCTGTCCCTTTCCAGGCTGGATTGATGTCACCTGGGATGCTGGTGGCTCTAACTCTTACCGTATGGGCGCAGAAGGAAAGTTTGACCTCAAGCTTGCACCAGGGTACGACCCTGATTCAGCGGCATCACCCAAACCTGTTTCATCCACTGTTTCAGGCACAACGCAGTCATGGAGCAGCTTGGTGAAAAACAACTGTCCAGACAAGACGACTGCTGCTGCAGGCTCCTCAAGTAGAAAAGGAAGCAGCAGTTCTGTGTGTAGCGTGGCCAGTAGCAGCGACATCAGCTTGGGTTCGACCAAAATGGAGCGGAGATCAGAAAGTGTAATGGAGCAAAATATAGTTTCAGGCACTGACGTCCATGAACCAATTGTTGTTCTGTCTTCCGCTGATAGTGTGCCTCAGGCTGAAGTAGGGTCATCTTCCAGTGCAAGCACCAGCACCTTAACAGCGGACATGGGAAACGAAAATGCAGAGAGAAAGTTAGGTCCTGATAACTCGATACGTACTCCTGGGGAGTCCAGTGCTATATCCATGGGAATTGTTAGTGTAAGCTCTCCTGACGTGAGTTCAGTCTCCGAACTGACTAATAAAGAAGCAGCTTCCCAACGACCTCTAAGCTCTTCAGCGAGTAACAGACTGTCAGTCAGTTCTTTGTTGGCTGCTGGGGCACCAATGAGCTCCAGTGCAAGTGTTCCTAACTTATCATCTCGAGAAACTTCCAGCCTGGAGTCCTTTGTACGAAGAGTGGCAAACATAGCACGTACAAATGCCACAAACAACATGAATTTAAGCAGAAGTAGCAGTGATAATAATACTAATACTTTGGGAAGAAATGTCATGAGTACTGCAAGTAAGTACGCTATGTTTATTTTTAGTTGAAGCTTTTGTTGTTTCTTTGGCTTTCATTAGACTTAAAGAAGTTTGGATTCTATTGGCTTGATAGAGAAATGAACTTAGAACAGCCTGGACCTTGTGTGCACCAGTAGAACTCATGAAGAGCTCACAGAGTTCACGTCAACTCCAAAGTGTTACGTTCCCCTGTGATGTCAGATTACACTGTGGTGCCCATCAGATAAAAAATAATTCAAATTTTATGCCTATTATATGTTTAGGAAGAGAGCGTGGTTTAGCTGAAGAGCCTGGAAGAGTAGCAACAGTAGCTAATGTGAGATACTCTTGCTCTGTGTTGATTTTGCATACTCATGTTACATCTGCCTATTTCTGTTGTTTTTGCATTTTCCTCAGGAAAGGCAGTTTGTGTGTATTGTGAAGTCTCTGAGCTTAGGAACTAAGAACACAATAGAAAGAAAAAAGTAAACTGCAATATGATGAAATTTTAAGATTCCTGCATTCTATCAGGCTGAATAACTGAATATACTCTTAATACTGTGCAAGTTTTCTAAAGATGGTATGGTCATTAAGGCTTAGATTTGGCAAACTGTTCAGGCATATGAAGTGTAAGGAAGTTTGTAGTTAACAGTGATTTAAATGGCATTATGTACATGCTTTAATATTTGCATGTTCTCAGATTATATGGAGGATCAAGGTATTAGCAGGTAAGTTGTAAACCTGCTTGTTGTGAGTGAGTTCACTCTTCTGAATTTTCAGCATGCTCCCATCAGACTTGTTACTCAGCCAGCCTTATTAGGGATGTTGTTCAGTGATGATGATAGTATTTTAACCAGAGAGCTGCATTTCATGAGGTAGGTGAGTTAGAAAATGTAAAATTACCCAAGCCAGAAAGAAGCACTCAGTTTCTTGTTAAGCTTTCATGCTTTTCTAAGAATTCTGTGCTTCCTTATTTAAAAAAAAGTGGTGTTTGGTTTTAGCATTTCTAAATCGTTTTAATAGTGAGTGGTTTTTGTTGGGGAGGGTTTTTTAATGTATTCTTGCATTCATATTGTGATACTGGGGATGGGGGGAAACATTTGCAGCCTGCATTAAAAATGTAAGTAGGATAATCAAGGGAAGACTTTCAGTAATTGATCCCCTTTGAGGCAGACAGTCAGTGCCTCTGGTTCTTAAGTAGTTTTGTGCTGGGAGGAGAGCAAGCACCTTTGAAAGCCATAGTGAGATACTTCAACAGCATGCTTAACAGATTTCATGAATGTTTGATATCATACAGTGCTAAAGTTGGAAATAAGAATGTGTCAAGTAAAAATTGGATTTAATATATTCATACTTTTAAAATTATCCCTCACGTAGGAATTATTTTGTTTCATGCATTTTATGTAAAGAGAAACTGTAAGTGGGGGTTTGTGTCCCAAAAAGAGATCAGAGACTAAATTGAGCAATCTCACTGAAGTTATATTAGAGCATTGTAAAAAAGCTTGGACTTTGCCCCTCCTGCCTGTCCAGGTTTAAAAGTAAAGAGAACCTATGCCCAAAAACCACCCTCCCACCCCACTCCCCAACATTTCACCCCCTCAAAGTCGTCAAGTCTGAAATCATGATTAGTGATCTCTTGTTGGATTTGCTGTGGTGGTTGTGGGTGCATTTAAAAACAGTATTTGCCAGGAGTTAAGTGGTGTCTAGGGTAGCCAGTTTCAATTTGCTCTTGAATTCAGAGTAAATGAAATGCTGACACTTAATGGCTTTTTCTGTTTATTGTAACAGCACAGAGTTTACTGTGATTAATTAGAAGTGGGTGGAAGATACAAATATTGAACAGTTTACTTTCAAGTTCTTAAACAACAAAATAAAACCCCTTTGGATTGCAAAATTTCCGTGGTCTCATAGAGATGAGCATAGGCTTGTTAACAACACTAAATTTAAATTTCACTCTCTCCCTCCCCACGCGTAGAAATAATTTCGAGCACTATACCTACTTGTGTTGCCTTTGCTGATTTTTTTTTTTATTTGCATTTTTATTTACAAAGTGTTACTTATGTTCCTGAGGGGGAAAAAAAAGGAGTATCTGACAAACAACAAAAATAAAGTGTAACATTTAGTTTTCTCAAAAAGCTACCAAATGCACGTAGGGGAAGAATCTTGGCTGTATTGTACCATTCTTCAATGATAGTAACTTTTTCAAACCTTGATGATATAATAGTCTGAAATTCAGAATTTAGATTAATTTTTCTTGTAAGAAAGCAGTGCCTCAGTTTATATAAGCTGCAGTAATGAAAATGGTTACTTTAAAACTGAAAAACTTGCATTTGATAAATTTTAGAAAAGGTAGATAGAAAAATATAAGGTTTAAATTTAAGTATACGTGGCCCCTCAAATTTGCACCTGCAGAGGTGATTAACCTCCTGTGTTGGAAGACAACCATGTGAGAAAATGTTTTGAAGATTGGGATGTAAATGTGTAGTTACGCATAGGTATAACTTACTCTGTTATGTACACTAACTGAAATTCTTTCTATTGAGTTTATGGTGAATTCAGTCTTGTTTCAGTTGTTAACTAAAATGCATTTACTGTGTTTTACTTGAATATGTGGTAAGGTAATTTCTTAGTTGTTGCTTGCTTATTCTGAAAATTATTTATATAAATTATCCAACATAGGTAAGGTATTAAGTCACATGTTTCGCAGTACTGTCAGTTAGGCTTGTGCCCATCATGTGCTAATAGTTATGTGACAGATAACAACTCAGAGCTGCTTTAAGAACTTTAGAAAAATGCACAAAAATCAAAAGTTTCACATTTGTGTTCTTCTCTCAATTAATTTATGTGTAGTTAAACTGTTTTCCCTGTATAATATTATTGCTGTTTAGAGGTTAAATTACATTTTAGGCTTAAAGACAGACAGAGTATTGGAATAACAGATTTTAGAAATAGTTTTCGTATGTTGAAAATGAAATTAAGTAATTTCAGATTTACAGTGGGATTTGGGGATTTATTTAATAGAATTATTTGTTTTAAATATATGCAAGACAGTACACTCAGAAGTGGGCATCTGCGTTGTAGGGTGCACTTTTGTCCTGGGAAACCCTTCCCCTTTAGTCTGTTATTCTTTATTGTAAAATAACACCATTACATCTGATAAGTGTTCAACCCCAAATATATTTGTCAGCACAGGGCTCATGCATGTAAATTGTACTCTTCAAGTCATCAAATCATTTATTTTATCTTACCATATCTTTATCTATAGCTTCTCCTCTTATGGGTGCCCAAAGTTTTCCTAATCTGACTACAACTGGTACCACATCAACAGTGACCATGTCTACATCCAGTGTTACTAGCAGCAGCAATGTAGCTACAGCAACTACAGTTTTATCTGTTGGTCAGTCGCTTAGTAATACTCTAACTACTAGCCTAACATCAACATCTAGTGAGAGCGATACAGGTCAGGAGGCAGAATATTCTTTATATGGTAAGTTTCATTTTTAAATGAACATAAGCAGACTTCCCATTAATGATTTTTCCTTTTCTTCTGTTGTTATGATTTTCTCATGTAGTAGTTTCAAATACTTTTCAGTAAATAAACTTGAGCCATTCATATGTTACTAGTTCTGTAAGGCAGTAAGTGAAATAATGTTAATGTAGTAGTATTTTCTTATGTTTTCAGATCTTTATTTTCAGCAATTTCTATCCTACATTACTATTATTTATGGTATAGTCTATTTAGGTGCTTAATCTTTTCCTTAATCAAATGAGTTTATTATCTAATGTGGTTTGCATGTGAACCTCTAATTAAAATCAAAATGTTATTTCTTGCTGTGTTGTACAGGGATGCTACATGCTCAGTGTGAGGTACCTTGTATTACTCAGTGCTTGAAAAGCATCCGCTATTAGGTATATTATAAATTTAAAATAATATATGAGGTTCCGTGTATCTCGATACCATAACAGTAATTGCAAAAAAAATTGGAAAGAACACAGAAATTAAAATAATACGGAGAATGGAATTATTTGATTTGAGGAATAAAATCCAGAGTTATGTGGGCACTATACGTGAGAAACAGACATTAGGACAGAAGTTATTTGCAGGATATGAATATTGTGAAAGAAGATTGAAGTTAAGTAGACTGATAATATCTAGGAATTAAGTTGATGAAATGAAATCAAGAAAAACGTGGGCTAGATACGGGGAAAATACATTGCAAGATGCTATTCAAAGATGAGATACTTGATTTGTTTAAAATTTGATTGGATTAAGATTGTCTTCTATTTTGTCTCTCCTATAGCCTATTGAAATTGCTTGAAAAATATCTGGCAATTTCAATGGATATTGGAATTGAGCTGCTTGGAGGCAGTTGGTTAAGATATCTGCATATGCTATCTTCCTTTATTCTTTTAATATTTAAGTCTCATATTTTGTTTGGGTGACAAGTCTTAAATCATAAAGAACTGGGCAAATAGTTACCTTACAGTTTCTGTTGGGGCATTGGCAACAATTCAAAGGGTGTTTGAGTGGTACACGTAGTTTGTATAGAAAAAAGTAAAAGTTCAAAGATTCATCCCAGTCCACCTTGGATTGCTATGAACTTCTCTTTTCTGGTGTTGGGGGATTGATTTTTAAGCCTTAGTACTAGGTGGGTGAAATTAAACTTTCTATCTGACGTCAGCTTCTTGTTACAGAAATTAATTAGCAATTGAATCTTTAAAAATATCACTCTTAAGTGTTTATTTTAAATGTCCTTTACATTGTAATTTGAGGTCTAAGTCATACATTCTTAGTGGAAATTACATCATTAACCTGTTTTTAAAATTAATTAAACATAGAATCAGACAGTATACATTTGTGTACCATTTTTGGGGTGATCTTTTGTAATTTAAAATAAGCATAATTATAAAATGATATATGCAAATGAGAAACTGATCGAGTTTGCTGATCACTCTTAATTATACAAATGTTAAGTGCTTCTTTTGTTAGTCATGTTATTGACTAGACCCCTGGACTTTGTCAGGTGTATGCTTTTATCACAGCTTTTAATCTTGTTATGCCATAAACAATGTTTTCGTTTTCTCTTTCTCTTGTGTGAGATTTTTTTTTTACTCTTCCTAATGCTCCTGTTCTCTAATTTTCAAAATTTTGCTTTAAAAGTTATTCTTGTCTTATATATATGTAAATATATGTATGTATTATAGATTTTCTTGATAGCTGCCGAGCTAGTACTCTGTTGGCAGAGTTAGATGATGATGAGGATCTGCCTGAACCAGATGAAGAAGATGATGAAAATGAAGATGATAACCAAGAAGATCAAGAATATGAGGAAGTTATGGTACAGTATAGTTAGCATTTGACTAACAGATGCATTAAAAATTTTGGTTTTTTTCCCCTCAAGATGGGGTCCTAGCTATAGTCTTTCCATTAATAAAACCAAATGTATTTAGGACTATTGGTTTGGAGTACCTACACATGAAGACTCTGAATGAAATGCCAAAGTTAAAATCATGTTGTACTTCTCAGGGGCTGCGAACTGAATACTATTTTATGAAGACAGTTCGTTGTCCCTTTTCCCCATTCTCACATGTATTTTGAGTGTTAAGAAAGCTGTGTTCTCATGCATTCAAATGGGTGTGATAAAATTACAAGACGTCACTAGAGAGGATAGCTAACAGGGCAGTCCCCTTTCTGTACAAATTTGATTGTACCACCTTCAACATTTATTCCAGAGAAAAGCGTTTTTGAACATCAGCACACCCTGAGACCTTATAGGTCAGAATTAACATCTTAAGAACAGCCTGGGAACAAGTTGACAGACAGTAGAAATGATGGATCATTATTTCACTGGCTGATAAAATGGTATAACTTTGAGTAGGCTGCTGAATTTTGTAATGATATGGGTCTGGGATGTGTTTAACTGTAGGCCTGGGTGAAGCAAGCTGTAATAATTTAAGTATGCCAGAGGAAATACCGCTTTAAAAAAAAAAAAAAAAGACAGACAAAACCCAGCAGGTTGGTCCACATGGGTCTTGCCTATGTTATTGCGAGTTCTGGCTTTTCATTTGATTCTTCTTTAGTGGTATGATGAATCCTTTGTCTTCTAACACCGTTGATCAGAATGGATATTGCATGGTCCAAGAGAAAAAATCTAAGACTTCATTAGGGATTGGGGATAAATGTAAATATTGTTTTATGGAATTATCAAAACTTCCTCTTGTAATTAATATGCACAACTTTTAGCCATTTGAACCAAAGTATTTAGCACTTTAAACCTACTGTGTTTATGCTTTTAATAGAAACTCAAGTACATTACTAAATATTTCTTCTGCACAAAGATAGGAAGTTAGGAATGGGAAAGCCGATAATACTGAAATGAGTCTACAATGCAAGCAATAACCTTAGTTTGTAGATTGTTGATCACTTTTCAGAAACTATTAAATGGAGTTACTGTTGTTGTTCATGGTAAGAAGCAGAAACAGCTAAATTATTCTTTGCTTACAATTATACAGCAAGAATCAGATTGGGAAAAGAAAATTTTCCTTTCTTGGGTTCCAGTCCTGTTCCTTCTGAAATACTATGTAATTCTTCTCAAGGAGGAGTTGAACTGATTAAAAACTTGTAGAAAAGTCATAGGCAATTAGTACTTGTTAAGGCTTATTGGAAGTTAGATTTCTTCCCACCATAATAGTTCCAGTATTTTGGTATTTGATTTAATCTCTGGATAAAATGTGTATACGTTATACATCAATATATGTATACACTTTCAAAAAATTACTTCTTGTTTTCAGAAAAGTTAATGTGTTTATTTTGACACCATTGATTTTTTTTAAATTTTTGCTATTCCAAAGTTTGTGGAATACACAAAATATATATTCCAAGTTTGTGGTCTACAATACTCTGTATTTCCCTGTGTTCTGACACTTCATAGCAAGTTTTATTCTTTCCAAAAATTGTAAACGCATCTGTTGTAAGGTTAGCCCTTTTATGTTGATTTCTGTATGTCTGTGACTTTGATAATTCTCTTGATTCCTGCTTGACCAGTTAAATGGAACTAATACTGTTATGTGCCAGCTTTTGGTATCTTTTGTGCCAATTTTAGTTGACGTGACTGCTCTATTCCCTAACTAACTATTATTTTTTTGATCAAATGATTCTTTATAGCAGAATCTAAAAAACCAACTACTTTTTTTTTTAGGAAGAAGAGGAGTATGAAACTAAAGGAGGCCGTAGAAGAACATGGGATGATGATTATGTATTGAAACGGCAGTTTTCTGCACTAGTTCCTGCTTTTGACCCAAGACCTGGTCGTACTAATGTTCAACAGACAACTGACCTAGAAATTCCTCCACCAGGTATGCTGACAAGACATTTGTGATACTTGGTCTGGCTTTTGTATGGAGACTCACTGTGAAGGGCCCACTGGGCTCTGGGGATCCTATTGCTGTTAACCGGTACAACATGCCTTTCTGGCTGTTTGGCTTTTCTGTGTTTGAATAAGAGTTTCATCTCCCTGTGTAGGTCCAAGCATTATTGAGAGAAAAGTAAATTAAATGCTGTGTAAAATAAGCATATTCATGAATTTAACTCAGATTAGTGATAAATCTCTTGCTATGTCTGGGCCCACCTGCAGGGAAGAATCTGTGTGTTGAGCTACCCAGAATAGCTTTGATTGGAGAGGGCTTGTTGAAACAGTCCAAAGCAGAGGCAAGGAGAAAGCTAGTACAGTAATTGAGCTGTCTGTATGACCAGCAGCATAGCACCTGATCTTGCTCCTTAGTTCATTCCTGCTTAGCAGTGTGGGTGTAGTCAGTGTTCACTACCGAAAAGAATATGTAGGTTTAGCTTATGTGGTGGAAACAAGCTGTTGTAGATTTTGATGAACTGAAACAAGGTAATACAACAGGAAGATACTGTGTATGAAAAGAAGAATGCATGTGCTGTGATAATATTAAGGGGATGCTATCAAGATGTAAGGATCAGTAGGGATTTAAAAAATTCCTGTCAGCTTTACTCGCATAGAGAAGTGCTGCAGTTGCAGCCCTTAGATATAGTTCATAGTTACAACTCAGTATCATTTTTGACGTGTGCAGGAAGTTTTCATGCTTCCTTATTTATTACTTTATTAATGTTTAAGCCAACTTGTCATGTGTTATATTTTATTTATTTATTTAATAGATTCTCAAATTATTTTTCACATTCAGGTACACCTCATTCAGAACTCTTGGAAGAGGTTGAGTGCATGCCTTCACCACGTTTAGCACTTACCTTGAAAGTTTCAGGTCTTGGAACAACTCGAGAAGTAGAACTGCCCTTAACAAACTTTCGATCTACCATCTTTTACTATGTACAGAAATTGTTACAGCTTTCCTGTAATGGCAATGTGAAATCTGACAAACTGAGACGTATTTGGGAGCCAACATACACGTAAGCTCCAAGTTTGTTATTCTGTGTAGAAAACACTGTGACCATTTAGGAAATGGGTGAGAAACAATGTTAAGTTTTTCTTCCTCCTCTGTAGAAAGCAATGCTAGAATTAGTTTTTCTTGCATTTATGTGAGGATGTTTTTAGAGGTTTTAAAGGTAGTGCTGTGACTACGAAACAAAAAAAAGTCATAACTTCTAATGCTCAACTGTGACTTGTTAGTAATGTTTCACAAGTCAAGGAATTGACCAAGAGAGCAGAATTTGGTCTGCTTGGGATCTGCGTGGAAGAATCCCATGAGGGTGTAGTCCTAGACAGAAGAGAGGTCCAGGAGAGATGGTTGATTTTTCAAGGATTACTTCCTTCAGGCTCAAGAGCAATCCATCCCAATGTGTGGGAAGTCGGGCAGAGGCAGTAGGAGACCTGCATGGATGAACAAGAAACTCCCAACAGAACTCAAAACACAAGTAGGAAGCATGCAAGAGGTGGAAGAAGGGTCAAGTTACCCAGGGCGCAATATAGAGACATTGTCCCAGCGTGAAGGTATGGGGTTAGGAAAGCCAAAGCCCATCTGGAGTTGAATCTGGTGAGGGATGTGAAGGGCGAAAGGTTAGGGAACACTTAAAGAAACAGGATGTACAAGTCCGTGGAACCCAGTGGGATACACCCACGAGAGCTGGCCACTCTTGATTATCTTTGAAAGGTCATGGTGATTGTGAGACATTTCTGAGGACTGGAGGAAAGCAAGCATCACCTCTGTGCCCCAGAAGGGCAAGAAAGATCTAGGGAATTACAGACCAGACTGATCACCCTTTCCTTCATCCCTGGAAAGGTGATGGAAGTAGTCCTGAAAACCATTTTCAAACAGTGAAGGACAAGAAGGTGATCTGGAACAGGTGGCATGGATTTATGAAGAAGAAATCATTTTTAACCAACTGATAGTCATTTAGTCATAGAAGGCTAACTCAGTGGATGAGGAGAAGGCAGCAGTTGTTACTTTCTTCTACTTTTGCACGGCTTTCAACGCTTTCTCCCTCGTTGGCAAACTAATAAAGTATGGAGCAGATAGTGTCTGAAAACTGCCTGAACTGCCAGGCTCAGATGGTTGTGATCATTTGTATGAAGTCCAACTGCAGGCCAGTCATTAGTGGTGTACCTCAAGAGTCAATACTGGGTCCAGTACTGTTTAACATCTACATTAATGAACTGTATGATGGGACAGAACAGATCCTCAGCAAGCTTGCAGACAAAACAAAACTGCGAGGAGTCGTCGTTGTACCAGATGATTGTGTGCTGTTCTGAGAGACCTCATCAGGCTGGAGAAATGGTGAGACAGGAACTTCATGAAGTTCCACAAAGGGAAATGCAAAGCCTAGCAGCTGGGGAGAAATAACTGCTGCTACAGGTGGGGAGCCAACTGGCTGGAAGGCAGCTTGGCGGAAAAGGCCCTGAGGGACATGAAGTTGAATGCCAGCAAGCTATGTATCCCGGCAGCAAAGAAGGTCAATGGCATCCTGGACTGCACTAGGAAGGTTGAGGGAGGTGATCTTCCCCTTTTGCTCAGCACTGGTGAGACACATCAGGAGTGCTAAGTCCAGTTCAGGGCTCCTCAGTACAAGAGGGTCTAGCAAAGGGCTGCTAGGATGATTAAAGCATCTGACATGCAAAGAGAGTCTGAGAGATCTGGGACTGTCTAGCCTGGAGAAGAAAAGGCTTGTGGGATCTTGCCAGCATGTACGAACACCTGATGGGACACAGTAAGGAAGACAGAGCGTAGACTCTTCTTTGTTGTGACACATGAAAGGACAAGAAGAAAATGGCTGAAACTGAAATACAGGAAATTCCATTTGAACATAACATTTGAGCAGGGGTATTGGACTAGGACTCAGGATGTTCCTTCCAACCTCAACTATTCTCTCTACCCTAATTTGACTGTACTTGCTTTATATAGACAGAAATTATAAGACTATATGATTGTGTGTATTTTCCATTTACTACACCAATGTAACTTCTGTCATACTAGGAAACGGAACTATATGATAGCAAGAACTGCAGTAAGGTGATTGCAGTTTTTCTAACTTTATATTTCAGATTTCAGCAGTGCTCATGTGTTGCATCTATTTTCTGAGTTGTTTTGTGTCAAAAATTGTGTGCTGTAACAAAACTGTTTTCTAGTTAGAAAGCATGAGAAACAGTTGTAAATGTGCACATCTCCTAAATTAATACACAGCAAACTACCCTAGAATGTCAAAATTTTGAAGAGCTGGTGCATGTGTTGTGAAGAACCTAAAGTTGGTTTGGGAAATTTGCACAATGAAGGTTGTTTTATTACTCAAACTGCAGTTAAGGAAACATAAATTAAATACTTTGCAAGATAAATATTAAAATCTCAAAAATTAAATATGAGTTTAAGAACTTTGCTGCATCAGGGTATCCCAGATGTTCTGTGCAGCAAAGAGCAGTTGCTATTCCTGGTTTACATCATGTTATCTAAAGGTCATTGAAGTCTAACAAGCCAATGTATAACTTCAGAATTTAGATGATGTGCTATGAGTATGAAATATTAACTCATTGTTTTGATATCTAGAATCATGTACAGAGAAATGAAGGATTCTGATAAAGAGAAAGAAAATGGAAAAATGGTAAGACTTCTCTGTCTTTGTGTATATTTCTATGGCTGTTTAAACAAAAGCAAAACAAATCTTACTGCAGTTTTTGAAACGCTACATTAAAAAAAACTAACAGTTTTCAATTATTTAAAGGACATGAGTGAGTATATTTGTAAATGCATGCTCCTTTAAAAAAAGACAAGATGTAATGCATGTGAAATCTTAAAGACTTTACAAGCAGGAAAAACCAACACTTGGTGGTTCCTGTTGTAGGGTTGCTGGTCAGTAGAGCATGTGGAGCAGTACCTTGGCACTGACGAATTACCAAAGAATGACTTGATAACCTACCTGCAGAAGAATGCAGACTCAGCTTTCCTGCGCCACTGGAAATTAACCGGCACTAATAAAAGTATTAGGAAAAACAGAAATTGTTCCCAGCTCATAGCTGCATACAAGGTATATGTCTGCATCCAAACTTTTGTTGTTATGAATGGCTGTGTGCTTTGTTTTGCAGCTTTAAAGATTCTTGTGGAGGAGGGATATGCCATGGATAGGAAAGTTGAATTTTCACATGCCAATATCAAGTTTAGGTTTTGCTGCCTTTTTTTTTTTTTTGTCTTCTATTAAATACAGTCATGTTAAAATGCATTTGAGTCATGATTTGAACCATCCACAATTTAACGAAGTGTTCAGGTTAAGCACAGTAACCGTTCTGATTTTTCAAATCATTAACTTGGACTGTGCAGTCCTAAAGATAGTAACACACACAATTTTCATTCTTAACAATTCTTTTTTTAGGATTTTTGTGAACATGGGTCAAAATCCGGATTAAGTCAAGGGGCCATTTCTACTCTTCAAAATTCCGATATCCTCAGTTTGGCAAAGGAACAACCTCAGGCCAAAGCTGGCAGTGGGCAGAACTCCTGTGGAGTAGAAGATGTTCTGCAGTTACTTCGCATTTTGTATATAGTCGCCAGTGACCCTTACACAGCACGAACTTCTCAAGAAGGTACGTTAATTATCTAGCAGGGCTTCTTAATGATTTAGTGAAACCAAAATAAAGAAAAAATTTTGTCTTGGTATTTTCAGAAGGAGATGAGCATCCTCAGTTTAACTTTCCACCAGATGAATTCACAAGCAAAAAAATTACTACAAAGATTCTGCAACAGATTGAGGTATTACATTAACGTATTATGCACAATGTATATATGTAATACTGGTTTTAAGACTCTATTACACTCTTCCTTACTTCAACTGTTTGAAATTATTAGCTTTTTTGCCATTTTGACTTTTGAATCGTTTCATGTGTTACTTTCTTCCTTATATTTTTGGATGAGTAAATTCTGCAAGAACAGGCTAGTCTGAAAAAACATGTCAAGAAAAATGTTGTAATAGAGTTCTATCTTTTGGTTAGGAAGAATAATTTTTTTTTTCTGTACCAAACATCAATATTACCATGGAGTGTATGTATGTAATTGGATGATATTGTAATAAAGGGAATTAATTATGTTAGGGTTCACAAACATTTTATTATTTATACATTCCACATAAAGTTTTCAGAAATAGCATTTAGAAAACATTCTTGGTACTAGATCAGTTAGATGTGTTAAAAGGAAAACTTTTAAGATGTAGTTCTTCAGTAGAACCACATTTTCTTTAACAAAGATTTAAAGAAGATGAAGATTCTTGACTTGCTTGGCTCTTGTGTGCTTTTTGAGTGTTGGGTTTTTTTTATTATAGTTAAGTTGCTCCAATTATTCATTAGAAAAAAAAGTTCATTTTTTCATGTTCTTTTAAAGGCTGTTCGGGCACCCTGAATATCTTTGTAGTAATAATTTCAGCAGTCTTTTTTATTATACTTGTATTTTAGAAGGCACTGTAGTAATATTTCAGTGGGGATCATCTTTACTACCACCAAGTTTCTTTTGTGTCTTCAGTATCTAATGACTTTTGGGCAAAACTCAGAAGTAATTCTCTCCAGGTAATTGTATACTCTGATCTCCCTACAGTGCTTTGAATAGTAAATATCCCAGAGATTTACTACCTTTTTTTAGTGTGTTTGTGCCAAAGCACCCTGTGTTCACTCTTGAGTCCTAGAAACTCTCTGAAGTTCTCATTCATAGCATTTAAAAGGAGGAGGGGCGGACAGGGGGAAAGTAGCTGTTGCTGAGAAGGAAGAGACCTGCTCAAGCTCAGGTGAAAACTCTGTACTAGGGTGTATTGGGTGTCTATGTACTTAGTAACGAACCGGTTGGGACAATCTGAGTCTAATATTAGAAACGCTTTATTTATTTTTTTTCTTTGCATTAAACTACAGGAACCCTTGGCACTAGCAAGTGGAGCTTTGCCAGACTGGTGTGAGCAGCTAACAAGCAAGTGTCCTTTCTTAATTCCATTTGAAACAAGACAGTTGTACTTCACATGCACAGCATTTGGAGCATCAAGGTAAAAAAAAAAAAAATGAAGACTACTTCCTTTTTAAAAAAAAAAAAAAAAAAGGTTTTTTAATTGCTAATTCACAGAAGGACCTTATCCTAACAAGACAGATTTTGCTTGCCAAATGTGAAGCATTTTAGAAAGTAGAAAAAAAGGGAAGAAGATTAAAAACTTCAGGAAGACTTTTGGACACTTGAAACGTTTCTTGTTCATTGTGTTAGAAGTGTATGACGAGTAGCTTACCTTCTGTTTGATATTATTCAGGAAATTCCTTTGAAGAAATTTCATTTTTCGACTTTACATGAAGACTTGTTTGTGTACCTCTAGCTAGGTTATCATATCAGGCAGTAATTCGACTGGGTTGCAGTTCATTGCATAAAGGAGTAAGAAACAAAATTTTAAAAATCTGAAAATAAACATAAATTAAATGTTTTTTGAAAACATACACCAAAGCACATATCTTTTATAGTTTCTACAATGGTTTGGTGATTGTTTTGATTCATTTATTTTTAATTCACTAAAGTCTTAACAAAATAGACAAAAATCTAACAAATAGGTGCTATTTCAAAAGTTAGTATTAGCTGCATAATGAAACTGTAACAAAACCAGACATTAAAACATGTAAGGGTACCCTCTAAAGTGTTTTCTTACTTAAGAATCCTCAATATTTTGATTGCAGCAGTGATTACCTCAAGAGTATGTAGACAGTGTAAACCTTTTTGCCAGCTTACTTTTACATAGTGAGAAGGTAGAATTAGTTTTTGTGCATTTTCATGGCTGATTTTTTGTTTGTTTTTTTTTTTTTCCAAAGAGGAAGAAAAGTGTAGACAGTTGCAAAAATTACTGTTGTGTCTAACATGCAGTGGAAATGCCTCATGAAGAATGTAAAGTGGGGCATTTAGAAAGAAAGTAAAAAGTATTGTCTTGCAAGGCATCAATTGAAATCTTAATATGGAAAAATTGAACTTCTATGGAAGAATGGTCTGGAAAACTGGACCATGTGTGTTTTGGTTTTTTGTTTCATTTTTGTTTTGAAAAAAAAGTAATGTATTAGAAAAACTGTGTGTTAAAGGGATCCTTCAGGAAACATTTCATGGTATCTACTTGGTAAGCCATTAAAATATTGGAAATAGTTTTTAAAACTCATATACTGTATATGAACTGTGTGGACACGCACTTGGGTGTGTACACTTACTGTTTGTCATTACACTTGACCATACTTGCAAAATAACTAACAGATGGTCGCTTTGTAGATAGTCTGTTGCTGCATCAATGGCAATACATACAAGAAATTTGAACTTTGACTTCATGTAAATCCTGCTATTGGAGGCAACTGTTCTTCCTTCACTGATAGGGGTCTATGTGCACATGATTGCGCTTCACCTTTGGTTCTATGTTTCTCTAATAAGTGTGTAAGTAAGTAAATCTTGCTGTAAAACTTGGTCAATATCAATGGAGTGAGGTACAACTGCCTTGTACTGCCTTGCAGTATATAATGGAAGTTGTAATAAGTGTCTATCAACAATTTTGAGCATCTGTGATTAAAACATACTATAGTAAATGCTGCCCTCTGTTCATCCCACTGTACTATGAAAACTATAATAATTCAGATGAAGAATTGTATGTTTTCATTGGTGCTGTCTATTACATTAGAAGTTATGGCCGGCTCTTCATAGTAATTAAAAATGAATTAGTTTGCTAGACTCATAAAATATGAAGCAGCCTGTATTTGGGCATTTTGGATATTTCTGAGAAATACTTTGGGATATAACTAAAAAAACAAATAGGAGGAGGTAATTAGTACTTAACAGGGTAAGTTTTACTTAATGGCTGCTTTGAAGTTTTCATGCTGGTAGACGTCAAAGCTTTAAACGACTGGGTTTTTGGGGTTTTTTCCAGAGCAATTGTATGGCTACAGAACAGACGTGAAGCTACTGTTGAACGGACAAGGACCACAAGCACAGTGCGACGTGATGATCCGGGAGAATTCAGAGTTGGACGCCTCAAACATGAAAGAGTGAAAGTTCCGCGAGGTGAATCCTTGATGGAATGGGCAGAAAATGTCATGCAGATTCATGCAGACAGAAAATCTGTTCTAGAGGTAAAGCATATCTGCCTAGCAGTTGAGGTTAGATAGCTATTTCTGATGACCTGGCCGGGATATTGAATATCCTGTTCCACAACCAACACTTGACCATTTCACTAGGATTTTCTTTTATCATTAACACTCCTTATGTTTTTCTAGGTTGAGTTTTTAGGGGAGGAAGGAACAGGCCTGGGTCCCACCTTGGAATTTTATGCATTGGTGGCAGCAGAATTTCAGAGGACAGATTTGGGAGCTTGGCTTTGTGATGATGACTTTCCAGACGATGAGTCTCGTCAGGTATATTTCAATTTGCATTTTAAATTGAGTGCTTGTATGAAATAAAAATGAGCTAGATATCCAGGAAGGGAAGAATACGTGATCAGTGAGCAGCCACTCATCATGATTAAGAATGATCACTCTGTTCCACAGCTTGCTTTCTTACCTATTCTCTTTTTAACAGAGAAGTGGAGTATAATAAGTTAAACAGCACAGATATATAATTAAATTCACCTTTAACAATGTCAACTTTTTTTGTGTGTCTGTCTTAAATCAGGTTGATATTGGTGGTGGATTGAAACCCCCTGGCTACTATGTACAGAGATCATGTGGACTCTTCACAGCCCCATTCCCACAAGATAGTGATGAACTTGAAAGAATAACCAAACTCTTTCATTTCCTTGGAATTTTCTTGGCTAAATGCATTCAGGACAATAGACTTGTGGATTTACCCATTTCTAAGCCTTTTTTTAAACTCATGTGTATGGGGGATATTAAAAGTAACATGAGTAAGTTGATATATGAATCACGGGGTGACAGAGACTTGCACTGCACTGAAAGTCAATCAGAGGCTTCTACAGAAGAAGGGCATGATTCCTTGTCAGTTGGAAGTCTGGAAGAAGACTCCAAATCAGAATTTATTCTTGATCCACCAAAACCTAAGCCTCCTGCCTGGTTTAATGGAATTTTAACATGGGAAGACTTTGAATTAGTAAATCCACACAGAGCTAGGTTTCTAAAAGAAATAAAGGACCTTGCAATTAAAAGGCGTCAAATTTTAAGCAACAAAAGTCTGTCAGAAGATGAAAAAAACACAAAACTACAGGAATTAATGCTGAAGAATCCATCGGGTTCAGGGCCTCCACTTAGCATAGAGGATTTGGGGTAAGAGTTTTCATGTTTATTTATAAATATGCAAACAGTTTTATGTTAGAGACAAATGTCAATGTGTATAATTAAAAACGTAAGATCTCTCATTTTAAATAGTATCATTGCAAGGGGGAGTCATTAGAGATGCAGCACGGTCCCAGTTTGCCATCTGTAGCTATATTCTTGTTCCTTAGTTGCGGATTTTTTTCTTCTCGCTTGCTCAGTTTCCTAATGTTGAAACTTAAATGTGGCTGCACTGCAATGCCATATGACTCTAGAAACACCCAAATACTTGTAAAGACCTTTAGAAAAGTGCGAATCGGTAATTTCTTTGCTATGATAACTATTGGAGTTTATCAAGTTTTTTTGAGAGCTTTTAGAGAGGACAGACTGAAATTTCAGATTGTGTTAATAGATGCACAGTGCAATGTTTGAATCCCTGTTAAACAGAACACTTGCAAAAAGTTAGCAGACGTTGAAGACACAAAAGCGTTCATACCTGCGTAAACTTGTGTCGGGATGTCATCCTTTGTAGTTTCAGGTTATTTCTTTTGAAACAACAGTAGTTTATCTACCATTAATATTATGGGATATTTGTTAAAATCTTGTGCCACAAGGATTGCGTAGTCAGAGGTCAGTTAATTGTTTATGGCCGTGTTGGCTTTAGCATGGCTTGTTAGAGAAAGCAAGTAGCACCATTGGAGGGCCTAAATGTCTGGTATGTTAAGTGGTTCTATAGCTGTTAGTGCTGGAAAGTAACGTAAAGGATTTTTTGAGTTTGTGAACTGAATGAAATGGTTTGAGTAGTTATGAAGCTGATAACTTAAAGGTATCAAACTCTCTGAAATTTTCAAGGGTTATCAAATGCAAATAAATAATGGGTGAGTACATGCCTGTGCATGCCATAGATTTGAAACATGTATTATCTGTGTAGTCCATTAGTTCTGTACTGTGGTACTGCTGCTCATATCCGCAAAGAATGATTGGAAGTGTAGTGAGATACACTTGAGTGTGGGGGCTGCAGTTTATAAATCTGGTGTATTTGCAAAAGCAGTAGCAGACTTGTTTCCAATTAGTAACTATCTTTGTATTTTGAAGGCTAAATTTTCAGTTTTGCCCTTCGTCCAAAGTATATGGGTTTACAGCTGTGGATCTCAAGCCAGGTGGTGAAGATGAGGTAAGGAAACAACCTACCTTTACAATTTAAACAGCAGTTAATTTTTTCCTGTCTCAGCGGTAACTCTCATGCAAAGTGAATTCTTACAGTATTTATCCTTTGTCTTTGCAGACTGTAACAATGGATAATGCAGAGGAATACGTAGATCTCATGTTTGACTTCTGCATGCATACTGGCATACAGAAACAGATGGAGGCTTTCAGAGGTAACTTTCAATGTGGCAAAATATATATGCAGTTAGGTGGACTAGTTGGTGTTCAGGGTGCGCTGGGTTAAAGTGATGGCACAGAACAGCTTTCAAAACCAAACTGTTAAATTAAGATTGCAGTAGGTAAGATATTAATTTCATAACACCTTTGCATTAGTTATGCCATTTTTAATCTTGAAGAGGTTTTGTTTACCTTAATCAAGAAACTGTTGATTGGTTCTGGTTTGATCAAAATATAATTGAAATGCTGACGTTATTTTGTAAACATTCTTTTGACTTACGTGTATAACTGTATGTTGTGTAAATTAAAGATGGCTTCAATAGAGTCTTCCCAATGGAGAAGCTGAGTTCCTTCAGCCATGAAGAAGTTCAGATGATTCTTTGTGGAAATCAATCACCTTCTTGGGCAGCTGAGGATATCATCAATTACACTGAACCTAAACTGGGATATACACGAGATAGGTACTTACATTCTGAGTGATTTTAAAATAGTAGCTAAAAGATACATTAAGTGATAAAATATCCAGAATGTTCATTAGATAAAGATGCCAAACTGGATGGGATCGGTGGTCACTGAAGAGCAAGTGATTGTCTAAAACTACATGAAGTAACCATGTACGTTACAACAGATATGTTAGAAGGTACTTCGTGTTTTTGTGATGAGAGAGGAAAACAAAATTTAAAATACTAAAATGTGAACAACTAGTGGACATGTAATGACAGCTAACTAATACAGGCTATTAAAAATAGCATTTTTAGACTTATGGTTATAACTTCTGTTCAGTTGGGTGTAGTTGTTATTTGTCCCTTACTTCTTTCTCTTCAAGAGTAGTTAAAGAAAATGTACTGTGCAGGGAACAAATATAGTGGTGATTGGCTATCAGGGGTGGTCTCGATGGTTGGGGATGTGTTTGCTACTTACCACGTTTGGTAGCAATAACGTACAAATTACTTCTGGAACTATGTTAGTATAAGCATGCCGAAGGATCCTAATCAGTCTAAGCTGCTATGTGGAGCGATTCTTCTCTTGAACCGTGCCCTATATGCAAAGATGCAGCAGAGATTGCAGTGCCTGATGCCCGAGGACGTGTTTGAGCAGGCTGTGCTTTCTGTCCTCTCCTCCCCCTCCTTTCCCGGCTGGTATGGATGAGGGCAGCTGCAGCTGGAGATCTATTGCTGTCTGTTACATTTTTTTACATGAGGGTCCTTAACAGGATAGAAAAGAAAGCGTATTTAAATTGAAGTGGCTTTATACTGCAGAAGTGGTACAGAAAAAGTTTTAAGATACAGTCAGTTGGATTCTTCTCATAGAATAGGTTTGAGCTCTGTCTACTTCTCTACCCATTCATACGTAAGATACCCAAATAATGCTCCAAGATAAGTATAGAGAAAAGTTCTTATTTACCTACATTTTTCTGTGTAATACTCACAGGGAGACTAAAGAAGTATTTATATGGGGTTTATGTTTTATTCTTAATTCAATACTGAACATGCCCTTACGGTGACCGCTTAGACGTGACTGAAGATCATAATTGTACTGTCTCAAGAGAAATTAAAAAAACCACACTCTTGTTGTGTTATCATAACGAATTATTTTAATTTATTTTAAGCCCTGGATTCCTTCGCTTTGTGAGAGTCTTGTGTGGTATGTCTTCAGATGAAAGGAAGGCTTTTCTGCAGTTCACCACTGGTTGTTCAACACTCCCACCAGGAGGACTGGCAAACCTACACCCCCGGCTCACTGTTGTACGCAAGGTATGGCTTCTTCAGCTCGCCCTTCAAACCTGCTAATTTGGCTTCTGAATGTAATTGTTGCTACATTAAGAAATAACACTGATTCTGTTTGGTTTGGGTTTTGTTTTTCATTTATGACACTATACTAAGCTTCCAGTACTAACCTGTTCTGGGTCTGTTCTCTGACTTCATATCTGAATAGAAAAGAATTAATGTTCATTTAAGTCAATACATTTGTAAGTTGGTCTGTAGCTTTCCTGATGCTACCGTTTCTTGACAACTGGTGTTACGTATGCAGTAAATGCCGTGAATTAGAGGACCTTACAACTTGTAACTTCTGTATCGAGGGCTGTGAACAACTGCAGTGAAAAATACTCTTTCTTTTCCTCAGGTTGATGCTACAGATGCAAGTTACCCATCTGTGAATACATGTGTGCATTACCTAAAGCTGCCTGAGTATTCTTCTGAGGAGATTATGAGAGAGCGTCTGCTAGCTGCTACCATGGAGAAAGGCTTCCATCTCAACTGAGCCGCTGACCGCAGCATGGGACAGGAGAAAGTGTTTTTTGATACTAGTGAAGCCTCTTGTGTTTGTGTGCAAAAAATATGATCTCCACGCTGTGCTCTGATGAGACTTGCCTTTTTTTTCACCTGTGAGGCTTTAGGAACATGTGGAATAAGTTTGTTAGCTGCTAATGACAAAATAAATCCTTGTAACTACACAGCCAGCAAGAAATTGGCACAGAACACTGTGTGATGCTTCAAGGGCTTGCACAACTGGAAATTAAGGTGGTTCTGTTTGACTGTTCCAAAGAACAGATCATCAGATTTTCAGTGTTCACCGATACAAATTTCTAACAGTGTATTTGTGTAAAGTTTGTCATTTAATACCTTGTACACTACAGTTGCCATCACTGATCCCTGTTTCGCTGGCTTTAAGCTAAACTGGTCAGAAACTTGCTTCCTTAAAACTTAGAGCTAATGGGCATCTCCAGCTTTTTCTTTTTTAATGGTGCCTGCACTATTGGAGTATTTTAGTGGGTTTTTGCATATAATCATGCACAACCTTTTTTTTTTTTTTTTCCTCTTTCAAGTGGGAATATATTTTGATTTCTCAAATGCCCTGCTATATAAAGATCAAATCCTTAAGTGTGTTTGTGCAGCTCAACAATAAAGCTATTAAAAAACACTGGTTCCTAGTGCAAGGCACACTTAAAGCAAGTTTTACTTTTGGTTGTATTTTCTTTGTATATTATAAACATTTATTTAACTTGTTGCAGTTTGAAGTTTAAAGGAAACACCCAATGTGTAAGCTCAAAAGTAATCATTAAAATGTTTGCAACATATCAAACTGTCTCCTCCGAGTAGTTCATTAATACTACTTATGTTATTCAATCTCTGTACACGTTCTGAATGATGTGCCACGCTTTTTTTCAAGGTTTAGAAGAACTACATGGCAATAATTGATCTCAGAAACTCACCTCTGTGCTCAAATCTTTCAAAATTAGTGCACCTTTTTAAGAACTAGCCTGGCAGTGATAACGCTGCATGTGGTGGGTTTTTGCATGGGTGTGCTTCTGTGGGCCCGTGTCACCTGAGGTTACAGTTCTTTGTTACATTGGAGTAAAACCTGGGTCAGACATTGCAGCTGATTCAGCTGTACTTGTGATGGAATGCCTGTCTGGGTTTTGGTGTGTGCTGAGGGATTTACTGGTGAAAAGTGGCTTACAGTAAGATAATATGTCTTTAAAGACATTTAAGTACTTAATACGAGAGAAGAAGAATTACTATTTTAGTCGAATCTGTGTGGTAAGTTTTGTTCTGTGCCAGTTCTCTTTGGTAATGACCTTTGCTTGGAGCAGTGCTGAGGGAGGGCTTGCCAAAAGATTCTGCCTCCTGCCCATACATCAGGTTCATGCCAGATTTCTTCTCGTAGCATTATTCATAGGGCCTGATGGGCATCGTCTCTGAAAATTTCTCCAATGCAAAATTGACGGGGAATCCCCCCTCCCAGCTCCTGTGACTATTGTGCTTCAACAAAACAATTGCATAAAGCTTGCGTATCTGCTGCAGATCCAGCATTTTGCTGAACGTGTTGTTACTTTAAAGCTATGTGGACTGTTCTCCCACGCAACGCTTCCCTCGCTGCTCCTTAGACCCTGGTTTCTAGGTGCAACGTAGATACGACTGTTAGGTGCTTTCACACACCGTGTGTGCTCTTCCAGTGTCAAGTTATGCTTCATGGTGTAAAGGTTATGAAGGAGCAGCCAGAGACCTTCATTCTGGAAAGGTAAGTGACAGTAAGCTCAGATTGCAAACTCTTCCGTGACTTACAGCATACTGTACAGGTATGAGTCAGCATGTTGCATGCCTTGAGAATACAAGTTAGCGTAGCTATGTCCTCCTCCTCGAGAAGGAAGATCTGATTTGGTACCTCGCTGGTACTGAGAAACTTGCGTATCTTTTGTAAATGCTTTAATCGTGATGCATGGATAGAATATACAAGAGAAGAAAAATACACTGGTGTGCCAAAATAGAAAAGATTTTGTGTGATCTATGAAGCCAACATGATAAAAGATGATCAAACTTTTAATTATCTATCTTTTATTAATGTTATAATATTTAAGCGCCAAATACTTCTGGTTACAACTGACACAGTATGCAGGAATACCAAATGTATACTTCTGTCAGTTACATTTCTTTTGTAACCATGACTTACATGGAAAAGGGAGTGAAACCAGCTTTTTGATGAAGGATGAATCTAGTTTAAAAATAGTCATGAAGGTTACAGAACTTAACAGTACATTTATATAGAAATAAAAAAATCAGGTTAGTGCTTAAAGGAAGCACTGAAACTGTCTGAATTTATATTTCCGTATTTTCTGTCTTCTAGGTCTGGCACAAAGCTACGGAATTCAAAGTGATGCCCAGATGGTCATGTGTAAGTTCCCATTACTTTATCCTCAGTCAGATTTAAAAAATGTTGACTGTTCTTGAAAGGTTGCTGCTGCATCAGTAGAGCTGTCTCTGAAACAGAAGGTTCCACTTTAGGTTCAGCTGTATCTTCCGTTGGTACATAGGGTATAGGAGAAACAGGAAATATTTTCCCACTACTCTGAATATTGCATGAGTTGATCTTACAACATCTGAAAACTGCTGTTGGTACGCTCCTGATGGTTTCACCATCTGTAAAACGCTGTGGTCAGTTGTACACCTTGCTAGCTTTCTGCCACTTTGTCAAGCACAAACAGAGGGGCGAGAATTCTGTTCCTGTTTGTTTCCACGATGCAGCCGTTTAGCACCATTTCATCCAAAATGATGTGCACTCTGTCCAAATTGAACATGATCTAGAAATGTTTCAAGTTAAGTATATTTTGAACAACACGAAGATAATTCAGAGAAAATCTTAGGCACCTTAGTCTTTGATTAAAGTTTACCAAAACAGTTATTTCTTTATGAAAATTAACAGCCAGATAAATGAGAATAAATTGATCTAGGGCAACAGTTCAACTGATGCTTTTTTCCTGGCCACAGATAAGTCAAAAGTTTGTAGCAGAGAAGTTAAACCACCAACAGGATCCCATCTTGGAAGATTACCACATAGTAGTAAAAGAAAGGCCAACTTAAACTTAGATATAGGTGGTTAATTTTACCATGTATAGCTTGAATATAAAATGTTATCAAAGGATAGCCGCCTTGTATGTGAACATGCAGAAATTCTGCACTTCTTCTTAGCAAAGTAATTGTCAATCAGATTCTTAAAATTTGATTCTCAAATATAATTTTCCTTACCCTCAGTTACTGATACTATTTATTTGATCTGCTTGCAAATAGCTTCCTAAGGGAATATGCTGATATGTAAAGTTGAGGCACTGATTTAGTAATAAATCTCATAAAGGAGAGTAAAAGTAAATGGTTCATATGTAAAATACTTTCTAAAAGATATTTTCTAATGTTCACTTAAAGGAAAATAATCTGAAGCAATCTGAATTTGTACTGTTCTGATATATGAAATTTGTCCATAACCACATCTGGTTTTCCTTAATGTTATCTAACAGCATCTGTCAAAAAAAAAAAAAAAAAAAAAAAAAAGATGATGGGCCTGACTCCAGCATTAGGCAGTGGGCATTCTTCTGCATACATTAGTGTTTTAGGTATCCACTGAACTGCAAAGGGTTACTTAGTGAAAAAAGATTCTTACGTTGCCATTTATCACCATAACCTGAAACAGAAATAGGCACAGCAAAAACGCCTGCTGGGTACATCTGTGACGCCCAAATGACACGCTGTTCATAGCGAGGTGTGAATAACCGTTCAGCTGCCTTGCTCTCCACCTCCTGCTGGTCTTTAAATGTGTTCTTTCTGCTCAACACATCAGCTTTGCCTTAGTTTTACTCCTTCTAGTTCCTCCCTGTATATTGAGGATTGCTGCAGTGGAGCTAGCAAGATACTTTACGGTAACTTCTAAATGGATCACTTGACACTTTTTCTGCACTTTGATGAGTCTCTTGAGTGCCTTCTCTGCCCATTACGTTATTTTTGATGCCATGGTTTGAGCTCAGGAAGACAGCCTGGTTTTGCTGCAGTCCGTGTATTTCTGTTAGTGGACTTCCAGTTCTAATCAGTGGAGTTGGAAGAGCCAGGTTTTTGAGGGCATCAACGTTTTCCTCTGCTCAGCATGATAAAGCTTTGCTCTCTTTTTTTGAACGTGGCTCTGGCATTTAGGACTGCTCTGTCCCACGAATTGTAGTGAATCCAACCACAGCCGTCTGCCCTGCTGCTCTGCCAAAGGGCAGGAACAGTGGGAGTACTGAACTGTGACAACAGCTGCAGAGCCACGTATTTGTATGTACTTGTTCCTCCTAGGTGGCAAATGCAAGTGGTGGGGAGACCACTTAAACCACCAGAGCTGTAGTGATGCGAGCTCGTGAAAGTGAACAGTCTTGCGTCTGAATTCAAGAAATGGGTTTAAGTTAAGTAATGTTGACCATCCCCATGCCTAGTTTTTTAGCATCTGGCTTTGAGAAGGGAATTCCTTAATCTAAGTTAGGTGCCTTATTTTCTCTGCAATGAGCGGTGAAAGCCAGACCCATCAAACAATTCCCAGGTTCTAAAGAACCAGGGCTGAAGCCAGTACTTGGGAATGCAGAGAGGGATTTTTCTGCACTCCTTTCTCTCGGATTCAGAAGCCCAAGTCATTACTCGAGGTAATGATGGCTGGCTCGGTGTCTTTAAATGTTACTGCAGAAATGCTGCCTGCCTGAAACCTGTGCAGAAGGGAGGCTGGGCCTGTCCTCAGCCTGGGGAAGAATCCCAAGCCCACCTTCCTCTGTGGGCAAGCTTAGCTGAGCTGGTAGCAGCTGCACCTGCTGCCTTCTACTTCAGGTTGTCCTACTGTCTGTAAAAGTTCTTCAGTGGGATGGTCCAGCCTGGCCATGAGAGAAGCTTATGTTTTTGTCCCTGTCTTGGTGATTGCTTCTGCTGTGTATGTTGAAGTAAGAAGAAGGGCACAGAGTATCTCATATCAGCGTTGTATGTGACCACCCTTCTAAGACATGAAAAGTAGAAGCTTGACCTTGTTCAGGCTGAACTGTAGCATGAACCTGTGTGGCCAAGTTGATGAGAGTTCAGCTAGCAGGCAGCAGGCTGCCGCCTTCCTCTGCCATTTCAAATTGCCCTGAGTGCTCTGGGATGAGCTCAGAGCTGCCGCCGTATATTTGTGCAGAAGGGTAAGCAATTGGATCGCTGCTCCAGCAAATGCATTCTGCTTGACCAAGAGAACAGTGGCAGAATTCAGGCCTCCAAATAACTTTACTACTAGTTACTGTTATGTGAGGAAGAGAAACTATAGCTGTCAACAGGATCTTGGGTATGTCTGTGATTCATCACATAGCTTCTAATCTGCTGGCCTAAACTTAATCACCTAATTAAATTCTAAGTTGTATTTAAAATACCAGACTTCTTCCTGAGTCTGACCCTAGGCCTAAATTGTTTCTAAAAATCAGACTCGTGCCTTTCAATACTGAGGAGCAGTACTGTCCTTAAAACTTCAACAGTCTCAGTTTCTGTGGTTTGAGACAAAGGCAGATGTTTTACTTTTCTTGGCAGATTAAAGACTTGACACAAATTTCTTCCTATGGTATGCTTTTCAAGTAAATCAGTCTTTACACAAATATTTTAATCTGAGAAGTTAAGATTTCTTTATTCCAGTAATGTGACACTCTTTAGGAAGACAGCTCTTCTGGTGCTGCTTAGTTCACCCCTGGCACTGCTCTACACAGCGCAGGAGGCTCTGTTAACGAACTTCGATAACATTCCATTCAGGTTTCAACAAGTGATAAAGTCAACTCCTCCTGTCTTTTAAATTTTACACTCTACCACTGATTCACAGTTCCCACAGTGGAGCGAGAGCTCCCACCTCTCCAGGCCTTCCTCTTCCTTGGAGAGTCCCAGGGATCTGCAACCCAGAAGACTGGATCAACCAGGATCAGTGATGATGCAGCAGCTTGCCACTCCCACCTGATTTTTCTGCATGACCTTGTTTCAGAAAACATTTAAAACACACTTAGCACTGCTGCATTTCCTAAAGAGCTGATACCATGTCAAAGGAAGACTGAACCCACCCCATAAGTCTGTTGCAGCTGTTCTACTCAAACTCACTATGGTTAAATGAGACGTCAATTCCTCTGCAGGGCTATTCCAAAACTGGCCTACTCCATTCCAGAACATAGTGGTATGATTTCTGTCCATCTGTAACCTGTTAATCTCACACTTGTCACTCCAGAACCTGTGATTTCACCTGCAGTTTGAATGGTGATGATAATACCATTCTGGAAAAACCTTCTTGATTTTTGAAGGTCCCAAAGCATTCCTCACCCTCTACTCTCAACCTAACATCCCGGCTTCCTTTTTCGGTTCCCATCCCACCTCCCTTTACTGTGCTGTTCTTGGCAAACAGATTGCACAGGGAGCAACCTTGGCTTTATTCCCCTTCCTGTAAGTCTCGTGACTATCCTCTATGATTACATCTCGTCATACACACACTGCTTAGCCATTCACATCCGAGTGCCCTGCCCAGTGAGGGATGTGTATCTCTGATCCTCAGCAAGGCTCATCCTCACCACCTGTCACTTGTTTGGCAAGTGACCCCAAATTTCAGGGTTTAAAGCCCTGAAGTCATAGATCCACACCCAGCTGAAAAGCAGCACAGCAAACCAGTCTGAGCAACTGGCAACAGGAAAAAGGCACATTCCCTGTGTGCGCTGCCATGTGCTCCACCCAGAGCTGTCATTTAAGGTCCTGCTTCCAGTAACAATCCTGGCTGCCTGCAAAAGAGTACTAAGGGACTTTCACTAGACCCGTGCAGAGGGTAACAGGCATTTTTAAACAAGTGTGCAGAAGAAAACATGTATTTCTGTGCATTTGTAGATAAAAGTCTGTAATAACAGTTTTCAGGGCACCCAGACAGGAAATTCTCGTAAGTTTTTGGCCTAGGCAAAAGGTGAGCCCTTACCCTCTTTGGTTAGGGATTTCAGTCAGTGCTGTTGTGGCTGCGTACCTGGCAGGAGAGGTAAATGGCATCTACTACAACTGGTATTTAAATGCTACCTTGGCTTTTGGTAACTTTAGTAACTGCCCTTATTAAAGACATCCGTGGTACTTTCTATTCTCACAAAGGGTTTTTATGGCACTTACATACTAAGTGGAGGTAAATGTGACACAGTCCTGTGTGTCCTTCCCCAAAATGTTATATAGGCAGATAGTTAAGCAGGGGAGAAGGGAAGGAGGTGGGAAAGAAAGGAAAAAGGCACATGTAGAACTTGCATGTGATAACTAACTTCAGATAGAGACATTTTAAGATATCTCAGGCTTTTCCAGGCGAGTAATTAAGGGTGTGTACAGGCTTAAGAGATGATAAAGTGCAGCCAACACCTTGTGAGCAGGTAACACACCTGGGAGCACAAACAAAAGCTTTGTAGATTACAGCAGGGGCACTTATGGGGCAGATGGTTCACTACTGAATATACAGCATTACAAAACTGATTTCCATCCTGGCCCTTCATCTTCAACTAAAGATTAGTTGGGGGTTGGTTCTTTTTTAAATCGAGTCACACATTCTGACTTTATTTTTGCTAACGTTTACTTTAAGTAACTTAGTCTATCTAATGGTAGGTAAATTTTAGGCACTGAAACCCATTTAATGCTTTCTGAGCATGTCTTCCTCAAACGACTGTGCTAACATTAAAATAGGAGACAAATGAATGGTGCCTTCAAGTTCTGTGATATTCTAGGATATTTGCTCCTACATTGAGGTTAATTTTTGCCAAGGTTTGAAGGGGGCTGATCTACCTGATGTAAGTACATGTTCCCTGACATCACAGACCTAGAGAGAAACTTTCACCCTTAATGAATATCAATTTTAAGCTAATCTTTATAGGTTTCCATTTCATCCACTTATTTTTACAGTACAAACTTAAATGTATCCTTATAAATTCTCAGAATAAATTCATCATTCAATTTTCTTACCACTTAAATGCTCTGTAGTCTGAAAGTGTTATTCCATGGGGGACTGAAAAATACAGTTGATTCACAATGAAGTGTTCCCTGTATCAAAGCGTTTTATCTATCCTAGGAGTAGCAGCAGCTAGTTGCAATGGAATGTAATGGTTTTTTTGGATCAAGACAACATTCTTCAAATGCTTGGTCCTAGAGCACCCTGTCTTCCCCCTCCCCTCCCACAAGGGGAACGTAAGTATCTCTTTCTTCCCTAAGTTAATAATGTGTCTTCAAGTAAGCTTTGCTTCACCAGTTCAAGCAATGGAAAAGTCAACTTTTTGGAATTTTAGAAACTCTCATGCTTACCGGCATATCGTTCCCTACAAAACTGCTGTGGTAACTCTTACGTTTTTATAGTTTCTTTGTCATCATCACACCAAGAAAGCAGCTCCTATGCCATCCCAGCTGGAGTTTTAGAGCTACAGAAAATCCCACCCACTTATTTCATACACAGAAGTGAGGCTCACCTAGGGCTATTACCACATCAGGAAGCAACACCCCTAGGACAATTTCAATGCTTGTTCATTAAACTGGCCCAACAACACTCCTTACAGATATTTTAAAAACAAACCAAACAACTTCAGAAATGTTATGACATTCTGTCATAGGTACCCTTAAGTACGTGACTGACTCTCAGAATGAAAGTGGACATCATATAATGGCTAAATGCTTTACAATTCCCACATAAAAGCTTTGTAAAATACAAAGCATTTGGGTGTTGGGACCTAAATGAAAGCTGGAGTCCTGCGTTAGCAGGAGCTGCGCTGCCAGGAGTACTGGGGTAGTGCACTGTGGCTGGGGAAGTTTTAAGAATCTGTGCATTTCAATTGCGTGATCGTTTTAGCCTTTAGATGTAACTGTGTTTTGCTCTGTGCCTGAGTGAAGAGCTTTCACGTGTCATGATCTATTTTTCATGTATCTTTTGATTTCATGTAATTTCCTACTATTTTTTTCATGTTAGTAAACACCAGTTTCTATATAGAATAGCCACTATTACTTTTGAAATAAACTTCCTATGGATCTCTACACAAAAATAATAGCACAGAGACAGGAAATCATGACAGTCTCCTGCCAGATACTCCGTATACAAAGATTCTGTAAATACTATTTGGTGTTCACTGTTACAGCCCTTCAGACAGCACTTCCTCCAGCAGATATTTTGCATCCAAGCTAACTGTACTGAATATAAGAGCTGGCTTAAGACTAGTTGGCACAGGAAAGGGTTTAATCCCAGGTGGGAATGTTATTTTACATGCTATGAAAGGATTATTGCTTGCACTGCATTAACATCTAAGACACTTGTAGTCCAGATCTTATATTGTTCTTCTGGGCCTTCTATTCAAGCTGTTGTCAAAAATAAATACAATCCTGAACAGCCCACTTCTTCATCGTTACACCTCTGCTTTACATTTAATGCTGAGGGTATCTCACTTCATTTCAACTATTTTATGTATCCTCTCAACTTTTTCTTAAACGGCAGAATTATTTTTACATATATAGAAGTAAAATGTTTTATTTTAAAATTGTTCCTGAAATGTACAATGTAGAGCTTTTCTGATATTATTTCCAATATTATCAAGTAAGATAGTAATGCACACTCCTATTTTCCAAATATTTATATTCACACCCTCATGCAGATGAGACCCATATAGAAGACGAATTTCTACAGGAATCATTCAGACACTGTATTACACCAGTTGCAAAGGTTAGTGTTGGCATGTAATGCAACAACTTCTCTAAACAATGCGGACTAGCACCTGATGCAGCAGCTTGTTGGATACAGCAGCAGCCTTCTCAGCTATTAAGCAGGCTACTGGTGGTAACTTTAAGCGTATAACTACAGGACATTCCTCTCAGTATGAAAATGATGACCAGAGGCAGGCAGAATTTAGAATCATCAGTACTGCAAACAATCTAAGATAAAAAGAATCAGGTAACTGCACACTCAAAATACACCATATGGAAACAGAGGGACTATTTTTAAGTAAAATTACTGAATAAGTCAGGTTAGTCTCTAATCCAGTAAAGCTGATATACAAGTACACATAGTTCTAATAAAAGGTCTTATATTAATACCACAGTATTTTGTGAATTTCAGGAAGGAAATATGGACAGTATATACGCACATACATATACAGACATAAATATTTAAGTTCAGTAAATGAGACAGAGTTCCAGCATGTAGCAAGCATTAAAATATTTACAAAAGTGACATTAATTATTTCCTTTTGGGGTTTTTTTTTCAGTAAAGAAGAACAATTACAAGAAAAATTACAGAGTTTTTCCTCTGTTCTTCGTATGTACTAATTCTTAAATAAGGCAAGTAAACTAAATTACTGTACAGTGTTTGATTGCAGGGTGACAACTGTATTTCAGGTGTATAATTGAAACTCTTTGTACCAGTCGATCTGTGTTTAACCAACAACAAACTGGAGTAGAGTGAGCAGGCAGTGGGGTTAGAAGAACTGAGGAGAAAGACTGTTTGCACTACATTCTCCTGGTTTAATTTTCGTTGAATTCCGTATTGTATTATATTTACTTGCTATTTGTGTTTAATTGTTCAGGACTGTATTTTAGTATTTGTATTTGGGTTTAGTTCACTTTTTAAATTATATTTTAGTTAGTACCCTGCAAATCATACACATGAAAATATAGCTGTGTAAGGGGAGGGGCAGCAAAAGAAAAAGGTATCTGTGGCAATGCCTTGTTTCCTAAATTTCCTACTCCCAGGCATTTCTCTCTTTCCATTGATATAGAAAGTAAATCTCACTTAGACTTTCATGAAGCAAGATCAAAGCACAAACCTAATTTCACAGTGATGCTACTGCTGTTTGGCTCAAGACACAGCTGTATCATTCAGTTCTTATTACTGCAGTCATTTCAATATCTATTTTATTGTAAACTTAAAGCAAAAAGTAAAAGCCTGAAGTAATAATTAGTTAAGCCTTAAAGTAAGTTCCCCCATGAATATAACTTTTCACGTCTAGGCGTTAATGGTACTTAGTTCTCTCTAAGCAAGCTCTCTCTGTCTTACTTTAAATGGTACCAGGCTTATCTGAATGACTGAGGTGACCCTTAGGAACATCAGCCATGCTTCCAGAAAGGTGCCAAAATGGTGCTACTTACTGTAAGTGCAAAACTTGGAAACCTCTGCATTGTCTTGACTGTTTGACAGTCAGTGCTATGAAGACAGTAGGAACTGGAACATACACCAAAAAGACAATTGCATTTCTGATACTGAAAAGGATACATCTAATTCACTCTGCAAGGAAAGGAGATAGACAACCATTAGTTACAGTTTGATCTCTTATCTCATAGTCATTAAACATTACACATACCTTTAGAGGATAAAGAAAGTCTTCAAAATAATGATACAAAATTTTAGGGCGATTCAGATTTCTGGTCTGGACTGTACAATTACATACTCTTTTCTGCAAAGCTGCTTTGCCTTTGTGTTACCTGCCTCCATAATAAAAGCTAATGTTCTGAATTTTTTACTTAGAAAAACCCACTGAGGTCACCCACAAGTAACAATTTGAATATACACAGTGCCATCTGAATGAGTGGGTGGAAACCCAGCATCTCTAATCATGGCAACTCCAGCCCTATATTCTGTCTTCCTCCTCCTGCAAAAACAGGATGTTAATGCCAAGTTTACAATTTATGTAAAATCACAGTTAAAAATGTTGCTGCAGATCATTTCAACAGCAAAATCTAGACATTGTATATACCCATGGCTGTGGTAGCCATGGCTGGATATATTAGGAGAGGGGAGGCAACGCCAAGCTTTGGACCCAGCAACACAATTCTTCACATAGTCATCATTTCCCTTCTAGTCTTAGCTTGGATCTACCCCAAGTAGTTTTATTCATTTAACCAAAATATCTGAGCTAGAAGCCCTTGTGGTCTCTCTGCAGTCAACAGAAGAGATGGCATCTTCAACAGTTGACTCAGCACACTTGAGGCGTGACTCACTTTCTCCAGATACTCACCGGTCTCTACTGCCAGTAATGGGAGCTTAGGATGACCAAACTTCTAACTTAGGTGCCTCAGTTAAATGTCTAAATTTAGAAAAAATTAATCACAGCCTCAGCAGTTAAGATCTTGCACAGGTGGAGCAGAGCCTCCCCAGCCTCTGCTGAAAGAGGGAATATTTATCTGCTACCAAGGGAATTTAGTTTGCTAAGATGGTTTCCATTCACGGTTTAACCCTGGAGTTTTAGGCAGAGTTTTCACTGGTAAAATTGCTGCTACTTCCATGGTCCAAAGATGCTCTAAACTGGACTAGTTGTAGTCTACAGGTCTCTGCTGAGTAACTCTGCCATTCTTCAATTAGAAATTTTTTATGCACCACAAAAATTGTATTTTAAGAGCCTGATCAACTTAAGTTTCCATAGCATTAAAAAGTAGTTGAAAACATTGGAATATTTATTCTGAGCAGTATGCCGAGTTTTCCGTGAGTAACCGTATAAAAGTGAAGGGAACTCAGAATTACATCTCACAAGCAACTTTGAAAACTTTTCCCCTAATTTTGTTAATGTTTGTTCTGATATCTGAATTCAAGCTCTATAAACTCCATATGATAAAAATAGAGTATGTGAGAATGTTTAAAGCTCACAAGCCTAAAAATAATAGATGACAAAGTGTCCCTCTAGAGCAGGACAGATGTTCTTTCCTTTCCCAGAGTTCTGTCTCCGTTGTCATCATCATAATTTGGGATTCTGCTAAAATTCTGCAAATCCTGAACATTAATCCATAATAGTACAGACTTGTATTTTCTTGCTCTGTGGTTTCTGCCAGAAACCCCAGCTAGAATTATAGCCCTCTTCTTCTGTGCTCTGCCATTTATGGTGTTATATGCTATTAAAAATAGAACCATGGAATGGCATGAGATTTCTTTAACCACCCCCCTTTTCGGTTCCCCTATTTCAAACCTGAAATGCTATGGAAAATACAAAAAACTCTGGTATGATGAATTCAGCAAATTTCTAAGAACAATCAGTGGTTGGGTTATATACATGGTCAAGGAATTACATGTACTACATTCATAGATACAAGAACTACATCTATTTTTGCGCTGCCTCAAGTAAAGAAAATAAAACTTGAGAAGTGGTCGGCAACTATTAGCTCAATTAGATAACTAAGATGTGACTAAATTTTTATTGTGCATTCCTGCACTGCCAGGATCAAATTCCATTACTGGTTATCACCGCTTATGTTGGGACTGCAATCATAATTCTGAACTTAGTACAGTCAGAAAGTGACATACGTAGTTCCAGCAGTTTCAACAGGCTGGTGCAACATTAGTTGAGATAATAGCCTAAAACATATTCCAGGCATCTAAGTAGTAAAGGGTGCAGATAACTTTTTCAAGCATGTCCTTGAATTCCCAGAGGGAACTCTGCCACGTCTGCTGTGGTACTAGGACTGAGTACTCATCTCTTGTATGTATAATCACCAACGTAATAGCTCAAGTGCCTGCACTACAGAGGAAACTCTATCCAGTCCTCTTTTCTGAGAGGGATATACAACATGTTCCAGCATAGATAAACTGAAATTGTGCCAAAGTATGATTTCGGGCAAATTGGTTTATAACAAGATTATTACAAACCCAATATTAAATAGCACATGTTCTAACCAGGATTATAATGCTGCATTTTCAAACTTTGAAAAAAAAAAACAAAAAAAACACCCAACCAAAAAAATCTCCCACCAAAAGGAGCACTGCCATTTTAACTGGAGCCATGTCTGATGTTGAATCCTTAATGAAATGACTATCTGTATAATATGTGTTTTATCAGATATCTGCTGTTGCATGACAACAATATGGGGAGCACAAGTACAGACTGGTTTTTGAGGTTTCATTTGTTCCATCCCTCTGATCTTGTTCAGTAAGAGTGATGTCAGCTCCCTGCTTAATGCTTACACCATCTTTATCATGAATGAAGTTCATTTGGGGGGTGTAATGCAAAAAAAGAACTATAAAGAAAAACCTCTCTATTTCTGTAAAATGTATAAAATGCCAGTGGCTAATTTAAGAGTGGATGACCCAAAGAAACCCCTGAGTATAAGCATATAAAAGCAAATTTTCTAACAACTATTTCTGGTATTCCTTGTCTGATGATTTATAACCCACATATATTTCTCTGAAAAATCAACTAATTCTGCCTTTATTTCCTTTTTTTTTTTTTTTTTTACAGTGGTAATATTCATGGTTAAGTATTCAAAATTCTGAATGAATATGAAAAAAAAAAAATTCTCCTTTGATTTATTCCCTGAAATGACATAGTCACTAAAGCTTTGAAAGAGAAGAAATATTTCATAATAGATACAATGTCTCACTCACCACTCGGCTGAAGTATTTGTCCAAAACTTCCACAAAATTATGAATTAGTTCATATACTGCCATCTCATTCTGAAATTAAATTAAAAGGCAAGTGAATATTAAATGAATAGTTAGAAAATGTAATAGTATTCTCTGTGTTATTTCAGTTTGTAGTATATGAAAAGCAACTGGAAAATAAGACCTACAATGAAGCGCACAAGCTGAGGCCACCACAGTGAGATGAGGTGTGGTTACCCTGCAGAGGGAGGGAGAGCAGGGGAGCGCTCGGGGACAGAAGCTTCAGGCGAGCCACGCAGGCGAGCACTGCGCTACCCGATGCAGTTGTCTCCCCTCCGCTGCTGCCACCCCACTGCACCCTTTGGTCCACCATCGCCCAGGTTAGCTAGATAGATACAGCTGACTACCTGTGCTGAAGTCACAGAGGCCAGCTGCAGCACAGAGCCAGGCTATGCTGCAGTAGTATAGATGGGCCATTTTTTGGTCCGTGTAGCAAAGCCAAAAGGATTTGCGCCAAATTGCACGCTATTAGAAGCCTGACTTGAAGACACTGGTAGTCAGCAGCTACCTTCCACACCACCCAATTAAAGTCTCCAAGAGTAAGCTTTGAAATGATTTCTGAGAACTTGGAATCAATGTAAACACTAAAGCTTTACAGCCTGAATAGATGAAGTAACAGTACTTGTCAATTTTCACCCAGATACTTCCCCCCCCCACCACCTTTTTTTAAAATACAATACAGTGGCATCATTCTTGCTGACAGTATGGAAATTTTTTATTTGGCCAAGGAGGTTAAAAACAGTGAGCAGCTGGAAAGTCACCGCAGATCAGCTGATCTGGCTGTAATGCTAACAATTGTTGAGAAACCTCACCCTATATAAATTTGTTTAATCAAACATAAATTTAGAAAGCAGAATCAGTATAAGGCTCATGAAGACTACCTCATGGTAACAGTTCAGTCTACTGCTATAGAATGAAGTCAAACATACATTTTCTTTTATAAGTCTTTTTATTTCACTCTCATTTCAAGAGCGTACATAATTTCTTACCTCTGTCTCGTTGATTCCAACGACTACGAAAAGGGCTGCATACTGTCGGTATACCAGCTTAAAGTCCTTATATTCAATGAAAGAGCACTAGGCAGAAGCAAAATGAGTCAAACACAGTAGCTGCCATTTAAGCATATGACAGTATTAAGCACAGAGTGCTCAAAGAGCCTATGCTTTCATGTTGGTAAGGCCCACAAAGAACAATGGATTTCCCAAGATACGCTAAAGAATTTTGACTTGAAAGAAATTTAGTGGGATAACTGTTAGACAAAACTTTTCATCTACTGGCAGAAAACTTGCTATCGCTTTTTAAATTAGAAAAATTGAAACATACAGAACTGAAGTAATTTGTTCAGGTTTATAAGACAGTCAGTACTTCCCCTAAATTTTCAACTGGAAGCACTTCCAAAAGAGATGCCCTCAAGTTCATTTTCATATTTAAAAAATTATTTATATTTTAATATAAAAATGAAGAGTATTAGACTTCCAGACCTGAGGAGGGGGGAATTCACATCCTTCCCGGTAAGACAAGAGCCAGCAGATGGTGCTGTTAGACACTGCTTTACAAAATGCCTCCCTCGTTTTTAAAGTATCATTTTGCTCAGTCCTTGTAATGGCAGAAAACCGTTAGTTCTTTTGGTGAAGTTTCTGTTTGGAGATGCTCTTGCAAGCAGTATGGAGGAGGTTAATTTCTTTAGTCACTGTCAATTCTGTAAACTGAGGTACTTTATAGAAATTGTTATTTTTTCTGAGGTTTTTCCAGCATGAAATATGTGAGGACCACTCTTCAAGGACACACGTAATTAATGAAAAATAAAGCAGCTGGCTTCAGAACACAAACAAAAAAAACCCCCACACAGCCCAAGTCACAGATTTCTCCTTCAATGCAAATTAATGTTTGCTAAGTACCAAATTTGCTAAGTTTGGTACTTTTCTTAAAGAACCAAGGGGTCAATTAAGTGAGTCATGAAAATCTCAACTTTCATCTAAGAAAACTTCCAACTTCCAACTTTTCTGACTGTGGTGGATTGACCTTGGCTGGACTCCAGGTGCCTACCAAGCCACTCTATCACTCCCCTCCTTGGCAGGGCAGGGAGGGGAGAAAAATAAGATGGAAAAAAACCCCTTGTGGGTCAAGATAAAGGCAGTTTAATAAAACAGAAGCAAAAGGCTGTGCATGGAAGCAAAGGAAAAAAAAACAAAAGATTTATCCTGTACTTCCCATCAGCAGGCAATGTCTGGCCACTTCCTGGGAAGCAGGGCTTCAGTATGCGTACCGGTTGAGCCGGAAGACAAATGTCGTAAATAACAAATGCCCCCCCCCTCCTCCCCCTATTCTCTCAGCTTTTTATTGCTGAGACATCATACAGTATGGAATATCCCTTTGGTCAGTTGGGGTCAGCTGTCCTGGCTGTGTCCCCTCTCAAGATCTGCCCACCCCCAGCCTATTGATGATGAGGGAATGTTGGCCAGAGGCTCTCAGTGCTCTGCCAGCACGGCTCAGCAGGAGCCAAAACCCTGGTGTGTTACCAGCACCTTGCTCACTACCGGTACACAGTACAGCACTGTGGGGGATGCTGTGGGGAAAAATAACTCCATCTCAGCCAGACCAAATACACTGACTTTCTTGCAGAAAGTGTGATCACTTTTTTTAAATCCAAATGCCTAATACAGAGGCCTAAAAATTTGTGTTTCAAAAAACACCTGTGTTTTAGGTAGTAATTTCATGATTTGGAATTCTTTCTCATAAGTTGTTTTGTTTAAACTTGGAGCTGTCAGTACTATCCCTACCACCTTCTGGCAAAGCATGAGTAGTATCTCTCTCTCGATCTCTACCAAACAAGCAATTAACAGGATAAAAGAAATTCTTCCTGGACTTCTGACCGTCTTCAAATAAACAGGAGGAATCTTCATGACAGCAATACACAAAATTCCAAAATCTCTGTAAGCCTCAGAAAATCATATTTATTCAAGGCAGAATAACACTTCAACTGACTGAACCCATAATCTAGAAACGCAATCTTTTACTTCATGAGTACAAATGAAATAATGACCTGCAATAGAAACTGATGTGCCTTCAGAATTATTGACATGAAAGATGTGAGATGTTGATAAAATAAAATGGCTAGGGGAAAAACTACAAAACTTACCTGATCCTTTGAACGGGAGAGACAGTTTTTGATTACTTCAGCTTCCAAGATTGTCCGTTTATTAATGTCTACATGCTCATAATACCTAGAGAGCCTCGTTTGACCTTGTTTGTTTACCATAAGAAAAAATTTTATCATTTTTGTTGTTGATCTCAGCAGTAGATTTGAATACAGGGTGCAGGAATCAAGAAGAGTATTTCTGTGAGGAGAAAAAAAAAAAGAAAAGAGTATATGCAGGAGTTATAAAAGACTTCCTAAAAGCTAGCCAGTCCAGATCCACATATATTTAAGACTGAGTTTATTGCCAAAACATAGAATATAGGAAAAATATCTCTAATCTTTTGCACGCATCCCATGAGTAAAACTCCATTTTTCCCCACACAAATAATCACAAACTGTCTAATAAATAATCACTTTCACATTATTCTCCCGTCTAATTTCCCACACTGACACAAAAGGTGAATTCTGCACTTAATGAAAACTAAGTGTGGGGTTTTGATAGCTAAGGAGAAATTTGTTCATGTTAATTACTCAAAACAGCTTAATCTCAATCTAAGTAAATATTAATCCACACAATGCCACTGAAATATAGTTGTAGAATATAAATATGCTACATGTAATGTACAATGAAAAAAAGCTATTAGAGCACAGCATATATCAGAATCTGCTTGCTAAACAACTGAATTCATGTTTTGAAAAGTATGCAAAAAAAAAAAAAGGTAAGCTGCAGATATAATTTTTTGAAACAGAAGTTCTGGGTTATTTTCTTTAATGCGAGAAAACAGTCACTGTAATGTTTTCCATCTGACTCTCTATTTGGATCACAGATTTATTGGCCCAAATGCTCTTGAGGTTTATGCACTGGAAATACAGCAACTACCGCAAAAGCTATTTCTTTATTCCAGTTCTGAAGAGTTGCTCTTTGCCTGGTACAAACATTCCCTCCTAAGGTCTCTCAGCTCCTGTGAGAAAGTCCGAGCTGAAAAAAACATCGGAATCCACAGTGTAGCTCTTTGTGTAAAACCAGTGTATCTTAATGCAGAAAAGCAAAAGGGGAAAAAAACTCAACAACCAACATAGGTCTCTAAGGCAGCAACCTCACAGACATTTAAACGTATGCTGATTTTTTATAACAAGGCAAGCTGCATAGGTGCTGCCTCGTATTATTAGCAACTTGAATAAACTGGCTATATACCATTGATGGGTGATAATATCTAAATCTTTCATGACAGTAATACAAAAAATCCCAATATATTGTGCTGACTTCTGATTCATATTGGTCACCTAAATATGTTTTGCAAGAAAAGCCTCCTCTATTATCATCACTTGGATCTCAAGAAAGAGATCCCGTTTTCCTCAGTGTACTGTGGTTTACTCCATATACAAAGAAGTTTAGATTTCTATACCAAATGTCTCTTCACTAATTAGACTTGATACCGAGAATTCATTTCTTAACTGACACCTCCAGGGAATAGGAGTCCGGAATCAATCCTCAGGACAAGAGAATCTGTTTGGAATCGTGACAGTCTCAGAGCTTTCTCACCTCCACCAGGCTCAGTGAAGTCTCTTCACGTCCAGAACAGCAGCGCACTTTTGTTGATTCGCTCTGACTGAAGATTCATGGATGCTGGTCAGTGCTGCTGCAGTGGTGCACGCAGCTCGTTCCCTTGCACCTCAGGCTTCTGAGGCATAAAGAAAGGTAAAACAGTGAGAAGACATTTTTTGATACAAACCTTCCAAGAAGCAAGGGTACAAATGAACGACTCCTTCCAGCTCAGAATGAGGCACTCTAGTAAGGGCCAACCTCATACGCAGAAGAAACCTGAAGCTTTAAAGCTACTTAACAACTAAGAAATGCTGCCCATTGTTTTAATGAAAAAAATAGCAAGCTCAGACACAGACCAAAAGCTATGCACGTTGTTCCTACCAACTGCAAAACATGTCTGTCCAAGCTAGACAGATAATGACAGCCACACAGACAGCTTTTTTCTTCCTAGTTTTAAGCTTCATCTTTGTGTTTGGTACTGCTGAAACATGAATAGTCCTCTGCTTTGAACAAGTTGTTTCCAAGCTATTTTAATAATTTAGGCATAAATAATACTGAGGAGTGTAAATCCTGTTCTCAGAAATGAGCAAGTTGCACAAATCCATCCCAGAAGAGTAAAAAACTGAGGCTTAACATGTCTGCAGATGCTCAAGTGGGACCTGTGAACGGGAGGACAGTAAAACTACCCCAGGAGCACTGACAGAGCTGTTGTACTTTGAGTTACTGTTAAGCAATATAAACCAGAAAAAAATATATGAAGAATTAATACGTATGGATCCTATTGCAGGATTGGCCCCTAATCCTAATTATTCCTTTATTAAGCTAATCTTTCTACATGGTTAATCCCTTTCTGATGTTATGACTATTGTATCTGTGTGTATTCGTATGAATGGCCTGGATTGTTTTACGTATGAAAATACTTTAGACCAGATTATTTTTTTTAAATCCTCACAAAGGCTCTTACCCAGAATAGATATAAAAAAATGAATCACGTCGTAACAGAGATAGAACCATAGTACTCAAATGTGTTATCTGTAATTTATGAGACAATAATTATTCACAGTATTAGAACTAGTATTGCTAATCATTTCTGTATTTTCCTACCAGCCCCAAAGATAGCTTCCAAAATTTTAGCCAGAAATTTTGGTCATGTAAATGGCAGCACAAACGCACAGATTTGTGCAGAAACACAGGAATAAATTTACATGTACAAATAATTTTTAAAAAATTTACAAAAAGCATGCAAGCATAGCTGTGGAATCTGACTTTCAGAATAACACCAGTTATAATAAATATCTTAAGAGGTTTTTAATTCCTTTTAAAATAATTCTGAGAAATATCACTTGTAGAAATAAAAACATTTGCTTGCACAATTTAGGTAAAAAAAGGAAATGACTGAGTTTTGTTTCTAACGAAGTTTATTTCTTCTCCTTTCATCTTGGCTTTCAGATACAGACAACATGTTAAAATTAGTTTTGCATATATAAGATGTAAAGAAATCTGTGAAGTATAATAAACAAAAAGCATATCTGTGCATGCTGATGGGTGGAGAAACTCCCATTCCTTCATCAAGTTCTATGTGTTTGAGGAACTACCTTTTATGATCAATAATCAGTACTCTACTAATGAAGATAGCTCCACTTCTGATACAACTCTTACGTGCTTTTCTGTGCATTCTCACGCACATGCCTGCGTGTAATCATGCACATACACAGAAATCATGATGCTTTTATGCATACAAAATCAAATTGTTCAAGGGAATTGGTGAGAAGATGCAAGCCCTTCATATCTCTGCCATTATTTTGTTCATTTTAGTAATGACAAGACATTACTATCTGAAGGCTGCTTGTCAGAAATGAATAGGCTGTCTCATTCCAGGTCACTGGACAACTATTCGCATCACAAATGGGCTTAGGAATGGAAGACTGGAAGGGACTATCCAGATCTTGATGGACTGTCAAGTCCAGCTCTCCCTATCACAGTCAACTACGCATTAGAATTTTTGTCCAGAATAGCCTATGGTTTATGCTTCATGCATACCCAATCTACAAAACACCTACAAAACTCTATGACAGAATGAAGACTCCCTAGAAACAAAAAACCTCAGAAGGTATGACTTGAGGAAGATGCAAAAAGTCTTGAACTTGCAAACTTTCCTTCAAAAGAAATTACCTCCCAGAGTGACTAAGTAGCACTCATTTCCTTTACAAAATATTTCTGCTGTAAGGGTAATTTGGCATGCACACAAAAGACATAAACTTTAACTACTGTGATTTAAATATGTGCTGCTACACTGTGTTAGATCTCACCCTCATTAAAGTATCTCTCGTAGATAAACATCTATGAGAGAAAACTAGTATCACGATTTGCTTGTGTGACTCACACTGGTAGACTGATGGAGTATGTAGTTGTTGATGACTTACAATACGATGGCTTTAACTCCTTCTAAACCAGCACATATGCAGCAGACTATGGACCCAGGCTCATGAAAAGAGATGCTTCTTGATTTTAGTGCCCCCAAGCAGGCTCACGCCCCCCCACCCCCCCGCCTGTACAGGTAACTCCAGTCTTGTATTTCAAGACAAACTAAAACCTGCCTGGTTTGCTTCAAAATGCTGAAACAGAAACCACGATGGTTCAGGAACTGCTACCAGGACATGTCAGCTCTGTAGGCTGCATAACCACATAGAGACACCTCAAAATAAGTTGTCCCTGTTTATGAGTCACACCCCTAAATGCTGTCTTTTGAGATACTGGTTGAGTCCTCTTAGAGAGGCAAAGCCTGCAATACCTGTTCTGCGGATAAAAAGGTCTTAAGTCTCCAGCATGGCCAACCCAGCTGATTCTACGTGCAGTAATATAAAACATATTTTAAACAAAATTTTAATTATTCCTCCAGTAGACACAAGCACTCAACATTAATTTATTTTGTCAAAGATTTCACCAATATTTATACATACTCTGACATGTAAATTATAGAAAAAAAACCAAAACCTGAGTTTGAGACTTCTGGCCGTACAGTTATCATTCAAATCAGATGCATCTCACACTAAACCCACTCTAGTCAATGTCCACAGATCTAGACTTTTTTTTTTTATTGTGCTATAGCAAAGTTTTGAAACACTCTATGGCTCTCAGCTACAATGTAAATAAGAGATCAAATAGCAAACAAGAAATGCATGACTACATTTTTACACAACAGCTTCACCAAGAATTAAAAATAAATGTTAGATGGAGCTATAAGCCAATAATTTCCTGCACCATCCAACTCTAAACAAATTGGTTTTCTGGATGCAGAGGTCTGATTAGACTTTATGTGTGTACTAAATGTAGAACAAAATTGGTTAAACTGGAATTAAAGTATTAATGAAAAGAAAAAAATTACTAAATGGTAGAGGCACAAGCAGGTGACAGCAGCAGAACAAATATTTTTGAGGTATATATTAGGCTATTGAGCCTCCTTGTTATGAATTTATTGCACAGAAGTATGTAGCAAATGAAGACCACTCACATAATTGATACCCTTGCTCTTCCTATTTTTGTTTGGACCATGGACAAGGGTTTAGTAAAAATAACATTCAGTATTAATAATATTTTTTGTATTCTAAATCTTATTAATGCACACATTATAATTTATCCAAAGAAGAAACAACTATGTATATGTGGCTTTAAAATAAAATACTGTGTTCAATTTCAGGATCAGGGATTTTAAAAATGCAGCCTTATTAATCTAGGGAAGTCAGGGAGGAAGGAAAGAGTAAAAAAGTTTTCCTTTGCTGATGAGCTGTCAAAATGCTGGCTGAATATAGTAATGGAACTAAATTGCAGTAACTCTCATATACTCAGGAATGAGGAATGTCCCGTAAGATCGGAACTAAACAAAAGGCTAAACTGGTTATGAGGTAAGTCTGAATTTTTAGTAATGATTTGATACTGTCAGTAGACAATGAAAAAAATTAGCTGAGGTAGAAAGGAGTTGGATTTCGATTGGCTAATCTCTGTATGGAATCAGGAAGACTGTAGGATGAAATTTTGGTAGGAAATGATTTAATGGAAAAGAAAGGAAGGACTGGATAAACTAACTGAAATATCAATACACACCTGAGGAGAGATTAGTAGAGAAAGGGAACACCAGTACCAAGACATGCAGTACTTATTTTTTCAATAATTAAGAAGATTCCAGCTCTATAAAGAATAAGCCCTGTTTAGGAAACTATCTAATTTATTTTTTTTTCTGAATGAGTACAACATATAAATATTTTGAAGAGAGGCAAAACCAAACTCCTACCTTACTTACAATGGGTGACCTACAGATAATTTCAAATAGGATGTGATGAGAATTTGTAAATATTGCATTTCAGAGCAGTATTTTACAACTGAGGTAATTTCACCATATTCAAACTGCAGCATCAAACGCAGCATTGCTATCACTGATAAAACTGAGCCAGACGAAATAAAACAGCAATTTATTGCAAAACCTTCCTCACGTGGAAAAAGACTTTTGAATAGCAAACACTGCCCTTTCCCCTCTCATCGAGGGAGGGGAATACACTGCACACACCCCTTACCACGAAGACCACCATTCATTTAAAAAAGGATTAGCCAATTTCTAGAGACATACCATAAATTTAAGAAATCTATTCTAAAGTCACCTCCTCGCGGGACAAATTCAGTGCACCATTAAACTGCGCTGAGCTCTAGAGACTTCAGCGTTTTAACCCCCGATTTGCTGCTTGCACGCCGGTTTAGGAGCAGACCCAGGCCCACCCGGCGGCATTCCCGCGGACTCTTCCGAGGGCGTTTGACACTCCCGAGGCACGGAGCTGCCGCGGCGCCGGCGAACCCAACCTCCGCCGCCTCAGCGTAATGCCACCGCTTCCGCTTTTCACTTCAGGGCGGACAGAAACCACCCGGTCGTGCTCCCCCGCGGAGGCCGGGCCTGGCGCCACCAGTCCCGACACCGACCCACCCGGGGCTGGGCCGCGGGCGGGGCGGGCGCCTCCCCCCTCCTCACGCCAGCGGCGAGTTACCCTGGGGCGGGCGGGGACAGCCCGACAGAGACGGAGGCAGACAGCGACAAGGCGGCTGCCTCACGGCTGTCCCCTGCGCGGTGCGCCGCCACCTCAGCCTCCCAGAGGGGAATCCCGGCCTCGGCGCGCTCCCCGGCCCCGGCGTTCACCTCCCCTCCTGCGCATGCGCGCTCCGCCGCTTTGCCCGGCCGCGAGGAGGAAGCCGGAGGGAGAGGGGACAGATTTCCCAGCGTGCCCCGCGCCGCTCCCCCTCCCCGCCCGGCCGCGGGTGGGTGGGCCGACGGCTCGGCGGCTGTAATGGCGGCTGGCGGCGGCTCCGCGCTGCTCTGACACCCGGATACTGCTCGGCGCAGTCCCCCCCCTCCCCGCGCCCGGCCCGCCCCCCTCCTCCCCGCCCCAGCCAGCTCCGCTCACCCCCTCCCTGGCCCCTGCTCCAGGCCCTCGCCGCGGGACGAGGAGGAGGGCTCCCCGCAGACAATGGACGAGCACCCCGGAGCCGGAGGAGGCGGTGGGATGGCGGCCGCCCCGAGACCGCAGCAGCCGCCGCCACAGGCGGGTGGGAACATGAACCTGCAGTCGGGTGGGGGCTGCGTGGGGGCCGGCGGAGGAGGAGGAGGGCAACAGCCCCAGGGCCCCGCGGCCCCGGCTGGTCAGGAGGCGGCGGGCCCCGCCGAGCTGTCCCGGCCCCAGCACTACACCATCCCGGGGATCCTGCACTACATCCAGCATGAGTGGGCTCGCTTCGAGATGGAGAGGGCGCACTGGGAGGTGGAGCGGGCCGAGCTGCAGGTACGGGGGGCTGAGGGCAGGCTCCGTGCGGAGCGAGGCGCGGGCTGGGACCGGTTTGGTGGGCTCTGGGGACCGGGCCGCGCTCGGGGTGCGGGAGCACAGCTGTTCGGGCGAGCGAAGCCCCTCGGGCCCCTGAGGTCGAGCCGGTCGCTGTGTCTCGGAGACGGTACCTGGGCGAGGTCCGGCGGGCGAAGCGGCGTCGCCGGCCGGCGGAGGCGCAGCCCCTCACGGCCTGAGCTGGGCTCCTTTCCCTGGGGCAGCCATTTTGGTTTTTAGCATGGCGCCCGCCTGGGCTCCTGGCTCAGTAGGCAGCCCCTGCTCCGCAGGCCTCTCACCCGGGCTCGAGTTGCGGGGCCCGGAGGGCGGCTGGGGAAGGGCGGGCGGGCGCTGCCGCGGCGCGGGGCTGCTGACCCTCCTCCCCGCCCGCCCGCGGCAGGGCGAGCTGCGCCTTGACAGCTGCGATCATCTCCCTCGGCACAATGACTCCGGGGCTCCCCGGGCCGGCGGCCTCCTCAGCCCTGGGTGCGGGTTAAGGGGAGCAAGAGCCTCCGGGCCTGGGAGGGCTGGCGCCTCCCCGAAGCTCAGCGAGCGGTTGCTTTGGGAGGAGAAGAGGGGGTTGCGAAGAGGCAGGAGGCCTCCCGAGCAGGGAGAGGATGAGGAAAGACTGTCCAGGTAAATCTCAAGTAAAGGACTTGGCCAGGCACTCGTTTGAGACACGTTGAGCCTGTGCTCACTTCTGTCTCGTTTTGTTGGAGATTACGTGTGGGAGAAACAACCGCTGAAAAATAGTTAGGAGTTGATGGATCTGTAGCATGGTCATCCTAATATACGTAAAAGTATGAACTTCATCTTGGGAACAAAAATTGAGTAACTCTTCAGGGTAGAGGGCAAGTGTTGAGAGTTCCAGTATAAATCTCTTGCTTTTAGTAATAGAAAGGATACCCCCACTAATTACGTTTGCATGTAAAAATAAAACCATCCGTAGACTGTGACAAGTTTGTGTACAGATTGCAAAATCCACTGAATATGAGGTGTTCGTATAGGAGTCATTGTTCTTTTTTAGGACAGAAATGTAGATGATAATAGTTAACAAGCTTTACTGCTTCTGAAGAATTTTTGGTGATTTTTGTACTGAGTGAAAGTTTACTATCTTGAAGCAGCTTTCCATCAAATTGCACTGTAATTAGAGTTTTTAATAGCATGCTGCAACAGGAGCCAGCATTTGTGATGTATTTACTTTCAGATTTCAGAACCAAGCACTATACCTGAGCCTGGGCAGTTCTTTCAGCTCTATAATAAGCATGTCATCTGGACTATTTTTGTAACAACTATAATTAAGAATTTAAAAACACCACCAAGAGAAACAAATGAAGAGGTTTCACAGTTTCCTTCACTTACTGCCTGTCTTACCATTTTAAGCCTTGTGGAACGGCTGTTTTTAAAATTAGTTTGGTGGATATTGGTGGGCATTTTTAGCAGAGAACAGTTTACTATTTCTCTTTAATGTCTTAGTAATATAGCACTGTGTTTATAAATAAGTTGCATAGTGCCATTCATTAGCAAACAAAACCATCTTGAACTATTTTTTTATGTATAGGCTAGTTTAAAACAAAGTACCACATTCTGTATTCTAATGTAAAGCTGAGTTCGGAGACTTTGAAAGCTCTAGCTGACTGAAAAAGTGCTGCTATGAACTCAGGTGGCCTCTAGACACTGTGATGTGTTCTTGCCAAGTCGGCTACTTTTGTTTATAATTGCTGTTTGTCATCCATGGCCATACTGTTTCAGTTGCTTATTTCTGAAGGTACTGTAGTAGTTCTGACTCTGGCTATATATGTGTTGATTCACTCTACCTCATTTGTGCATGAGGTCGTGGAACAGAGAGAGCATAGTCACCGCACAGTGTGTATGCATGAGGGTGGGGTTTTTTATAACTTCGGAAGCCCAGGGTAGAAGGGGTGGAGGGCATCACCTTTGGATTTTAAATCTCAACTTGTACAGTGGTGAACACTGATGCAGGAATGTGTTGACAATATTCTTGGAAGAGATGTGTTTACCAGGCCTGTGGGGTTTTTTTTTTCTTCTTGTTCTACATCTGAAGTTGTAAAGTCCCAGTATATTTCATGACTAATAAAGCCCTAATATTTTGGACCACAGACAACAGTTGAACAGTTGTCCATTGAAACTGCAGAGGGTGTTATTCATCTGTGTGATACTATGTACAAGTGTGAGGTTTTTTGATGATTGAGGCCTCCTCGGTTGAAAGGGGAAAAAAATTCTGTAGCATGACAGTAGGTAATTAGTATGGAAGTATGAGAGTTGGATGGCTTAGATGCAACTCTCTTCATGCACGTAATTTCCTCCTCCTTTCAACATTACAGTAAACTCTCTAAACATTGTTTCTCAGTGCTGGCAATTATAAGTTCTTTCTAAGTTAACTAGATAATTTTGAACATGATGCTTTATAAAAAGTATGTGAAAAACCAAATGACTTAACAATATGTGTGAATTTATGTACCTGTCCTGAATTTATGACTTTTATTCTTCCAAAGAATAAGATATTTCCTTATCTGTGGTATGAAATCAGTGGGACTCCTGACTGATTTACCCACCCACCCCCTTTTTTTTTCTGTATAGTTCAAGTGACTGGAAGAATTGCACACCCCTTAATAAGAGTGCTCTTTGCGCATGGGGATGACAGTGCAAGGAGGGATGATCTGCAGTAACAGATTATTCCGCCTTGGATCTTGTAATGAGCATCTTGTCTATTGTTCTACCTATGGGACACGTTTTTATAATCAATGTAAATTGCATGTTACTTCATCATCTTGGGGTTTATACCAGAGCCATGACTGACAAAGGGTCTCGACCCTTTGGATCTGAAGAAGTCATGTACTAGTAGACTTAAGTCTACGTTCACATCAGACTTTGAATCTTAAATATTACTAACTGTTTGGGTGCCTGGCTGTTCTGTCTGTGTGCACAAGTGAAGCCAAATCTGTGTGTGCAAATCAGTATCAAGTACAGAAATGTCAAATATCAGGAGTGCAGTACTTGAACCATAGTACACTTTTTTCCTTTCACTTGTAACACTGGCTGCCGCAGTAACTTTTTTAGTACTTTGCTGCTGTGTTGAAGGGAAATAGTCTGGACTTGCGTAGTGTGTCAATTGCTTGAAGTGATAGACTCAATCTATTCTGTGAACTGAAAGAATTATTTTTGCTATAACAATATTGTGTAATTGTAACTGTAACTTTGATTTGTCAATATAATGACCTTGATGTTGGAAGCTGTTATACTGAGATAAATTCGGTCCATGTTTTCTAAGACATTTATGCGCTGTAGAGGAGTTATAGCAAGCCTGTATTGTTGGATGTTATGTATTTGTTAGAAATAATTGTTTCCTTTAGGAGGTAAGTGGCTCTGTAGACTCGTAAAAGAAAAAGAAAGGTGGATGGGAAAACACTTCGGAGGTGCACTGCAGAAACTCAGAGAAGGATGATAAAGTTGTGTCAAAAAGGAGTATCATAGAAGACTTGCAGCTTTTGAGGGAAAATCAGTAGAGTACCACTTGCTTTTGGGTCTTACAGGCTGATAATGCTTGGCTGGAATAAGGGTCTCAATTGTGCAGTTTCTTCATGTTTTCTGAACTAGATAAAAATGAGATTGAGTACTCTCTGATACTTCAAAATCACGCAAGAATGCGTTGAGAGAGAATCAACAGTAGATGCTACTTCCAAATGTTTTAATGAATAGGAAGAATAATTAAGAAACATAAACACTCAGAAGAAACTATATGCAATTTCAGTAAAAACAGTATCCATCCTTTTAAGTAGCTTAAATGTGCATAGAGAGTAATATGATGGAAAGTGTATTAACAACTGTATAAAATGACAGCTTTAGTGACATTTAGTTCCTAGTATATCTAATTTTACAAATGCTGTTTTTCCCAACTATTCAGTAACACTATGGAGGCATTTTGTTATCTAGCATTTTGTACCTTTCGTGTTCTTTACGTAAGTGTTAAAAAAAAACCCAAAAAACCAACTCATAGATTTTACTTGCATGCTTCTCTTTTTTTTTTTTTTTTTTTCCCCCCTTCTTCTGGGGGTTGGAGAACAGCTCATTAAAGGAATTTTATGAACTTTGGGAACCTCATACATATTGCAGAATTACATCCCAATAGTACATTCCTTAAAATAAAAAAAAGTGTATCTTTCTGGGAATCTTCCAGATTTGAGGTGATTATCTAAATTAGGTAGGTTACATGTACTTGTAAGTATGTAAACATTTGTAAATGTGTTAATATCATGAACTAGATAAGACCGTGTTCAGAGTATAGATACACTTATGCACTGCTTCAGCATTTTTCAAAGCTTCAGCATTTACAAAGTATAGCAAGAATCAGTTGCTGAAATATCTGGCTATGTGTAGCTTGTTTTGCTCTGTTGCAGGTTTAAAGAGGGGGATAATGTTAGGAATGTTGCTCTTGAAGTTGGAGGAACAATTCTTCTGATAGCACAGACTTCACCTTGCTTTTGGAAAGCAAATAATTTATTTTGATGATGGATTGGAAATGAAAGCTGTTATGAGGGTTGTAGAATGGTCATCAGTTTGCTAAGGAAAGAATCAGTGTGTCTCGGTCTGCAGCTAGGAAGCATGAAGTAAAATTAAGTATTTTCAGGAAAAAACCCTGGCTTTTCAGGAATTAGTGGAGTTTTTTGCAGGAGGCTATTGTAGATGGCAAAATGTTCTTGGTTTAAAAAGTGTTTGGATGAGTTCATTGAAGAAAAGTCCTTGGGGGTGTCTAAATTCAAAGATACTGCCTCTGGCTCAGAATATTTTTGATTGACGAGTTTTTGGAGATTTGGAATGTTTTCTGAGGTTTATTCTTCTGTTTTTATACTAATCCCATGGAGCTGCCTGTTTGCCTGTGGTTAGAAGTGGGATACTGAGGTTGATGGTTTGTTGGTCTGACCAGACATAGCCATTCTGATATGGTCATGGCTAATGAGGTAGCTTTGAAATGCTTTTGATGATTGTTTGAAAATATGCGTAGTGCTGTTTTGGTACTGTTTTGCTTAAATAAAAAATCCTGATTGATATCAGGGGCATTAATTGTGATAGAACATGCAAAGGTTCCAGGTAGGAAATGCAGATGCTGCATTGTTGTGAAATGCACAGTGTATTTAAACCACATGCATTGTTTATCAATTGCGTTCTAGATGGTTGAAGTTGGAAAATATGTATAATCAATAAACTGCTATTTCATTGGGTCTTACAGGTGTATCTACATATTTATGCTGAAACTAAGCACGACTGATTACTAAAGCAGTCCTTAAAAAAAACAAAGGATACTTAATTAACACGGACCAAAAATAAAATTAGGTGGGTTGTAAAAAGTTGATCAACATTCGTATTTGTGATAGTTGTAATGCCATGAGGTGTGTGGGTAATATATGCATCTGAAATGTCTAATTTCTGTTTGTGCAAGCTGTTAACGTGCTTGCTGTAGCAGGGGTGTTTGCTGTAGCAGGGGTGCAGAAGTACCTCTTTGTACAAATAAATAATATTTATTCACGTAATAAAGTATTTGAGTATTTAATACCTTTGTTTTATAATGAAACTTTTTTCAGTATACAATAGCATGCATATAGAAGTTAAAAACCAGAAACTTCTGTTCATTAATCATTTTTCTAAGCTAATGGTGAAAACAGCTGCATATTTTGTAAAGTCCCTTTTGCAATTTAAATCACTGAATTGAGAGTTCTGTGTATTTTGGGTACAGGGCAATTAGACATAATCAAGGGTTTCCCTACTGTGGTTTTCCATAAGCTGTTCAGCCAACTGCGTTAGAGGCAGATAGCCTCTAGTAGAACTTTAGATGCCTGTTTACTAGAGGTTGAAAGTCTGTTCTTCTGCATGTGTATGGGTAAATCCTACCTTCCTCATAGGCTTCTTGGCAAGACTTCCAAATTAAAAATGTGCAGATTTGTGGATGAATAACCTACACAGAGAAGACCTGATTGTAAATTAAAAGGCAGCTGCTATATAGCAGAGCTTACCCTAAAAGATACACACACAAATTTGAAGGAGATTTCTTATTCAAGATAAATAGGAATAAGGAGATTTTCTCCTGCAAAAAGAAGGTAGGTACATTGTTAATATTTCATTTGTTTCTCTATAAAATTGAGATACTGTTTGTGGCTCTAAAGGATTAGCGTGTTCATCATAAAAAAAACCCCTAGTGTTTTGCTTTTCTTTGATGCCTCATTCTTCCAAATTTATTTTTTAAACAGTTGATTTAGATCTTTAACATTTCTATATATTTTTCTTGCAGTATTCATCTCATAGAAGCAAAACACAATAAAAGAACGCAGGACATTGAGTTACATAAAGATCTATGTAGATAGTGAACAGGAAATACTCGGATAGCTATGAGGTTTATGTACAGGAAGATATTGATCAGTATAGTAGTTGTGTAGTTTTTTCTGGAATATTGTCGCTAAATAACTCACTTCTATCAACACTCAGGATGAGTGTTTTACTGCATAACGATTGCTCTTTCATAAGTAATTATTTGGAATAAAGTCAGTTACTTGGAAGCAGTGCACAGAACTGTTACTTCATAAGTTATACTGGTGAGGTTTTCTTTTAGACACAGCCTAAAAGTATGTGGCAGATAAATTATATAACACTTCTTTGTGAAGAGTTACTTTTTTTAACAATTGACACGTATTTTATTTCTTATTTGCATTGCCATCATGCCTATGCATACGTAATAGCTCTTTGAGAAACCTCACTTTGGCGATTTTTTGGGGGTGTGTGTGAAGTATCTGGTGGTATAATTTCTTTCACACCGAGAGTAGATTTTGAGGTAGTAGTATTTGTTCATCCTTTTGTCATTTAATAAGTTGGGAGAAAGTGATAGTGATCTCTTTTCTAATTGATGAAGAGAGTGGCTAGGGAAGTTTGATCATCCGCTGATTTAACAAATCTTTATGATGAATGTATGACCCGCAAGAACTTTGTTTGCATATCTGATTGTTAGTTTTTGTCACTCAGACTGTTTTTTAATTACCCTAAGCAATGGCTCAGCAGGATGTTGAGTTTAATGGTATCTTCTGCCTTCATCTGTGCAACTCCAAGGGGTATTAAGAGCTAATTATGAAGTTGGCTGTTCTTCAGGACCAGTCCTGAACGTACAGTATGAATTCAACCAGTCTGTAGGGTTTTTTCTGCCACAATAGGATTTTTATTAAAATGGCTGATTAGAGGTAACCTGCTGTTAGCAATTAAGGGTAAAAAAATTTTTTTCTGGGTTCAGGATAAATTCAACTTAATGTTGCTGAGAAATGGAGTGCATTCTTAGCCTTTTTGAAGGTATTGTGCATGTGTTTATATATATATATATATGCATTGAAAAATCCTGCACGTTGACTGTAACATTCTGAAAAACTGTGCTTCTTTTAATGCTGATGGAAATGATCCTGAAATGAGTGGACTTCAGAAATTCCAGATGCCTGAAGTTCTTCCCAATTATTCTTTTTCTAATGGATCACTTGCTATAAAGTTTTTTTTCTATTTGCTCATCTTGGTTTCTCTTCATGTAAAATATGGTCACTCCTTAACTGCTACCAAATTTGAGGGTGGTAATCCTCTGATACTCCTTCTAGAAGAAAAAACAAACAAAAAAACCCCTTGGCTTTATACCAGTGACCACTGTATGAAGCTGGAGAATGCTTGATTCTAGTATTTAACTCAAAACTGTGGTTTGTTTCTATGTAAAATAATTTTTATCTCAAAATACAGTTTTTCAGGTCAATACTATAATCTTTTGTTTGATACTAAGTTTACCAGCATACAGCTTCAGTACATTTGCTTGTATTTCAGATACCACAGTATATCAAAGTAGAGAATAAGAAGTGGTAACAAGCCAAATGAGTTTAACTCAAACCACTTGGCAATTCAAGAATAGTGAAACTAAAATTGTTTGCCTTATTTGAGGATAAGGTGCTTTAACTCACAGACACCGGGGTACAGGAACAGAATCCTGGGATGAACCTTGAGACCCTGGGAAGGGAAAAGATCCTGCTTGGACAAACAGAACTCTCAGAAGTATTCAAGGAGAACATGTAAACATGTTTACAAGTTTTATAAGACCTATTCTGTTTCATAGCTTTAGCAAGATTCATACAGTTAAATTGGTAGAAGGCAGGACTACTGGCTGTGTTATCAGAAGGTGGTGTAAATTAGAGAGGCTGGCCCTATTGTGTGCCAGGAGGCTGGATTAACACTTGGGAGGTGCAAAATACCCATTCCTTGTCAACCTTTCTGCGATGTACTTACACACGTGTATTTTAACTGTCTTACTGGTTTTTTCCATGAACGTGATTGTATTCAATTTTGTTATTGTCAACATTGCCATTGCCTTAATGATGCAAAGCTCTTTAAGGTCTGTAATACTGCATTCTTTTATCTATATATAGGTGGCTTCTTATATTCTGCTTCTAACACTTCAGCAGTTTTTGCTTTCTTCTGTCTGTTCCTTGGGAATGCGTGTGATTGACCTGTAGCTGATGCACATTGACTCGAGTGTTCATCACTAGAACAGTCTAGGTCAGTTTAGGTCGCTGTGTTCACAGTCTGCTGTGGCTTGTTACGTTCCCCTTCTATATTCCTAAATAATAAATAGATCTTCCTGGTTTTGGAAAGGAAATGTACTTTCTTGAGGGTGTTTGCCATGCTGCAATTTTTCCTTCCCTTTCCACTCTATAGTGATTGTAAGGACCTGCGACACTACAGAGTGCATAATTTCATTCTCATTTCTGTGCTCATGTATCACAACTACCAGTAATAATAAAAAAAGAGAACAAGCTTAATATTCTTAGTTCTATTTAGTATGAAGTGTCTAACGAAGTTCAAACTGTGGCACTTCATTATTAGTTGTATAACTTAACAATATAACTTCATCTTAATGGAATAATGTGCCAGTATAGTGATGCTGACAGTAAAGATATTTTTAATCTTATCAAATTCAAATACTGTGTTTGGTGTTACCATCAGTGTATAATTAGTATTACTGGTTGTAGAGGTGACTTTCTTGGAAAAACTTTTTTAGTAGCTCAGATGTGTTCCAAAAAATTCCCAGCAGTTTAAAAGACTGTATGTGAATCTTTTTACAGAGAATTGGGCTGAGGTGTGTAACCATTTTTTGGTTTTTAAAAGATACTACTTGCAAGGTTCATGATTTTAGGAGAAATGTAGAAAATATAGGTGATAGTGACAGAATGAGAAACTGCATCTGAAGATGAACTTGTGTTGAAATAAATATGCTGAATTGTTTTTCTCCAGGACTGCTGTGAGTTTCCTGCTAAAAGAAATTCATAAAACCTCTGAATGATCTGTGGCTTTATAAGTGCAAGCTATAAATATAGAAATTGGGAAGTGATTTCTGTCTTGTGATCTGTGCAGAACTGGCAAGGTCAACATTACAATATAATGTCCCATTCTTTAGTAGTAATTTTGAAAAGAATGCTGAAATTTGACATAAAAACAATTTTAGGGCTGGAAATAACATTTTGAAGAATGATCCATATAGAATTCAGCCTTGTTGACTAATCAAAAAGAACTCTGAGAGGTAGCCTTATTAGGTGCCTCCCTGGATTTTAAATGAATTCAGATACTTTTCAATTTAAAGTAGCAAATTGTTTAGTTTAAGGGGTATGACACAGCACACTGGAACTTCATCTTAAAAAAAAGAAAATTATCCCAGTGAGGGAGTGTAGATAGTGTGACAGATATATGTGAAGTCAGTTAACTGCCTTTTTTTTTATTTGGTATGTAGAACAGCCCAATAAATAATCAGGCAACAAGTGTACAACATACTGAAAAAAATTTTTGTACAGTGGAAAATTATCTTTTCTACATGAAGACACGGAAGAAATATAAATGGATTTGAAATAAGCCATCCATTACTCTATAGTCTAATCTACTGCTATTAAGTTTGTATGTTCTTTCCATACTTCTTCTTAAGGCATCTTAAATGAAGAACTGGACCCTTGGAACAAGCTACTGAGGGAACTAGGGGATTTCTTTCTGTCTGTTTTGGTGGCGCTGGGTTTTTTTGATTTTTTTTTTTTTTTAAATCTTAACTGATGAATTTGATTCAGTAGGAAGGTAACTGAATAAAATATGTTCTATCTAAATGTCAGACTACTTTAATTGATCTTCCTGTCTTTTAAATCAATTTAATTTGTATTATTGTTGGTTCAAAACATGGTTTCTTAGGTGCCCCCACTCCAGTTATCCTGTTAGAGAAGCTAGAAAACTATTGTTTTCTTCATGGAAGATAGAGAATTTATAGACGTATTTTTAGTTGACTGCATTGCTCTTCTGTAAAACTAAGTCTCCAGCACCTTGACTTTCAGTCACACATAAATCTCTTAATTAAATGATTGAAAATAAAATATATTGCTTATTTTGGATAGAAAAAGCATATTATCCAAAGTAAATTCCAGTAAAATGTGTGTGTATATAAGTACATACAGCCACACAAATGCATAGTTTGCGTATTTTCAGTATTGCTCCTTTGGCTTTGTGTTTTCTAATCTAATTACAGAGAAAACTGCAATAGTAAGCAGGAATTCGATCATGAGAGTACTGTAGATTAATCTTGTATATTCACAGTATTGAATGGCTGTCTTAAATGAAAAGGAAGCCAGTGCTATCTGTACTGTTACTCGTGAAATGTACTCAACGCAACTAGTTTCTGCTAAGAAAGGCAATGACCTTTTTATTTATTAACTCAAATAGAGACCTAATCAGATTACTGATAGCCAGTATCAAAGTACAGTAGTTTAGTGGTGGTTTGGTGGGTTGTTGAGTATGCCTGTCCAGGGCTAGAAGCTGTTCTTGAAAAACTAAAATCAGAAGAAAATGTACAAGAATCTTTGCAGTGCAAATTCTAAGACTCTCAATTGCAAAATAATCCTGACCTTTAAGAAGTTCTCTTACAATTGCTGTGGTTGCACTGCACTTTAGTCTGTGTTTTGCAATCAGTTTGTGATGTTAGATCCATATATACATGTTATGTGTAAATTGCAGACCTGTCTACAGCACCCGTATGTCATAGAATAGTTTAGGTTGGAAGGGCCCTTTAAAGGTCATCTAGTCCAACCCCCCTGCAATAAGCAGGGACATCTTCAACTAGATCAGGTTGCTCAGAGCCTCGTCCAACTTGACCATGAACGTTTCCAGGGTTGGGGCATCTACCACCTCTCTGGGCAACCTCTTGCAGTGTTTCACCACCCTCGTTGCAAAAAATTTCTTCCTTATGCCTAGTCTAAGTCTACCCTCTTCTAGGTTAAAACCATTATCCCTTGTCCTGTCACAACAGGCCCTGCTAAAAAGTTTGTCCCCATCTTTCTTATGAGTCACCGTTAAGTACTGAAAGGCCTCAGTAAGGTAAGGAGTAAAGAAAGTAAAGGAGCTTTCTCTTCTCCGGGCTGAACAACCCCAACTCTCTCAGCCTTTCTTCATAGGAGAGGTGCTCCAGCCCTCTGATCAACTTCGTGGCCCTTCTCTGGACCTGCTCCAACAGGTCCATGTGTTTCTGTACTGGGGACCTCAGAGCTGGATGCAGTACTCCAGGTGAAGTCTCACCGGAGTGGAGTAGAGGGGCAGAATCACCTCCCTCAACCTGCTGGTCACGCATCCTTTGATGCAGCCTAGGATATGGTTGGCTGCAGGCGCACATTGCTGGGTCACGTCCAGCTTGTCATCCACTGGTACCCCCAAAGCTTTCTCTGCAGGGCTGCTCTTGATCCCTTCATCCCCCAGCCTGTATTTTTACAGGGAGTTGCCTCGACCCAGGTGCATATCTGTGTTTCAGTAATATAGGGAGAAGATACAAGCAATTTCAACAGTTTATTTTGAATCTCTGATTATTGTGGTATGGGATATATATATATGAGTGTTTGAGTCTGGGCAGAAAATTACTTCAGAGACTTCAAAGTCGAGTGAAAATTTATTAGGGATTATTTTAGCATTACTTTACATAGAACATTCCATGAATAAACTGACATCGATGCTGCTGCTAAAATTCTTCAAAATACTTGCTGTACTGTGGTGTTGTAACTGTGATGGTCAAGAGTATTTCTCAAGTGGTTAAAACACAATCTAAGCTATGGTTACAGTGTATTTTGCTGTTGTTTATTGGACCTGGTAATCGGGCTCTGGCTTGTCCACAAGCTTGTCTGTGTCTGTGTTCATTAGTTTGTCAACAAGAAGACACTGCTCACGAGCTTTGCTTCCCTTAAATATTTCAGACTGGAATAATATACAAAATCTTCCAAAATAGAAAGTTTACATAGGAAATACTATATACAGGCTTGTTAATTGAGGGAGGGAGCACTTACAGTTGTTAGCTGATGTTTTTGGCAAGAGTTCAGCTTTTGCCATTGGTGTTGCAATTGTGTTGTGGTTTTCTTCCAGCATGGACATTTGGAAAATACCATGACTTAATTGATTTTAAAAATGCAAAACTTAAACAATTTCTTACCAAACAGTAGTCTAATAAGAATTTATTTTCACCTGTGAAAAAAAAAATTAATTTTTTGACTGCTGTGTTGGCAAAAAAAGAATGTAGCATTGAGCGTGCAAAAACCCAGGACACTGAAGTCCTTTATTCCCAATATTTTGTGAAAGATTGTGTGACTTCTTTCACTGTCTTGATAGTTTTTATGTACTAGGTCCGTGAAAGACACGTTAAGGAAACTAATTTGTTTGAGTAGATGCTCTTAAGCTCTACTTTGTTAAACAATAAAGAAATTTGGGAGGCTTTCTCTCTCTTTCTCTTTTTTTTTTTTTTTAATTTCTTCTTTTTTATATACTGCTCTTGCTTCATTTGGTAATGTGTGTGAGAGACTTTCAGCAGCGATCCATTTTGGACATGAACAAAAGCTAACTTTGCTCTTTGTGCTACTGTGAATATTGCAGCAGAGACCTGCTGGGTGGTTTGATAAAGAAACACTGACTGGAGATGAATGCAGGATGTATTTTGTGTTAAGTTTTGGCATTGACCAAACTACATATTGGTGAATCAAGCTACATAACTTGGGTTCTGGCAGTTTTCTGTAGTCCCATTGAAAGTGACTGTATGTTGATATGTAAAACTATTGAACATCCTGTATCAACTTTTATCTGTAAAAGGCATATGAACACTAATATTCTTACTTTATTTATTGGAAAAAATGATTTGAAATGAGTCAAAGTCCCATAGCAAGTCGGTTAAGAAAATAGATGTAGGATTCTTAGTTTTATTTTACACGACTTGATATTCAGGAAGTATGTACTTTCTTGAGGAAGGATAATTATGTTTTCAGACAGTCCTAATTGTAAAGAGAACTTAGTTATATGTATATAATTTATGTTTGTTTGCAGAGCTTGCTTAAATTATTTTTAGAAACATGACTGCCGCAGAGCCTTGGGAGCTTATGTTCGAACATGTTTCATAGATTAGTTAACCTGCTAAAGGAATGCAGTTGAAATAAGCTATCCAGGCTCTTCACAGAATAGTAAGTGTTTGAGTAGTAAAAAATACTTTTGCTGCTGATGTTTTACTTTGCTATTTAATTGTCTTGAGTGATGGCATTCAGTTTGATGTGGATGGAAAGGTTGTAATATCTCAGTAGAATTATATTGATATTGTTGAAGATAGAATAACTTGGAGGTAAAAAATGAGTGAGTGGTTTTTTTGAGGTCAAAATGAGCATTTGTCTGGTTAGGTGGTCTAGTACCTCCAGGCATTCCAGTTAACTGCCATTTGATTTAAAGAAATAATTATGGCTGTTTAGTGGCCTTCAGTTAAAATTTACTGGATCTTGAGTCTGCTTAGACTGCTGATGTTCGTGATGATTTGTATGTGAGATGCAAAAGAAAATGCAAATTTGCTAGTGGAGGAGTCTTTAATGATGCTAAAATACAATGCCTACAGGAATTGTCAGGTGCGTGGGGAGAAAGAACTGGCATATAGGGACAGTGGCTGATATTCTGACACTGTGGTGTGGAGCATTTTAGTAGCTCTCTTACAGTATGTTGATGATAATGACCAAATAAACTTCACTTTTCCTGAAGTTAATGTAATAATTCAGTCTTACAGAATAGAATTTTTTTCCAGGAAGATGACATTTCTTCTAAAAATTCCTAGACAGGAACTTCCTTTTCTAAAGGATTGCCTCTGGGACTGAAATTGAAAAGAAAAACTTATTTATAAATTAAACTGCTCAGTATTTTGTAAGTTTTTAACTGAAACAAAATTTTAGAAGCCTATTGTTGCATAAAGAACACTTGAATACAAGAATGGTCAATGAATGATAAACTTCTAAGGCACGTGCATTTTTTTATTAAAAAAATGTTTTATGTAGTTTCTGATTCTTAGATGTATACGTTTTAGTCTTTGAGGAGAGAGCTCTTTGTAGCAGATTTCGAATCCATCATTTTTAGTGGCTTCTAAAATTTTTGGACTTGTGGTCTCAATTGACTTTTTTTTTTTTCCCCTCCTACTGGCTTCTGTGCACTGAATAGAAGATGACTATGGACAACTGGTTTACCTAGTTTCCAGACTATGAAATTTAGAGGGTATTAGTCTTTTAAAACACATCCATGAGTTGCACGAGTTTTGTTCCTCTAGTATTCCTAAATACCATATTGGTCAGAAGAGTGGCTATAAAAATTCTAGCACAAGAAAAAATTATTCTGTGAAAAAAATTCTAGTAAGGAATAGCGACAGAATGAAGGTAGTCTTACACTGACTTTAAGTTGTGACTTAGCAGTTTGACTGTGGCATAGAAGAGGAGGAAATTAAAGGCTGGATTTTCTATAAATTGTTCAAAGAAGCTGATGAAACTTGACAGTACTGGGCCCTGTAGTGAAAAGAAGCAAAATTTTAATCTGAATGACTGGGGGTGATATGGTGGCAGTGGAAAAGTGGAAGGATTGATTCAGGGAAGGAGAGAGTTTTGTAAGCCTGGTCTTTGTCATACCTGTTGCAGGACTGAAGGAGACTTATTCTCTTGTATCTGTCAGTTGTGTCATTAACCTGCCAGTGAACCTGGACAGTCACTCAAGGATGTCACTTTTCTAGTGGTTAGGGATCTCTTTTGAAAAGTCATCAGAAAGTGATGAGTCTTTGAAAAAAGTATCAGTTGAGGAGCAAGAAATGATCAGCTCAAATGGGAAAGATCTATTAAAAAGGCAACCTTCAGGAAACATCTTAATACCATTGCTGCTTTAAGTGCAGTAGATGCTGACTTGATACTTAACTGACTGCTCATAAGGTTCCACAGAAAATTATCTTCTTTATTTGCAACTGTTGTTCGAATGTGTGCTAGTGTTAACTAGTTGTTGAAATCTTTAACCTGGACTTATTTTATGAAGTAAAGGTTTTCTGTTAACATATGAGAGCTGATGTTTCTAATTTTTTAAGTCTTCCAATTATTTTTTTATTCTACAGGATCTTTAAAAGTGGTGTATCTTTGAGACATGTGTAATCCTTATATGACCAGTGACACCGATCTTACTGCACAGCTTACTAGAGAGAGAATCTTGCTTGAGACTTAAATTGCCAAAAAAAATTGATTTTTTTTAATATATATACTTGTTTATTTAGAATAGTCAAGGCATCTTTTTTTAATCCTCAGTTGACAGTTTAAGCATTAATTGTAATAAATGTATAGACATAATCAGATCTGTAAGGATACAGTGAAACCCTTCTAAATGGTTAATGCTTTTATAAGTGTGATGGTTTAGATGTTCTGAATGAGATGAAGTTTCAGACTGTTTGCTAAAAACTGAAGGTGAAGGCTTCTCCTCTTATGTTCAGTTTCCTTTTTGTAAATGGGAACTAGAACATTAGTAACTACACAGGTGTGTCCACTATTAAATTACTGGTATGAGTCAAATCTTCCACCTCCCCAGTATTTTTTAGTTTTCCAAAACAGTGTTCTGCTTCATCTTTGGCATAATAAACATCTAAAAATTAAGATTGGCTTAGTCTTTTTGTATGATGATAATCTTGTGATTAAAACAAAATGTTAACAAAAATAGATAAATCTTACTATTGTTTTGAGGTTTATGACATGCCCTAGTAGGATAAGCACACACTTATGTGTGCACCGGGTATGTATATTCAAGCTGCTTCAGTGTATTGCATTTCTTCCAAAAATACTGCAAGCCTTTCCTTCCTTCCTTCTAGAAGTCTGAATGGGCTTTAGAAAAACAAAACGCAAACATCTCATTGCAGCTGGCATTGCTTTACATATAGTTGACTTTTTCTTGAAATACACTTCTAGAGTCTGAGAGTTAACAATGTTTACAACTGAAATGGAAAGAAAGTATACTCACTGAGTATGTTCCTGTGTTGGTAAATCCATTAGAATTTGATTGTTTGAATTGTACAGAAAAGTGTTTGTGTTTCAACAGTGTAAGATAAGTCTTCTAATCAGTCTTACATGCTTTACCATTCAGGTTTTGTGCCTCTTTTTCCTTTGATATGTTTTGCTAGGTATGAGATGTTGGACAAATACTTCAAATACTGCATGTCAGGATTTATTAATAAAATAAGCCTGTGAAATCCTATATGTGTTTGTTATATAACCTTTAGGTTGCATATGCAATTTTGCCTGCCCAAAAAGATGTAGTGAATTCCCTCCCTTATCCTCAGTGGCAAAGAGAAAAATGCTTGATCAATGCAAAGATTTTTAAGTCAGGCTCTTCTGTGCAGTTGAAGCAATAAAAAGCAGTTTTAATGTGAATGCTGCTATTATGGGTAATGCTGTATGAAATGTAGAACAATAATTCTTAAGTTTTAGGACCTTTCAAACTTCTTTAAAAAGGAGGAATAAAAAAATCATCATTTTCTTCACAGAAAACATTTTTTTTCTGTAAATTTTGATTTATCAACTTCTATGTGTAATGCAAGGTTTTTTAATAATTTAAAGTTATGTGGAAGTTCTCCAGTAAACTACTTTAAATCTTCTGTTATGCTTTGATCAAGCAGTGTAATTGCATGCTAGGGATGTGGAATGTCAGTGTAATCAGTGATTTACTTGTTCCTACTGTTCAAGGAAAACTTCAGTTTCTTGTTTGAGATCTTGGAGTTTAAGTTGAAAGACTATTGCCTGGTTTGCGCATGGTCAGACTTCCTGTTTAAAAGATAAAACCCCTTACAAATACAAAATGTAGTGCATGTATGTCTGAAATGCAGCATATCATTGAAACAATATTAAGTTTACAAAGTCTAGAATATTATATCTTAGAATTTTAATTTGTTCCCTTCCATATGCACACTCTGTAGTTATTTAACCACAGACCTTTTTTTGTGGGATCTATACTATTCAAGTAGCTGTTAAAGTAATTCTTTTTATCCTTGTATTCTATCTTGCCTAGTTTCAGGCATTATTTCATGCATCCTTGCACAAATACAAAGTATCTGTCACTCTAACTGCTTCTCAGAGCTCCCTGAATTCACTTTTATAATAAAACAGGACAAGGTCATGTTGTGGTACTCTTATTTACAGTTGAAGACCAAGGTGTAGAGGGAGACTAGAGCTATCAAGTGTCACTGAATTTTGTAGAAAGGTAGTGGATCTTGGGGATCCATGAAAATACCACAAATATGAAAATATACAGGCCGGTAGAAGGAGAGGAATCTGTCTTGAAAAAGGGGCTCCTGGTTGAGCTTGTTTGAAGAGTCTGAAGCATAGCCCCATCTGTGGGGAAAAATATTCTAACAGAATCTGTACACAACTAAATTCAGCTCCACTTTTTTAAAGCCATAGGAGGCCATATTTTTGCTTACAACAGAACTAGCGTTTTATACATGTTCTGTAAAATAAAATACTTTCTTTTCCTTAAGAAATGGTCTTGCTAATATACTTTTAAAAATACATTTTGATTGAATTTGTAATTCAAAAGAGTTAGGGCTTGTCTTGTGTTTGACTTTTTTAGTCTCTATGCTCTTGTTCTTGCAACTGCTGTGCCCTGGATGTGTAGGTTATGATATCATGGTCAGTTTAGCCTGATCTAAGACCATGTTGCACTGAAAGGAGCTGTTGCTTTGGTATCCTGTTTGCATCCCTTGTGCCAGCCTAAGTACTCCCATGGCTATACAGAGCAGGATCAGGAAACTGATGTAATTCAGAACTGAGTAAAAAATAAATAGAATTATTTCCTCAGTAGGCTTAATGTGTGGCAGCAGAAGCAGCTAAGTCAGCACACTAGAGGGAACAGAAATAGGAGGAGGAGGATTGCTTCTCTTAGTATCAGCCTGGAGACTTACAAATTGGTTTAAGACAATGGAAAGTATTCTGTCTTAACGGGGAGGGAGGGAAGGTGAGTACTGCATTGTTGTGTGGCATTTTGTTTCTCAATTTTAGTGCCAGTCAGTCTTTAATAATCAGTATAGTTATAAATCATATCACATCTAGCTCTCCCAAGAATTATTTCAAAGGAAAGGAATATCTAAGGGTTAGGAAAGTGGTATTTTGTGGAGAGCATTTTTTTAAGCATTTGCCTTTGTGTATGGAACCTAAGTTAGTTCAACAACCCTGAGGGAGACTGATCTGTTTACTTTATCTGTTTTTATCGAACCTGAAATTTACCGCATTTCAAAAAAGTTGGTGTTGGGAAATTGTGTGTTGATTCTTCAGGCTCGTTGTCATGCAGTACATCCAGTGGTGGTTTTGACACCCCTCATTTCTCAGTTCAAAACTTAAGGAAGCAAGTTGATTAATGTAATTTATACAGCAAATCTGCAGTGATCTTATTCTTGGTTTTGCATTGAGGATCTTAATGACTAAGTGATTCTAAAGTCTAATTTGATTTTCCATATTTCTAAAGATCAGGCTCTTAACTTCTGCATAGATAACTTCTGTTAGGTTTTAGCTGTGTGATGGTTACAGTGGGGGGGGACGGACCGTAAAATCAGTCAAATGTATATACAAGCAATTACAGAAAGTGATGCTAAAAGAAGTTTCTATTATCAACCAAAAGTGTCGAAAATCTGACTACAAAGTGCATTCTTGTGCGGCAACCTTTCTGTTCAACCTTCTGGACCCTGTGAAGATTGTTATAAATACTGTCGTGTATAAAAGATTTTTTTAAGGGCTTTTTGTAGGGTGTATTTTTGGTGTTTGTTTTTATTTTTATAACATTTCTGTAGTATATTGATTCTCAAGATCACTTAGTTCATTAACTTGTCTGGTTGAAAAGTATGAGATCTAGGCAATACCTAGTAAATATGGAGACTTGATTCTGCTTGGCCAACTACTCCAGAAGTATTTCCGGAAGAAGGAAATAGTTTGGCTATGAGCGTTTAGGAGGCAGATGCCTCCCTCTGTGCATGATCACAGCTATATTATTTTTCACTCCATTATCAGCAAACCGAGGATGAAATTAAGGCCTAACAGTGCGCTGGCAACTAAAATTTGTCCAATTGTTAGAAAAGGATGCTGGCCAATGAAAGAAGACTAATAGAAGGGGGAAAGACCATCACTTACAGAAGACCTGAGTTTTAGAAAGAGTTGAGAACTGCATTCAAGTCAAAGAGCATAAGAGCTTTCATAACCTTCCTTAGATGATAATTATTAAAGCATTTAGTTCTGGTTTTATTTTTCTGAAAAGAGTTTGTGTGCATGCAGTAACTTCCAGATGTTTGAAGATTGGTATCATGCATATGTGCACATAACATGTTACTTTTAAAAAGCAATTACTCTTGTAACTGTTGTATTTATGTATAAGGACACTGTTTACTTTTTGTTGTCTTATCCCAATTTTCACTAGTCAAGGCTAACAAGTTGGGCTTGTGAGATTGTCTAGTCATTTGCTGCCTTAGATACTAGAGGAGTGCAAATTATCATAGAATTGGTTTGGTTGGAAAAGACCTTTAAGATCATCAAATCCAACCATTAACCTAGCACTGCCAAGTCCACGGCTAAACCACGTACCTAAGCACCTAAGCACCTAAGCACCACATCTATGTGTCTTTTAAATACCTCCAGGTATGGTGGCTCAGCCACTTCCCTGGGCAGCCTGTTCCAGTGCTTGACAACCCTTTTGGTGAAGAAATTTTTCCTGATATCCAATCTAAATCTCCCCTGGTGCAACTTGAGGCCATTTCCTCTTGTCCTATTGCTTGTTACTTGGGAGAAGAGACTGACACCCACCTGGCTACAACCTCCTTTCAGGTAGTTGTAGAGAGCAAGAAGGTCTCCTCTCAGCCTCCTTTTCTCCAGACTAAACAACCCTGTTTCCCTCAGCCGCTCCTCGTAAGACTTGTTCTCTAGACTCTTCACTAGCTTTGTTGCCCAGTTATGTATAATTGTAGTTTTCTCCAGAAGGCCGTTAACTTTCTATTGGATTAGAGTCAGTTTTGTAGTATTTTTTAGAATCAAAGTAACATCATTGCAGTTGAGTATAGTTGTTGGATTTGCTCAACTCCCTCCATCCCCTTCTATGTTTTAAACAGCCCACTGTTTAAAATAGTTGATTCTGCATCTTGGTCTCTACCTTTTATCTTGAAATATTCATGCAATCATTACAAAGTCTGTATTTTATTTGTTTTTTTTCCTTCTGTATTACCCTGCATTGACTGTTTGGTGCATTGTTTTTCAACAAGTGACAGTGGTTAGTTGAGAGTGCTTTCATGACAGACTTTTAACTGAAGTACTCGTAACTGCCTTGTTCTCGTTAGGATTTTAAATTTTAATTTATTAAATCATTAGTTAGCTAATGCAAGGTAAAAGAACATATTTTAATTTGGTTTACCATTGAGCATAAGGCCAGAGGGGCTAAAGTCAGGGCTGATGTGTGAAGTTTTATATGGTGATATCACTTAGTCTTGAGAAAGGAGCAATGCAAAAATGCTATCCTCCTGGTTAGATTGTTTCAGGCTCTAATGACTGAGAGTAATGAAAATATGCAACCACTCCCTATAAAAAAAACTTCAAGGATAGATTATGTGCCAGTTATAGCTCTGCCTTTTTTTTTTATTGTGCCTCCTTTAATAATGAAATTGTGGTGTTCATCTTAAGCTCTGAGAGCAGTGTGGCCCCTACTTTGCTCTCCTTATTCTATTTTTTTAATCCCTCTTCCAATAAAATTTTATATTGAATCTTGTCTTGAATTAGCTACCCAATGACTTCAGTCAATTTAAAGTCATAATGAGGACAACTGAGTTTGTGGTTTCCTGTAATGATGGCCAATCCAGTAATATTGTTAACTGTTTAAATTGTTTTCACATCTGCAAATTCCCTTGTCTTCCCTAGGATTTTGGCTTGCAAAAGGCAAAATATAAGACCTTACACTTTGTAGTGAAGAGACAACTTTTTTCTCAACAAACTTACTACCTTTATTTTTCAAGTACTTTTAAGTTTTCCACTAGACCTTTTGCACTAGTTGAGATAAATTCAGTAAAAGATACAAGCTATCTACTAGGTTAGCAGGCAAGTAGGAAGCTTCATTGCTTCTTTGTAAGTTAGAAGGGTAGTATAATTGATTTTTTTTAAAAAAAAAAAACCACATTATTTTTCTCCATATAGAAGAGCACACTAAACCCAATACTTGCGTGATACTCTAACCTTCAGCTGTCTTCGGTAGTAAGTAAAATGTGAATCATTAAAATATATAATGGAGTTGTAAATTCTGTATTTGAATTCATGTATCTATTTCTAAATCTGTTCAATATACTGGCATTAAAAACTAAATTGCTTGAAATCATGCTGAGTACTTATTTTAATATGGCTTTGGGTTTGTAAGAAAAAGTATAACAATTTATGGTAACAATGCAATAAGGATACAGATGTGTGCATATATTAAAATGTTTCGTATGGTTACTGTTTGTGCCTTCTTTTAGAGTCAGTATACTGACTTTAATACTTTTATTTTAAGGCAAAACCCCCAACACTTACGAGCAGAAAATAACACTCTGTCTCTATGGCAGAAATAATTTTGTTGTTAATGACTGACTGAAGTGATTAATGCAAAAGAGTTTCTTCCTTTTTCTTTTTTTTTTTTTCTTCTCTTCTCCTTCCCAGCCAGACTTCACTGCTTTTTTTTGGGAACAGACTGGAATAAAATTTGTTATCTTTTTTTTTGTGTGTTTTCAGGCTCGGATAGCATTTTTACAAGGGGAGAGAAAGGGTCAAGAAAATTTGAAGAAAGATTTAGTGAGAAGAATAAAAATGTTAGAATATGCATTAAAACAAGAAAGGTAGGTATACAAATTGTTCTGTTTTTTTCTGACCTAGAAGACATTACAGACTAAAAGGAGTTCCATCATGTTGTGTAAACTGTCTTTACTAGATGATTCTACAGTTACTTTGTGTAAACTGTCTTTATGGTTGATCATCTTTACACTATGTTTTCTGATAAACTTTAGTGTCTGCTACAATAAAAAGTTGCATATTTTTCAAATTGTTTGGACTTGTGTCATAAACACAGAAAGTTCAAATTGGACTGTTTCCCTTTTCCGAGTTAGAGTAATGGTGTACTACGTAAGAATAAATGGTCAAAAAATGCTTATACTTTACTACTGTGACTTCACCTGCTCTTCAGTGGTATTAAACTTGAAAGGATGAAAAATACTATTCTCTGGATTCCCTACAACGATTTTGTATTTGTTGCGTGATGAAAACTATATTTCATGGCAGAACAGAATCTTTTAAAAGTTAGTATTACGTTTTGAAGTATTGTTTTTTCATGTGGTAGATGCTAGAATTTCTAGTCTCAGTAGATGCCTTTTCTGTAGCATTAATTGAAGGCTTTAAAAACTAAAATTCCATTCAGTCTATGTAGGCTAATGTCCTTCAAACCTACATGCTCTTCTGTTCCCTGGCTATTTCTTTTGACCAAAATTAGTAGTTAATTTTGCAAAAACACTAGAAAAATAAGCTTGTTGTGTGTCTATACTTTCAGTAGTGGATTCAATTCTTACAGTTAATTTTATCTTGCTCTTAAAGTAGCTGAATCCAACAGTGTAAACATCTTGAGGATCAGGCAACAAAATAGGTAGCCTTTAGTTATTTCTTTTGATTTGAGAGGAACATTCCTTCCAGAGTAAACTTAAAATTTTATAGCAAAGTGTAGTGAGGCTTCACCTAGACACTTTTAAGTTAGTTGTCCAAGAGTAAGGATGTCTAAATACATTTTACATTATGAATTAGTATGAGTGACTGGTACAGAAATAACTTTGTTTAGTGGGTTTCATATTAAAAATTAATGTTTTGGCAAGGATGGCTATGTACCGCTGTGTGAAGTGTCCAGTATAAAGGTGCTTCAGAAAACAGCATATGCTCATACAGAAAGCCATATCAGTGCATCATGTGTTTTCTGGTGAAGTAATAGGCAGAAAGGATCTATTTATTCATTCAGTCCTGGCCTCAAAATGGTAAGTAACTCAAGGTGTCCAACAAGTGTAAGACTAAAAGTTACATTGTTTATATCATACTGGTAATGTGCAAATCACTCTGGATTCAAGGCAGATGAAAAGTATGCAAAGTGTTGGGGTGTGTATACTCTTCCTTTAAAGTACATTGAACATATCAAAGGAATAATGTGCTGCTATGGCAGACCCAAGTGTCTTGGGTAAATAACTTTCTGAAGTTGGAGGAAAACATTTTGGTTATTTTGGTAATAATAAACCCTGTGCGCTGCACATAAACTTTCTGCAGATGCACACCATAAGGCTGTGAGGATTGCTTAATTATTGAGGCAAATCAGAGGTAGGTAGTTACAGCTGGAATGTGAAGACAGAATGCAGGATTTGAAGATGAATGGCATTGGTGAAACCTCGCTCCTGCTTTCCCCTGAAACACAGCTGCCTTTATAGTTTGAATTCCCATGAAATTCCAAAATTCATCTGATGGGCAGGAAACTTGTAATCATATGTACTACAGAAGCAGAACAGCAGAAACATACAGTTCGCTTTAGTTCTTGCGGCTAGTGGGTACAAGCCAACACTGCATGCTTCTCAAAAGGGAAATCCTTGCTAAAGTCGCAGCCAGCACTGTCATGAAGATTGCTAAAAACAGAACGAAAACTCTGAGATTGATTGGTGAATGTGTTGGAGGTCACAAGGAAGCCTTCTGTTGGTTTTGGGTTTTTTTTTCTACAAATGCCCAGTGGTTTGAGGGGCTCTAGTTGCGAAAGCATGATGGATTGACTAAGGAAAGCAAGCAGGTACTGACTTGTCAGTATATCATCCAAGGATGATAGCAAGTTAGTTTCTTGGCTGTTGCACTGAATGAAGAGTTCAGGATAATAGACGTTATTTTTTTGCCATTGTTCCTCTGAGTGAAGAATCGTGACTAATGAAAAGAAACCAGTCCCAAAGCAAAATTCTGAGAATTTCAGATCTGCAAATTGTTGACAGCAATTTTCAGTGTTGCATCTGATTCCCCCAACTCCTTTCTCCTCTTCTTGTTGCTAACTCTGTGATGCTGTCAAAAAGTTTCATGCTGTGAAATATCAGATTATAGGGAGTTAGAAACAAAGTCATTCAGACACTGATGACTGTTGTGATTTCTCAGAAAAAGGGTATGAAACAGGACATCGCTGTGTAAGATTAAATAAAATGCAGTAGTAGTTACAAAATAGTTTATTTCTAGTATTTATCTCTAAGTGTATGTGCAATGGGTGCGATAAAGTTTTAGAGAAGTAAAATGTTTATTATTTTAATGGCCTTAAATATTTTTGTAGTTCTGTATGAATTTTTGTAATAAAATTAGACCTTAAGTAGTTACATATATGAGATTTTTGGTTTGTAGCTAGTGGATTATTCCTTGATGGTGCTTTGCAGACCCAGCTGGACGACTTCTCTTGTGTGCTCTGAGCCACTCTACTCCAAGCCTCATTAGCACAGTACTATGCTTAAATTAATAAGACTTGCTGAGGTCATAAAGCTGTGGCTATATTTTGACTTCATGGGGTTTGGACTAGAGCTGGCTTACATACTTGTAACTGAGTGGTAGCATTCAACAGCTAAATAGCAACAAGCAGCTAAATCAACTTAGGACATTATTTCTCTTCCTCTTATTTTTTCACTCATGGAAGCTTAGCCTTAGAAGAATATCAGGTCAATACTCAAAGGATTCAAAAGATGCCTCTTGTAGAATGATGTGTGGGAGTAACATCACTGACTTGTCAACAACACTGTAGCTTGTAAGGGATTTTTAAAGATACATAATAATTGCCCTTGTTTTTGTGACAGTACGGAGAGGAATACATGTGCAGATATATAGTTTACTGAAATTTAATAAGATTAATTTCTTACTGTAAAATTGAAGTTGAGCATCAACTTTTCAATTACAGTGCTTTATTGGCTTCACTTATGAATTGAGCAAAACCATTTTGGCTTTATTTAACTACACAATTTCTTAATTAAAAAAAATAAATCCCCAGAATGTACAGTACTTTATAGGGCATATAAATCATAGTATGTACACTTTATCTGGAAAGCTTGGTGGAACACTGCTGTATTACAATGTGGAACAAAGCTTTGTCGTTCAAAGAGACCACCTAGGATAAACAGTCTTAGAAATAGGAACATATTCATAGATAATTAAAAAAAATATGATGCTATTTAATTGGCTGTCAGTCAGATTCAGGTCACACAAATACCTAGTCTTCAGGAGCCTTACAGTTTTTCAGTTACAATGTAGTTGCTATGAAATGCAGTATTTTATCTTACTATAAAGGGTCAGTAGTGCCATCTACTGACAGTTTGTTAATGAGACTGTTCCTACTTGCTATTTTAGCAGAAATTTCTGTAATTTAGAAGAAGAATATTCTATACCATCAAATATGTCAGGCAGCATTTGAGATGCAATTTTTTCCAAATTGAAGGTAAAAGTTCAACAGTGGCTCAGCCATTTGAGAAGATAATTTGTTGGAAATCCTTGGTTTTGTCCAGCACGTGTTCCGTTATGTATCTTTCCTCAAGAAGTTTCATGTTTAAAAGCTGTCTTTAAAATTGAGGGAGCTAAATGTGGGTCAGTTATTCTTAAAACTGGTCAAATGTTTAATTTAGAATTATGAAGACAGCTGTATTTTATAGATATTTCTTTAAAATGTGGCTGCTAACCTTTTTAGAGATCTTTCACCTTGGCTCTACTGTAGAACATCTAGAGTTCTTTTCCCGGAGATTTTGAGTATTTTTGCAGAGGATCTATGACGCAAAAGTCAAATTGTGAAAGGTCTAGGGTAAAGTTAGAGAATTCCAGGATATGGGTGTAGGTACTTCATGTGATACTCCTGGAGGTAAGGGGAGCTTGATGGCATTTTGATAGGCAACTTGGGTAGAGAATAAGATTTGGAAGGCTCATTCACACCTGCATGGAAATAGTATCACCAAGACTGATTTTTAAAGAAATGATGGAGAAGTAGAGATTAGGGGATCAGAGATCAAGCAATGGGAAGGAGTGAGGCATGTTCGCATAGGTGGACTGAGGAGAAACTGGAAGCTAAGCCTCCAGTCTATGAGGAGGAGGAAACCAGTAAGAGAATACATCTGATGAGGGAATCTAGCACTCTAAAACTGGTTCTTCAGAGGGAAAGATCTTCATCATGAGCAAAGACATAGCAGGAGAGAAATTGAAGGTGGCAAACAGGCAGGAATCCCGAATGTGACCTTCATTCATTGTAGTGTGATTGGCTAGCTATGACAGTGCTCCAACCAAAAACATAATCTCTGCTAAATAGTTGAACCTACTGGCTTTTGAAAGGTTCTTTTAGTAGCTGACACACATGAAAAAACCCCACTACATTCTTAGAGAACATACTAAACTCTCATCCATAAATTATTTGATAATTGTGAATAATTGTAAGAAGGTTATCTCAAAACTGCGTTCTTGAAAGACTAGAACTAACTGTATGATGCAGTAATTATCACAACAGTTTTATTTGGATAAATTGTATTGTGGTACTATGGTTGTTTTAAATGGGAATAGTAGAATGTTTTGAGTTGATAAAAGCATTGTATGCTACTTTGTTAAATATTTGCATACTTTTTCAGGGCAAAATATCATAAATTAAAATATGGCACAGAATTGAACCAAGGTGACTTGAAGATGCCAACTTTCGAATCAGGTACCTTTTTTTACAATAGCCTGTTTTAGTGTAATTTGTTTATACGCTGTTCTAGATTTGCTCTGTTCAATTTATTGCAGCTTTCATTCTTTCCTTCACCATCCCTTAGGTGTGTTGCAGAGAAGATATCTAGAAAAGGTTTTGCTATTGGATAAATGTTGTTTAATCCGCAAATCAAAATTAATTGACCTTTCCTTTTTTGAAAGAGCTCTGAATGTTGAAGAAACCTTTATTGAAAGTTACACAACTCCTTATTTAGCTGCTGCTGTTCATTATTTCTTATAATACCCCTTCTTAAAGGATTTAATATTTTTTTGCTGCTGTGCCATCCATCCAGAAGGAAAGCATAAGTGCAGAATATACAGAAGAAATACTTTTGGATTTGGGTGTGTTTTTAGGATACTAGTTTTTAAAGAATGAGAGACAAAAATACTGTACTGCATTGGCCTGGAAAAAAGTGTTGTTTGAGCTTCTGTTTTTATCTTAAATCAAGGGGAAAAAGTCCTTATTGGTATTTTGGAGTGCATCTGATTTTGCAGTGTAGATACGAAGTTGATCATAACAGTTGTGCTCTTCACAGTTTTCCAGATAGAGGAAACTATTTTTCATAACAACATTGAACTATTTAATAAGCAGAATTGCGTGTGGCTTCTCTTGAAATGTAGGTCTTTGAGAAGTCGCACTGTTGGCCTGTATTTGTGTAATGTGCTTTAAAACTGTGGTCTACAGATTTATCTCCCCCCCCCTTTTTTTTTGCTTTTGTTTGTTTTCTGCTTTAGAAGTGCCACACTTCAGGTAGTTTTGTACCTGGTTGAAACTAGAGATTTTTATTTATATTTCTTGCTTGATAGGATTTTTCATATATGTTTAAAAGCAGTGTAAGTTAAATGTTAAAATCCTTAAACTGTTACTTTATACCATGTTTTATAGTCTTTGCCATAGTAAAAGTGCGGTGGGTCTAGCTTTTAGTTGTTGATAGTAAACTGGTGGAATTTGCGTTAAACTTGACATGGCTGTTTTCTCCAAAGGCTGTTATATGTTGTCACTTCTCCTATTTTAACTGTGTTTTCCATGTTCCTTTATAAGCATCTCTGCTTTGTGAAAGATATAATAGTCTGTTTTCTTAGCTGTAACACTTCAGCTGCTCAGGGCAAGGTTTTCTTTTGTGTACAAGTTAAATATTTTTCTAGTTCCTTTTCTGTGTGTAAGGGGTCAGGATCTTTTAACTGAGTCTATTCTGTTAAATGATTTGCTTGATGCTTTAGCAAAGAATTGGAAAAAAATACTTTTAAATTTAAAAACACTGCATGAGACTGTATCTAATTTAAACCTTTTTTTTTTAAAAAGATTTGCTTTTAGTTTCATTGGTGTCTTGTAAAAAGTAACTTGATCTTTAAAACAAAAAAACCCAAAAAACCCACCCAACTGTGGCACTGTATCTTTCAGATGAAACCAAAGATACAGAGGTTCCCGCAGTACCTCAAAATAGCCAATTGACCTGGAAGCAAGGCAGACAGTTACTAAGACAGTAAGTAACATTGTTAAATATTTTCCCTGAAATATGTATGTATGCTTACTGTATGAAACAGAGTAATTGAGGTGGACAAATAGTGGTTCATTTTTCAGGACTTTGTAGTCTTGAGCTTTAAGCCATATAAAGTAAGGTTTTCCATATGAGATGGATAGCAATGAAGCTTATTTTCCATAAATGATATATTAGTGGCATTAATTTTTAACAGTCAATACTAATTTCTTTCCTTTTCCATCAAATATGCTTTCCTCTTTCTTTCTTCTCTTGATGCATTTAGGTATCTTCAGGAAGTAGGTTATACAGACACAATATTGGATGTACGCTCCCAGCGGGTAAGGTCTTTGCTTGGGCTCTCCAATTCAGAACCAAATGGTTCAGTAGAGACAAAAAACTTAGAACAGATCCTCAATGGGGGTGAATCTCCTTCATCAAAACAAAAGGGACAGGAAATCAAAAGGTAAGTGAAGAGATAAGAAATGCATAAAGTTTGTTTGTTTTACTTAGTCATTGATATGTACTGGTCATGATTATAAACTTAACTGCAATTGATTTTAGATAGGAACATATGTATCTAAATTACATACATATTTGTTATCTTATACATATCTACATGCAAATATATAGTGTATTGAAGCTGAATTTGTGTCATGTAACCACTCTGGAGTTTTCATTTTAAGGAAAGATTCTGTTGAGTGGTGCTTTTATAATAAGGAATTAGGCAGCTGTAGAAACAACTTCATACAGCCATTTCTTGTTGTTTTACTAGTTCTATACCTCTTAAGCTGTTAGGTCATAATTGCATTTTATATGATTAATCTTCCAAAATTTCTTCAGCAAGTAAAATGGATTCTCTGTTGATGTTTTTATTTATGTAGGAATTCTGGGGATGTTCTTGAAACATTTAACTTCTTAGAAAACGCAGATGATAGTGATGAAGAAGAAGAGAGTGACATGATAGAAGATATTGCAGAAGGAAAAGAAAAGCACCGGATAAATAAGAAACACAAAGTAAAAGTCTTATATTATATAAATCTGAAATCTCCTTTAAAAAAATAATTTTTTTTTCCCCCCCAGATGATTATAAATATGTCATGTTAAAATGTTTGTTGTTGTACCTTTCTTATCTGAATGGATTGTAAGCAGATGCATTATTGGTAAATTTGGTGGTTTAGTTAATATATTACCTTGAAAACTTAACCAACCTGTTTGCAAATGTGAATTAATTGCTGAAAGAGAAAACTGATTTGGCCATCTCAGCTTCTCTGCATACTTTGAGTCCCTTTATAAGGCAAATTTAGCACAATACAACGTACATCCTTTCTGAATTTTGGAGAAGGTAGGGACAATTCCTTAGAAGAAACTAATTTAAGTAATGCAAAAAAAACCCACAAACAGTTCTGTGCCAAATACATGGTTAATTTTTCCTTTTATGCAGATTTTTACTAAGTATGTTAAGGACCTTGCAGAGACTTGTTTCCAGTAACCTTCTGTGTAAGGTTCAATTAAGTTTTGTTCTATTTTCCCCTTTAGTTTTCTAGTCTGTGAGCAGCTTTCTAGGTAGGATAGACTGTATTACCTGTTCCTTTTTAGTTCTTTTTCTCCTGAACTGGAAGGATCACCCTGTCATTGGAGTTTCTTACAATTGATATTTTAAATAAAAAATGAAGACTGGGATGTATGGTGGTGTTTTTGTTGCTAAACCTAGTGTCAATTATCTTTCCGTTTCCTAATGGTAACTAGACTGCACTGCTTTGTTGTTGTTTTATAAGCAGCTCTAGATCTGCCTATATCGAAGTGTCTTTTTTTTCTGCATTTCATGTTGAAAAATGTTTTCCCCTACAACCAAGTACTCAGACTAATCTGTATCAGTTCTAACATAAAATTTTGAGTGGCAAATATTGTTCATGATTTAAATGCAGAAAAATGTTTGTCTGCTTGCAGATTGGTAATGAAGGTTTAGCTGCTGACCTTACAGATGACCCTGATACTGAAGAAGCTTTGAAAGAATTTGATTTTTTAGTGACAGCTGAAGATGGTGAGGGAGCTGGAGAAGCTCGAAGTTCAGGAGATGGAACAGAATGGGGTAAGGTGCTAACAAAAGCATTTAGAAATAAAGGAATACTTGTTCATGATGCTACATGAGAGTTGCAGTACCTACTAAGATGGTGTGGATGTGTGGATGATTGTGGTGATCAAATGCTGATGCTTAGGTAATAGTGTATTGGATGCTGAAACTTTCATCTATATATATGCAGTTGTGGTTGCCACAAATACAATTACGGTTACATTTGTTTCAGGTTTTGATTTTGATTCCAAAACTAAAAGAGGAGAAAATTTTCGTTCTTCAATAAGAAAGGCTAGGATTCTGAATGTTTTCATAGGGAATTAAATTTGCTTTCAAATATAGATTATTTTTTCTTTTCTTGTTTGTTTCTGATCAGGAGCCTTACACTTTTTGTGCTCGAGTTAAATTAATTTCTTTGGTATACTTGTAAAAATGGGCAATTAGTATATTTATTTTTTCTGGCTGAGATTTTTAGATGTTATTGCTAATGTGTGCATTAATAGCATAAAAAAACCCAAACAACTTTTGTACTGGCACAACTTTTTATTTATTTTAATGTTAGAGTAGATGATAAAATTAAGTAGGCCATTAATTTGATGTGAAACAAAATATGCAAAGTCAGAAACTCCTGGAGCCTGCATGTTTCAAAAGAAGAAATTGAAAGAGGGAGAGAATTTGGGTAGGAAAAAGAATAATGAACCAAGAAATTTACATCTGCCTTGAAACAGGAAATTGACTGTCTTAGCTTCTGAGCTGCGGTACAAGAAATTTTGTGGTTGCATATCGTAAGGCAAAAAGGTGCCACTAGATCATCTTGACCATTTTCTGTCGTTGAGACAATGAATTTGTCATACTTGGATAAACACCTTGGTAAGCAAAGAGAATATAAAGATCTACAGAAATCAAAATACTGGCACATCTTTCAGGAAAATCATCCAGTCTTGATTTTGAAGGTACCAAGGATTAGAAAGCATTTCTTCGTGGAAATTAGTATCAAAGGCTTAGTTACCTTTATTTTTAAAACTCAGTCTTATTTCTAGTTAGAAGATGAAGCCGGACAAACTGTTACCTTTAGTTTTTGTAATACCTCTCTACTTCTGGAAGTGTTTTAGTTGCTAGGTGTTGTTCCCCTTTGAAGGGGATTAGTTTCTTGGTCATCTTTTTATCTAGGCAAACACGCAGATATCTTGGTATAAGACATCTTGTAGGCCCTGAAGCCAACGTTTTGACTTTCAGTTTACAACATCCCTTCAAATGTGTAGTGATGCAGAAAGTTCTGGTTGTAGCATCAATCTTACTACTATTGTATAGAGAAGGAAAAACAGCTTGATATTATAATTCATGCAGTCAAAGATTTAACTATTTTTTCACAGCAGACTCCTGAAAGTTACTGAATTAGCTTGTCTGTTGAAATTCCAAGTCATTGCTTTCCAAAATTGCTTTCCAGGGTGTTATCTCTCTGTCATCTACTCAGGTAGTTACCCAGAATGGGGGGATTCTGATTTATTTGCAAGGCTGACTTTGCAAGTTAAATTTTTTCAAACTTGTTTTCAAGCAGTTCAGTTGCTGTCTCAAACTTAAAAATAAAATACAATAAAATTTTAAAATCTATTTTAAAAATCAGATTGGCCCACCACACTTTTCAGAGAGCAGTTTGAATGTCTTTTATTACAGTTTAAGTGAACCCACAGCAAAAGTGAGGCAGAGCATTTTGGGGAGTTTGTACAAACTTGTGACAGCTTTTCTGTGGCAACTGGTTTAGCTGCAGTAATTCCATTGTTACCAAAACATTCATGGCTGAGGCAAGGAAGTAGGGAGGAGGAAGTAAACATAAACCTACTCTCATTTTAAAAAGTATATGTTCTGGGTTTTGCCATATGAAGACAATATCCCTAAGTTTGTTCTGTATTTTGTACTAACTTACTATTTAAATGAGTTGGAAGACATAACTTCCATAACTATAGTAGCAATGCTCTTTTCATAGTATGTCACTGATTTTAGTACAGCTAATCTTTCCTTAGATGGATGTTTAAGGATACAGTCTATCAGGTCTTGTGGTTGAGTGTCAGTTTGAAAGATCAGTGTGTAAATTTTCAATATGTAAAGTCAACGCTTCTTTATTACCTATCAAAACTAACATTTCAAATATTGTCCCACTTAAATGCCTTCTAAATAAAAAAAAAAAGTACTTTAGCCTGTATTTTGAACTCTGTGAAACTTTTATTACTTGAAATCTCCAGGTCCATCCATTTATGTATTTGTTTTTGAGGGGGGAACTTCATTCAAATGAAACTTGCCATCGCTTTCTAAACAATTGCATCAACCATCAACTGAATTATTTCAGTTATAATTCATATCTTTATCTTCATAATCTAGATAGTTGCTCTGTTCTGTGTTCTTCTCAGCTTTTTTTCTTCCTGTTTTTGTTTTCCAGTCATTGGCATCCTTCTATCACTTCTTACTCTTGCAAAGATTTAAACTTCACAATACATGTCTATTTCTTTATAGTGCTTTTATTTAGTATCTCGAAACCAACCTTTGATGTTTAGGCTCTAAACCTATTGCCTAGTCTTTATTATTACTTTCAGTACTCAATCGTAAAAATATTCTCTCTAGGTATAACTTCAAATATGCTAAAATATTTCACTGCCAAATTTGATAGTTACATTTTTGCTATTGGAGACTTCTGCAAACCAGCCAGCGAGTGTGAAAGTTTGGGTTGCTTTTTTTCCTTCCTGTGATACGGCATTTTATGAACACATTCTTTTTTTTGCAAGAGCCTCATTTAATATACTTTGTGTCTTTAAATCACAATGTCTGAAAACAATTTAAGTGTCCTGTGATGCAACATGTTTTACTTAAGAGCAGCTTATCTTCAAAACAGTGAAAGATGAGCAAATTCAAACAGCGTTGAATAAAGAATTAAAATATATAATACATTCAAAAATGAATGTACAGTTTTAGATTAAAAATTTCTAAATGCCTTGTGGTGATACAGTATCACCAAGAAAAAGATGCATATAGAACTTGGGTTTGCTTAAGCAAACAGGAATAGATACATATTATATTATGTTACATATTGCAGATACTACATACTATGTAGTCTTTTTATTCTGCTTATGATTTCAGTGACTAAGCACATGTTCATCATTTCTCCTCTCCATGAGACACAAAAAGTTCTGTTTACAGTTGGGTCATGAGTCAGAGAATGACTGACTGTGCCTAGAATTCTGGGTGGCAGAGTGTGACTGGAATTCAGCATCTTTTGGGTCATCTTTTAAATTTAAAAAAAAAAAGTAATTAAAAAAAAAATCCTGTGTCCACTAAATGATATTGGCTAGTGGCTGTCCTAGATCCTCCGCACTGTCAGATGTCAGTATAGTGGTTATAAACAGTGCAGGCAATTTGAGGAAGTTCGCTACTAGGGGGGATTAAGGAGTTGGAGTTACATGGCTCTGTTTGAAATAGCTAAGTACATCTAGGCATACCTGAGAGAAACACTGTTGGGTTTTCCTAAAAATCTTCATTGAAATTCATTTCACAGCCTCTCTGGTTAATCAGAGTTAGTGTTTTATCTAGTTTTCTATTTATGACCTACATTTCAGCAGTCACTGGCATTGGTTTTGAGCATTTATGTTTGCAGGCTTATGCTTTTCCTGTTTTCTGTTGACTGAATGAGCCCAGTTCCTTCGAATTCTTTGTCTTGATATGTAAATGCCCTGTTTGTTTTGCAATCTAGAGACATTTTCTAAGATTCTAGTGTAGAACACAGACTGCATGTGTTACTTCAATTTTGTCATCACCATCACTGAATTATGTGAACTACTCTTGGTTTAATATACCACATCTTTTAAAACTTTTTTTTTTTTTTACAACAGCATTCATTGCTGTTATGTATGGTCACCTTCTGGTTCAGTTTAATTCCTGAATCCTTCTCTGTAATGCTGCAACTGGGCTGATTATTTTCCTTTTATTAATGGTGCTTTAGATATTTTTCTAATGTTAATTTGTTCTTAATTTCCTTTCATTGGGTTTTAGAGGTTGGGGGTTGTTTTTTCCTTTTTTTTTTTCCTAATTTCCTTCCTCTTTTAGGCATATGCTCTGACTTATCATTCTCTGCCTCTTGTACTTCCTGACTAACCACTATTCTTCTCTGTCAATGTTTTGGCCATGCGATCATAAAGGTTGAGGTCTTTGTGTTTGCAGTTTGGTAGTTGTAGCTGAGGTTTGGTTAGGATGTCATTGTTCTGTTCTCTCCACAGTTCTTTGTGAACAGCTCAGGGGACTTGGCCATTATGTTGCCCGTTTCATGCCTTCGCCACCCTTGCCGTTTCTATATTCCACCTCTTTGATCAAGATTGTTTCTCTTTGTCATGATCAGCCCTATTTGAATGATGGTCTTTTGGTAGATGCATCAATATCCTTGGATATTTTCTCATTCGTTGTCATGTTTTGTCATGAAACGCGTACTTGGAATAACTCCTACTGGTTTGCATCCTAAATGCATGTTTCTTTGCCCCTGCTGTGTATGGCTCCTCTTGTGCACTTTTATGACTGCAATGGTTATAACTTCAAAAATTGCTTTTTTAATGAAAACACTGATATCGTAGGTATGATTGGAAGTTGGGAACTGAGGAACTTAGTTTTATTATTTTGTGTCTTAAGAATTTGTGAGCATAAGCTTAACTGGCACACAAACCAAGTTTGGTGGTTGCTGCTGCCTAGTTGTCTCTTAGCAAAAGTCCTTCTGCAAATGTTACATTTACCTTGTCTTAGGGACAAGTATATCCTTTTACTAATTCTGTTTCTAGAAATATTTGCGACAGTTTAGAAAAGTGGAGACTTGACTTTTCTTGGAGAATAATTAACTCTGCAGTATTTGTCAGACAGAAAAAGACATGCCTTTTGAAACTACAGTGGAATGTTGTATTTCTGCTAATTATAATTTAATTGCCGGAATGCAGTGGGATGTCAATTTATTCACCTATGCAAATTACTTTTCTTCATCTTTATGTAAAAAGCTGTATTTATAGACTTGTTGCTCTGGTTATATGTAGGACCAAGGTTTCATTCTTGTGCATGTAGAATGAGTGCAAGAGGATGCATGGTGGTCTTCATGAATAAACTGGCACTGACTTACTCAGCTTGCATTTTCATGAGTGATATAGCATGAATACTTTTATTTGCTTATTCAACACTGGCTGAATAATTTCTTAACACTGTCTTTCTAAAGATGCAGTAATCGTTTCTGAATACCAATGAATTTTGTGTGTTTTGAAGTATCTAACATAAGCAGTTACTTATGAAGCTTAATTTGTTTGCTCCTTAGTAACAAATTAACATACAATTTTCAAATATGTAACTGATATTATCCAGTGCCTTGGAAAACTCTATGAAATGAGACTTAGTATTTTGTAAACTTAAAACTGAGACTGCACCTTTAAAGTAAAGATTTAATAAGAACTTTTATTAATGCTCTTATACAGCTGTGATAGTAAATCGCCAACAGCTTGCATTGCCAATTGCTGATTATTTTTCTTTTAATAATATGCTGCATGTAGACAAAGATGACCTGTCCCCAACTGCTGAGGTTTGGGATGTAGACCAGGGACTAATAAGTAAACTGAAGGAACAGTACAAGAAGGAACGAAAGGGGAAGAAAGGGGTAAAGAGTAAGTGCAGCTTCTGAATTTTGTAATACAACGCTTTTTTTGCCTATCAATGTAGAAAACATTTTTTCTCACAAGTTCTGTTTTTTGTTTTTTTTCATTAAGCATCGTTTTCTGTAACGGGGGCAACCAACTTTAACTTTGTACCTGCTGAATGTGAATGTCAAACCTTTTGACAGCCATTTCTTAGATGAGAAATGTTGAAAGCACATGAAAATTTGAGGTTAAATAGGTAAAGAGAGCTAAGTGCTTTGAAATGTGAGTGTTAAAATAATGAACAACTTGCATTTTGAGGATATTCCTACTCTGAGAAGTTATCCGAAAGATTTAAACTTTTATCTGCTTCTTAAAGTACAATACTATAGTACTGTTGTGGGTCGGGTTTTTGTTGTTTTTGTTGGTTTTTAACATGAGATTGAATCAACCTATAATTGTTATTTATAGGCTTGTAATTATTTTATGTAATTCTCTAAGGCAATGAGAATAAAAAAATGCCTGTGATGTACATACAAACCTTTTTTCATGGCTTTGTTTAGGGTATAACATTTATTTTATGGTGCCCTTCACTTTTCTGTGCAGTTACCATGTTGTGGTTGACACCTCTTTACTCTTAAAGAGTTTTCAGACCAGTTAACCTATTTGAACTACATAAGTTAAACCAAACTTCAGTACTGAAGTACCTGGTAAAAATGCTTTTATAACTTATCATTGGCTATACAAAGCTCTTAGAGCAGATAAAGTGTTATTAAATCAATGTCACTCTAGAGAAACTCCCTTGATTGCAGGGTTTTTATTTTGGAAGTACATTACAACAATTTCTGGCAATACTTAGTAAAAAATTTTTTTCCCTCGATTTAAAAAATTGTGTGAATATGTACTAACTAAAATTAAGTGATAATAACATATAACACTTCATGAAGAGTTCTATAATTATTAAGATTTGAATTTACTTTGTAATATCTAACAAATTAAAATTCAGTTAGCGCATGTTGATTGGGTTTTTTCAGTAATTTTGCATGACTTGTACATACACATACACAAAAATATAAAATCTTTGAAGTAAAGGTTTTTTTGCCTAGTCTTTGGTTTGATTAGAATTTACAGTAGTAATCTGGGTGCTAGTGGGTATCCTCATTTAATGTGTAAAACAACAGTTGACACCAGATTCTCATGAGGTATTTTGTAGGGTTAGAAACTTCCTTTTATTACTAAAATGGACTTCTTTTATTTGAAACTTTCTTATTAAATTTCACATTTTAGACTTCTGGAAGCACAGTTGCTGCAAAATAACAGCAAATGTTTTGAATTCTGGGAAAAAAAGTATTTAGCAGATTTTTATATTTCTCTCTCAAACATTGTGCCTTTAAGTTATCATGTACAGAAAGTTCTTCAAACAATACTCTTGTTTCGATTCTAATCTTCTAGTGCACTGTCAGTTAGTTTCTACTTTCTGGCTTGTGCAAGGTAAGCAGGTGTGAAGCAGGGAGGACTAGTGTTGTTCTAGGATTATAAATTCTATGAAAAACTCTTCTCAGGCCTCCAAATTTGGTTTTAGTGGAATTATTTTGGCTTGTCTAGAAAGGATTTCCCTTTCCTGTATGTGTTGCTTTCTTGGCTGCTATGCAGCTTTTTGGTTTCTATCTGGAAGTCTTAAAATTTCCAGAAGAGGAGCATAAGTCTCACCCATCAAAAATAACTACTTTGTCAAAACCTGACATTTTAATGATCTACATTGATGATTAAATTGGTTGTGACTATCACTTAAAATAGTGATTTTTCTGTCTGAAATGTCCAGTTGCAAAATTTAACTTTGCAACATTATTGTTAAAACTTCCCTTCCTGTCTGCTTTCCTGCAATTGCTGCAAATGGTATAAGGTTAAGTTTTGTACCATGAACAGTGGGACATGTTGGCCATCAGTTATTTGAAGTATATTGTCTCTTGACAATGTATCTTCCGCTATCAAAACTTAAAGGAATATTTTCTTCATCTAAAGTAATTTTGAAGCCTGCTTATGTTCACAAAAGAATATTTAGGAGACAACTGTGTGCCACAATGCTGTGAGGTCGTGTTTAGCATTTTGAGTTTAAATTCTCCTTTGGGAAACCCTGAGCTCATACAGATGCTCTTACAGGGTGGTTTGTGGAATTGTGCACTTGTGTCATGTTTGTGATAGTTTCTGATTGAAAAATTGGCCTCTAAATCACTGAGCTAATTGAATGAGATAACTCCACACACAGTAAAACCATGCATTTAAGATTGGACAGGGTTGTTTAAATTTAGTTTATTTGATCCATAGACTTCTTTCTCAGCTTTTTTTTATCATTCTGAGATTGAAAATAGTGTCGAAGGCTGCCTTTACTCCTTTATTCTCATGTCTGATCATGCATGAACTTCATTCTGAACATTCATCTTTTACTTTGCTCTTGAGTGGATTGTCAGACTTGTGCCAGAATTTATTTCAAGCAATATCAGCATTTATATGTATGGCACTATATGTATCATCATAAAGATGAAATAAATGCGCATTGACTGTCACCTCTTACAATACTTTGAGGACAGCGTATTAAGGTAGACATTCTAACAGATTCTTTTGTTGGATGTGCATCTGATAACAGTTCACATGCAGATTGTGGTAGTTGTCTTTATAGCCATGGGCCAGATATGGTAACTTTCATTCCAAATGTAGAGATAAATGAACAAACAGAAGTAGATTTGATTCTGTTTTCATACTTCTATAGTCTGCATTCATATGTTTTCTTTTGGGTGAAACACCTTAATTTAGGTCATCTTCTGTCAGCACATATGGTTTCATAATGTAATACTCTTTTTTCCTTTTTTGGGGTGGTTTTTTTTTTCTGTCGTTATAGTCACCATGTTATATGGAAATACTACTTTCTTATGAAAGGATCTTTAAAGAAAAAAAAACAACAAAAACCAAGCCCCACCAAACCAAAAGCCACCTCACACTTTAATTGCCTTTATAATAGCAGCTGTAAAATAACTCAAAACCTATTTATTGAAGAGGTTTTCAATTTAAAAAAAAATACACAAATCAGCCACAACCTATTTTGGACTTCATTGTGATAAATAGATAAGGAGTTAGGTGTGATTTCTACAAAACCAGGCTTACCTTTTACAGCAATATGCTGAATTTAAGGCCAGTTTCTTGCCCAAGTTTGATACGGTCAGTTTTGGCAGGTGAATCAGGGGATAACTGTTTTTCAGATATAGCCTGTCACATTTTCAGAAAATAATAGTGGAGATGATGTATATCTTATTTTATTCTAATCAAGTCAGACTAATGTGTTCTCAGCAATTTGAAAAACAGTTTTCACATCTTAAATTGTATGTGTATATCACTGTTCAAATGAAGATCATTTTACTGATCTATCTTAGTTTTCTTGAAACTTTCCTCACTTTTTACTTTCTTGCTCTTTTCCTTCAGTCTAATTGTTCTGTATTTATGGAACAGTATGTCCCAATCACTTTGCTAGTCTTGATTTCTAGGAATACAGTGTAATAGTTGATAGGCATGAAAAGAGATTTGGATTTCACCATCTTCTTTAGCATCACCTGTTGATGTAGAAGGATCCCTGTGTTATTCAGACTTGAGCTATTACATCTAGGAGCTAATAGAAATCTGTTTATGGCTTCTCAGACTGCAACTTTTCAGCACTGAATATTCAATTACCTCTTTCACTTCTAATCTCTGAAGAAAGATACACTGAGATGGGATTGCAGGTGTCTTGCTTTTGTTCATAACAGGTTCATGTTTACTGATTTTTTTTTTTTGTTCTAGTCTTTTCTTGAGGATAAAACACACTCATCCAGTTTGTGCCTTGAACATAGCTCCTTATACAGAGACAGCACATCCTTAAACATATCTTTGTAACATTTAAAATACTTCAACAATTATGTGAAGGTACACTCGCACTTCTTTGAAAGCAGAAAACTGCACAGTTTTGTGTGGTTGTGGCACAATCTGAATATTGACATTTTTCAGCATGCAATACAGAGAAGTTGTTGGGAACAGCAGCTGCTCTTTTATAAACTTTATAAAGGAAGTTTCTCTGTGCTGTATGATGGATTGAGGGCTGTTGTGAGGTTATGCCTGAAGGACAAGAAGTGACTAAAAATACTGAAAGACATTAAAAGGCAAGGCTGACATTCCCCTAATCAGTGGCATGAAGTGTGGCCAGAAGGTTGAGGGAGGTGATTCTGCCCCTGCACTCTGGTGAGACCTCACCTCATGTACTGTGTCCAGCTCTGGGGTCCTCAACGCGGGAAAGACATGGACCCAGTAGAGCAAATCCAGAGGAGGGCCATAAAAATGATCAGGGGGCTGGAGCACCTCCCCTATGAGGAAAGGCTGAGACAGTTGGGGTGGTTCAGCCTGGAGAAGAGAATGCTCCAGGGATGCCTTATTGCACACTTTTAGTACTTAAAAGGGGCTTATAAGAAAGATGGGGACCGACTTTTTAGCAGGACCTGTTGTGATAGGACAAGGGATAATGGTTTTTAGTTAAAAGAGGGTAGATTCAGGCTAGACATAAGGAAGAAATTTTTTGCAATGAGGGTGGTGAAACACTGCAAGAGGTTGCCCAGAGAGGTGGTAGATGCCCCAACCCTGGAAACGTTCATGGTCAAGTTGGACGAGGCTCTGAGCAACCTGATCTAGTTGAAGATGTCCCTGCTCATTGCAGGGGGGTTGGACTAGATGACCTTTAAAGGGCCCTTCCAACCCAAACTACGACATACTAAATGACTGGCTGGTTCAAGGTAGCAAAGCAGGGGAGCTACTTGCGTGCAGAGAAGCATTCTTGGTCTTGTGTTTAGTAAACACTTCATACAATTTAAATACCATTCAACAGCAGGGAAAGTTAATTGTTCGTTGCACCCCCATTATGAGTTGTTTGTGCTTTTTCCCTCATTTTTAAGCTTATTTTTTATTTGCAGTCTGTTTTTCAGTGTTACATTGTTTAGTATAGTTAAAGCTGTGTAATAGTGTGAGCAAATGTTTAATTCATATGTATTTTGTTTAATAGTTAATGTTCTTTTAATACTTGGCTTGACATCTCAGTAGGGCTTTAAGATAACTTTTCTTTTCTCTCCTACAGGAAATTGTAGAATAGATCTACAGAACACAAAGGAGTTATTCTTTGATTCAGTGAATTAAAACTGTTTGCATGTAGTTTTCAGATTTGGTGTCTTAACTCCTTTGATTTCCAAAAGATCAATTTTATTAATATACAAAGACAAAAGCAAAGCATTGTTTTTATTTTAATGAGGTCCCATCAGTAATTATTCTTGTTTAATTACTTTAATGGATTTTTAGACTTCAGTCAAGTCAAGCGGTAGCAATCAAATGAATTTTTGCTGCTGACATTAATTTACAGGAGTCAACAGGACAAAACTTCACGACATGATAGCTGATCTGGGCGATGATGAGATACCCCACATCCCTTCAGGAATCATTAATCAATCTAGGTCACCCTCTTCTAGAATGACTGATCATGAAGGTGCAAGAGCAGAGGAAGGTACAAAAAATTCAGCTACTTATTACATTTCAGGAGATTTCTTCTAGAAAGCACACACTGTAATTTACTGTCCCTTCTATAAAGCTTAATGCAATTGCAGATTGCCACATTATTATTTTATTTGCAATTCTTCCCAAATGGTTTTATGAGAATATGGCTTGAGTTTCTGTGGCTTATCATAACTCACCATTATTTCATAAGTATTTTTAAACAACTTAATGTACACCAGTGTGTTCTGAAACTATTCGCTATTAAATCCCTGTTTGCAGGCACACACACGCACATCCCCCCCCCGTTAGCAAAACCTTTTACAAATAGGGTGTTATTGATTGAGGGGAAAAAGGTGAGTATTAACATTTGTTACACAGTTTACATTTTAAAGTGAAATTTAAAAGTGGTTATTTAACTTATGAGACTAACTTGTCTCTTCAAGCTTAATGTTCTCTTTTTAAAAATTTTCTTGGTCAATGTATACAAGTGTTCAAAGACACTATTTATTTCTTTACAAAGTATTGGTTTCAGTTTCAGGATTATCTTAGGCAATGGAAATTAGTGGCAAACTATTATCTAAATAGTCCAAAATCTTTGTATTAACTTTGAGAATAGAATACCATTATGTAAATTCTGTTCTCTACTCAGAAAATATTCATTCAGAGTACTCAACTGAATTAATATTTGGCTCCTTTATCATGATCTTTGACCCATAAGCCCTGGCATGGTATCAGCTATACCAGTAGTGGAAAGAATTTGTATTATTACTGATTTTGATAATCTGTTGGTTCTCCTATTCTTCCTTCACCCCTGCCCCCACAAATGCCTGTCACCAGGCAAGCAGAAAAATAGAAATTTTTCAGGGAGGTTTTTTGTTGCTCTCCCAAACTATTATTTTACAAAAGTGTTTGTCTTCCCATCTTCTCTTTTACTGCCTTCCTTTTCATTTTTGTTTTTATTTACGACTTAAAGATAAATCAGTAGCAAATTTACCTGTGGAGTGCAATTGAAAAACCTACTGGTGGTTCCAGTAGTTCCACTTGCTAAAACTTGTGGACATATATTTAGGTTGTATTTAGGTTTAATATTTACATGATTTAGGTTGCCTTTTAGCCTTGCTAAGGTATTAAGGGCATGTGACTCTACAGTTACTGTTCCCTTAGTCTGTCTTAGGCTATTTTTCTTAATCTTAGGCCATACATGTTGTGCAGATGCTCATTGTTAAGGACAGCCAATATAGTTGTCTCTTTTTGAGACTTTACATCTAAAATAATATTGGACAAAATAGTCTTTTTGAAGAAATATACACTAAATTTGAATCTGATAGGGACTGACTTTTATTACCTGGTTTCTGTAGCATAAACACTGTGCTACACTTCAAATAAAGATTGTTCATACTATTTTCAAATAAACTGTGCCTTCAGGGTTATATTTTCATGCTATCTAATGTGCTCATATGTTTTCAGCTTATGGGCTTTACTCATTAAGAGGAGTAGCAGGAATATCTCTACCATCCTATCTGCTAATTGTGATTTCTGCATAACTTTTAAACTTGAATATTAGAGTGTAAATTTTGTTGTTTGATCAGAAATTCTATCCTGAATACTACGTGGCTTTTTAAGTTTTTGTCTGTATCGTATGGTGCAAAGCTGCAAACAAACAAGCTCAGTGTTGTCTTTGAAATCCTTCTAGGTCTGTCTTTTGTTAACAAGGCCAATGATAATTTCATTATCATAAAATGCAGATTTTGCACAATTATTTATTCAGCTGTGTTTTAAAAGCTACGTTTTTTGCAGACAACTTTAGGCTTTCTAGCTGGGACACACTAGCCTATGCTGAGGAATGTTACCAAGCCATAATGTTCTTGTGACTGTATGTAAGGCTTATGCTACACTCTGAAGTGTTACAGTGCTGAGACAGTGGTTGATAATTTTGGTTTTGTACAGAGAATAAAGTATTATTAACCTCACTTTTCTTTTTCTTCTTGATGGGTGGAGGAGGTTCAGAGAGGAAAGTAAACTACAGTTCTAATTGGCTGGGAATATATCTTTTATACCTCTAAAGGTGTGGGGGTTTGTTTATTTGCTTTTTGTTATGCTTTTTTTTTTCACTCTCAAGTGCCTAGTTAAATATGATGAGAAAATTGTTATGCCATAATTATAGTTTTGGCCATAAGAAATTGGGGGTTCCGTTTACCATATTGCATGACTTTCAGAAGCAGAATCAACTGCAGCATGATTCTCCATCCACTGTATTGTACAGAGAAATATTATTTTCACATGTTGTTTTTCTTTTAGTATCTATAGATTGTGGGGGTGTCAATCTTTAGATTGACAAAAAAACAGAAGTAACAGCTAATTACTCAAGCATTAACTACTGTTTTTGGTTTACCATGTATTAACTTTCTCAAAAACAAGATTAAGATGTCCCTGTCATATAGTAGACAACAACAGCATATACAAACATACATATTTGATTAGAGATTAAAGCAGTTTCAATCTGTACAAATATTACTGCTTGATTTTGACTTAATTATGTATAATGTCAGGAACTTGAGGATAAGAAATGCTGGTTAGGATTGGCCAAGCAAATATTTAATCATTGCATTTTTCTCACCTAGTTTCACCTGCAAAGAAACTTGGATTATCACTTACACTTTTACTTGGTATCTATCGAGTGCAAACTCAGTCAAACATACATATTATGCTATGAGGATAATATTGTACTCTGTGTGTTACAAAAATACTTGCATTTTTTTAAAGGATTAAAAGCATTCAATAAGTAACTTATTTATCATTTGCATATATCTGTTGATGCATTGTTTTTGATGTGCAGAGTGTGAGTATTTTTAGTAGTTATGCATCTTTCCTTGTATTATTTTTCTTCCTTTTTATAAAAAGAGCTTGCAACCGTTTTTTAAACTTCTTTGACTATATCTTTAAAATAATGAAATGTGCAAATAAATTAAAATGTAGTTATACAACATATTATACATATTGGCAACTTGAGAAAGAGAAATATGCTTCTAAATTTTCAGATAGCATTAATTTTGAAGCTTTAAATAAAGGAATATTCATCTCTGCAAATAAAGCTTGATAAATTTATAATATAGACTCAATATGGTAGTGTTTTTCTGTGGTAGAGTTTCATTTTTAGTATAAAGCATATGAAAGTTGATCTGTTAAGGACAGATGACAGTAATTTCACAAAGAATTAGTATGACAAGTTCAGGGGCATATTTAAACCTTGTGGGCCTGTCCTAAAGATCAAACAGGAGTCACAGCATCACAATAGGTGGAAAGTGTCGTCAAGTTTAAAATGAGCATATGGCCTCCTTTCCCCAGTGATCAGCAGCTCTGGTCTATAATAACTTGGGAGGTTTGGCTTGTAAATGGATATTTGTATTTGGGAGGCTGGGACCTTGTCAAGACAGTAGAGATGAGCCAGTTTGGGAAATTCCAAATAAAAGTATTTGAGTCTTTCCATGGAAGACACAAGAAAAAAAAGAAAAAACCACCACAACCCCTCCCAACCAAACAACGATGACAACAACCTAAAAACCCCCTCTGTTTCTTTTGTAGCCTTTATAATTTTTTTCTCCCACTCTTTTTTCTGTCAGAAAAGAAAAAATTTGGTCTCTGAGGTAGTTGAGCGGCTAATTGTTATTCATTTGAGGATTTCACAATTTAGCTTCACCCAGAGAATGTTTGTGATGTTATTTTATTTCTTGCTTCATATAAAGTATTGTTTCTATCTCCTTTTATACTCAGCTCAGACACTTTCACGAAGAAATCAATCCTTAGAAATTCTGATCTCATCTAATAAGCATGGATAACTGGATACCCCCCTCACCCCTCCCAAAAAAGCCCAAAACCTAAAAAACAATAATGAAGGAAATAAGTGGGAACATGGAAAATTATTAGGTGTTCTCTAGGAATATGGCTTTTTCTGAAAAAGAGTGGTTTGGAATACACAGTCAAATTGAGGGATTTAGTAAAATATTAATGGAAATTAACAGCCCAAAATGGCTTACCACGGCCTTGTATGAATAAACTTTTAATGCAGTATTCTGTGCAGTCAAGACCTTTGTATGGATTGTGAATGTTTTAAAAAGAAGTGATCGTGCACAGTTAGAATGCTATTTGCTCTTCTTATGCAATGGTAGGAACAGCAGTCTTTATTCTTACATATATGATATTCTTACATTCTCACATACAGTTGTGTTGCCTGTGCTAATAAGGTTACGGTTTTTAATAGTACAGTAGTTCTAAAGCGTTAGAACTTGTTTTATTCCTGAGAAGTGATTTTTTTTTTTTTTTTTTTTTTTTTAAAAACTAGCTGGGCTCACTCCTCTTTGCATAGCCATAGCAATGATCCTAGGCATCTAGAACTTTACACCTGGTCCTAGTTACTTTTCTTCAGCTGGAGTCGAACATAACTAGGTTACCATTCAGATAGTCACAATACAAAATAATAAAGATGCACGTTCAAGATAGGAATGTGTTGATTATTAGTCCTCTTGTTTGGAACTATTTTTGTAAGACAAAAACCAGGATATGGATGTTTTTCAAATCTGGAAACTTGATTTTTCCTGAGTTTCAAGGTTTTTCTGAGACGATTAGAAACAAGGGTTGGTGTTAAAGTGACACCATAACTCTCTATTCCAAATCAGTGAAATCCAAAAGTCGAACAAGTTTAATTTTTAAAGATGTGAAATACAGTTTAACATACTTTGCAGATGTTTGCACTTGGCTAAAGTTCACATATAGCTAAAGCTTAAGTATTCTACTTAACAAGTGTCCCAATTTTTGCACAGAAAGGAATACTGATAAGTAAAAGCAGCTTCTAAAGTATGCTAAAGTATCACAATGTTTAAGCCTTTATTCCTGTTTCTTACTGCTGAATTGATATTTGTGGGTAGAAGGAGATACACAGAATTGTTGAAGAGTGTAAAGAATATGAGTGAATATTTGAAACTTTATTATTCAGATGTAAATTCAGAATGAATGGTTATATATAATTTGTATTCATTCTAAATGATAATTAACAGAAATGTTACATTTTAATTTGGGGAAGGCATAGCTAGCTAAGATAAATATCAGTTGAGTGTATTTTAAATTAGAATCCAATGTCATGCTGAGAAGAGATGTTTTGCAGGAGGCCTTTAGCCTGAGAGATAATAATTATACATGCAAGTAGAGATATTTCAGTAGTATAAAGCACAGAGACTTATTTGCAAATGGATGGAAGGCAGATAGCATGGTGTAGTGAATGTAGTATTTAGCTGAGAACTTGGAGACCTGGGATGTACATTTGATATTGCAATGTAAAGTAATGTCAGTCAAGTCACTTGTCAGTAGTGTTGAATACCTCTGTAAAGTAAGTTGCTATCAAATGACAAAGCATGATATAAGAATTGTGTATTTATTATATGTGTGTGTTTGCACATGTGTGCGTGTTGTCATGCTCTTTTTTTTAGTTGGGGCAGTATGTAGTACGTACAACTTGAGTTTTAAACTCTGCTTTGCTTCTAAGTGATTAATAATGCAGTTTTTCATCAGTTTGAATTATTACATTGAGACTTAAAGAAACTGTTTTGTTCTTTGTAGCTGAGCCAATAACATTTCCACCTGGAGGAGGCAAGTCATTTATTATGGGTTCTGATGATGTGTTGTTAAGTGTACTGGGCCTTGGAGACCTTGCAGACTTGACAGTAACAAATGATGCAGACTATAGTTATGATGTAAGTGCAATTTTATTTTAAAATTCTTTCTACAGTTTAATTTAACCAATAATAGTTGAGTTCCCTCTCCCCCACCCTGAACACCCTGAACATTACAGATGCAGAAAACAGAGTTTTCATTAGCAAAAACTATTACTTGGGAGGAGGAGGAGGGAGCACCTTGTGAATGGGCTAAATAATGTGGGTAATCAAAATTAAGTGAGATGACTTGTTTGTTTTCTACTTAAATAACTTAATACAGATTTTGTCACTGGGGGAATGTGTTATGACATAAAATGCAGATTGACATCCTAACATGAATTTGTTTGAACAAAAATGGCAATTATACACTGATATGAACTATTGAGAAAACATGGCATAAACCACAAATATTAATATTAACTTATTTCTTTGCTCTCCCCTTTGTGTTTATGTAGTGTTAACAGCATAGACTATATATAGTAGTATATTTGAGATGTAAGCTAGTAGGGTGTATTTTTATTATAATCCAGAGTATTCTGACATTCCTTTGACCATAGTCAGTAAGTTACTACCAGTAGTGTTATATGAATTTTTCATTGGCTAGTAACATTTGATGGCTGGTTAGGGAAGTGTTCAGGTAAGTCGTATGTATTGTATTTAAACTGTTTCGTAGGTTTGGATTGCAGTTGTTGGGGTTTTTTTATTAGTAGTATTGTTGTTTATAAGGTACCTCTCTGTTTCTGTAACTTTTTGAGTTAGATACATGGTGTTTGTACTGGAAACCATTACTAGGGATTTTATTAAAATCTTAGAATCTGCAAAGTGAAGAAATAAATGGTTTATAGCTTTTTACAGGGTTCAAAAATACTTGTGTGTGACTACACACCTTTTTTTTTTTTTATCATAGCTGTCCTTCAGTATTTATAACTGGTAGGATTATTAATTGCTGTAATGAAGTAAAAGCTAATAAATCAATCTGTTATTGCAGGGCATTATGTTACATAGTTCTGTTTTCTGAATAACAAAAGAAAATGTTGATTATCCATCCTTCTATTACTGGACTGTGTAAAAAGAAACAAAAAGACTTTTTAAAATATTTGGAGTATTTTCTAAATTTGTATAATATATCGTCCTGTTGACAGTAAAGATTAATCTTAAGGTTGTTTCATTTCAAATGACATAACACTTCTGGGAAATCAAGTAACAATATCAGAGTTCAATTTCAACTCTGCATCTTAACTTTCTCAGGATTTTGCCTTCTGTCTAGCTAAATCTTTTGTGTAATCGCATGTAAAATGTGTCTGGCTTGAGGGTCATGTACAATTGTTTAGAAAATTATCACTTTTTTAAAGTTTCATTGAAATCTATGAACAAGTGGACTTCAAAAAAAAGTTTTTCAAAAGCTTCAATTGTAAATGCTTTAAGGCAGTTTAAATTTGAAACATTCAGTACTGGATGTTCCTAACTACCACTCCAACTAGTAGCAAATTCTGCTGGGAATTATGAAGTTGAGTAGTTTGGGGGTTGATTTTTACATAGTGCTGTATTTCCTTGGTTGAATAACTTGTAAATACTCCTGTCTGTATCTTCATCAAAGAATTAAGGAAAGTTTGGTTTAATGCTAACTTGCATGAGGAAAAATATTTACTTTCAGCAGTTTAGAATCTCAGATAAAGCTTCTGAACTTGTCAGTTGATTATTTTAATTTTTTTAAGTGTTATTACCATTTTACTGACAGTAAGTATGAGGCATCACAAAACTAAATGGTATACTTTCAGTAGTGAGGCAGCTACAGTTGTGAGATGAGATCGCAAATTGTTTTTGCAGTTGCATTGCATTCTATGTCTGTCCTATTCCTGAGTTCAGAACTTTGGAGTATCAAGGTCTGGTGGGTCACGCTTGCCCTTCATTAAATTTATAAAGGTATTGTGACAACATTTGACTCTTAAGGCACATGTTCATACTCACAGACTTCTTTCTTTTAAAAGGCTAAAATATTTGTCAAGCACCTTTCTTTGCTCTTCTGCCAACCAAAATCCCAAGTCAGCCTGCATGCTGGAAAATTAGTGCATGGACTAATTAGTATGGTGACCCTTAGGGTTGGTCTGTAATACTGTGTTTTGCATGGCTCCATTCTTGGTTGGCTCTTTTAATGTCATGAGAATGATTATCAATCATGATTCATAGCATAAATCATAGCATAAAAATTCATAGCATAGAAGGAACAAAGAAGTTCCTGGGCTGAAATGATAGCAGTCTGGAAGAACAGTAGGAAGAAGCATCACTATTCTTGTACTTTTTCTTAGGCATTTTTGGTTGTTTTTAGCTGCTGTCAGAGGCCAGTGCTGAGTTAGAAGTAACTTAGATCGAAATAATGCAATCATTAATATGCTCTGATGCCATAATGGCAAATATGTGCCATACTTCTTTCTATGCTAAAGAGATTGCAAGAATGTCTCTGATGTAAAAGAAGGAATTTGTGAGGTCTCCTTCAAGAACTCCAGCAGTGTAGGGAAAGGTCTATAGAGGATGGCCTGTGAGAGACTTTCAGAAATGAGATCGATTTTGAGTAATTGTTACCAAATTAAGTGCTCTGATTTGTATATTCTTGGATTCCATAGCTGCATAGGATGGTGGTGATTTTCTGCTGTAGGACTGGCTGCAAAATGGGAAGTCCTCATTTATCAGAGCATCTGAGTTTGGAAATCTCCAATAGTTCCCAACATTGTCAAGAAAAAAGTAACATTAAAACATTTAAAGACTCTGACTACAGTTACTAATTTTTACGTTCTAATCTGTTTGTTGTAGGTGAGTAGTTGATTGAGACAGGGAAATACACATCTCCTTACTAGGCTGTAGGGTTTCTGTTCACTGCAGCAGCAAGGAAGAGCTTCCTTCCCTGGTGTCTTTGTTTAGCTCAAATGTAGTTTCTTTCAACCTAGTTTGCTGGTGGTTTACAAGGCAGAATGAATATGTTGCTTGCCTGTGTACCCATACAGACAAACAAAACAAAGGCAAAAAGGGATTTTTTATTCAGTTAGTTTGAGCAAGTATTATAAAGCAGGCATTTCCAATTCTGATTGCTCTTCTAATCTGTTTAGCAGTTTCTTGTGGTGTATGGTTTGCATGGTTTTTATTTTGCTCTAAATATAAGGAGATTTTGTGTAAACGTTTTTTTAGGATATGTAAAGTGTTTTGTGTCTCCTGACCTAGACAGAGTTTTCATTTGAGTGTTGGTGGGTGATTTCGGGCAGGAGAACAACTCTTTCAGTAGACCTTACTATTCTAAGCATCTACTCTGTGGCTGTTTGCGGAGAGAGGACTAGGATCAAGGATTCAGCTGATCCCTCTTGGTCCTGTTTGGTAAAGTCCACCAAAGTTTAGAGACAAAGGGAAAAGAAGCCAGTGAAGGTGTATGGTTCCATAGTCTGTCTTCTCACAACTAGTTTTATCTTTTGGTATTTACAGTAGAACATTAAGACTCAGTGGGACAGTGTGTCCATGCCTTTTGTTTTGAGAGGCATTTGAGATGTCACATTTTAGAACATTGATATGCAGTGCCACATTTTACTTTTTTTCCATTATACCTCTGGCCCATTTTGTATCTCACATTTATCCTTTGTAATCAGCAAATCCCTTTTCCAAGTCTTTGTGTTTTTCTGAGGTGTATATTTTTTTTGAAATATACAACTGGTCAGCTTTTTTTCTTAGAGATTGCAAGGATTATTCTTTTTATGAAGCTTGTATATAATATGCAGTGTAGTGCTAAATAACTTAAGTCTCAATAAAAATATTTTGGTATTCAGTATACTCTGAAGTAGGAAGATTGGAAACAATGCTTTGTTGTGAAATGTATTTGGTTGGTATTAAAAAATAATAACCCAGTTTACTTGTCTGGTATAACAAGTTTCTGTTGCTTGATCTGAATTTGGCATAGTTTGCACTTAGGTCAAAAATGTATGTTAATATAAGGGAAGAGCAAATGTCTACACATCTGTAACTCAGAACAGTAAATTTTATTGTCTGAGCCTTTCTATTTATTTTGATTTGATAGAATCAAATTTAGTTTGAGTGAGTAGTGGTAATTCAGTCCAGGATATAGATTTGTTCCAAAAATACTACAGTATATGTTACGTTATGATCTGATTTTTATTTTCAGTCCTGACAGATATAAGGTACTAAGATTTTATTAGCTATGGGAGATTTTAATCCCTCTTAAGAGTGTTGCTAAAAACCACAGAATCATAAAATAGTTTGGGTTGGAAGGGACCTTTAAAGGTCATCTAGTCCAACCCCCCTGCAATGAGCAGGGCCATCTTCAACTAGATCAGGTTGCTCAGAGCCCCGTCCACCTTGACCTTGAAAGTTTCCAGGGATGGGGCATCTACCACTTCTCTGGGCAACCTCTTGCAGTGTTTCACCACCCTCATTGCAAAAAATTTCTTCCTTATGCCTAGTCTAAAGCTACCCTCTTTTAGCTTAAAACCATTACCCCTTGTCCTAGCACTGCAGGCCCTACTAAAATATCTTGGGATACAGAGGGGTTCTGGCCTACAGTTGAGAAACATGCTTTAACAATTACATGGTGAAGAGATAGTGTGTATGGCAGAGGATAGGATTAGTTTCCATTCATTCTTAGTTTGCTAATTTTGGTCATCTAACTAAAGTCAGTTTTCTAAACTCCCTTTATAATTACTTGATAGGAAGAGAGAAGTACCTGCACATGTATATCTCCTTATGATGGTGGCTTAGGATGAGTGGGATGTAGTCTTTTAAGTGTCCACTCTCTACATAATATAAATTGTATTCAAAGCTCTAAATTAGTCTCTTGCAGTCACTAGAACAGTTTGAGGCTTTCTGGCAACTCTTCACTGTTACCTATAATTAATATTAAGCAGCTGTATTTTTTGTATTATAGCCTAACAATCTATAGGTTAAGAGTATGAATTGGATGTTCACAATATATAAATGTAAAGTTTGTATACATTGCTTCACATAGTAATTTACTGTCTCGTGGATGTGTTTAAAACTCATTAAAAACTTTAAAAACACTGATATGTAATGTTCTTTAAAACCATGGCAAATGCATATTTACATTTGGATTACCTATTTCTGTGTACATACCTTCACATACAGAAGTATTCAAGAATTACGTGTGTTTTCTGTCATTCTCGGTCAAGTCTTTCATCTGAGGAAGATCACTCACTAGGGACCTGAAGCTCATTTTTATTGTGTTTAAGTGATAAATGTGCTTTTGACAGTTGTAATCTCTTCCTTGGGTGCAGAGAACATGATGAGCAATGAAACCTTTATCTTTCTTCAGGGAGAAATATCATTACACCAAAGGATTAAAACCAGTTTTTGAAAATCAAGGCTGCTTGTCTGTGTATTCAGCATTTTATTCCATTCCACTCTGGCACGAAAGAAGCTATTACAGTAGAAGAATTTGCAGACTACCTTGCGTGCCAGAGTGGGAGTTATAGACAGATCAGTAGATAAATGCAAACTTAAGATTGAACGTGTATTAGCTGAATCAAAAATAGCATGTTTTCCTATAATACAGGGAGATATATATTATACGTATTTTTAAACCCAAGATAAAATTACTCCTTTCCCTTTCCTTTTTTAAGCTGCCAGCTAATAAAGATGCCTTCCGAAAGACATGGAACCCTAAGTATACGCTACGCAGTCATTTTGATGGAGTGCGGGCATTAGCTTTTCATCCTGTAGAGCCTGTGCTGGTTACAGCCTCTGAGGACCATACTCTCAAACTTTGGAATTTGCAGAAAACGGTTCCTGCCAAAAAGCAAGTATATGGGTTTTTATAAAACATCAATTGTGTTTTTAAATGCCTTTGAACTTGATTAAACTCTTAAATGTTTTCAGAGTTTTTCAGTAGAGATTTCATGTAGTGTAATAACTCTTCCTTTCTCTTTCAGGAGTGCCTCTTTAGATGTAGAACCCATTTACACATTTAGGGCCCACATGTAAGTGTTTGACATAATTAATACTTGATAAAGGTATTGTTATCTCATGAATTCATAAAACACTTCAGTTTAAAAGCCACAAATGTATTCTATTTTTACATCTTATAGACAAGGTTCATTATATTTGTAAAAACAAGTAAATACTGAGTCCCTGTCATGAATTGCACAGTCCATGATAAAACGATGGCAAATGTGGTTAGTTGCAATGGAAGGGAGAGATTGTAGAAGATGATAATGAAATCACCTGTGTGATGCCCATGTCTTGGAACGTGGATTTTATATATAATGTGTGGAGAAGATCAGGTTGAATTTATTAGTCTTACCAAATAATCTTCAGATACAGGTCTGAGAAATTAAAAGTACACATGCAATCATCAGCACCAAAACCCCGTTGAATGTGGATGCAACGAGTGAAAACTCAGGAGATCAAGCAAGTGGCTAGAAGGATTCTGAATTTTTTAGGGGCTTGAACAAGAATCAGAGGTAGAATTTCATTGCCAGGATAGGCCAAAGTAGTAATAGGGCATGGGTATTAATTCACGCATATGCCTCTAAGGCTGGGGGAACCTGGAAATCAGTGAGATAATTGTTGTAATCAAAAAGTGGATTAGCACCTGAGTAAAGTTCTGATAGCTACAGTCAGTTCCCTTGCAATGTCTACTCAGGGTTCCTCCTTTCCCATCTCAAGTTTCCCTGCTTTGTGTGCAGATGGTGGTTCATTACACACCATAAGAAATGCTCTCACTTCTGATGGTGGTCCCAAGATCTTGGGAAAACAGATTGCACAAACTAGTCTGAAACAAGGAAAGGTCGTTGTTGTGGCAGATGGTGACAGCAAGCTAACCGGAATTAAACAATGTTAGTAAAACTTGCAAGTTGAGATGGAACTTGTAAAACTCCTAGTGATGTTTCAACTCACATTAACTGCTTTATTACTGCCAGTTAGCAGGTGAGCTTCACAAGAGCTCTTTGATATGCATAAAAGTGGATAACACTTCCTGTGCTAGCCTTGACAAAAAAATGAGACATTATGAGTTTGTATTAGGAAGTCTACACATAATATCATCACCCTCCTCCTTCCCTTAAACCCCATTACTTGATAGAATGTAATGTCTTATTCTTGTGCTTACTAGCTAAAGGGTAAAGCATTCTTCCCTAGGGCTGGGTGACTAATTTGTCCTCACATTTAAATACAAGTGTTCTTTTGACTGATAGAGGATCACTGACCAATTGAATTCTCCTCCAGATCTCTTTCTCTATCTAAATTTGGGTTATTATTTGGGCTTTTGTTACTGAATACCAAAAGGTAAGGCTTGGGGAAGTTTTGATACAGAACTGATCCCCACACTGTGACTTCCAACGAGACTGGAAATAAAGTACTTTTACTATTTTTCCCCTCAGGCAGGGTTTGAGCAACATTCCCTTTCAGCCAAGCTTTGTTCTTCACTTTGCCAGACACACAGGTGGATTCAGCCAATAGCCTTCCTTTTTACCATCTTCAAATATGTAATTCTAGTTTGCTCGTTTGCACTTAAACAACCAGTGAACTCCTTATATCCTGAGCATGGGCCGTTAAATGAGCCAGGCATCTCAGTTCAGGGATATAGTTTTACAATACAGTTAAACCTGACTTAGTAGCGTATCCAAAGGAGTAGACCTGCTGCTTCCTTTGGGCTACAGCTTGTGCTTGTCTGATATCACAGCAAACAGGTTGAAGTTAAACCAGTAAAAGTCTAAGCTTGGCCAAAAAAAACCTCTCTGGGATCGTTTGCTGAACCAGTTTACTGGGGCATAGGTTACTCTTGGTTTCCTAAAATAGGATGAGAAAATAGTTTGGGGGCGGGGTGGGGGGAATCAACCACCTCTTTTAGCACAGCTTGCTATTAGATTGGCATATATGCACTGTAAAAACTCACCTTTTGTAGGTGTAGTTACTGTTGCTTCTGAGAAATAAGATCGTATTTGTTGAATTGCTTGAGTTTGGCTAGTTTTAGTTAATTTGTTATTAATCTTTTAATACAGGTTGTTATCACTTATAGACTTAAAAAAATTCTAACTCCAAAGAAACGATTCTGTTAAAATCTTTAACTGCTTAATCCAATGCAATTTTTTTTTTTTTTTGAAAGTAGATAGCCAAATTTTCACTTCTGTCCTGTAGGCAGTATCAATTAACTTCTTTGTCTCCCAACAGTGGACCTGTATTGTCATTGGCAATTAGTTCCAATGGAGAACAGTGTTTCAGTGGTGGTATTGATGCAACCATTCAGTGGTGGAACATGCCTAGCCCTAATGTGGATCCATACGATACCTATGGTAAGTACCTTTTAAAAGAATCAACTCATGACTATTGTCTTCAACATTAATTTTCTAGTTGATGCTAATCTGTTTTCTAGAGCTTTTGTGAAACGGAACTGCCATTTATCAACTAAATTGTGTGTTTTCAAGGTTTTTTGTGTGGTAAACACTAATTATTTATTCCCACTTGCATTGGTGACTTATTTTGTATAGAACTGTAATAGGAAGACTGGCAATTTCTGAAGTTTAAACAGTAAAGAAAAAAATTAATCATAACTTAAGAAGCATGCGTACTACTTTGAACTAAAATTCCAAATTTTTGAATGATTATTTATTTCTTCTGATAGGAAATTCTCAGAAAACTAAGATAAGTGTACTTAAATTCTATGTTCTGTGTTTCTGATTGGCATCTCAGTTCCCGTAACCCACGTCTCTAAAGAGCCGATAACTGCTTGGAAAACTCTGCATTGCTCTCCTGCCACTGATGGTGATCAGCATTCTGTGTTTAGTGTAATTCTAAGGGTGCAGTTCCATGGTTGACTGGAGTTTGAATGGGGCAGAGTCAAGAATTCTTCCTCTCTCCCTTGTGTCAATGTAATGAGTGAGCTAATACAACACTCAGGCTGCATGATCTGTGGCAGTGAGAAAGGGAGAGATGGGAAGAAGTGCTGTCTTCCATCAACTTAGGAAGACTGCTACACCCTGTCCCTTAAAAACAATATATAGCTCAAATTACGCCTCTCTGCTGAAAATTTATTCAATATAATCTAACCGCTAAAAATGGTCCAATTTGTTCATACAGGTAGGATTGTTGGTATAATTTTCATGGGCCTCAGACAGAAGTGTCTCTACTCAAGTGATAAAGTTATTTTTGAAAGAGAACTCTAAAAGATCTTTTTCCTCCCTAAAGCTTGTTAGTGTGGTTTGGGTTGCAAGACCAACTGGTTTTAATTTTCTGCAAAACTAAATTTTAGTGATTTATCTGGCTTTATTCCTTTCCATTTATCTCTTTCTCTCACTTCTCAACTCAAAGCCTGGTAGAGAATAGATTAAAAACCCCTCTATAAAAGACAATTATAAAGTATCAGGGAGAAGAAAATAAGAATGTGTTTACCTGTTCCACAACAGAAATAATCTCGGTTTAATTATTCAGGAGCTTGACAGTTTTAGAGCATGCCCCAGTGTCAGCAGAGCACATTGAGTAAAAACAGCATTAGGCATCAGTGTTTAAGTGGAAAGCTGGTTTTATTAGGTGGTTTTGCACCTGGTACAGAGGAAGGGCTGTCACCAAGCATCTTTACGATGATGAGTTTGAAGGGAAGAAGCAAGTGCCTCACAAGAGGTGATAACAAGTGTGTATCATTCTGGAAAAAAAGGATGTAGTTGTTTGTGGGCTTGCGTGTTTGTGTTTTTCTTCTTTGGTGTGGGGGTGTTTTGGTGTGGGGTTTGGATTCTTTGGGGTTTTTTTGTTTTTTGCTTGGTTGTTTTGGTTGAGATTTTTTTGAGAAAGCTGAAGTGGTCGTGCAAAATCACCTCCTGTGTAATATTCCAGCTGTTGCTTAAACAGGAAGGGCTGGGGGGGAAATATGACAGTTTTATGTGGAATATAAATTATATTGAGGTACAATAAATACTTATTTAATGTTTCTTCACTAAAAAGGTTTCATTTCTGAACTTTTGTTTTTTCCAGAGCCAAACGTTCTAGCTGGCACATTAATTGCTCACACAGATGCAGTCTGGGGTCTTGCTTACAGTGGTGTAAAGAATCACTTACTATCTTGTTCAGCAGATGGCACTATTAGATTATGGAACCCACCAGAAAAAATGCCCTGTATTTGCACTTACAATGGAGAGAAAGGTAAGTTTTTTGCAGTGGTTTTGAAAATCTGTTATGAGGCAGCTGGTGATGAGTCACTACTTTCATTTATCAAAACTGGCTAACAGGACTAAAAGGAAAAGATCTTTTAATAAAGGAATCCTGGTGCTGTAGCATTACTCTAAAGAAGGGAGCAAATTTCTCCTTTATGAGTATAAAAACAAACTAAATGTTTAAACTGCCAAGAATTTTAAGTGTTTCATTCTTTCTAAAGACAATTTTTTTTCTCTTTCTAGAGCATGGAATACCTACATCAGTTGACTTTATAGGTTGTGACCCTGCTCATATGGTGGCATCTTTTAACACTGGCAGCACAGTCATCTATGATTTAGAAACATCCCAGTCAGTGGTAATGCTTTCATCACAAATAGAATCTGGTAGGTAAAGCTTTTCTGTATTAAATACCCACCTTGGATGAGGTACCTTTATCCAAGTTTTATTATATGGTGAATTAAATGAAAAAAGTTTTGCTCCTTTCCTGCATCATGCAATTTGAAAGTTGGTTAGATGCTTAAAAATGCTTGGAAGACACACGATAGAAAAAATTGTGAATTAGCAGGGTTTTAAAGTGGTTAGAGATAGTGAAAGCAACAGTTTTTGTTGTCTAAGCTAAGGTTTCTTGAGATTCAGTTGACTGAATTGCATATTAAAACAGTTTTCATTATAAAGCCTTGACATGGAAGATATTAAGAGAAGTAAATAAGTGAATTAAGCAGAATATTAGTTCAGCATAGAATTCTGCACAGGTTGTGATTAAACACTCTCCTGTGGAACCTTTAATATTAGTAATTCTGTTGCTACAAATAAGGTGCTACAAAGATGGAGCTCTTTAAGAATTGTATGTATCTGATGAAACTCCAGATAGAGGAGCTTTTGTTTCTTGAACCTATGAAAGTGTTCCATAAGGAAAACCTCCAGTTTCTGGTCATTCCTTTCTATGAAATGAGATCCAAAAGAATAATGTAAGGGGAGAATTTGCTTCTCGCCTCCAAGCAGTCCAGTTTACTTAGTGATTATACTTTAAGTAGCTTACATAAAGACTTCAGCACAATCTTCAGCACTTTACAATACTCATAAAAGCTATATTCTAGGTAGTTTGTGCAAAAACTGGCATTGACAGTGAGAAAGTACATCAAAAATTGGAGAAACACCTTTGCTAGTTTGAAGAGAGAATCTTAAATGGAATCAACAAAAATTAAGCACATTTCCTAAGCATTAAGAAATTAAGGGAACAGGCCTTAAAACACTGTCATATCAAGATAAGAAAACATTTTTTAAAGAGTATTCTAAAAACTTGTAGAGAGATTCTAAACCATTCATTGTTTCTTTCAGTTGAACTAAGACATAAATATATCTGACAGAATCTAATAGGTTAGATTCACTTCAGTTACTTGGATTCTATCTTTTTTTCTTTAAAGCTAAATCTTTTTTGATGTGGAGGTATAAGAGTGTGCTAAACATGGACTATGGATGCCACAGTTTCTACTTGGCTAGTGCTGCCCTGCAGCACTTGGTTGGTTTGCTAGTTCTCTCAATCTTTCATGCGTATAAACCACTTGTACAGCTTTAACCTTACACTACGTTGGTTGGAGTCTACCTGCCTTAGCTTCATCCTGTAAAGCAAGTAGCTATTATTTATTTCTTAGGAGATTCATTGATGCTCTTTTTAAAATGTTATTTATATAATATGAGTTAATATGGTAAGCCACAGTATAATGCTAAAATATTCTCATTTTAACTTTGATCCTATCTTTAAGGCAGGTGAATATTACTATTTTTTAATTTCATTTTCAGGTGTACAATCAAATAATCATATTAACAAGGTAGTAAGTCATCCCACACTTCCTGTAACTATTACAGCACATGAAGATAGACACATCAAATTTTTTGACAACAAAACGGGTAAGGATAAAGAGAACTTAACTTGTATGTATGAATGTGTTTAAAGTAAATGTGGATGGACATAGGGAGAATCCATTTGTAGAAAACTTGCTAGTGATGCAGTTTTACACCAGAGAACTTTTAGTATTTGTAACATTAAACCTCTTCAGTACCTTTTCCGTGAAATAGCGATATCCATTGCAATTGTGACTTTAGCGGTCAGAAACCACTCTCTCAAAACAGGCAGAGATCGTTGTGAGGGACACGAAGGTCCTCTTAAGTTAGCTTTTTTTTATATTTTTTTGGTTTTAAAAACAAAACTATAAGACATTTTTTCCTTTCTCACCTGCCATGAATGTACAGGTTTGAATTGTGGTCATTAAATTCATTGCAATGATTGTCCTGAAATTAAAATTTATTACTTTAAAGACATAGATGTAGAATAAGGACAAAAATCTTGCATGAACACATAATTGGGTCAAAGACTGGAAACAGAAGGTAGAAGTAAATGGTCATTTCGTGGAAATAAAAAAGTTACCAGGCCCTCGAGAGATCAGCTGTAGTTCAACATAATACAAATCATTGGAACAGGGCACACTATGTTGATAGTTTACTGACATTCATTAATTCAGGGTATTAAAGATGAAGGCTGATGAGGAAGAACTGAAGATCTTAACAGACTTAACAAACAGGCAAATTAAATTCATGTGGATAAACGTGAAAAGATGATTTTAAGGAAAAACAAACTTTATAAAATAATAATCACTGAGCTGACTGTTCTTACCCAAGGTAAAACCTTGGAGTTATAAGAAGAGGTTGGATGAAAATGTCAGTTTGGTGCTTAGCGGTCAGAACAGCAGAATGAATGTTAGGAGGGAGGAAAGGAATAAACAACAAAAAGAATCATTGTTAATACTTTTGTACAAATTCTTGGTGTTATCCACATGGGTACTTTGTGTTACTCCAGTCTTCCTTATCTCAAAAGGGGATAAAGCCAAATCAAAATGTTTCAGAGCGTCTCTGATCATCTTTTTAACCATTCTAAGTAGCTTTCAGCTTCTTCAGGAAAAATCTTAGAAATTAAATAGGCTGAAATTCTTCAGGAAGACAGACAACTCAGCAACAATGATATACCTTCTTCATGTTGGTCATCATCTTATAGGGATTTATTTGCTCTCTTTTCCAATACATGAACTAAGGTTCAGTTGATAACACCCAACAAGTGACAGGTTCAAAACAGAAAAATGTGGTGGTTCTTATAATATACAGTTAAACATTTCGGAACTCCTTTTGAAAAGCATCATGAGATGCTAAAAGATGTTATTAAGAGTCTGAGAATGGAGGTCACTTAAAAGAAATGCATTAAGAGTAGTTGAATGCAGAGAGAACACCTCTGGTTAACACCTGAACCATTTATTATTAGAAGCTGGAGAGCATTCTGGGCAAGCATCACTTATAGTTCCCTTGATTTTATTTTCTTCCCTGGTTTGTCACCAATAGCTTCTCTCCTAGCAATGACAGAGACGGATGGACTTTTGATATGACTCAGTAAATCTCTTTTTACAAAGCTTTGTCAACACTTTGTCCTACTGGGGCAGGTATTAGGACCCTTCAGGGACTAAAAAACGTAGATTCTCACCCAGTCATTTTAGGATTGGTCTTCATTGTCATTCCTACCAGTAAAGATGTGATGGATAAAAAGAGTGCTTACAATGGGAATGCCTTTGAGAGTTGTGTGCCATTTACCCATATGCTTCTACAAAAGTTGGAACTTAATAATTTCTAATAGAATTGTATAATTCAGATATTATTGGAATCTAAATAAGTGTATTGTTCTATATTGCATTTAACGGGAATGTTATTTTCAAAGGAAACAGTACTTCACAGGAAATTCACTCTTTATTTTGCTTTTAGGTAAAATGATCCATTCTATGGTTGCTCACTTGGATGCTGTCACAAGTCTAGCTGTAGATCCTAATGGAATCTATTTAATGTCTGGAAGTAAGGGGTTTTTAATCTTCTGTATGCTCTATAAATTTTGCATTTATGATGCATGTAAGTGTCTGACAAATCTAACTGTCTTTTGTCTTTTTTCTTCCCCCCCCCAACAGGCCATGATTGTTCCATTAGGTTATGGAATTTGGACAGCAAGACATGTGTGCAAGAAATAACAGCTCATAGGAAAAAGCTGGATGAATCAATTTATGATGTAGCATTTCATCCATCAAAAGCGTATATTGCCAGTGCAGGAGCTGATGCCCTTGCCAAAGTATTTGTGTGACATAGCAGAACAAACCTGCATCGTAACAGCAGGTCTGTTTGGACAAAAAAGAGGGAATGCGTCACTGCCATCAATGATAAGGTTACCAATAAGACACTACATCTGATCTGCCTGGGTGACGGCTCTATGTGGGGCAGGTATAAGTTGGTGAAAAGTCACCACATCTTGAACAATGTCAGGCTCATTCATTAACTGTAATTACTGTATTTGGGGGGGTGGGAAGAAATACAAAAAAGAAAACCAGTATTTGTAGCCTTGACTGGATATGAACTGAGCGTATGTCTGTTCTTTAGGTGTCTTTAAGCAAACGTGGAGTCTGATCTTACAAAAGACTTTTATTTTGGACTCTGTGTGCTGCCTTAGGGTTAGGAATGTGGTGCTCTTGTGGGGGGAAGTGAGCTCCAAGAGTAGCTTTCTTTTCATCTCTTAGTAATCTTCTGTTTATCAGTTGAATGCCACAGATTCCCCTTTTAAACTTTTATTTTGCTTTAAAGAAAAGGAAATTTAACTTAAAATATTTTAGCATTAGTTGCACAAAATGTTTGGATAAAATTCTAGTTTTTATAAGTCTTTTTATATATTTAGCCTGTCACAACAGTGCTCAAGATTGTATTGATAATGTTTTTCTGCATTATAGAACCCTAAAACACAGAGATCTCACTGACCCGCTGCCGTGTAACCACACTCTTCCCTTCTTTTGCCTAATACAGCTCAGCTAAGTCCTTGCATAAGGATGCTAATTCATCATCATCGCATAACTGTCTTCATAAATAAAGGACTGTAAAATGTGTTCAAATGAAACACAGAGGGGTTAACACCCCCGAATGAACTCTTTAAAAAAAAAAAAATTAATCTTGGCATCCTATCACTATGTGATATTTTGTACATCTTACTGTATTTACGAGTTTATTTATCAAGGATTACCCATCTTGCTAATGGCCTATTGTTATTTATTTCACTTTTTGTTGGTCTTTATATCCTTTTATGTAGTGTGTTAAAGGGCCCTGTATATCTATTATGGCATTCTTCGAACAGTCTAAAATAGATGAGAAAATGGGACATTTGATAATTCTAAAGTTGCAAACCAAGAATTTCTTTTCTGGTGAAGTACTTGGAGTGGAGTTGATTCCAAAAAAACAATCTTGTTTCAGAACTTTTGGAGTGAAAAATATTTTTATTTGCGTTTCAAATAGAATGCAAAAGTAGTTGATTCAAGATTCATAAATCTGCTGTGTTATGACTAGTTATTCCCTGCTTTTATTTTTATTTTCAGATGTGCTTCAGTTTATGGTGTAACTAAAGATTTTGTTTGTGTAATGCATGATTAATACAATAAAGTATTTTTTCTAGTCTTCCACAAAACTTTTCTGATCAGTTTGCGAGTTTTGATGAGTTTTGTAAGGTTTCTGTTTTACAAACTATGAATCAGCAAATTTTTAAGATTGTACCACATAGCAAAAGTACAGCTGTTGAAAAATAATGTATATAAAATGCATATAATAAATATTAAATGGTGTACCTGTATGTTACTGTTGGCTACATTATTTTGTGTTGCACAGTTTGAAAGTGTCATTCTACAAATTACTAAATTAGGTCTAAATTTTAGCAAAATGATCATTTGTTTATTATGCTTATAAGCTGCTTTGCTTTTGGAAAATTGTAATAGTTGTCTGGATGTCAACCAACTGTTCGGTTTCAAGCAGCAGTACCCACGTATAAGAACATGTTTCCACAATATTTTTGAAGCTTTTTACAAGAACAAATTGAAAACTGCTAGTGTATTCTTAGAGCCTTTATAAGATGATAATAACACTGGTTTTCACTATCTCTGTATATGAAGCGATTCTCAAGTGATTTAGGAACCACAAAGATACTGGTTTTTATTGCAGACTGCCACTAAATCATTGTGTCAAGGTAAAAAAAGTCATTTTTAATGCTTAAAATCTGCCCATATGTCAAATGTTACCTATTGACCTTTGTCCATCTCTTTACAATTCCTCCAATAAAGGTGATGTGCAAAAGGGCGATCTTATTGCAAACTGCTAAACTGCAGGTCGACGTTTATCAGCAGAAACACAATACCACAATGTGAATCTTAGATTTTCATATAAAAGTAGTATTCTTAGGTATAAATTACCTTAAGCTGGAACATGTTCCTGTAAGTGGTTGTAACTGTATTGTTCCATGTAAGTTTCCAGTTTTGCAGTGAGAATGTATCTCATGTCATCTCATGTCAAGCAAATTAGATTTAAAAAAGGAAAAAAAGGTGCTCATGGTAGGCAGAATACTGCAGTTATATTCTGAAATTAATTTTGGTTTAGTAATAATATTGTTTGAAATGTTATAGTAAATTCTAATTGTATAGAAATTGGAGAATTTTGTCCTTTATACTGAAGATTGAGGTGAGGCCTTTCAGTAACTGCTTGTAGGACACTAAGACTTTACTTTTGAAAGTAACATTCAGCTGATTTGCACTTTTTGTTCTTTCCAGTCTAAAGCATTCAACTAATCAACAGACAAGAGAGTATTTGAATTTTGTTGGAAGTAATTTCATAATCGCCTTTTCTGAAGCCAAACATTGTTTCTGGCAGCTTTTCCAGACTGCTGCATTTTAATGCTTAAATGAAATGTGATTGTTTAATAAACATTGCCATGCATAACATTTACCTTTTTTTTTAATTGTATTAAAATTGAAATGGTAAAACAAAAAATTTGCTTATTTTCCTTAATTGAAATCTTAATGGTCATCTTCACCACCCTCATAGTGAAGAATTTCTTCTAACCTAAAGCCATCCTACTTCAGCTTAAAGCCATTACCCCTAGTCCTGTTGCTACACATCCTTGTAAACAGTCCCTCCAGAGCTTTCCTGTAGCCCCTTTTAGGTATCCCCAGAGCCTTCTCTTCTCCAGGCTGAACAACCCCAACTCTCTCAGCCTGTCCTCATAGGAGAGGTGCTCCAGCCCTCTGATCAGCTTCGTGGCCCCCCTCTGGACCTCCTCCAACAGGCCATATTATGATGATCGTGGTTCACTAATGCATAGTGGATCAAATGCCGTAGTGAGGCTTCATTTATTGAATATTGACAATAATCTCTAATACAGTCTTAGTTTGTTTATTGTGGGATATAACATGCTAAAACCTTTGTTTGTTTTTTAAAACAGAAGACCTATAGTACTATTGATGCAGAAAAATGATAATGCTGAAATAAATGTTTTTGTTTAACAAAACCACCTCAACTTATGAAAGGCCTGATTTACCTCTCTCTTGTAAGTAAGACCCAAAGGACTCTTGCTCAGAAGCTGAATGGAAAGATAACCTAGATGCAAAATGTATTATTAAACACATTTAGTTATGATTGATGTAACAGACTTCCCATCTTGCTTTTTATTGTAGGAGCTGTTTTAAGCAGATGAGTGGTGACTGTAGTCCAGCATCCTGTCTACATAAATATCAAATACATCTGAAAAAGGGTGTAACAAGCACTGATCAAGAACTTTCCCTAATTTAGAAATCCTAAGAAAGAATTTATTTGCCAAGAGATAATCGGTAGATTTTCCTAGTGGAAAAACTCTGTGGGCCTGAGGATACATTATCAGAGGCTATCCATTTCTCCTGTGTTAATTGATTTATTTTAAAATTGATAACAGTGTCTGTACTGACATACTTTTATGTGCTTCTTTAGCACTTCCCATCTCAAATCAGTGGAAAGCTTCTTGGTTACACAGTGCTGACTACTCTGCCTTCTAGCTACCATGTAACATAAAAGGTGTCTCAAATGCATCCCAGTTGAGCAACTGGTATTTTTGCAGGGAGACTAAACACGCAGATAAGGTGGTCTACAGAAATCCTGCTGGGAAAATTTTTTCCTCCCAGTTAAGGTACATGGTATGAAAATACGGACTGACTTTACCTTTTAGTTGTGTTTTTCATTATAGTTCTGTGTGTATATATGTATGGGGTTTTTTTAAAAGAATTTTTTTAAAAGAAAAAACAAAACCAGAAGGTTCTGGAATTGGTTGTAAATGCTACGTCTAAGGTGAGCGTGAATGAAGGTTTAAGTTCCATATTTAATACTTGCTCTGTTGATATTCGGAGAATACACATCCTTGAGTCCTGTGCAAACTAAATGGCTTATATTAATAGATTTTTCAAAATAAAATAGTTCAAGTTACAAAGCATTACAAATGTCAGAAAAATACATTGCTTTATTTTCTAATTTTAACATAGAACCAAATTTTGACCGACTTGCTAATGGGAAACAACGTGCTTTGGTTTTAGTCCTCCCTCTTACCTGGGTATCTTAATGGCCCCCCCACAAGAGAAGTCATCTAGACTTTCTGAAAGTATGTGTATAGCAACAACATGCTTCTAGTTTTGAATACTTACAGAGTTTAAGGAAGTTAACTCTGGCGAGATCCCTAGTAACAAAAAAGAGGCAATGTGAGGTAGCCTTGGTCATAAGCCTCTCGTTTTGAAGAATCACTGCACCTCTGACTTCGGTGCTCTAAGTCTCTGCTGAAGACAGTAAACGGAAAGTGGTTGACATGTACTTTACAGTAGTTACAGTTTAAATCTTTAGATGCACATCAAACTGAACAATGTCGGTGAGGCCTGATTTTTTTTTGTGTGTGATTTAGAACCTTATCAGGAAATCTTTAATTTTCATACAACATACACTTATTCAACAACATACAGTTACACGGAGAGTATCTGTAGTGTTCTGTTACTTAAATCTTACTTGTGCAGTGAGACTTTTGATGTTCTCTTTTTAAATTGATTCACATTAATGGATTTATTACAGAATTAAAAACTTTCTAAAGGATCAGTGCTGTGAATTTATATATCTATTTGTAAAACTTGAGATTACAGATAGGAATTTAATAGTGATACTGTACTAGCTGTGCGGGTTTAAAGCTGCCTCTTTTAAACCGAGTATTACCAGGACCTGTACCTGTTTTAGGAAGTTCAAAAGTATTGATATTGCCCCATTCTTTACAAATGAAAAGTGATGGTCTTTCAAATAAATATAATAAGCTAGCATAATCTTTATGTGGCTTGTAAAATTGTTCATTTCTATCACAAGATACGGAGTGAGATTTATAACCTATTAAGGTGAAATGCTCCATTTTACTTTTGAGAGTACTGGACACCTTAGAATAAATATTTCAGCTGGTGATCAAGGAGTATTTGCTTTTCAGGTGTCTTTGGCTTGGATGCGTTGGAGACCCTTTAACCTGAAGGGAGAATAGCACCGTAAGAGAATGATTTGCTGCTCTGTCCTTTCTGACAAAAAATAAATAGGATCAGCTACATAACCAATTTTTTTTTTAAGCAGTTTTCATCATAACTTGAAGAGGAGCTTTTTGCAGCTGAATGTTTTGGTAATATTATAAAGATTTTTAATTCTACTTGTCTTAAGCATTCATTAGTGCTAGCTGACTTGCTAACTTCCTTCTCCCATCTGCTTCTGTCTCTCAGCTTTTCTTGAAAGCTCCAGAGGCTTTGAGAAACCTGTAAGAGGAAAAAGTAGCTTGTATAACCATCAGGTCATGAATCCAGGTGTGATCTACAGAAATACATGTCCATTTGAACTCTTGAGAGGATGACTTTATGAGCTCGGTGCACAGAGGCTGGTGGCTTGCCTGCTGTGGCTGGGTGGAGCTGAAGGGCTCACCTAGCGGTGCCACCTGGAGGGAGGCCATAATGGGCGCTTCTGGACTGGGGACAGCAGGGCTGCAGGAGTCTGGCAGCAAGCTGTAAGTAGGCAGGACGGGAGGGACATTGCCCTCCCTGACTGCAGCCATTTTGGTGTTGGTGGAGGGGGAGAACTGTTTATCTTGTCTGCTGTTGGTCACATAGCCCTGAGGTGTTTTATGGGTCTTCTCCCTTGCTTCTACCTGCAGCTTGACTTGTGTGACTGTTGGGAGCCATCACTTCTCCTCTGGCCACCAGCCTGGGGTGGCCCTGGGCGGTCTGGAGGCTGGGCAAGGGAGTGACTGATTGCTTCTGGGCACTCCCTAGATGGAGCCTGAGAGCCGCTGGCTTTTGGTTCATGAATGGCGGCTGACCAAGAGGGACATGGTTTTCCCTCATGAAGGAGGATTGGGTGACAGGGTTGTATGCTATTGGTGACTTGGCTTTTTTAAGCATATTTTTTCCTATTGTTTCATGTGTCTTCCCTCTCCAGCTGCTGTTTTTTACCTCGAAATGGGTGGCTTTCTTGGTTTTTAATTGATATGTGGAGTTTTTTCTTTCCAAAAAGAAAGCTTCCCTGAGGAAAAAGCTTCTCATTTGATTAGGGGCATCTTGCATCTAAGCTCCTGTCAGACTTACAATTCAATGTGAATAAAGAGCTCCTGCTTCATGCAGAAGTAATGTCTTCCTTCCCCGAAATCTCAGCAACAGCTGGGAGCAAAAACCCCAAACCCTTCAGCTGCCTTGGGAAAATACGCTGCGTGCAGCAGGCAGGGAGGCACCGACGAGGGTGCAGGGCCCTTGCTGCTGCCCCTCACACAGGCAGACTGCCGTGGCTCGGCCGGTAAGAACTTGGCCTCTGGAGAAGCAGTATTTGGCAGCTGTGGATTCTGCTGGCAGGAGCTCAAAAGCAGAAGCTCTTGTGAGGTCCTGCAGACATTCTGCATGCAGTGGCTGTATGTTGAGGTCTTTGTCATCGCTCCATTTTATGTGCCTGGTGCTTTTGGTGGACTGTTCGGTAGCCAGAGATCTCCCCTGGATTGCCTTATTTGGTGTTTTTCAGTGTTACTTAGAAATATCATTGCATCTTAATGATAGGAAATCTTTTAAAATGCTTTTCAATACCACTTCATTACTAGTGTAGTTGTTAGCATAACAGGAGCTGTATTTTAGCTTCTAGAATTAGTGCTTTCACTCTTTTGCCTTTGATAACCCAGGTGACTGATTTTGATAGTCTCAATAAGTGTAGTTTCCTGTTAAGATGGTTTAGCTAACAGTTGCTGTACAGAAGAATTTCTGAGAGGCTGGAAATATTTTCCCCAGCCTGAGTGATCTAATACCTGACAGTTTCCATGGTGTGTATGGATTACATTCTGTCAGAAACCTTTTTTTTTTGGCAGATCTTTGGGCTTACAGAGGCAAGTAATCATGGTTGCTTTCTCTTAATTGTGTCTGTTAGTCTAGTCTCTGTTTAGATTTGAGCAGATCAGGCCACTGGGGAGTAAAGTCCTTGTTGAAGTATTCACTACCAGCATGCTAAGCCAGACAGTTTTGCTTTGTTTCTAAACTGGCTCCTAGTCCTCACCTGAATTAGTAGTTCAATAGGACGCAGTTGTGTGCCTCACCTTCTTTAGAATATTTATATAGGAGAAAGCTGTTGTGTCCCCATCTTCCTTTTCTGAACAAGTAGTATATTATTAAAATACTCGAAGGTGTCAGAGAATTCCAGAAAGTACATAATTGTGAATTTGCTTTTGATTTTAAAAAAATACTACTTTAATGGTATAGTTTGTTTGATTTGAAACTTAGAAAAAATTTAAAACTAGTGCTAAGTTGGTATGTAATTTTTGGTTTCCAATCTAATTCAAATTATTTTCCTAAACCTTGCCAGTCATTTGACTTCTTGTTATCTGTGACTTGTAGTCTTTGGCGGAGAATTGGTTATCATATTTGTAATCTGTTCGCATACACCAGGGCAGAAAAATAGTTCTTATCCCTTTGCTTACATTCTACCATACTCTGCTGCTAAGTAGTAAAGGCCATATCTGACCTGAGCGGAGGCTGGAAAAGTTAGCATTTGCTAGCAAAAACAGCTATGCAGGATTCTCATCCTGGTGTCTTGGGAACTGGTCCAGTATGAAGTTCAGCTATAGGTTCAGTTATTCCCTAAGGCTGAGGGTATATTCAAACAATCAGCACCTGGCTTCCAGGAGGGTGCCCTCAGTGTGAGGTTAGGCTTCATGGCAGGCAGGAAGCCATGCTACCTGCTCCTTTTGGCTGTAGTAAACAAACTGGCCAAAGCACTGCTCTTTCCCTTCCTTATCCCAGGATGGCTAGAGTTCAGCTGACCCTGCTAGCATTTGCAGACTGTTCCAGTGGTGGGATGTAAACAAAAATAGTATTCATTTGTATGTAGACACAGATGAATGCAAATAAATTTTAGAGTAATAAAACAATAAATACCCTTCAGGTAATGAGAGTGGCTTCTGATCAAGGATACTTCACTAAGCAGACTTGATTGTTTGAAAGGAAAGAAGGAAATTTTGATCCTAATGAGATTAAATTTAAAGTGAGCAGTGTGCTTCAAAGCAGAGATTAAGCCCTTGGATTTTATCAGAGACTGAAAATTTTCAAGGCCTATTCTTCCTTCAGCTGAAGCCGGAGGCAAAATTCCTGTTGAAGCCAGATCAAGCAAAGGAATGGGTGCTCCAGTTGATAGATATATATAACTGGAAAGTTACTCAAACTTAAATTACAAACTGTTCAGTGGAAATTTCTGTATATTTGGTGCCTATATTTGGGTGGCAGTTGATCACAAGCTATTCAAACACAGTCTGCTTCAGCTTCTCAAGAAAACCCTTTGTTTACTATCCCAAATAGTCCAAATGAAAGCCAGTCAGGAAGAATTTTTTTGATTGATTTTATTAGGCTGGGGATCTAAGCCTCCAGTTTCCAGGCAGTTTTTTAAAGATACAAGTTGATCTTCTTTGACAATGTGCTCAGGCCTTCTATGGCACTTGCGTGCAACAGAGAAATTTTCTGATTTTTATGGCTTTGATGCTTTCTGGAGCTGACTTACCCTTCAGCCTAATGAAAGGAAGGAAAGTCCTGAGAAAACTAGAATCTCTACATTTAAAAGCAGTGACTTACGTGGCGCTTGGCAGTGAAATGAGAGTTGCCTCATTAGAAATATGGCTTAAAATCAAGGCCTAAAAAGTTGTCACTGATTTTCTTCTTCAGAGCAGGGGAAAAGAAAATACAGTATTTGTATTGTATGGTGCCGTACTTGGTAGAAGACCTATGTGACAACACTAATATGAATTGCAAATAAAAATAATGAAGAACATTTATGGGAGGAACGACTGTTCTGATGAAACTATTCTACTTCGTATGTGCCAAACCCCTCCCATTCTTCCTGCTTCAAAATTACTTTGTAAGTAGAGAAGTATAGTCATTGGTTTTGATACAAATATTTTGGGCTGGTTACTACACAGCTGCTTTTTACTGGCATTTATTTTGAAGGGCAAAGTAAATAGTTTCAAAGTGATTATTTTCTTGTAAGACTATTAGGATGGTCTTACTTTTGGATTTTTCATGTTCCTTGCTAGTTCAATATTAATAGTTTCACAAGCAGTGATAAAGGTTGACTTCTGAGACCTGCTCTTGCACTTTGGTTGAAGGTGTAACATAAAAGCTTTTTGCTCCCAGGTCGCAGGTCTGACAGTATGGAGACTTCTCTGCTGCTTACTGACCTTCAGTCCTGAACTGTATACCTGTTTTTCCTACATAGTACACTTGTGAAACAAGCGTACAGCTAGAAAGCATTGCGCTATCAAAAGATGTACGTACAAGGTGATTCATGGTCAGAGAGGATCTAAATACCTAAAATTTGTGTGAGGTGTAGAATTTGAGGTGCCTTAGAACTGGAATCAGAGACTCTGGCCTGGGTGTGGAGGCAGTCTCTGCAGAGCCTGGGGCCATGCCAGGACCTTGGGATAAAAATTCCCAGTGAATGACCTGCAAGTTCAGCAGGGAGCTGCTTTGTACAGATGCAATCTTTACACCTCTGTGCTGAGGTAGCATGCAGGAAATAGCATGGAAATTAGTCTAACGTATCGTGTGTGTGTAATCCCTGACTTGGAATCTCAACTTGGAGATAAGCATTTGTAACATTTCCTTCAAGGACTGAGAAGGGCACACTGCCATTGTAGGAGGAAGTTGTGTGCTTCTTTCAATTATAAAATATCCTATGAGTAAAGAATTCACCCAGGAAACGTAAGAGACAGATTTGGTGTCTTCCTTGGTCTTCTGACAGTGAAGGATTCCAGTGCTCAGATGTATGTCCTAACCAATGCATGGCTGTAGGTTGCAGCCCTTACTAGAAGTTATCATGGTACAAAAAGTAATTTCAATTTCTTTAGGACAAATAATTAATAGAGTTTTGTAAATTTAAATTGCTCTGGGAGCTCCACAGGGAAGGATGAGTTTTGGATTGTGTTAACTACTATTTAATGTAAAATTCAGGAACAGCTCTGGGAATTGCAGTAACTATCTAAACTACTAACTTAGAATCTTCTACTCTTTTCTGAGTGAAGGAGTCTGAATTTTTATGTGCAGTGGTATGTTGTCAGCAGTGGGGTTGCAAATCCAAGGCCCCTGAACCTTGTGAGTACTTTTCAGGGAAACAGAGAATCACAAAATAGTTTGGATTGGAAGGGACCTTTTAAAGATCATCTAGTCTAGCCACCCAGCCATGGTTTTCATCAGTCTCACCAGAGAACAGAACTGATCCCTCCAGGCCTATTCTTGATTGCTAGTTCTAATACCTGCAGCAATGCAATTGTAGCTGCAGCTCTGTTCACATTCTTTGTACTGCTTGGTTCAGTAGCATAAAACCAAACCCTCCTACTGTGGCTTTACCTACCTTCTTACCCAAAACAGAACTTCACATCGTGTCTGCTACCCTCTACCACACTGTTCTTTCTCCAAACTTACCTTCTACTTACAGCACAGTCCACATCCTTTCCACCCTGGCTCAGTATCCTACCAGCTCTCAATCCTTTTATCTATATCCTGCCAATGTTTTTCCAGATCAAAACTATGCTCACAAATGCTTGCTCCCACATAAAATTTGTATATTTAAAAAAGTATTTTCTGTACCCACCACTTCCTATCACAGTGTAACTAACTGGGCTGTGTGAAGGGTGCAAGTAGTGTAGCATCACCATTCCTGTGAAATGGAAATATGTGGATGTTTGAAACCTGCAGAGCTAGTGTCCCAGAGATTCAGACCTGCTTCTTCCTTGATGAATGAATGACATCAGTAAAGCTGCTGACTCTTTTGCAATAGTAAAAACAAAGTGGGGGGGAAATGTGATTCTGCTGAATATAAATTGCACATTGGCTAGAAGATTCAACCAGCATCATGCTTAGTATGAACAAGGACTAAAACTTTGATACTGACTCAAATTAAAGTATTTGTATAAATAGTATCCTTGCTATTTGAGGATGATTTAGGATTTTTTCTTTTGCAAACTGGGATTTAAGATAATACAGAAAGTTAGGAAGCATCATGTGCAACTTAACTATACTACATGAGGTTCATGATAAAAAGACTTTTTATATTACAGGATATTAAAACAGCAGCAGTCCCAGTTTTCTTGCAATATATATTTCTATAAAAAGTTTATAAACTTAAATGAATTAAACTTTTGCACAAAGTTGATATTGCATATGAATTTATACAGCAATAGCTGAATATTCTTACCTATAAACACATAACAAAATTAAGGATAACAATTTATAGAAAAATACAAAGTATCTTTGCCATTCATGTTTAGTGTAATATATAGCCAGTCATAAGTTATTAAAAAAAATAATAAAGCACAACAAAAGCCTGATGAATACAATCCCTTCTGTGCCACAACTACTATGAATTTTACAATCAATGGGGGGGAGGGGGGGAATGAAAAAAGGGAAACCCTAGATTGATAGGGAAAGTGCTGTTTTGTTTTCTACTATATTTTTTGCTTGCAAAAAACCCTTCATTTTTCTAAAGAATACTTGAAGTCTGTTCTTCACACCAGGAACCTGGAATAACTTGGTGAATATTGTATTGTTTTAACCACATGCATGTAGGTATAAATATATCAACCCATTACTAGGTATGAAATCAAATTAAAGCCTTTTCTCAAGAAAACTATTCCTTTCATCTTTGGCGAACCTCACACATCTTTAAAGATGTTTTTCCTAGCATTAGAAAGTTGTTATTCTGTGAGCTACTGAATCTCTCTATGTGTCTGCCTGCTCTCTTCTTTTCTAACCATGTAATTTGATATAAATCAGTTAGGTTTCAAGGTTCGAGATACCTTTAAGATTTGAATGCTTTCAGTTCCCAGTGTGTGGTCTAATTGAATCTCTTTGCCCCAGATTCTTGTCTCTGTCTAGCCAATAACAACTTTGTTTTGCTTTTACAGTAAAAGGCAGTAGACAGGAAAAAATCCAGTTATAAGATATATTATGAATATCACTGTTGACTTCAGTGGCATAGGAAGCAGTAGTATCAGCTAATATGTTAGTTTCCAGATCCTCAAAAACAACTACTGTGCCTTAAATACCTTTCAAAAATCTGTGCCAAAAGAATTGAATAACATAGCTCCACAGAAATCCGTGGGTAGAAGTTAAATGTCTTTTAATGTAAACTTTGCCAACCAGATGGCAGTATCATTCACAATAGCAACACCTCAACTAGTAAAAATACACTGTTTAGCTACGATCTGTTGTATCTTTTCTTAACTGCCTGGCAATAATGGCTGTTGCGCAACTGAAGCACTGGAAGTACTTCACACTATCAGGAGAAGTCCTTGAAAAGATACAGAATCATAAGCTTCAGAAGGCTTACAGAAGATAGTACCATGTATTTAAAATTATATTATTTTTAACTTGTGAGAAGACCTCTGGCAAGTGACAGCAAAAATGTCAGAGCTGTATTGTTTCCTCTGCTGATATCTGATAGCCTTAAGTGCACAATATGCATAGCTTTAAACTTGAGGATACTATATACGTATTGAAAATAATAGCTGTTGGCCAAATTCTGCATTCCAGTATTAAGTACAAATTCTAACAAGCTCACAAGAATCCTTGGCTGACTACAGGAACAAAAAAATAGCCCTTCTTCCCTTGCATTGTGATAATATATATATGAGTAAAACATTTGTACTTTAGAGGGACCATTTCAGTTTCATGATTTTTAGTTTCAAAAGTAGTAATATCCAACAGCAGAATTTTGCTTTATTGTTTAGAGTCCAAAAAATCTTTACAGATGCCTCTAATAATATCAGGAACCATCTGCTCCAATCCTGTGAACTCCCTAGTGAAGAAAGTATGAGATTCTCTTGGTTCAGAAGCCATGTCTTTCAGATCATCCAGAGGTGCCCAGGCAACACCAACAGAGAAGACTGTTATTCCTACAGTGTAATAGTACAGTAAGAAGAAAAAAAAGTTAAGACCATTTTGCCTATGGATACAAGAAAAACAGCCATGTCTACATCCATGAATTAATCTGTTTCAATACCTGCAGTCTGTCAAAGTTGATTAGATTTCAGGAATTAGATTTGTCTCAAAATCCTGAAGGAAATATGGGGTATCTTAAGAGCTACTGTCTTAGTTGTTTTTATTGTAACTACTACATTCATGTGTTTCACAATGTCAGTCTTGAAACACACGAAATACTGTGTAAAATAATTTTTAAAATAAATTTGGATCCTTTGTGAATGCTTAATACTTTTAAGCATCAGCAGCTTGATAAGCTTTTTGGCCAAAAGAGCTTATTTCCTTCCTAGATGACGATAGAGTAGAGCAGTAATGCCATATTGGATGGTATCATTGGTTGGGACTTCACTACATGGCTCTCTAATCTACTCATTTCTCTCCTGTTCAGGAAAATAAGACTGGGTGTACATTTTTAACTGAGCTGCCACGAGTGAGTCCACTTATACCTGGCTCCAGCACTGATTTTCCATCCTAATGGCAACCAGTTCCCTAGAGCTCACATTTTCCTGAATTTTAAACAGGTATGGGTACTTGATTCACTCAGTGGGGCTGTATTTGCAAACTTTGTTTAAAATCTGGACATTCACAATACAACATAAACAGGATGAATTAGCTTCCATTGCCTTCAAAGAGAAGTCATTTACCTGCTTTTTGTGCAGCAGCAGCAGGTCCTCTAACGTCATCGTAAGACTGACCATCAGTCAAGACAACAAGGAAATTTTTGTTAGGTCCATCTTTCACAGGCCCAAACACATTTCTGGTTGTGAAAGAAATGGCATCACCAGTAGCAGTGCCACCACTCATGTAGCGGATGTTCCGGATAGCCGAGAGGACCTTTTCTTTTGTGGTGTAGTCTGTGAAGCTGAACTCGGTACGCTGATCATATGTGAACTGCACAGCTGCAATCTTGGAACCAATGTCAGAGATCTCAAAAGCCTTTGCAACATTGCTGATGAATTCAAGCACAAGGCGGAAATTGCTGTCTCCAACGCTGCTGGAACCATCTATCAAGAAACCGATGTTGACAGAGTTGTAGCATGTCTTGCTACACAACATCTGCTCATGAGAACACAGTTTCTGGACGAGAGGTTTCACGTATTTGGTAGTACCAAACCAGGTGGGCATTTGGTAAGAGAAGAACCCGTTGTTTCGACAGACAGCCTGTTTGAAAACAAAAAGGCAACAGGTGAATACTGACACAGTGGCTGTACAGGTAATAATCAGGCATCTGTGATTTTCTTTCAAAGACAGGTTAAAAATGGAGCCTGATGGTGGGAGTTTGGGGTGGGTTTTTTGTTTGTTTTTAAAGAAATTGAGGACAAACCTCAGCAGTTGAAGGCAGTTAAAACTATTATATAGCTTATTTTATTCAATAATAAAGTCAGCTCTGCTCCTCGAGCTCTGGAAATTTCATATCATTTAACTTTATTCATATGAACTGTAATAACTGGAAATTATGATTTTTGAAAGCAAAAGTAAGTCATACTACCAAATATCCAAAGGATTGAAAGATCTGTATGTTTGCTTATCCACTGAAAATTAGTCTCTGTATTTTCCCTTTGAATCTGGTAAGTCCCTTATTTTTTTAATCTATAATGTCATAAGCACAGACGTACAGTTGGGTAGAAATATAGCTCCAGGTCATTCAAAGTAAAATTTCTTTTTCCTCTGGCTTCCATAAGATGCACATAAAGTACAAGGTATCTGAGAAAGGGGTTAAATTTAAAATCAGCTCTCCAAGGTGATAACTAATCTGGGTAAGATCAAAATGCAGAAGGGAAGAGCAGGCCTCAGTCACCTGAAGTCAGGTTCTTTCTGTGCCTGAGTACACAGGAGTTGGACCTGCCTGCAATACCACTGGGATCAGCAGCAAGCTATCTTGTGCCTAAAAGCAGCAGAGCTGTAGTGCCTCATTCTGCTCTTGCCCTGAGCTATGAAGTTTCTGCTGAAATTAGACATCTAAAACCTCCCTGTGGGAAATGAGAGGTTTTCTCACTGGACAGTAAGTAAAGACCTAGTGATTAGAAAGCTCATGTGAGAGTGGGTGATCTGTGTTTGAATTTATACTCTAACTCATACAGAGCAAGATCCAAAACTTTTCGTCGAAGATGAATGGCTCACGAGTGAACTTGTTAGGGTGTGGTTTTCTCAAACTTTTCTGTCTGTAATGAAAGTAAGTAAATAATGATCCATAGAGCAGGTACTGAAAGGTATGCTTCCCTCTCTGCCATTTCAGGATAGGAGATATAGCTGCATTCCATTGCTGTGACACACTGAACCATACCTAGGTGAGGGGATTCTCCTATTCCAAGTATCTTCATGTAATTACAAAGTCCAGGAGCCACAACTTGGCCAAGACTCTGAACTAAGAGGATGGCGATACCACGTTGGTACCCTTTGTGTAGCCTCTTTAGCAGGAAAACAAACCAGTGCTGCTTTAGGTTTCCTAGTGCTATTCTTTCAAATCACTTATTAGCAGGGATAATTTCACTGGTTTTTTGGAGATATATGTATATAAAAATATTAAGAATTAGTTCATTAGGATTTTAGCATGAAGTAAATTCTCTAGAATCATAGCCACGACTGAAAAATGTATAGTGATATTCTCTCTTACTTTGTCAATAAAAGCAATGTCTTGTACCATTCCCAGCTCCTCTGTTGTGGGTTTTGCTACAGATACAATGAATACGTTGACTCCAAATTCTCTGGCCACTATGCCAGCTTCTTCTATATCATCTGAGGGCCAGCCATCTAGGAACACTACAATGATCTTGGGAATTCCTTTGCGTGCTCCATTTTCCAAAGAGAAGAATTTCTGAGCTGTGTGCTTCAAAGCTTTCCCTAGTTTTGAACAGAAAAAGAATATGAAGAACGAATGTGATTACATTTTGGTACCAGTTCCCTGTATGAAATTGTGCTGCATTTCTGTTATGATTACAGTTCTCAGCCAGTGTAAAAGCAAAATAGTGTCCCAGGAAATTTGATAATAATGAAGCTTGAGCAACCTATAAGTTAAAAACCAACCAACCAAACCACTCCCACAAGAAAAAAAAATTCCACAGGTAAAGCTGAGGAAAAAAAATCACTGACTTTTTTTTACCCACAGGTCTAGTTTTGTAGTAAGAAGTAGATATGTTAGTGCCTGCCAAAAGAATTGGAAGGAAGAAAGTTGAGGAGCTACCTAAATTTAGCTTGTGAATTGCAATGTATTTGGAACCCTTAGTTTCCTCATTTGGCAAACATCTCTTCACAAACACTTACTACTTATTCTAAGTTTATTCTAACTCTTTAATTAGCCACTCAACAAAAATGAAATGCTAAGCCTTTTAGATATGAATTTGTCTCAAGATATCACTGTTAACAGTGAAAAGTTGATCACTGTTTAAACACAGGAAGTGATATTTGCACTTCTACTCTAATTAAATGTGTAATAAGCAACCCTAACTTCTGGAAATGAAATGTAAGATGTAGCAATGTTCTAGCGGAAAAACGTTGAACCTAAGATAAGCATGGCATTTAAAACACTTTCTTACCTAAGAAAGAGAAGTATAAGAACTTCAGTATATACACACACATAAATATGTTATTAAGTAATTTCTATTTGCATGGAAGGATGGACTCACCTGTATTAGAATTGCCTCCTCTGAACCCTAATTCCTTTATGGCAAACAAAACTTCTTTTGCAGCAGTAAAGTTTTTCAGATAGAATTCAATTTTTGGATGTTCACTGTGGAAAAAATAAAACAGTAATAAAGTATATAGTTCATTTTTCATACCACTACGGCATTAGCAAGATAAAATACACTGAATAATTTTGTTCTTGGTAATATATATTCTTCTCTATATTTTTAATTAATAAAACAGAAGAATGCTCCTTGGTTAATAATTCTCACAATCCTTAGCAAGAGGAATTTATTTACTTGGGTAGGTAATTTAAGAACAGGCTGATTCTTAGGCTTATCAAGCAGCTGAAAACATTAGGTTGATAAATGTGTACAGAAAAAAAAATTGAACATGCCAAATGTTAAACTAACTGCATTTGTATAATTGAAAATTGGTAGGTTTACTACTATTTGTATAAGAAATACTTTCTTTATAAAAAAATCCTGTGAAATGCAGTTTGAGTTACTTAATTTGGGAAGTCTGAAGGTATGCTATCTGCTGACTTGGTTTAAGAAATGAAAGATTTTAGCTATGCTAAGTTTCCAGATTTCACTTTTGATTTACAGTAGTAAACCAAAAGAAATTCTTATTTTGCCATGCAAAGAATAGAAGGATAAACACCAGCAGGTCAAAGAGCTGCTGCTATGAATAAATAGCCCAATCCTGTATCGGAATCGCTAGAATGAAGCCTTGTGCCTGCAGTGCTGATTTTCATGGCAGAATAACTTAAAATGATACATTTTGAGATAGAAATATTATTGCTTGTAAGATTAATTTCTAATGAAGAAGAGTTGAACATTGAAGGTGCTAAACCGATTATTCAGTTTCTCCACAAATTGTTCCTCACCTTATAGTATTTAAACCCAGGACATCAAGAGTGGGGTTCATTTCCCCTAGCTTTTGATGTTTACAGTGGATAGAAAGTGGATTTTTCAGGATGGAATTCATCACATCCTAAAAGGAGTCATCCAAAGCAGTTCAGATGGTTTGTGCCATGAATGTGGTCTTTCTAGTGACTATAAAAGTAAGCCTAGGTCTTTAAATCAGACTCAGACATCTACTCTACAGTCATCTAAAGGCAGGGGAGAGGAACAGACTTTAACGATGAAAGGTGTGATAGAGAAACCATGTGTTAATCTAGCAGATGTTTCATCTTTTTGGAGTAAGTTAAAGCTTTCTTTGTGCTTCCTTTATTTCAGAAGCCATAGCCAAAGTAATGAAGCCTTGGAAAACTGCTATTGCTGAGCACTAGCAAACTAACCTGTGGCTCCAAAAAACCTTCTACTGATGTGTTGGATGTTGCGGTGGCTTTTAGGCAGTTTTGCAGTCTGCAACCATACACAGTAGTATGAATGGTTGGACTCAATGAGCTTAAGGGTGTTTTCCAACCTAAATGATTCTATGCATAGCCTTGAAATAAAAAAGTGACCATTCACAATTTGAAAATATTAGCTGTAATAACCTGTATGTTGGCAAGAGCAGTTTTCTGCTTTGTACATGTACATAGCTATTTGTGACAATTCTCTCTCTACAATTTTTAAAAAGAGCCATCTCTCCTTTGCGGAGTGCTTTCTGCTGTTTCACTAAAATGAGCTACAAAACTGTAAGCAGCAGAGAGGCTGTGAAAAGTCCAGCTGCTCTCTCTATCCAAATATCAAGTATCACAGAGGCAGAAGATGATCAAATTTGTCATGTCCTCTCACATGGACATCTCAGCATAGCACAGAGCAAACAGCTGAAAAAAGTTTGCTTTCTCTTGCTATTTGTCAGTCACTATTGAGTGAATACTTTTTGCAAAATAGGGAGTGATGTATTAATTGATTTCTCTTATTAATTGCTCAGTTATATTTTCTATAGATCTGTTCTTACCTGGCCTGTACAACTCCAACGTGAGGCCCTTCTGTTCCAATTCCCAACATCACAGCTACTTTTCCAACAAAGTTTTTCTGCAAATTAAATCTACGTTGGCCAATGTTGTAACTTCCATCAATGAGAAATGCAATATCAGCTTTACAGTCTGTGAACATCCAAAATAATTAGACTTAATACCAAATAAATGTTAGGGTTTTGCTTTGCAAAAGTTAAATTTGTGGATTCTTACCTTTGTTTCCAGCCTTTTTATCAAGTGGCTTCTTAGGTCTTTTACCTTCAGTGAAGGAAACAGCATGGATCATTTAAGAACAAGATGATGAATGGCCAAAAGTGAACCAGAAAAAGCTCAGACTCCAAAAATTGCATTGCAATCTATCTGCAGTAGGAACTGTTAATCAGTTTTTTTATTAAACTTGCACTACTGCTTTGCTCCTTGGACAATATTCTTTTTCAAATGAAACAGTTTAACATTCCACACCTGCTTAGCTGATTACTGAAACACAGAAAGCTGGGTGGATTGCTGTAGCTCACCATTTCTCAGTTAGCCATCCTGCTGTTCAGTGCACAGTTTTAATGGTTTAGATGCAAACCAAGACTTAAACTGTAAAGCAAATGGTCTATTCACAAACAACATCCAAGTCCAGTATTTGTGTACCACTAACCTTCATAAAAACTGATCTAGCCTTTTAATACAGTATTTTCTCTGGAGAAATTCACATAACATCTAAATTTCTGCTGCACAAATCCTGAGAGCTGTTGAATAGTTCTGTAAGAAGGAATGCATTATCTCTGTCTTCTGTCATTTAACAGGACTGAATATCCCTTGAGCTCATGAGCTCTTTTCTTCCTTTATGTTATCTGCATTACTTTTCCAAATTAATTCAATTTTTTTTTAATTTACATGAACACTACTGAAATCAGAATCAATCTCCCCGATTACATGATTCCTCTTTTTGCTGATGAAAAATATACTGCCAAAACAGTTATTGTATATGTTTTCTTCTTTAAAAATAAATGAATTGTATGAAACACATCATTTTAGGTCTGGATTCATGAACTTTGGCACATCTTATCACAAGCGGCTTCCTTGTTGCAGAGAGCTCGTACCTGTAGAAGGACGCGCTGTTGATACCGATCGTCCAACTGCTTCAAGCGCTGTGTTCTTGATACCTGTTCAAATATTGGAAGAATAAGTTTACTGTATTTTAGTGTATTTAGATATAAATAAAGTGCTCAAAGAATACTGTATTTCCAATAACCTGCCTTCATCATCTGCCATTAGCTACTCTGGGAGTAGGACACAGGCCTAGACAGATCTTTGGTGTAATCCAGTATTACACTCCTTGTTGTACAGGTAATGAACTTCTCTGAGCTTCTGCATTTGAAACAACAGCAGCTAATGAGTAATTATAGCATACCTAATTGCTGAGAGATTTTGAGCTGTAGCAGCCATTATTTCTAGCAGATGAATTCAGGACTTGATCTGGAGAAGTGGATTTCACTTACGCCCTGACCAAAAGCACCTATGATTTCAAGTTCTTAGCTATTAATTTGCGATGGACGCTACACAAGGATTACTAGTATCTTAGGGATAGTAGGCTGAATTTTAGCTATGTTAACAATAAGAATGCATTAGAGACATCTGTTTCCCAAATTTTGGAAGAATATACTAGAAAACACATATACTTTAATATTTTTAAGCCACAACAACATATATAACTAGTAGGCTTCTTTATATGATTTTATGAGGGTGATTTAACCTCACCCAAGTGGCAGGGCACAATAACTGGTTTGCAATCAGGCACAGCATCTCACATATGCAGATAAAAACTTCTGAAAAAACCACTATGTCACACTGTAGCTTAATAAGCACATCACATCTAAGTAGACATTATTCCTATTTTTGGAGGGTCAGTGTTCTGTTTGCAGGGAATGCTGCACAAGCTCTTTGAAAGGCCCAACAAGTGCCACTGCCTGCACAAAGGCAGGCAGGGGGAGAGAAGGGGTAAAAACCTTACAGCTGGAAGTGGTAGGAGGACAGGACTGAAATAGCAGGATTGAAGCACTGACTTTGATCAGCTTACACTGTTGTGGAACTGTACTGTCAACTGCCTGCTATCATGTCATTATATTCTAAATAACTGTAATCCATCTTTATGTATTGCCTTCTGCTACAGACTGGCTAGTCTAGCTGGAATAGTATTTTAAGGAAATTGTGGAAAAATGAAGATAAAATAATGAATTAAAAGTGAAAGTTTTTGTTACTACACTTCAGAGAGCAATCACATTTGTTCATGCATACAGGAGCATTGAAGAAGTTTCCTACAGTTCTGTTAATATTTCAAATATAGTTTGCAAAATAGTAAGTGTGATCCACCTACGAGTCACTGAGAAAGACGAAGCCCATCTTGTGAGCACCTGAGACTGGATCCCATTGGCATTTACAGCAGAGTAGTTTTCTTGTCCTGGGAGAGTCTGTACCCTTACAGCTCCTCCTGCATTAGTGATCACCCCGCTGAGATACAAAAATAGTTGTTACAAATTAGACACTTTAATCACAAGCAAATTCAAAATAATTATACCATCATTAGCATATCAGACACTAGCCTCCTGAAAAATATGCCGCATAGGCAGGCAGTTGTGTTCAGGCTAAAACAAGCCATAAGCAGCTGAAAAGACTTTTAAAAGAAACTATTCTGTGGAGCACCACATAGACTTAGGAAAAAAAGGTCAGGAAATTCTAAAATTCTGGCAGTGTTCAGACTGATGCAGAAGAGTGATGTTTCAAGGACATGTAAATTCCTAAAGGAAAGAACTCCAGCAAAACACATTTGAGCTCGTTATGCCTCATGAATATTTGTGACAAACAAAATTTGGTAATGCTTTTTAGTAAATGCAACTACAAGATGACCAAAGCTAAGAAAACTGGGAAGAAAAATAACTGTGGATAGTGGTAATGGATATGTAGGATATCTTGTTATGCAACTGCAGACTGAAATCAGAAATGGTATATATTTTTGAAAGCAGTCATCAGATTACTGATAATTATAGAAACAGAGCCAAAAGCATCTTATTCTTCTTATTCACCTCTAGTAAACATTAAATGTAAAATCTGAAATGAATTAAATAAGCTTAAGTTAACGCAATCCATGTAAGATTCTAGAATGCTTTCAGTCTAGACTTGGAAATAGTATATCAACAATAGATGCAATTCAGCTGTGTAATTTTCACTAACAGAGATGTAGAGTAACATACCAAATTGCAGCCTCAGAATTTGGAACACTTAGGTAATAGTTAAAAAGTCATAGCTATCTTCATTAGTTTAAGCATACTGCAGTGCATCTTTAATATACAGTTATAATGGATTAATTAAAAAAAAAATTAAAAAAACAGAACAAATACCAAGAAGCTTTCTGTTTAAAATATCTTACAAAGTCATATTCACTATTTTAAGACTATTATACTCCTTAATGCCTTACTAGAAGAGTCAGTTCAGAAACACAGAGGCAACAATAAAATTTGTAGCAAAATCTGTGGGGGAATTTTTCCAAAACTGAGAAGAGAGTGAAACCTAAAACACCCAGACCCTAGACAAGTTTTTAGAGATATATATATAATTTTTCCCTTGTTGAATTTCATTTCATGATTCAACAAACAGGTTTTGAGATTGCTTACCAGATCCATCCTGCCATCTGAAACAAATGAAGGAATAGCCAATTTGCAAATCTTACTGATGCTTACGGGCTGAGGATCATGTGAACACCCAGCAGGACAACAGATTTATGCATTTAGGAAACTTCAGGGTTAAACGCAGCCCAGAGGGAACTTCACTGTTTTTCACAGAGAGGCTGTTGTGGTTGGTTATATTTGGATACCTCAAGCGACAATAATAGGCATCAGAACTAGTTAGATCTCTTTTTATGTGCTCCTGCAAGAATGGTTATTCTTTTTAGAGGCCAAAATTCAATGTTGGGCTTTTCTAAGAGGGAGTAAAAGCTTGATGCTTTTTAGTACTCGGGCAGGTACAGTACTGCGGGAGACAAACAACCATTTCAAGACTCTTTAAACAAAGCAATGTGCGCCTTTGTGTTTATTTTTCTAAATAGATAGGTCCCAGCCTAATCTGATTTTAAAACATCATAGAAGTAGAATAATCAAGATCAGAGATTAGAAAATTTTGCATATATTTCTGGTAATATGAGCTCTGAGTATCTGTGGCAAAGATGGCTTCCACATAAATCTCCTTGTGGACCGCTGTTAAAATACATTCTTCATTCATGGACATGATTTGCATTTCTAAATTGAACTGCTGTATATATTTAGTGCTTGTAACTTGGAAGATTATGGTAGTACTTTCAAAATGTACAGATATTTTCTCATCTAGGAATAGTGTATAGAGTATATAGGCAGAGGAGCTTTAGTAAAGTTACCCTGAACAAGTTTAAAATCAGATTTAAAAATTTGGTAAATTCAAACAGCACTTTTACAGTTCTTTTGAAAATAACCAGTTAGATGCTCTGGTCTAATTTTTCTCTCACTGTTTTTTAATGACAGGACAATTCAGTAAGGCAAGATAACACGTTAATGTATTTAGAATATTTCAGTCCAGCTGGAACATAATTTTCTTCTCCAGTACCTACCTAGTTCTCTTTGGCATTCAAGCCTTCCCTAGTGTCTCAGTCTTAATGGATAAGGAAATATGTGTCAGAAACAGAATACATTTAATTGGAACAGTTTCTAGTTTAAGTTTATACTTGCAATTTTAGCGAAGTTACTTTGAGCTTACATCAGCAAACCTGATGGATGCCCAAGTTAGCTCCCAAGGAAAGCTTAGTGTCTCTTCTCACTTCCTTTGTTGTGGACTCACAACTTTTAGCACTGGCTGTATTAAACTCAAGAACACATTCATACTGAAAGCTCAGCCTAAGAATTATTCCCGGAAGCAACAATTTCAGCTTATTTTAGTCATGGTGTGACTAATTTTGCCTATATTGTTCTTCTATTTTGTCTATTGGTCTTTTCATTTTGATTCCCATGCGGGGTGGGGGGATAATCTAGCTAGTCTCCATCAATTTCAGAAGCTTTCCACTGAAACCAGAGTAGATTTATTTGCTTCTTGTCTGTTTATTGAAAACACTTGATTCTGTATTTCATCACAAGCTATAAAGCTCTAGACTGCCTTCTGAAGATACACTGTTTCCATATAACAGCTCTGCTATTTTTAAAGCAAGTGGGAGGCTGCTATTAGAGGTGAATATAACATGAACTATAGCTTTATCAAAGTTATTCCTCTTTTCTCGCTATTTTGTTCTGTAGGTAAATTAACAACTGTTTAAGCCATCTTTTACAATCTCATTTGTTCTACTTGGGATGTTTCTCCCAGCAAGTTTACTCAGAGTGCATGCTCACAGATGCTGAAGTGGAATAAACCATATTGTCAGTGTGCCTTTGTATTCTGAATCAGCTTGGTAAATTCTTTTCTGCAGTCATTTACAATTGACTTTAAAAGTGAGATACATTTTGTGTAGATCTGCAGTGGTATTTAAACAGAGAAGAAGTGCCTATGCATTTCCTCAGTGTGATTTATGTCATTACAATCTGCTTTGATTTTCATCACTGTTCTTTGCTCCTGTGTGATTGATTTGCATGCCACAGCTGTTTTGATTACACTGGAACTCTGCAGATTTTCCATGAACTTTTACTTCCTTACTAAGCTTTTACTTCCTTACTCTGTGTTCCATGTTATAGTCGGGGCTACTTGGCAGCAACTTTATATAAAAGCTATCAGTTCATTCTCTTGCCTAGCTTCACTGTTAATAACAAATCAGAATTTATACTTAAATGGTATTTTTCACTCAAAAAGGCCTACAAATTAAACAGAAAAGCAAATACACAAGGAAGCAAACTAGTATCTCACTGCACAGTAACTCATGGGAGAGACTATACTGGCCAAGGGCAGCAGAAGATATGGGAAGGTTTTATGAAAGATAGGAATTTCATCTAAAACATACTTAAAAATCTGAATTGAGGTAAACAAGCAGATGGGATTGAAGCTTTTTAGAGCCTCATGCACCTCCTCAAAGTGCAATAACTGTTTTTCTGCCCTCTCAGAGAAAGGGATACAGGACTGGCTTGCCTTTGCTGAATTATGAAGGAATTTTAATTTTTCAAGGAGTCTGCACATCAAAGCTGATACCCAGACCACAAAGAGACTTGTTCAGCCATGGGAGATGACCCTTATAAGTGTAACTGCAGTCAGTAATCTTAGACACAGCAGTAGAAAACTGAAATACCATCTCCTGTTAAAAGAAAAAGGAAACAAGATTTTCACCTTTTGAAAAAATCTTTTTCCTCTGGGTAAATTTTCCATTGTTTCTTAGGATTTGTAATAATTGCAACAAATTTGGCCGATGGAGAGAACACTTTCTGCAGCATGCTTAGAAGCTGTTGACTTGTTAAAAAAACGGAGAGGAAGCAAAGATGATTTCCTTAAATGAGCTTAATTCTAAGTGTAAGGTAAGGATCAGCTAGATAAAATTGTCTAAACATAACAAAACATTGTCAGTGAAACAGACAAACAGTGTTTTCCCCCCTTGTTGTATAATAATGTTAAAGAGAAATAGATTTGAACATAGACTAAATGTTCTACACCAAGGAAAGCTCCCAAGCCCAACGGCAGCAAGGCAGCTACTGGGCTGTTAAATGAAGTACACATTGAGCAGACTTAGTCTTGCAATCCAAAAGCAAAATGTTTGCTCAGAAACTCACATGGTATGTTTTTATGCTAATCATTGTGCTCATCATATGTTTATAGGTAGGTTATCTGCTTTTTCAGAAGGGAGAGAGCAGAAAGATGAAGGCCTGCCGTGCTACCCAAGAGCATAATTTTGACCTGAAAGTTCCTGTTCCCATTGCTAACAGTGTGCTGGCTGTGATAGCAGCTGGCATTTTCTGTAGGGTCCTTGGATGAAAGTAGCTGTCTTGTCTTAAGTCCCTGAGGATAACTGAATTACCCAAATTCCCATCTTTCCTTCCTATTAACAGCAGCTGCACCAAACTCCTTCCACATCATCTGCCTTTCTCTGTCACTCCAAGGAGCATCCTCCCCTTCTCCAAACTGCAGTTACCTACTGCTGCCTGGTTGCCTTCAATCAGCAATACGAAGCTGCTCAGGGTTTTCATGCCAGCATGCTCTGGCCCCCTAAGTTGTGCTCTTTCTGTCTCCTCTGCACCCCTATTGCTTTTGGCAGGAAAGAAGGCTCAGCAGCAGCAGGAGGCACTATGCCAAAGTTTCCCAGGGGATCTACAGCTGTTCAGAAATCCCTCTGGCCAGACAACCCTTTTGTCAATAATCTTCCAGCAAACACTAGGACAGCTCAGGAGCCATCATCTGTGTTTGTGGTCACTTTGCGACCAGCTTGGTAGTACCATGATATGCTTTTGTTACATTGGAGTTTGAGACTCTGATGTTTAGTTAGAAATTGTTCCATCCTGTGACTAATTAGGAAGGCTATAAAAAAGCTTACATGCCTATTTAGCATCTAAACACTACCACATTGGGCTAGGTCTCCATTTAGTAGACCTGGCATTAGAACAGAACTGCACAAGCTGAGAACCTAGTCCTTCATTTGACCTCCTGATTATTAATCCAATTAATCACTCAGTAGTAGATTTAACTCAGTTCTTCATGCCTGCATAGTGTCAGCCTGGTAGGAGGTTCTCCATTCTTCCCCGACAAATAAATCTTTTATTCTTCTGCCCAGAAAAAGAACAATATTAAATAAATATTCTGTTTCCTGAGAGTATTGCACATAAAATAAGGAGAGAAAAAGCCAAATATAACAAACTAAAACAGCCAGAAAGCTTATTCATCTGTAGTATATAGATTTATTCATTGCTGAATTCTTTATATGCACTACATAGTATTTTGTTGTCTTAATTGCCTCACAGTAATGGAACTACTCATAGGAATAAGCATTATTCAGTTTATATAAATGGAAGGAATCAGGCCTCAGTTTGGATCCAGCCCACAACCTGGACTGTATGTGGAAGGGAAAATGGACCTATGCTCACACAATCATTTTCAGTTAAAAACAAATAAGCACTGCTCCCAAGACTGATGTTTCTTGAAATGGTGGATAGTTGTCTGACTATGCATTACATAGGACAAAAGCAACAGTTGTGGCACAGGCCTGGTACTCACTCAGTGCTTAAACTAGTATGTGGTTGTTTCAGTTATTTGGAAGAAATTTCCAAAATTCTCAAAGCAGGTATCTAGTTACATCACAATAACAGCAAATTATAGTGATTCACTATTAGCAATATGGTCTTGGTGTTACTTTGACACCAACGTGGAGCTTAGCCATTGCAACAGAGCAAGAAGGAGCAAGTGTTTTTGTATGTTGTTGTTGGATTCTGTAGTCTGCCCTGAAATTAGCTGAGAACTGAACAGCTATAGCCCCTCCTCTATCCAGCAAGCCTTTTTCACTGGGACCAGTATTTATGGCTGCTAATAGTTGCAGCAAAACCAACAAAACATTCTCATGTAACAAATTCTGTTCTGAGTATGAAAGGCTGAAGGACTAAGAGCCCCCAACTTAGTCTCTAAAACCACCATTTTCCTAAATAGGATTTTTCACCTATAGTCTGCTTTTTCCAAATTCTGTACTACAGTTTATCATATTCAGAAGACTTGAACATTGTTAATGTACCTCTCTACAGGAAGAGAGATTAGAATGGTGAGTATATTTTAATCCCTTCATTGCTACTGGACACCTCTTTGTTCTTGCAATGTCTGTGGAGACAGATTGTTAGATGCAGATTTTACAAACGGGTGCACATTTCACAAGAGGTATGATTTGGATTGACACTGACTATGGAAAAATCCATATTTTTCCATGCTTCTATGCTTCTGGCCTGGAGAACAATACTACACACAGCTAAGGTACAGACTTTAGTGAAGACCTAAGTGGTGTAGAAATGCCTGTGCTTCATTATCTTAGGGGAATACTATACAAATCTTGAAAAGAAGTCTGTTTCTTCCATTTCGTGTACCTCCTTTTGTAAATGTCTAGATCACATGAGCATTTTTCAGCATTTTCAGTATTCTAGTATTTCAGTATTACACTTTTCAGCATTTTCAGTATTTCAATATTCTACTTTTACTAACTCCCAATGATTTAAATTAATAAAGAGTAACACAGATCTTGCTGCATAGGGCTTGCTGTTTTCCTGCAGCTGGTGCAGCACCAGCTCCCAGCTGCAGGGGAACTGAGCTCCACCAGCCTTCTTGGTGGGATTTCTCTAACCATCAGTCACCACTAGCACGGGAGGTTTAAGATCACTGGTTAGTTGGGCTGGTTAGGAACTTTTGCGACATTTCAAAACACTCAAGTCCTAAGTGCCTTTGCAAAAAGATCTTGAGAGAAAAAGCTTTTTTCTCTTTAAGTAAAGAGATCTTTGGCAACCAGTAAAGAAACAGAATGTTAAAAATAAATACCTACATCACTAAATACAAACATAATGTTAGAAAAAAAGACATGAAGAAATCTCAGTTTCCCTATATATATTTTTTTTTTAAAAAAGACATTTGATCCAGACATTCTTTCATAAACTTTTTGTATATCCTTAAGCTAGAAAAAGTTAAGAAATTAAATGTAACTTTTTTAAATACTCATGATGACACTTAAAGGATGAATGGAGGCATTCATTCTTTTCATAAAAGGATCAAAAGGAAGCCTGTTCTAGCAGTAAAACATACACAGAGACATATAATTATCTTTGAAATTAACTCTTAAGCTTTAAAAACAAATACACACAGACCCCACAATACCTCCCAAGTTCTTTCTAGCTGCCCTTCTAGTACCTTAGGTCTTAGTCTCCTTTATCACATTTGAGAAATTCCAAACAGAATTTCTACTCAAAACCTCTCCTTATATCAATTTTTTTTTTTTTTAAATAGTTTACTTTGAAGTTTAAATACTAAAAAAAATATCCTGAATTTGGGAAGTCTTGTTAAAAGTTATAAAAAAGTTTAAATAAGTTTCTGGGTAGTAAAGTTAGCCCCCTAAATATTATTTAAAATACTTAAATGCCAAAAAACCCCACATACTAAAGTATCAAACAACAAGTGTTAACTTAAACCCCCTTTATTTTCTTCCTTTATCTTCTAGTAATTTATTTCCCTGTAAAATTTTATGTGCCTTTTTTAAAATAAAAAAATACTCTGATAGAGTTCAGCATCACATCAATATACTCTGAAAGTTTCTTTCTGTTACTTGGGAATAAGATTGAAACTATTCCTCTATTTCTTTTAAACACTTTGTTTCACTTAAGCTTTTAAGAATAGTTTCAGCCTTTCTGCAAGGGCAGCAGTAGTCTTATCTGGAATATACAAATGTAATAAGATAGTGTGGTTTTTGTTTTACCTGTAGTAGCTTATGTATATGTTAACATGAATGTACCTAGAAGCTAAATAAGACTAGTTTTAAGAAGTTCAGTGATACTTGAAGGGATTCTGGATATCTTATATCATAATCCACAAATGCTAATGAACTCTCATTCATAGGAATAGGACATTAAAAATGTCTCTGTAATATAGTATGATACCTCAATATAATGATTTGTGTCAAGAGTGCCTCCTGAAACTCAAGTTTCATGAAGTCTTACTTTTAAATATATTCATAATATTTAATTATAAATTTCTCAGATTAAATAGCAAAAGTGGGGCAGGATGATGAAGTCTGTACTTTTGCTTCAAGATAGGATCGGTTATAATTATCTAGCTATTCTAGACAGATGATGTTTATTGTTTTTGGAAACTGCACTGTCTATTGCAATTCTTATACTATCCTAGGCCACCTAGTCTGTCCTTATTGTTAAATTTGTCTTCATGTCTAATCCAAATTTCTGTTGCTGAAATGTCAGTTCTACCTTAAGAGTCATAACACCTTACAAAGTTTTGAATCTACTTTGTGGTAGGAAACATAGTGTGAAAAGGTCTAAGTACCATGTTGTGCAGCCAGTTAATAGATGAAGCTAAAAAAATCCTCCGTTATAACCAAAAGCTTTCTCAAAGTATTAAAATCAGTCTGAAACTCCCTGTAGACTGACAGTCAGAAATCAGTCTGGCTTACACAGGCATCTGAAATAGATAGCTGTCTCCAGCTGGTTTTGTCCAACATTTCCTAATTAAAAATTGATCCAAGAGGAAATTTGCAAATAAGTAATTAAATCTTTGTCCTTTCTTCAAAAAAAAAAAAACAACCACCAAACCCCTAGATAACCTCAATAAGATATCTGTCAGCCTGTTTTCCTTCCCCTGTAGAATTATTATTGCTTTTCTGATGACATCTATTTAACATGTGTTATCTGCATATATTTCTTAGTCTTCAGTTTTCTATTTGATACAGAAGTGAATTCAGCTAGATACTGGTCTAAGAGATCATTAAGTAGACTAACACCCAGCAAGCAACTATCAGAAGAGCAATGCTGTAAGAAAACCACATAACACTGATTAAAAGTAATAGCCTATGGACTGCGTTCAGCCAAATCACGTGTAGGCCTGTTTGCAAAGGAGCTTAAACTGATCTCAAAAATTTCAGAAAAAATATCATGTAAATGAAAGTCAGAAAGTGAATCTGCTTTTATTCTCCAATTAGTTACTGTTTACACCATATCCTTCCGTGTCTACCAGTGTAATCTCACAGTGAAAGTCTGTCTGCTGCTGTGCCATTTCAGATAAAGTGTTTTTCAGGAACACTTAAACACAACTCAGATAGGAACAGCTGGGCATCTTGCAGGTTTTCTTCCTTGTTCTCTCTTCTCCTGATGACACTCCTATTGAGTTACTATGTTTCCCAAAGTCCAGAAATATCTTATGATGGTGTAAAAAGTTTTACATTTAAAAGTGTGGCAAGACTATATAAACTTGCTTAACACATTGATTAGAAATCATCTGACTTACCTGTGTATGGCAGCTCCGCAGATACTGGAAAGAGAGGCATAAACTCCATCCCCAAAGACATAAAATTGCCATAGAGGACAATTTGCTGGGCAAAGGACATCTTCTGTCTCCTTTTTAAGGTCAAGTCCTCTTGTAAAGCATGTGATAGCAGTGGAAGCTAAAGAAAAAAGAAGAACCTGTCACCTGAAAGTCTTAAGGGTTTGTTGGGTATTTTTTTTGTTTGTTTTGTTTGTTGGTTTTGGGGTTTGTTTTTTTAATCTCTCCAAGCTTAAAGCAATGTTTCAATTTGAAATTAGGTATGATGTCTTGTCTTATGCTCCAGTACGTCTCTAAAGACATCTTTGAAGAAGCTTACAAATGTACAGTTATGACAAGGAAAAACACACTTAAATTACTTACGGGAAAGAAGTGGCAGGAAAAGGTGGAAAGGGTAAAAAAAAAAAAAAGGAGTAAACAACACTAAAAACATTAAAATATCCAAAGAATATTACAGGGGGAAAATGAATTCACATCTGTAAGTTTACTGCAGAAACAGAAAGGCAAGGGAAAGACTTTTGACAGCTAGTGGAACATAGGAGTGGGCGGCACTCTCCAAGAAAGAAATTAAATGACTCTGATATCCCCACGGTAATCTCCAGCCATAAAACATCTATGAATCTTGGGAAACTTTGAACCATCCCTCCAGTGGTATTCATGAAGCAGGTTGACAGCAGCAGTTCCTTTAGCCCCTGTGATAAATCCTACTGATGCCAGCGTGAAAATTACTGGGGCAAGGAGATGGGTAACATCTAGAACATTCGTATCAATTCATTGCAATGAAGTTTACATCATTATCACTGCACAAAGGATTGTCAGATTCACCCAGTGAGACAGAAGTTATTTATTCAGCTGAGACACATGCATTTTTCACACAGAACTGCCCTCTTTTCCTAAGAGTTACTCCTCAGATTATCATAATTAAGCTTTCACTAGGCTTGCATGTGCGCAATGTAGGTATGCAGACACAGATTTACACCAGTATACTATTTTGCTTGGCAAATTGATGCTTTTTCTTTCAAAAACTTAGAGGTCATTATCTTGGATACTTACTACCATCCTTCTACTACACAGGGCAGCACATTCAGCTGCTCTGATAGCACAGCAAGTTAGGGCTTTGGCTGAAATCAACATCAATTCAGCATCATAAGTTCAACCCACAACTGGATATTTATTCTGAACTTCCTAAGAGCACATATTGCCCTTGCTGTGCACAAACCTTTACTATATGCACTCAGAGTATCACTTTTTCACAGTATTAAGATGAGAGCTGACAGAGGCTGGCCAATGTATCAGTGCATACGCTACAACATTATATCCCAAGGATAGTACGTTTAGGGGATCAGTGATCTGTCTTTCACCTGATTCCCTGTTCACTCTTACCATAAGGTGTTTACTGACCCTAACATAAGCCACTGTTATTTGAAAATATTTGGAGCATACACTGTTCCTCATCAGTGGATGGAAGAGATCATACCTCCTGCTAAGCTCACTGACTTTAGAGCTGAAAAGCAGAACAGTTACAGCCAGAGGTGCACAGGAAAATGCATCTGTTCATTCTGGCTGCATAAATTAACATACGTTTATAGACCATACATGTAGTTTTACATATATGTATTCCTCATTAATGCTGTACTGAAATTATGTTAAACTACCTAATCACATCTTCCTGAAAAATCTTTGCTGCTATTTGCCAGCGCAAAGATGTAACTTAAATATGCTAAATATGTCCATGTAGTCCAGAGTAAGAAAAAAAAAAAGAAAGCAGTAAATACTTCATTTTTCCCTTCTCAAGATAAAAAGCTGCCAACTAGCAAGACCATCAGAATCAAATAGCAGCTAAAAGGCTTGATGTCCTTGGAGGAATGACTGCAGCGAGCACACTGGTAATCTCTGTTCTCACAGTACTGCTTGTGCCATGCACCCTGCAACATTTTCCCAGCCTCTAAAAGTGCAAGACACCACAGGAAGTTTTAATACCTGTCATTTCTAATGTACTGTACTTGACTATATGCACAGCCTGCCAAGAAATTCAAAGACAATAATTAGGCATGTCTAGTTAATGAACCCTTATCACTCGGAGATCTGCATTTCTCTCACTACCAGGTACTTACTAATTAGAGTCATATGTCAGACTAATATTTTACATAGGACAGAAGATGGGGAAAAAAATATCTTACTTGTTTTCCCTGGCTGTGAAAGCAGAGAAATCCATTATAGCCCAGCCATGGGATTTTTATGTACTGGCAGCCTAAATACTGTCATGATCCTTGTCTACACCATGAGGGGGAAGGGGGCAAGCTGCTGCTGTGTGATTTGGAGAGCTGGCATACTATAGCTAGGGCCTTTAGCAGTTCATACCTCAGTTGGATCAGCACAGAAGTAATAACACATGCTTCGAAGTACATGGTGCTGTTAATTAAAAACCAACAACTTCATTTTGTTTTTCTATGTAGATAGAGTTTTCTATAAGCTATAATTCTATAGATGAGACTAACATTAGAAATGTTAGATGCAGTATCAAAATGAGAAGTACCAGGTACCAACATTAAGACTTACGATATGAACTCTGCAGTGGATTTTGTTCTTCCTCATTAAAGCATCATCAGCGATCTAACCCATACAACTACAAGTAGTCCCTTGTGAACAGGAAAATGTATTAATCAGGTCTGAACACTAGACAATATAGAATAGTTCTTTGTCAGCTTACGTACTAAGCATTCTCCCAAATTTAATATATATTACTATTAAAATTGAAGGTAGTTGGTTTTGTTAGTGTACCTTTCTGCTATGATGAAGTAACTGAGATAAAACCCATATGTTTTAATCATTGTAATTTAAGAATGCAAGAGCAGTAGCAGTTGAGACATTTCTCCAGATACTTATGTATTATGTACTCTAAATCCATGTATTTTTGGGACAATGAAAGATAAGCTTGTAATTTACAGGAAAAGACTCAGTCCTATACTCCTACCCATTCCGCACTCTGATGAAAGCTAGAGACCTATGTTACATGATATAAAATTAGGCCTTCAGAACTGTAGTTAAGTGACCATCATCTCACTCTGACCAGACACACACTCTTTAAGTCTCACAGAAACATGCTGCATCAGGGTACACCATAAAAACAGAAGTACAAAGAACAGAAACTGTATTTCTTCCTGATTTGAGCCATATTTAAAGGTAGGGATGACTATTTTCCATCAGTGTTGACCTAGAAAAGAAAAAAAGCAAAGGCTCACTTTTCTCCTAAAACATCCATCCAATAACCGTACTTTCCATTATTCCATCAGTTTCCATCCTTTTGATGCCTCATCCCACTCTGATTTGCCCTGTTTCTTATAGATGAGCATAAGAGTTCTCAATAAATTTTTGACACGAGTCACTAATTTAAAAGACTCTAGAAAAATAGAATACATAGCCAAAATCTGAACTTCTCTAATCCTGAAGTTTCCATGCATCACTTTAGGAAAGCCAAGCTTATTTATGCAAAGGAAAAATTATCTCTATGTACATTATTATAAAAAACAATCTTAGGGATTTCTAAGTGTAAGATAGCTTTAGGAATCATAAAATAGGGAAGTACATCCCTATTATGCTTCTGATTCCTTTTAGTATTTAATATTGTTTCTTGGCAAAACAGGAATATTTGAAGTCCTTTTTTATCTTGAGGATTCAAACAAGCCTGCTATTTATATCTTATGCAAGGAATACTCCTACAAACCTTGTCCATTCTAAGAAAAAAAAAGATATACTAGTAGAAATACACCTGTTTATATTTTAGAACACATGTTCACAGATTGCATACTAATTAATCTAATCTTAAGTATATATCCTGATGTGGGCAAGGACAATGGCATTTTACAAATCTGGTCAGGGCTACACCATTCATTGCCATCTGAAACTTGTCTTCTGATCAACTTAAGGTTGCTCACCATCACATGCCAATGTTCACCCACCCATCAAACTGTTGAACTCCACACCATTTGTATGTATTTCAGGGGTAATATAAGGAAAGGTCCTTTAAGATCTCCCCAAATACTTATGAGCCTAAATACAGTAGACTTTTGAGGAAACACATGTTCTTTCATTACTTTGAACAACAGAATTTAAGCATTTCTATAAAAGTTCCTGCAAGCTTCTAGTTCAATAACCAAATGCTGCTGAATTCAGGCTCAGAATAATGGTGAGAGACAGTATCTTACAGTAACAGTTCACATTTTATATTACAAACACACCCTGGTACTAATATTCCATTTTGCAAATATTCCCTTAATGTTATTTTAGCTGGTTCCAGATACCTTCAGATTAGAGGCTTCTTCTCCAACCCTGGCAGGAAGCATTACAGAACGTTTTTCACTCGTTTCCTGACAGACTGTCGGCACTTCACCCGTAATGCATCTGTAAAATAAGAAGAAAAGGAATTGCAGTTGGAGTAGGTTTTCTTTTGCTGTGCATTTTTTCCCTTTTTTTTTTAGCTGTAGCTATTATCAGTTTAGCACAAAAGACTTTTTCAAAACGAGCAGCAAATCGTGCTTCCTAATGACTCTGAAATCCTGAACAACAGCTCAGAAGAAGCTTGAGGTCACTCACCTTCTGCAGGCCAGGCCTGCATCTGGAAGCACATCCTTCTGGAAGCTCCTGCCCTCCCTTGATGAAAGGCTCCCCTGGAAGGGGCAGACAAACCGCTTGCTTCCTTCTGACGATTTATTTCTTCAACTGCTTCCTGTGGCTCCTGGTTCCCGTGGATTGCCTCTGGCTCCAGGAGAGCCCACTCTCCAGCAGCAGGGATGCAGTCCAATAGGGCACAGAGCCACGGGCAGCCCCTGCCCTGCTAGGCACGTCAAGTACAATCTTTGCTTTCCAGGTCAAAATAACGGCAGGGCAGGTTTAAAAAGTTTTTAACCGATTCCATGGTCAGAAATACGCTAGAGATCCTCAAATTGCCAAACACTGCCTTTATAACACACACCAACACACCCCCACTCACTCTTGCTATCAGCACTCCCCTCGATGGGGACACTTGTCACCGCTGCTCTCCTTCACCCAGGAGGGAGTCTCACCCCTGCTTGGAAGCGTTCCCAGACATCCTCCGTGCCCCTCTGCAGCCTCCCCCGGCGCCACCTCCGAGGAGCCTTACACGGCGGGTCCGGCCGGCCCCGGGGCAGCGCTGCGAGCCCGACGCCGCGCTGCCCTCCCCGGCGGCAGCAGCCTCGCAGCTCGCACCGCTCCCCGGGGGCAGCCCGCCCGCGGCAGCGCCCACGCCCCGCGGGGGTCCGGGCGGAGGGCACCCGGCGGGGACTGCCAGCGCATCCCGGCGAGAGGCGGCCGCAACCGGGCGAGCCGGGAAGCGCCGAGCCGGAGAGGGACGGGCAGAGACGGTTCGAGGGGGAAACCCCCTCCCGTGGGGAGGTGGAGAACGGGCAACTCACCCGAGCCGTCGCTCCCGCGCACGGGGCTGGAAAGCAGGAAGACGCCTGCGGACAGAGAGCGACCGGGTCAGGGCGATGCTCTGCGCCCGCCCCACCGGCCCCGAGCCGCTCCCCGGGGTACCCACCGAGGAGAAAAGGGGCTAGCCACATGGCGCGCCCGCACCCCGAGAGCGGAGGCAAGGCGAGGAGAGCAGGACAACACAGCTAGCCCGCCGGGCCGCCACACCGCAAACCACCGTCCCCTCCGCGGAGCTCTACAGCCGGCAGCAGCCGCCGCGCCCGCTTTAAACCTCTCCCGAGGCGCATGAGCACTAGGGCGGGCGAGGGTGGCCGGGGCGGGGGGGAAGGAGGGAGCGGACACGGACTGGGCGGCCCTATCGCTGGGCAAGGCCCGGCAGGTGCTGCCCTCCCTCCCCCGCCTGCTCCTTCCACCTGGGCGCAGCCTGGCTCCTCCGGGAACGGCGCCCCAAAGCCGCCTCAAGCAACAAGGTTAAGCTATTCGTCCCCCTCCCCGCTACCTCCCGCAGGGGCTCGTCCGCTCCGGACAGGCAGCGGGGCATAAGGACCTTCCCGTGCCCGGTGAACATCCCTTTGCCGTTTGCCTTTCCAGATCTACCCGCACACTCCCCTAACTCCCGTCGACCTGCAGGTTTTGAATACCTATTTCGTTATTATTATTATCATTATTATTTTTAGTATACCTTTTTTTCAGACATCTTTATTTCAGGTATCTTAAACAATACGACTGAGCTATCAGTTACTTCGCCACACCACCTGGCCCTTCTCCAAAATGAAGGAAGGGGCAGAGCTTTCAGGAGTACTAACCCGGCTCATTCTGCCTCGCCTCTTGCCCGGTACCAGCGCGGGAAGCGCTGCCGAGGGCAGAGCAGCCGGTGCCCCCGGAGCCGTGCGCCCCTCGCTCGCCCCGGGCCGGTCTGGCGGAGCCGCAGCGGTGCTGTGGCGTTAACTCGTTCCGCGGGGTGCTGCAAAAGAGAGAACTGGGAATTTAAGACTAATTTAATCTTTCGAAGAGATGGAAATACCCTAACCAGCATTATTGTATCGTTTGTGTTTGGTCTAAAATGTCAGCGTGAATATTACAGGTACCTACCTTGCATTTAAGCAAAATTTTGCTTAAAGAGAAAAAAAAAACAGCAAAAAAACAAAACAAAAACCAACCCAACAACTCCCCCCAGGAAAAAATAAAACCAAACCAACAAAACACTCCACTTTAGAGCTTGCTTCCTTTTCGTAGTTCAATGTATACATTCGTAAAGTATGAGCTGGCACGAGTGTGAAATGATCAGATTACTTATGAATGGGTGGGAAGAGAGGCAGGAGTGTCTTTATTTCAACGAATGCCTTAAAATCGGGTCCCTTGCTGGCTGCCGGCATCCGCTGTTTAACTTCTGCTGAGAAGGCTGTTCCCAAACATAAACTTTCAAATATAAATAAACTTTCAGAATTCACAGGAATTAGCATGTTAACAGATTTGCCGGGGCAGAAAATTAAGTGCAGGCATTGCAGTCAGCTCCGGGAGCGAGTGGGCACGGCAGCAGCCGTCTTATAGGAGGCAGCTGATCGATGCAACTCGCTTTCGGGCTTTTTTTAAATAGCTGTCGCATAAAAACGCGTATTGTGAAATATCTCTTCGTATAATTGAAAATAAATGTATTTGAGAACTCTGCCATCCGTTCAGAAATAAGCCGCCTATAGCAAAATAGGAAGCACGACCGGGTAAGTTATTCGTAATTTTTTTTTTTTCTTTTTTCGGAGTTTAATTCAAGCAAAGCGTAGAAGCCGTGAGAACACCATCCCCTCCCTCCCACCCCCAGGCTTTGATCGCCCCAGAGACATTTTCGTGCTTCCCACACAGGATAAAGGTGGCGATGCTTCCCTCCTGACATGGGAAGCATCTCAAATGCAAAATTATTCAAGGCAGTTGGTGCAGATGTCAGGAACTTCTGCTGGCGTTTCTCTCGGCTTCGCCGGATCCCGAGAGCTTGTCAAGGACTTATTGATGGCCATCAGGCTCCCTCCTCAACTAGAGGTTCACTCGAGGGGGTCGGTCATCTTTCACCTTCGGCGATGAATTAAAGAGTTGGCAATGGCTGCTAACAACTCCGTCCCTGAGCTCGCCTCTCCCTGAGGTGTTTCCCACTGCGGGTACTCGGTACTTTTCAGAAATCTTCCGCACTTTCTGTTGCAGCCCTCCGTTCACGATTTTCTCAGAGCTGCGGTAGTTAAGAAAGAGGGCTTTCTTAATTGTTTATTTTTAAAGAAAGAATTCTGGGATGCCAAACGGCGTGCTAGAGAAGATGTCTGCCGTGCGGCTAGCGGCGCCGACGGTGGGTCTTCTCCCTTATCTAACCCCCGCCCTTCTTCCCCGATGCCCCTGGCCCTCACCGCAGCTCGGGGAGGGAAGGGACTGAGCTCCCCGTTGTCGGTATCCTGCCGCTCCCCTGCAGCCAGGCTTAAGCAGGCCGGCAGAAAAGGGGAGATCAAGCCCAGCCCGGTTGGAGAGAGCGGGTGTTTGGCTTGTTCTGGGCTTGTGTCGCATCTTATCTGGTGGCGAAAGCAAAGTACGCGCCCGAGAAAACGGCTTTCATGCGGGTTAATGCGTTTCGTCGCAGTGAAACTTCCCGGGAATGTTTTCCTCCGGAGGCTGGAGGCAGGAGGAACAGGGAGAGGCACCCCGTTTATTCCGGGAGTATGGGAAATGCCTGAACCGAGGGACACTGCCTGTCCTTCCCATACAGCCCCACAGAAATCTCTCTGTCCTCTCTGTAAAGAAAGGCTTTGTGCAAAGATCAAAAAGGACAGAATAAGGTACTAACTTTCAGCCTACGTACCACTCGGTGAGTGTCCCATGCCTTGCAGTTCACTCACCCATCCTCCTTGCAGTCCTTTCCCTCCTCTAGACATTTTCCTTTTCTCTGATTCCCTTCATCTTCTGGGGTTTTGTGTTTCTGCATTCCTTTGAGACTTACGATGCTTTTTAAATACACTTTTTCCCTTTTTCTCCAAAGGCTAGTTAATTCATCCTCCAAACTGTTTTGCATTGACTTTTGCACATCACCTTCAGTTTTATGTTTAAGAGATACTGAGTGATGCTTGAATTTTTCGGTTTGAAAAAGTTTGCTGTCTTGGGAAAGTCATTAAGGTGTTACCATGAATGCTAATACGAGACAGGCAAACTGGTGCCAGGCTGGCAGAGAACACGTGCTTGGGGCAGCCACCTGTAGCAAGGCTGTTTGGTGTCTTAGTAGCGACATTTGAAGGGACCTTAGGGGGACATGGGAAACATGACAGTGCCTGTGTGTGCAGCCCTTTTTGTGACACCCTTGGGCTCAATTTGTTAATTCATACCACCCATCGTTATGAAACTTTCATTTTTGTTTTGTTGCTGAACTAGTGGCTTGTTAGTAAATCAAACAGAAACATACCCACTTAGGAAAAACACCTGGAATAAATAATAACATTTGAGCCAGAAGAAGGAAGCAAATGAATGGTGGAAGCAGCACCCAAAGCAAAGACTGTGTAACACCTGACTTTTTGATACTCTTTGAGCTGGGTGCCTACAGCCTTGCCACACTGCAGGGCAGGTGAAATGCTTATGTCTACGTGCATACTTGCACACATACATCCAGCATTAAGCAGCACCAGGGCGCAGGCTGGAGCACTGGAGCTCTGCCACTGCTCCCGTCCCGCTGTTGAAATGCTCCTCGGCAGCCCTTTGGCCCCCATCACCTGCCAGGCTCCCAGCAGGGGTTACTGCAGCCTGGGAAATCTGTCACCTCCTTCTGGAGGCAGAGAGGACTCACGCATGCGGACAGGGGCCAGACCACAGCAACTGGCTAAGGCCCACTGGGGCACCTCAGCTGGCATTGCACAGCCTGGAGTCCTCTCCAGGAAGGCTTTCCTGCAGAGGGCTTCTAACCATGGCCAGAAGCAGCGCTGAGCCGTCCTCCGACACACTAGCCTAGTAGCTCGAGCACTGAGGAAGGCAGGTGGCTGCATGCAGGTCTCTCCTTTCACGAATTCAAGCACGACTGCTAGCAAACAGTTCCTGGTGGGCAGCAGACCCTCATCGACCGACAGTTTATGTGTTGCAGATTAGCAGTTTATTTTGTTTTGGTTTATTTTGGTAACTGCAGAGTTCTGTGAGGAGGGACCAGACGTGAGGCTGTTTCCTCTCTTATCAAGATCTTGCCCACGAAGGGGCAGAGGACCTGCCACCTCTCACCCATGATCAGTACTGAGCTCGCCTCTGCCCCTTCCTGTTGTGTGCTCTCCAGAGTAACCTGAAGGCTGGTTCTTAAGATGATCTCTGAACAGACTCTTTTTTAAGATAAAATTTAAAGTACGTTTGTTACTATGGATTCTGTTATTTTAATTAAATAATTATCTTACATGTTTCGCTGACATGAGGATAAAAATGAAGGCTGGGGACAAAATAATAAAAATAATAGCAAACAGATTAAATTTACTTCACATGTGAATTTTAAAAACACATATAAAACTGTAATGATTATTTCAGAAGTGGTTAATGACCCTGGATTCATTCTTGGATGCTTAGCTTGGGGTATCACGAAGACTTTAGTTAGCCCAGAGGTGTATTTTTATGAGCATTTTGAAAATGTTTTTCTGTGTGCAAACATTGAGGACTCTTACTTAATAAAGACAAGGATAGGGCCCCACTTCCCTCTGCTGCCCATTCACTCTTCTGTTTCACTCAGGCAGCAATGACATTGTGTGCAGGAGCAAACTGCTAGTCAGAACATCTTTTTTTTTACACTGAGAACTGGGGATGCTGATCTTTGGGATGAAACCCAAGGTGTGCTTTCTGGAAACAGATTATGACTTCTGATAATTTCAAATCCTGTTTCTGCAGCTAGTACTTTTAGTCTGCGGGCTCACCTGTCCGTTCAGTCAAGAGGCCAGAGGTACTGCTTCCTATTTCAGGGGCACACATGCCTTAGAGAAATATGTAGCTTTGGGTAAGCGAGGTGCATTTTTCTGCTTCATATAAACATTATGTTAATCCTGAATGGGAAGTGCCCAGTCAGAGCCTGCCTGTAGTCGTATGGGTGTTGTTGAACGTGTGGCTTCTGTTATTCCTGGCTCTGCAGTTGGTGAACATGCTGTTCCTTCCACTTCCTTTGGTATGGTCATCTGCACATTTTGAGGGTAATCCAGGGCACCACACACACACACTGTAGCCATTCTTAAAAAAAGATTAATTCTTTGTCTTTCCTTCACGCACACTTCCATTTGCACACAATATTTTCAAGGCTTCATAAATGGAAAGGACGTTTTCTGATTAACTTTCTAAAGTGAAGGTACAGTGAATTCAGTTTATCCACTTTAATACCTTATATTTGGAGCAGAATGGGACAAACAATATCCCTGGGTTAGAATTTGAATTGATACCTTTTCTCTCGATTGCTCTGACACATGAAGAAAAAAAGAAATGAATGAGAAATATTTGTAAGGGTGTAGGACATGCAAAGACCCTCTGTAACATGCATTTATTGCTATTCTAGAAAAATACATTGCCAAAACTATCCAGTGCCTGGCCATTTTGACAAGCAGAAATGTGTCCCTGATGGATTGCCCCAAATCAGAATAATACAAACCCATTTGTAACTCTTTTACATTTCATTGAGATTTTGAATATTATAAACTAATGAAAGTCTGATCTAGCCATAGTTTATGCATTGAAAGAAAAAAAACCCCATGTTTTGCTGAGTATTATTTAACCATCTGTAAGGCGGACTGAAGAGACCCACTTATCAATTTTTTGAAAGAACAGTTGTTAAAACACCTATTACTAGAATATTTTGTTTAGAATATTTTCAGCAGACATTTAATACCAAACAAGTAAACAGCTTTATGATATCCACTTATGCACCATTTTATCTTTATTTAATATTGAGACTCTGAAAACACTCAGAGGTTTCAGAAAAAGTTGGGTTCTTGTTATGTTCAGTGCAATATGGACTTGCAGAAGAATAATAGCTGACACAGGGAAGCTTAGAGTATCTAGACATTCAATGTCACTTTTTCTAAATCAAGGACATTATTGTCTATCACTTATAATGATGAACTTTCAGTTCAGATTTCATTTCTGCATTTATCATAAACTTTTGTTGCATTTTTTAATATTTTATATATATATATTTATGTTTATATATTGCAGATTTAAAAAAAAATCTAACCATTTATGTTGTTGAATCACTATATTTACATTTGGAATTTGATTTATACCCAAAAATTTAGCTCCTTTGGGGTCTCAGCCAGAACTCATACCAGTTGGTGGTAGACTTGGCCTCTGCTTTTTTTGTAGTTGAATTATTACTCATCTCCAGCAAAAGATGGAGCTGCAAGTATTTGTCTCCCTCCTTACTAGCCCTTCATTATTTTTCCTTTTTTTCCCCCCCTTCAGTAGTTATTTGAATACATTTTCTTACTGTGGGAAACATTTACTACAACACAGATTTACCATAACTCCAAGCTATGCACTGATGTATACACTACCACTTCAGTAACTGCACCTCAGATACAGAAAGGGTGAGCAACAGGCAGAGCTGAAAGTAAGTTGCTTACATTTTTCCTCTTCCAGTGCCAGTCTTCATTCTTTCTGCAGAGGGAAGGAGCTGTGCATGGTTTGTGGCATCAGGGAACGATGCCTGAGAATGTCTGGCTTTGCCTGGTGCCTAGTTTTGTGTAGGTGTGAAGGAGTGCTTGGTAAGACTGCATACCTCTGCTTGAGTCAGCCAAAAGCAAGACTTTTCCACGTCCACATCCTTTGCAACAAAAAGGATCATTTAAAACTAGAATCATTCAGAAACCCATCCTCATCACTCAGCTCTGCTTGGGCAGATGACTGGAGGGCAGCCAGGGATAAGAGGGCAAATGCAAAGACGTCACCTGCACACAGATTTGTAAAATGATGGATTCCTTGAAGTATAATGGTCTTAGTCTGGGCAGCTTTGTATAGCCACAGGCTGCTTTGCTGGTGAAATATGTAGTTACCTTTGGCAGCGAAACATTGCTTTTCAGAGGAACATTTAATACTAAGGGTAGATGTTTTTTTCAGGTCCTCTAAGAATGTACTGCAGGCTTTTCATATTTTATGCTCTATGACCAGTCTTTCTTGTGGCATATTAACAGCCTGCTGGTTTTGCCTGTTGTGAGGCTGCTCTTTCTCTGAGCCATTTCAGTGTATGCATTGGTGTAAGGAGACATGAGCCTGGTTTCTTTTGGAAGAATAAAAGTTTGAGAGGAGAAAGCAAACAGTATATTGGCCGCTACCAGTTCCAGTCAGTTAAGAGAGATGATTTATTATAATGGAGAGTATTCAGCACAGTGTTGGAGTGGAGAATTAATTTGTTTAAAACTTATTCAAGAGAATGGTAGTTTTGAGCCACCAGAGATTTCTGGGTGAGTCCCTTCTGGTTTTATTTAATTTATTTCCTTCTTTTAACACTGTATTCTGTCTCGGTAAATGGCTCTTAAAAACTTATTCAGATCATGAAATCAAAAGAGAGGAAATATTTTCCCCTCCAAAACAGCAGAGACTAAAAGATAGGAAAAACAATGCTTCTTTTATTTTAAAAAGGCATGCTGAATGATGAATACACATTTTCACTGCGGTGCAAACTTTTTTTTTTCCCCTGTAAGCTATCAATAGTTTGAAAGAGATATAAAATATTTCGAAATAAGAAGCAGTGCAGAAATTAGTGGCCATGCATTTTTTTCCCAGTGGAGAGAATTTTCAAAAACAAGTGTTACTGTAACCCTTTGCAATGGAAATTTAAGATACTTCATTCACATATAGATGGCATATTTTTGTAGGACTAGGATCTCTCTGAACTGCTAAGATCAGAACTGTTTGAAAAATATTAAGAGTAACATGGTTTATGGTAGAATTGTTTGAACTGTTTGGGATGACAATGTTTACCTCGATGTCTCCGAGACTGACACCCTGTAAAGGATTTAAAGGCCTTAAATTTGTACGCTTTGTTCTCAGATTTTTGTTTTAATTCCTTCTGGTTTTACTGATATTTATCTCCCTTCTTTTGACACTGTTGTCTATGTTGGCTCTTAAAATCTTACTCAGATCATGATATCAAAAGAGGGGAAGTATTTTCTTGTATCTTCCAGCTTGGCAGGGGGACCGGCTAGTTATTAAAATGTGAGTGTGGTATGGGATTTGAAGTTCTTATTTTGTTACCTCCAGTATTATCAGCATTCACTATCCCTGAATTACACATTTATTTCTATATATGATGACTTTTGCTACTGTGATGTATGTAATTTCTCTTTGTAGTGACAGTTATGACACAAATTGATTATTGCTAGATAAGTAAATAATATATTTTTGGTTCATATCTGAACCAAAAATTGAAGCATTTTATTTCAATTTGATCCCAAATTAATGACTTTGTTTTATTCTTTTTTTCCCCATCAAAGTTTTATTCTTTTTTTTCACATCAAAGTTTTAATTAAAAAATAAATGGAATTTTTAATTGAAAATATGGCCAGTTTTATTTTTAAAGCATCAATAAAAACCTCCGCTTTTCTGAAATGAAACATCTGATTTTGACATATTCTAATATTACTATTAGTTAAAGATAGAAAATCTGAACCGGTTCATCAGATTTAATTTTACTTTGTAGAACATCCCCCTGCGGTTCTGTTTTCTGAATAATTCACTATTCATAAAAAATAAAGTTCCTCGGCTGTTTTTGCAGTTTTATGCATTTACTTATGTCTATTAAAAAAGTTCTGTAAGAAATGCTTACAAATATGAGTTGATATAGTAGGTGGTTCTAACGCACAAAGTCAAACAGGCATGCTGAATTTTTGAACTCAGTATGTGTGAAGCAGTCAGTATCTGTCAAGATGGAAAAATTAAATCATTAAGGAAAATTTTGTTTTTCAAAACCGTGGAGAAGTAATTAACAGCAACATAAAAATTATCACAAGCTTTATTTATGGCTAAAGGGTCTCATAGCTATGAAGGTAATGGGAGAAAAAATATGTGATAGACAGGAAAATGCGGAAAAAATATGAAAGACATAGGGATAAATCAATAAATGGAGAGGGCCAGCCACTGAGGAAGCCTTGAGGTTCCCTGCTGGGCATCCCTTCACTTTTCCTTTCTAAGCAAGCTCAGGCCCCATGCAAGGGGTGGACATTTGCTGGGGTAGCTGTGCATCCCGCAGAGGGTTGCCCATCCTAAGCACCCGACAGCCCTCCCTCAACGGGCAGCTCAGGCTGCTGGGTGCGGGGGGCACAGGGGCTTTTGGGAATGTGCTTGATCTGTCAGGGAGGCTATTGCTACACCTGTGTTGGAGAAATCGTTTTGCTTCTCCATTGGAAAGTGGGCCTGGAAAGAAAAATTTTGGTTGGGCATATTTGAAAAGGTGGATAGAGAACATGGTCTTGTTGGCAGGTATTAGGATAGCAGTTCTCTGAAATCCTGGTTACTTAATGAGGCCAGACCTGAAGCTAAAGGGACCTTTGAGTAAGGTTGGATCCTTACTTAGCAGGCAGATCAACGATCAGTACAAATAGGTTAATCTGTAGCTAACACTCATGGGACTCAAGTGTCCACAAAGCCAAGTACTTCTTGTTTTTCAGCTGTGGCAGGCGTGGCACTCCTACATTTTTTTCCATGGATTTGGCTCTCCAAGATATCTGCTTTTATTAGCAGCAGTTGATCTCCCTGTAATGAGGTGACCACATTATGGCTTTGTCAAATTTTTTCCCAAGAAGGGTACTTCATGTTCAGATTTTCTGTTTATGTGACACAATATCACACAAAGAGCCGATACCTGTCTCAGAAGTTGATTTATTGCAAGTGCTTCTTGCTGAGAAAGATTATTTATCTTTTTTGTGAATATGCATCTTTTTAAGGGGAAGATGACTACTTTCTCTTGACTTTTTTTTATTTGTACTGTAGCCATTTAATTAACATTATTTTTTTAAAAATTCAAATTAATAATATCTTCCAGGAAATGATGCTAAAGGAATGCTTAAATGTACTTTTTTAATGTTTCTGAAACAAACATTTTTTATAAGAACATTAGTAGGAGGTCCATTCTTCAGTTTTATAAACATTTTTTCACCTCACTAAGGTCCACAAGACCTGGGATAAGGCCAATGTAGACCAAAAATAAGTTGGCTGATACATGCATGTGCAGAACTCAATGCCAATATAAATGCATCTATGAAATGTATGTGTATGAAAAATCTAGGGAAAACAGTTTGAAGACGACCACCAACAAATAGATCACACATGAACATTTCTTTCATGTGCCTGAAAGAGAATCATTGCAGAGATGTTTAGACAATTTTATTTGTAGATTGTCATTTACTATATAGCACGAGAGAAACCAGTGGTTTACTGCCATGTCCAATCTGAGAGATGTCAAAAATAAACTGTTGTGGCACATGGAGAGAAGCATATTAATTTTTAAAGAAGAAGTTTTCATAAATGAAGCAGTTGTTAGAATGCAAGAAATATATATATAAATTTATGATGTTACTTTGTAGTACATCTCTGAAGAAATGTTCAATCATTTAGGGAATGCTATAAGCATTTGCTAAGCTAAGCTGATTAAATACGTCAGCTACCACTATGAATGCTGTACTTCATCAGCAGATTTTAATAATGCATTAGGTGCATGCAAGATATCCCAAATATAAGAAAAAACACACTTTGATTTGGTAGGTAGCAAATGGAAAGTGGTGTTAGTAAAAGACCTGGGGGCTGTAACCCATAGTCATGTTCACGTGAGTTGTTCTGAAGCCTGTGACAGTAGGCACTGTTCTGCCTTAGCAAGGGTTGCAGATTTGCACTGTTTATTAGGATTAATTCTGTACTCCAGCTTTCAAAGGGAAATGTCACACTAATGCCAGCATTTATTGGTGTCCAGCAAAATTTAGAGACAATGAGTTCTTGCTCTTTCAAAATCAAACACTCTTGTGAAGCAATTCTTTCCCCAGAAAGGGATTTGATCTCATTGTCGCATCTGGCATATGCAAAGCCACATCTAACCGTTTTTTCCTGGCTTCCAGGAGAAAAAAGCCCAAACACAAAAAACCCAAACAAACAACCTCCCCTCACAACCCCAGCTACAAGAAATATATTGTGCTGCAGCTGTCCCTCCCTTGCCAAGTTTCCCTGTTCTGTTCTTTGTTGTTGGAGATAATGCTTTCTTTTCATTTTGAATAATTATTAGATACGTATTTTAAGTAAGTTTTTTTCATCATGACCAACTATTTGTTTATTTTAAATTCTCTACTCAATTTTAAGTTTTTCATTTGTAATCTTGCAATCCAACTGCCATAAGAAATTCAAAGTCCAAACTGGGATAATTTCATGGGGACATATGTAATACTGAGTTAGCTAAGTTAATTTTCTCATTAGGAAACACAGTGATAAGACATAACTTTGCAGGTTTTTGAAGAAAATAGTGTATATAGAGTGTATTTCATAGTATAAGTTTTGCCACATACTTCAAATTCAATGGTGTATTTTACAAATACAAGATGACCCCCTAATGATGTCAAGCCGTGTTAGATGTGACATACATGGATGCCATTGACTGGTAGAAACTGTAATGATTAAAATGTCAGTGTTGGCTATTTTTCTTTGGGCAATATTCATTACCACCTTATTTTGGACTGCAAGCTTATCTGATAATTTAGAAGCTAATCACCTTTGGCTTTCTCTGCAGGTAATACAGAAGACAATGTCATACAAGGAGTCTCAGTCAGATGTGCTTCACTGAAAACAGAGGGAACAAAGAGAGCTTTTCCCTTCATTTGGGAACTCCTCGCTAGTGTGGGTGATAAAGATCATTTAGGAGATGCTAATCCCCTCTTCCGTAAGTAAGTGCCTTTACTGATGTTGTGCCTGTGACTCCATTTGTTGTTTCCTGCTATGCTGGAATGACCCAGGGATTCTGGCCAGTCATGAATATCCTGTCTCCATAACCGGTAGGAAGCAAAGCATGGATTTCCGTTGTGTGTAAAGCCACTTCCACTGCCGTGGATGTGAATGATGGAAAAGGCAGTTGAATGTGTGAGAAGACTTTGCATTGAAAGCTGAAATCAGGTTGGTGGTATAGCATCAGCCAGATGACAGTTTTCGTATGCTAGGGATAGATTGGATGATAGTGGCTAAAGGAGCAGTCAGGAAAATTAGAAGTGAATCTGAAGGACTTCAGGTGTTGTACATGTAACGGCAGTGCGGAGGAAGTAGTCTGTGCATGTCAGTGTATATACATGCATTGGCTTTTTTGTGGGGGTGTTTAAAAAACTGATGTATGTATTTACATAAATATATATATCTACACATCATATATAGACATATATTTATAAAGTCTGGAAACTACAAGGGAAAATATGATGGGTTAGCAGAAGGGTTTCAGCATGTTAAGTTTAAGGATAACAGAGCAAATAGCATGCAGTAAAAATGTTAGCACTGAAAATTTTAGGGGCAAAAGGATTTTTGAAAATATTTGCATTGTAGATGAGGCCTATAGCTACAAACTTTTGCTGGAACAGTAGTTGGTCGCAGATGTAATTTTTTTTTATGTCTGATATTGCTGTAACAACAAGATGTCACCTGGAATTTGGAAAGAGCAGCAGTGAACTGTTGGCAACGAGGGTGAGACCGAGTGAGGAAAGCACAGAAAAAAGGACGAGGCAGGGAATGAGGTGTTGAAAAAAGATGCCAAGTGGGATACAGGAGGAGGGAAAAGAGAACAGGCTGGATAGGCTGTATTTGTTGTTTCTTTTGCCTATTTATCATTTGAAGCACTGATCTTATTCTACTTTTCTCAAATGCTTTGAGGCTTTTGTCCAACCAGGAGTTGCAAGAAGGAGTAAGCAGATATGGTGAATATTTATTGACTTAACTGGAGTATAATATTGTTAACAAGGCAAAAGCCTTTTAGCTACATGGCAAAGAATCAGGATTAAATAAAACCCCAAATCCTCTCTGGCTGCAATATCAATCCCAGACCAGTCTCAGAGAATAAGAGTCATGAAAGCATTAAAAATAATCTAAAAATAAAGATTAAAATAGCTAATATTGATGTTCTGTTTAGGTACAGAAGCACCATTTAAACTGCTTGTTCTTACAGCTTGTTTTTGCAGCCAGTCCTTCTTCAAACAGGCAGCCAGGGGCCAAATGCCTATTGAAAAATGCATGGAAGATGTGAAAGAAAAGCCAGTCCGAGGATGTGGGCTTTTCCATTGCTGCTGCTCTTTGAGCTAGGAAACTTCCTCTTTATTCAAAAAACTCCTCATAGCAGCTAGTTCCTAGAAGCATGGAGAAGAGAATTGCTTCTGAGAAAGGATAGGACTCATCTCTCAATAAATAAAGGGGAGAGCTTCTTAGGAAAAAATTTTATCTCCCTCCTTCCAGTGTTTATTAAGCATTTATTGTGCAAGTGCATAGACACCACTTTGGTCTCTGTGGAAGGGAATGCACTTCACGTGCATCTCTCCCATTTTTCAGAGCGATACCCCTCTTCATTCCTGATGGAAAGTGGCTTCATTTTTTTGGTGTGCACATATTTTCACTTTTACCTGAAAGACACTACTATTTGCTCTCTGTAGTTACTATTGCTGAATGACACCATCATTAGAAAGGTGGTCTAGAAGGTGCTGTGTTACTAGTGCTGGAAGTGCTTCTGCTGTGGATAGCTGCCATGCAGTTTGTTGGCAGAGATTTTTATTGTGAATGTCTCTGACACCCCATGACTTGGCTTTGACAGTCGTTTAGAAGAGGCCTGGTTCAGTGAATTACACAGAGGATAGAGAAAGTGAGGGACATAGTTATTTAATATTGCAAGAGATCATCTCTGTGTGTATATTTAGCTACAGGGCCACAAAAAGAAAGGAAAAGAAAAGTATTTTAATGTTTTTTAAGGATTTGGGAACTTTTGTGTTCTCTCATGGGTATGACAGAAAGATCTGTATTCTCTCTGCTGTGTATATTGTGTATACACGCAATTGTTAAACACGGACACAATTTCACAATACTCTGCCTTTAGGGGCAAAGCCAGATTAAAGGGTCTTCTGTGTCCCGTCCCTCCGCCAAGCTGTTGGCAACTCATTATCCTGCACTACTACGCACCCCCACGCACCCAATGGCTTGTGAGGCCCCCCTGATATGATCTGAAGCGATCCAGGTTAAAAATAACCTTCCAAAAGGGCTATTTTCAGCAATCCGTTTTACCCTGTGCTCCCACAAACAGTTGTTGTGGCATAATCGGAGGGGGGAAGCTGCAGTGGAATAGCAGGACCACGCAGCCGGAGGTGGGAAGGAGCAGCTGATGCCAACGCCTTGTGGCCCTGCGCTGGCAGTCCCAATGCAGGATGGACTCTGCTGCCATTAACACCTTTGCAGTGATGGGTTTGGTCTCTTTCTTGCTGAAAACAATAGGCTTCTTTCCACTGATGTTAACCAGGGGTACGAAGGAGGTGGTCTTCTCCTCACCTCAACTCACTAAAACTGCAAAGGTCATTTGTTGTCAGATTTTTTTCCTCTGAGAATACTTTGCTGCATCTTCCCTAATTAACAATTCTACAATCATCTTGAATCACTCTTTTCCATATTTGCATATTGGATTGTTTGTCTTGATTCCATATCCTCATGTAAAATAAGAACTCTGCAGTCAAAAATTAGCAACTGAGAATATTGTACCATAAACCAATACAAAATTAACTTCTGATTTGAGTGCACAACTGAAGCAGATGTCTTTAAAACTTAATAGAAGTTTTTAGTTGTGTTTAAGATATTTGAAATCTCAGCTGAGTGGGTTTTCTATGTCAACATTTTTTCTGTTTCTGAATCACAAAATTGACTAGATAAAAATAATTTATAATTTTTTTAAAATTGTTTTTAATTTAAAATTTTTAAATTTTAAATTTTAAAAATAGATATTTTGAGCATATTCACTCAGTCACTTTTAAATTAACTGAATCTGTTTTTTGAAATATTTCTTCTCTTGACCCGGGACTTTTATGTCTTGCATGTTACTTAAGTGTCACATGACAGAGTATTTTTGTAATATTAACATTGGAAATATTTATGGATAGTCCATTTGGCTGAGAATAGAAAGCTTGCGAAGGTGTGTGAGAGCAGGAAACTGGAAATGACTCAGTGTGAGTGGACCCATAGTAAGCAATGCCTGCCCTCCACTCCGACCAGCCAGCCAGATATAGAAACCATCATACAAATCAAAAGCATTGAGCCCAAAGAAACAGAAGCAGAGAGAGAGATATCTACTTTTATTATGAATATTTAAAAATATGTAGTCTTTTTAATTTTTACATGTTCCATAAATTAATATGAAAATGCTGCTTGTATCAATCTGTTAAATTTTAAGAACTGCCCTAACTTCCAACTCTTCCCTCTCTCATAGTCTTGTGGTTACAAGGCCTGGTTACACCTTCTGTTATGGACCTCAACTGTATTTATTCTTGAGCTTTAATTCATAAAACTCTCCTGAATCATTTTGATATCATTAGACCCCTTCATCTACTCTCTGCCCTTTATGTGCAGTTGTGGAGGAGCGTGGTCATTCACAGGCACATCCAGCACTTGGAACCAAGGAGAAGAAATTTCCTTCTTATGGTTGCATCAGCTGTCTCCTCCACGTTGCCTTGTTTCGTATTTTTTGCAGCCTCTTCTGCACGGAGAGAGAAATTCCCTTGTCTCCTCACATTGGCATCAGGTTGCTCATGTCTGCTCTGTCAGATCTGCAACAGCTGATGATATGTATAGAACAGTCAGAAACTGATCCTGGGGATTAAAAAACAGTAGGTCTTGTGTTTAATAGGTGCCAACCTACATGTGGATGAATTTCCAACCCTCTGACCACCTGTCACTCCCATCAAGTGCTGTGGGAGTTAACGAACCTTACAGGATTTGGCCCAGGAATAATGGGAGTAATTTGTAAAATACATTGTCAGATGTGAAGCTCCCCATGGAAACTGTTACCAGTCTGCAAAGTCACGTGCAGAAAAGTTGAGATGCTGATAGACAACCTGATCCTTATGCTGCAAAACTGACTGGGTATCACTGTGGGTATCACAATTTCTATGGTGCTTCCATTGCATTTCAGCAATGTCTAATCAGAAAATTATTTTAAAGCTATACTAAAAGTAAATTCAAGCAAAAAACCGCTAGTAAAATTATTAAAGTTGGAGTTGATGGGTTTTGTTATACTTGGAAAAATGTTAAGTGACTTTCCAGTAAAAATGGGGTTCATTTTACTGTTTTGTCATTTATTGGTACTAGGATACACACAGCTTCAGCAGTGGGAGAGTTTGCTACTTAGTGCAGATGGAGGGAGCAGAGATATAGGAAGTCGCTTTTCCATAGACTTTTGAGTATATATTAATAGAAGGATCATGAGTTTTTAAAAACGATGATAATGGGCCAAAAGTGGAAAGTTAAGCTGCTTACAAGTATTGTCAAAGACAGGTCTATGATGTTGCCATTTTGACGAGGCTGTTACAGTGCCAGTAATCTCTGCAAAAATAATCTGACAGGCACTCACAAAAATGAATAGAAAAAAGCCAACAATCACAGTTATAAAATGCTGCTTCTAAAAACAGATTTCTAACACTGCTCTGTCAAAACAGCAGCAGAGGTTAAGTTCGTCTGAGATTGATTCTGATATTGATAATTACTTGGAAGAAACTTTGAATTTAGCTTTTAAAATTAAGGAAAGAAAACTTCACAAAAGGAGTGCTAGTGATCAGGAATAGGTTTTGAGTTCTGAGACAATTAACTGCAATCGTAAGAGATCATACTGAATATCAGTTTAAAATACTTTGTGGTTTTTTAATAACAAATGACATTCCTGATTCCTGAGAGCATCCCAGAAGGAAGGTCTGCAGTAATGTAGGGATGGTTCAGCAGACTTGTGGAGTTTCTGACTTCATAAGGCAAACTGACTTTAATGCAGCTCAGGTATGGTTATCATCATGATTAATTCTGCTTTCAATTTCAACATCACAATTCACCTTACTTTCCTAAAACCTGTGGCCCATCTTCCTTAGTGCCTCTCTTGCCCCAGTTTCCTTCCTGGAAAGAGGTGACTATAAGTGTAAAAAGAGGTGACTATAAGTCTATCTAGATGCTTGCAGTCAAATCCAAACTACCCACTACTTGCAAGCTGACTTGCAGCCTGAAGCAAGCCAGCTGGATCTGTAGGCAGTGAAAATCTGTCAGGGGAAAGGGAGGAGAAGAACAGAATGGGTCTGGTTGAAATTCAAACTTCACAAATTCAGGCAGCAACAGATATGTCTGTGTTCCTGTGCATAGAAACAATCTGAACACCTATGCGAACATGGGTTCTTAAAAATATGGATGTAGTCTATATGTCTAGAAACCTAACTTAAACTTAACAAAGACCTTTAACTTAAGAGAGAAAGGTTTAACTTTCTCAGCTTATATGAAGATTTTCATACTTTGTTCTCAAAAGTAAAATCCAGTGACACTTCTCTTCTTAGGTTTCATAAATAGAGACAGATTCATATGCAAATGTCCTCTTGTAACTAATCCTAGAGCCTTGTGTCTGCCAAACTGCCAGAGCTTCGCCCAACAGCTACAAGGTTTGGCAGAGCAAGACATACATACATACACACACATACATATATAGGTTTACAGAACATTTTGCCATCGTGTTGCTCTGTGGTCTGGAAAAAAGGAATGTTTGAAAGTTTATGAAATGTTACTAAGAAACTCCTGAATTATAATGTAAATATATTCTACCACAGAAATTTGAAATAATTCACAAAATATTAGAGTATGATAGATCAATGGTTACACTTCTCATGTGTCAGTGAGACATACAAAGTAAGAGATGAAACTATTTGCAAGAACACTGAAAATGACTAGTTCTGCGGTCTTCTAATCATCAGGACGAACTATGATTTCTGACAGGGCCAGATGGAGCTGCGGTCTGGACTGGCAGCACAGACCCTTGTCAGCAGCGTAGAGGTCTCTAGTCTTATTGGCCTTGATCTCTTGCAGAGCTTGCGTCAGTCCTCTCTGTTGAACCACACAGTCTGCTCTTGGGAGATTGGGGCTGTGTGACTAGCTTTGCTAGTTTTGGAAAAAGTCTGTTAATGTCGCTATACCTCAGTTTCCTCATATGTAAAATAGGTATGATCTCTGGTGAGGTAGCTGTAAGACATCAGTGCTTGCACACGTTGCTGCTGTTATTATTTCTGAGTTTGGGACCAGCGTGATGGGAGTACTCTGAGAGACCAGGCAAAACCTCAAAACTTCAAGCATTTATTTATGCTCAGATAATAGGTAATTTTTCTGTTAACTACTAAACCCCAAACATTAATCAATTTATTAGTCAGGCCTTATATATATGATGATGCATGTCTGATACCATATCGCTGGCTCTGATGGCTTTGGTGGTTCTTCCCTGTGAGACCAAGATGGCTGGGCTCAAGAGCTTTTCCCCGAGGGAAGCTTTAAGGTTTCCTGTGCTCTGTAGTGTACCACTGATGTTTATATATGCTTTTCCATGGGTCGAGATCTATCTGGTCCAAAGGATTATTTTCTCCTTTCATGGATCAGCCTCTGTTCTGGCTTGCTGAGGGATGTGTTACCCGCTGGGTGCCACTGCTTGGGAGCCAGTCTACTCCAGCTTGTTCTGAGCAGTGCTACCTGCTGGCAGATTGGGTGCCAGTTCTCTGATTTCTTCTAATAGTTGTGGACTGGGTACTGTGAACTTTGTTTTAAAAAATTTTATGCAACTATGCCAAACAAGCAGATATTAGAAAATATATTTTGCTTCCTACTCTGAATCAATCAGTCTTGTGGTAAGTCTGGGTACAAGACAAACAGAAATAAAGCACAAGCAGACCTTCATGCTACCTTGAGATAGTCTGATGGAATCACTATAGAAATATAAAATGTTAGTCTGGTAACATAAGAAAATACCATTATAGTTTAAAAATACATTAGAAAATGAAAAGTCAATAGTGCTTGAAATGGGATGGCACGCAGAGCTATGACACATTGCCACCTTTTTGAATGCTAACAAATACTTCCTATTTTGTGGGAAAAAATGGCTGCATCTGTACTGCAGAGAAGTTAATCTCTGCAGGTTTGATCTCTGATGTGTCTTGTTTGTGTCTCAGGCAAATTGTGAGTGCGTGTGCTGTCCCATCACACACACTGTTTTCCTGCAGAAGAAACTAGAAGCTGTAAGCATGGAAGAAGATAAAGTCCTCCCTAATTCATTCTCCTAGACAGTTAGTGAACCAGGACTGTGCAAACACACTTTTGTGCTGTGCCCCCTACCCTGTGCCCCTAAGACCAGGACTACGAAGTGCACTGTGGGGCATAACTGCCTTATCTTACAAATACAGCCAGGGAGAACTGTATCATGGCAGTGGTTTGCCTTACCTCTAGTTTTCTACCGAACTTGCATTCGTTCCCCATTTGCTTTTCCTTCAGTTTAAGCACCCCAGCATGCAGACATGGCAGCTGATCCTTACCCAGCAGAAGGGGCTACAGACAGCTTGATCTCAGGGCACACAGCCTCAGCTGGTGCAGATTGACATAAATGAAGTTCTAGCAATTTACTTCAGCTGAGGATCTGTTTGTCTGCCAGTTTGTTCCATAATCCTTTCAGTAGCTTGGCTACTTAGTTTGTTCTTCTGTTCAGCTAAGTGAAAATCTTTAGTTTCCGTCTAAAGCTTTGTAGCTCAAATGCTGATTTTTTTTCTGCTAAATCTCTGTTGAAATAATTGCTATATGTGAAGATTTGGATGTAAACATCTCACAGTAAGTCAATGTCTGTTTTACTTATTTTTATATCATACTGCACTAAATCTGTTGACATTTAGTCATTCCAAATGCACTTCTTCTGCATTTGGAAGGTGTAAAACATGTAGTCAAGCATGAAAACTTCTTATGTATTTGAGTGTATTTCAGTTAAATAGTATACCTGGAAAAATAAATATGAGTGATAGTTGTTTGGGTTTTTTCTGCTCTTGGGCTGTGCAGTGAAAAGCTGTCGTATTCCTTCATGCTGTTTCTGTTTTAATCATGTAACATTTTTAGAGTATTGTAGATAATTTTGGTAGATAGCATAGAAAAAAAAATCTTTGTTCAAATAGTAATTTTACAACATCCATAAGCTTGGGTAAAAAAAAAAAATCCAACTTTAACTAACATTCAGAACTCTGATAGGTCTGAGTTTCCATGTTCTCAGGTGCTTAAAAACTTCCATAGCTAATCTGATTCCCCAAAATGCTTCAGTCCATGGAGGCTAGAAGTCATATGTTTGGAAAAAGTACATTTAAGTATTTTAGAAAAAGAGCTGAGAAGGGGTAATGTGCAGGGGAGGCAGAATAAGGAGGAGTACTTGAAGAGCAGTGGGAAAAGTTATGAGATCAAAGCTTAGCACCATTTCAGTCACTTGTTTTCCTGATTTCAGTTATCAAAGTGCTAATGTAGTTTTCTGTGAAATGTTCTCTTATATAAAAGCTTTGTATCTAGTGATGATTTAGCACTTCAGCTAAGTAATAGCTAGAATTATTGACTACAGTCTTCTAGGTGAAGAAATAGTCTTAGGCTGTGATACTTGGGAAGACAGGAATAAATAACATTGTGGTGAAATGGTTACTTGTAAATAAGGATAGGATGTAATTGGAGCTTTTTCATTTGTGTAGAGAACCTGGAGAGGGATCCAAGACACATTCTTGGGTTATTTTGAAGATTAAAGTATTAAAAGGATTTTATTAGAATTTGGAAAACCTACCTAGCACACAATTTTCAACTCTTTTTATTATGTTTCCCAGGCTGATCAAGTAAATGGAGAATTTCAACAGCTGGTTTACAAGCGTGAGGGACACGCTAGTGAAAAATAAGCGGTAGTAAGTGTGTTGGGGTGTCTCTTTTAACCAGTTGTATACTCTGGAGAGGAGTGTCTTGGGAAAGGAGTATCTTGCATTTTCTGTGTGGCCTAGGTGCATCGTCACCGTGCTTGAAGAAGCACTGGAGATGCTTTCTCCATCGCCCTTCACTGAAAGAAGCGTGCCCTGTCTTGTACAGGGAGGGGAAGAAAGAGGGTCATCTTGAAGGTAATTACCTTTCTTGTAGAAAACGGACTTCCCTATGGCTCCCTCTGAAGCCGTTCAGCTCTGCATCATCTCAAGGAGACATATCCCATCTTTCCACAATTACATGAATGAGATGACATGAACAACGCATGCTATACCTTCTAGTGTTAGAACGGGTCCATCACTTCAGCTCCTTGTAAAAGTCTTGCTATTAACCCATGCAAACCACTTTTCTGATATCTCTGGGGTTGATTGCTCCACCAACTGTACTGTACCCTGACATAAATCTGGTAAATGTAACCATGTCTGCTAATAAAAAAAATCTGAATGAGAGTTCTGCTGGAGCTAGACAGGAATCAGCAGAGCTGGCATGACAGAGTTTGCTTAAATGGGTCAGAGATAAGGAGGAGAGGAAGGTGTAAACCTTCACTGATTACAAAGATGAGATCTGCATCACATGGCAAATACCTGATCCAGCAGAAACAAAGCAGCTTTACCTGTGATCTACAAGCTGCTTTTCAATTAGGATCATCTTCAGCTTCTTTGTCACCAGATTTCATGCTGTCAGTCAAAATGCTATTGAACCACACAGTTCCAAAGGGGCTTCCTATTTGAAAGTGATTATGATGAAATAAAAATAAAACAATTACAAAGACCATATTTTAATGGGAAATTCTGCAGGCATGTTAAATAATTTTGTATCAGTTTGGTTTTTTTAATTTTTTTTTTTTGGTGCAATTCAACCAAAGGCATGTTTGTTTGATTTTTTTTCATGAGATTGGTCTGGGTTATGCTGTTACATTGTTAGTTATATTTTGCATTTTACTGCAATTTACATCCTTCAGTCAAACTATTTATTCAACATATTTAATAGATATAATTTTACTCTTTGAGTAAAAAAGATAAGAACATAATATAAATCTAAGACCAGTGGAACTGAGGGACAGAAAAAAAAGAAAATTACAGTTTTCAGAGTTCCAGGAGCTAAATCTAAGCCAAAGTCCTTTCAGATCTTTGGCTCTGAGAGTTGTCTTCTGGAGGGCTCTCTGGAGTACTGTGCACCAAATCTGCTCTAGTTAATGTAGAGGTAGCGCTGAAGTCTGTTGGGTTTTGGTACGTGCTCTGAAGAATGCTCCAGTTTCTGAGGTAAGTGCTTTGGATTAGCTTATAGCCTTCTTGGAAAGTCTTTTAGTGCTGATTGAAGCACTCTGCCGTGCACAAGTGATCCCATAGCTCCATGTCCTAACAACAAAGCCTTGCTTAGCATTTGCTTTCCTGCCTTTTTTGTGCCCTGTGACCACAGCAGTGTGGCATAAGACATTAAGCCTCACAGTTTTCCAGACGACTCTTTGCATTTGCTGCATCCTGCTGTCATTGCAGCTGTATGTGAATTGCATGACGGACCATCCCTCAGAGCTGCTGACATCCTGAAGAGTAAAGGGCTTTGATTGATGGCCTGGAGTGCAGGATCACTGGTGTCTCCTTAACCCTAGACACTGAAGGCAGATGTCCTTGCCCTGCGTAGTTCAGCTCAGCTCTGGCTTTCTTTTTCCAGAAAACTTTCTTTGTAGGGTCTAAGTCCTGGTTGACACCAGCCATCTTCTGAGTAGCTGTCAGCTATAGCAGTGGGAGAATAGAGAATCAATGCAGAAGGCAGCAAAGGGCAAATCTTTCACAGTATCTGGAAGTGCAAGTGCTTTTGATGGTTTTAATGTTAAATCAGACAGGAGAGAAACAATAAATGAACTAGAGGGAAAAAGGAGAGCACTTTGCGTGGTGTGTTGAAGAACAGCAGCAACAGGGTTTATTTAGAAACAGAAGCGATGTGAAAACGCTAGATTTGACCATATACTATTACCAATATTGTTCTCTGACAACAGTGGAATTGTTGTCATGTAAATCCTCTTTTCTTCTTGTATCTCCTCCAATATGTTCATCAATCTCACAACTAGCTCATGAAAAAAAGTCAGGTGGGATTACAGAAAGTCAGTTTGTGCAAATAAAGTTATTTTTTATATTCTGGCTTTAGTCTCTCTCATAATGGCAAGTAACTTCACTGACTGTTCGTGGCTACAATGTTCAGTGTGCGTGTTATTAAAACTTACTGTTATTATTATGCTCACTAAGATTTAATAGAAAAACAGAGCATTTTTAGGATGTGGGTAATGCCAAATTCATGAGCAGCCAGAAAAAAATTGGACATTGAAAAAACATCATGTTTCAGGAAAAATGTAGGTGGCCCTCCATCCTTATTTCATTGTGTGGTTTATTTATTTGATTTTTGTCTCATTTCTCAGTGGCAGTTTGTTTGAATTTTTAAATTACATTGGTCCAAGATTATTATTGTTATTAAATTACTGATAAACTCTATCTTATTCAAACTAGTTGTGAAGAATACTTCTCACCTGACAGTCTCAATAATAACTGCTCCTCCAGCAGGAGCTGGGCAAAATTCTTTCCTTTATTGTGATAAATATCTACTCAGTATTTTGAAATGAAATTTAGGAATGCTATTTAGTTTGCTCCATATCTAGTAATAATTTTATTCCTAGTCTTAGTCCCCAAACCACTTTTGCTTTATTTTAAGCATGATTCAAGTTTAACACCTGTTTGTCAGGTGTGATGGAAGGTATCTTTCCCGATTAAACAATTCATTTTGCTCCTTAGTGCCCAGACCTGTCCCTTTTGTTCTCCATGTAAATTTCTTCTCAGATTTGTTCTGCCCACTGAGTTCTACCTTTCCTTTTTTTGTTAGATCTGGGATTATTTGTTCTATACTTTCTCGGGGCTTAATCTTCCTTGCTACAGGGCTGGCCAAAAAAGTCAGAGGCTGTATGCCTCTGGAAGAGGAGGACATGGATTTCCTTCCCCAGAAACCTGCAGTCATGGAGGACATGGATTTTCTTCCCTAGAAACCTGCAGTCCTTTCATTTCTTCCCTTTTCCCAGCCTGAATTTCCTGTAAATTCAAGCTTTTGGCAGGCGAGATGGAGAGAGTACCTGATTCTTGTAATATTTCTACTAGCTTACCTGCTAGGAAATTAATCTTCTTTTCTCTCTCCTGTGGTTTGGGGTAGTAAGTATGAAAAAATTCTGTAGAACAGTATTTTAGGCTTCTAAATAATTTTGCTTTTGTTTTTCTTCCACATTCATTTTGCAGGGACTGAACTTACCTCCATGTTTAAAATTGTTTTTTCACTTTTCATGTTCACTGACCTTGCCATGACCAAAATAATTAATCTGATACATCTGTAATCTTTCTCTAGGGTTCCATTTTGTTTTATTTTAGGAAAATTGAGACAAATTAGAAAAGGCATTTGGGAAATTTTCCTGCTTCAGAAAAATAAGATTAACTCACCACTTGAACAATTTCCGAACTCTCTTGGCTCATTGTATCTCCAAAATAGCTCTGTATAGAACTTCCAGATGAGTACGTTGACTTGATCTGTTAGCTTTGGCAACTACTAGTAGTGTTGAGTAGACTCTCTCCTTGCTGATAATGGTTAAGCAGTTGTGGTTGCAATTACTTTGTTGTTAGAACAGTTTCCACATACGTAAAAGGCTCTGAAAAGCTGATGAACAAAGCCATGGGTAGTAACAGTAATCTGACTCTGTTTTGTGGCGCTATGTAGAAATTCTGGAAATTCTGTAGACATGTTAAATAATTTTGTATCAGTTTGCTTTTTAATTATTAGTTTTCAATCTAGACTGTGAACCTTGTATCTTCCAGTTTTGAATTTATGAATATTACCCTTACTTTAAATATTTCTGATGTGCTGTAAGCTTTTGCGCACAAAGAAAACAAACAGGCAGGGCAATTGACGCCTTGGATGAAGATGAATTTTGTGACAACATCACAGCTGTGGAGTGCCAGGGATGCAGCTTGTAAAGCCCAGAGGGCATTATTGACCAAGTGCAAGGAGCAGGATTACTTGAGGGTCAGCAAGAAACGAAACAGTTTTCGCCACTAGAATTTTACCTTAGCCTGCTTTCTTACATTTAAGGTTTTAAAGTGTAAGTTCAAAGTTAATTATTTGGCCTTTTCAGTATTTAAGTGGTTTGAGGAAGAAAAAAAAAATAAATTCAAGTATTCCCTTCTCCTGTCGCCCTTTAAGGCTTTATTACATTACTGATTTTCAGACTTCAGAAAGTGCAAAAATCCTTGCCCTCCTGGCACTTAACACTCTTCAAACTTAAGTGGTCTCAAACCAGTCGTGCTTTAACCTTAATGAAAAATACATTGAAACAAGTTCTTTTAGTGTGGTGTAGACTAATCCCTTTGTCTGACAGCAGCTGGGGTATCTCTTTCAATGGTTGTGCAAAGAATAGTTCAGAAAAATGCATTATTACCTCTGCTTGCTTGAGAGATGTATTTGGAGCCAGAGGGTGTATTTTAAGATTGTAATGTCTAATGGTTCCTATTTCATGTGACTAAACTATTTAAGATGCTAGTAGAGATTTAAATAAAAATATGCCCATACACAGAGGCTGATTTGGGGGCGGTGGGGGGGAAGGGGGCAGATTTTCTACCTGAAATCTGTAGGACTTCTCAGGGGGAGACACTTGCCATTAGGTCAGTAGAGAACAGTTCAGTGTCTTCCCTCACCCCTCCAGGTTCTTGCTTTTCTATCACGTTGGTTTAAATGGATTTTAATCCTGTCTTTTTAACTGTGTCCTGTAGTATTTTAGTGAATACCAAGTGGAGATTTGTAAGTGAGAAAGAAAATCTGCATGTGAAAAACATCTGGGGAGAGAGTAGAGAAAAGAAATTTGAGCATAAAAGAGAACTTTGTAGAGTCATTTGGGGAGAGTTAGCAAGTCAGCAACAGGTGATACCATTAGCATTAATAGTGAAATAATTTTAGTATGTCTCCTTAGTTTCCTAGAAGTAGTATAATAAATGCTAAAATTATAAAAGCCACAGTTAAGATTAACAAGCATATGCAGTTTACATTTTCAAGAAAATAAAAAGATACTAAATATTTACTTGCATATCTTTTCTGTCTGTTATGGTGGTAAAAAAATACCTCAAGGACCCATTAGCAGTGGCAGCCATCCTTTTAAATGTTGGGTTGGCTTCCCACAGCTGTCAAAGCATTTGACTTTTAGAAGACTCATTATTGTTGCTTTTTTATTCAACTGTGAGAAAGGCAAGAGAGGTGATTGGGATTTTGTTGTGTGGATCTCCCACTACCTTGTCTCATGGACAGAGATATATATTGTACTGTCCTCGGTGTTTGCAAATCCATAACTCTGAACTTGCAGTTGGCACTGTGGTTTTACTTGGAGAAAATGTTTGTGTGTTTTATGTGTGTATATTTGGAATTTTAAAGAAGGGCTCAAGTTGGGCTGTTAATATTAACCTTGTGACTTGGAAAAAAAAAAAAAAGCTAGGGCACAGCTGTCATGTCTGCAGTGTCAATGAGATCAAATGCACAAATGCAGTAATTGTAATGACAAGGTTTTTCATAGTGGCTTATTAAATATCGATAGCTTGGACTAATTTGCTGCCACCAGTCAACAGTGGATGAAAATCTGCATTAGAACCAAGTTCTGGGCTGCAGAAATATTTTGTCTCTGAAGCTGCTGGTACTGACCATGCTGGAGGTGCCAGGCTGAATGGATTGCCTGGTGCTAATATGACTGACTCTTGCTGTTCCTGTGTCTTGCTCACTTCAGTTGCAGCAGAATTAATAATAAGTGCTTGCAAAAAAATCTATCTAACTTTATATGAAGCATGTGCATGTTTAATAAAATCAAAGTTTTTAACAAATGTCTAACTTTGTCCTCAACTTACAAGCCTTTGGATCACATGCTACCTGGTGACAATGAATGCAAACATGTAGCAGACCTGGTTGAAAACAGTTTTAAGTGCCCTATATTATTATTAAACATTTAAAGCTGTTAAACTTTTCTTAGTGAGCTATTTGTAAAGATACCAATAGCTTTGGGGGGTTTTTTTGGGCAGTGGTGGTGTCTGTGATTTCTTAATTATTGATGGAAATAATTAAACTGACCATCAAAGGTTTTAATAGCTGTAGTAATTTATGCACTTGTGTAGTTTCTGGTCAACTAAATGGCAGAACATGGTGGCTTCCTGCGTGTTAGCTTGTTGCAGTGAGTTGTTGCATGGGTGCTTACCAAAGAGGCTGATGGAAGTGGAGTCTCCTCAGGAGCAACGGGCACCACAAGGGATCAGCAACTGGGCAATATCCCATTTGTGTTGGGACTGCTTCACCCTACAGACAGGAGCTGTAGAACACTGTCTTTCTCCTGTTACTTGCATTGTGGTTGCAATTTGTGGGATTTTACATAGATTTAGCTCAGCTGATTATTCTCAAATGTTTGGACTTTTTACTAGAAATGTAATGCATTCAAAACCTTGAGGTATTAATTCGGGACTTCAGGTAAACGTATCTTCAAAGGTAGCTCTACAACTTCTGCGTGGCCATCTTTTCATAAGGGCTCTGTGAACATGGCACAGCTTTGTGTGTTCAACCTCAGATAAAAGTGCTCTTTTCCAAGTGTTTACTGTGGGCAGAAATAATAGCATGAAAACAAATGTTGCTGGCCACAAGCAATTTTCTTCATAAACACATATCTGCATTTTAAATTAGACCATATGTATTTTAATACTTTTCTGCTGCTAGTGCTGAGGAGACATTTGAAGTTACGTTATTTTAATTTCATCCTGTAGAAGCATTGATGGTGGAGCAGCATTAGGACAAGGTTTTTTGGGCAAGGGTTTTTCAGGCAGTGATGGGCAAGACAAGCACTGGAAATAGTTCAGGTGTATTTATGTGAAAGGTGCTGGTCAAGCACAGAGGTTTAGGGTGGGGTATGAGTAAAATAATGTGTTTTGCTGTCTACAACTTGCATAAGTGGTGGGTACAAGGAGGCCACTGACCGCCTACAGCCCAAGTGCTGTGGAGGTACTTGCAGACAGGCCACATGGCTGCTCCTGGGCCTTTTGTCAGGCAGGAAGAATCAATGAGATTAGGGAAATTCTTGAGTTTCTTGCTACTTAAATAGTGGTTCCTTTATTCAAACTTCTGGAAACTAAGTTCATGCTGAACAACTTTGCTTAACTTTTCATTATGAATGGTGCCATTGCTTCAGCGAAGGCCCATTTTAAAAATGAAAGCTGTTTAAAGGTCAAACATAGTTTATAGCATCATTATTCATCTCATGTGCTTGTTCTTTGGGAAGTGCATTCAGACACCTGGTTGTTGCAAAAATATTTTTGCAAAGCAAAAGCTCTTTTTCTACGTGCTAGAAATGTTAGTTTTGAATTCAAGTGAAACACATTATTTTACTAAGGCTGCAGAGCGATGTATGAAAAACAGATAAGATTAGTACTGTTTGCACACTTTGATTTAATAAAGCCCATTTTCCTTTTGGAGGTACCTTTCTTGGCCTCCTGCCCTTCTTCCTCAAACAAAAATCTTTAGCTACACATAGCTTACCAGCTTAAGTACGCTTAAAAAATGGTAATTTAAAAGCCCTGTATCGCCAAAATAGCTCTGTTCCGGAACGACTCACAGCATGGTCTTTAAAACAGAACACCCAGCTACTAAGCCATTCTGTGTCACCTCAAAACATCTGCTGGAAAACAAGGCTATAATAGATACATTGTTCTCAGTTGCTCTTTTTTCTTTTTTGTTAAGTCTTGTTAAATAGCCAGTTTTTCATTTCTGTAGAATAGGGCCCTTTTCTCTTGCAGTAGGAAAAACTTTCCTCCTATAAGGATAATTCTGTCTGCATGCATGCCTTTTCTCTTGAGAGACTCAAATGAAGAGCTAATTAAACTCAAATGGCAGCTGTTTACCCCTCTTAGCCGTTTTTTTCCTACCGTGTGTACAGCTCCCTACTTGTTTCCCATTCCTTCAGTAGCACCAATGCTCTTGCCTCACTCCCTGAAAAAGGATGTTCACGCGCGTGGCTGTAGTGCATTTTCCCTTTGCTCTTTGTACCGTCACTCTAAATGTCTGCCACTCTCTAGGTTCTGTTCTTCATCCACAGCCCTCAAAGCAAGTACTGTGTATTCCTCCTACAAACATACCCTCTTCTGCAGTCCATGGAGCAACACCACTATCCTATGGAGAAGATGACCAGATCAATTGGGTGCTGACGCCATGGCATTGGCTTCCATCCACAACTCCCCTTACCCCTCTCCTTAAAAGTAGCGTGTGAATAAGATGAAGTATGCCTATTCGACAAGGAAGCTTTGTAGTTCCTTTTAGGTCCACAGGTCTAGAAATTTTGAAGATAAAAATAGAAACTAAAGGTAGCTTTGAGATTCAGAGAGCTCGTAACCCGAGAGGACCCTTTGGAGGTAGCCAGTGGAGAAGGAATCTCCTGAGGCCTTTCTTTTTATTCATCCTTTGATCAAGAGTGTTTGCCTCTGAAATGGCAAAGTTTAAAGACTATCTACAAAGCGTCTGCTATGAGCCAGCCCTTGAGAAATGACTGTATCTGTAGGCAAACTGGAAATAACATTTCTGCTGCCAGATGAACTTTCAGACAGTTAAATTCTTATCTCAGTGGGAACAGGAAAAAGGAACACTGAGTTATGAAAAACACTTTTAATAAAATAAAAAACCCCAACCTATTTCAAGTTAGTTGCATTCCATTTTAAGCATGGCTTAATACCCACCTACCAGCGAGGTTTAATGTAAACAGCAAGTAAAATAACTTGATGTCATTTGATTAGTAATAATTTTATTTTAATTCACATCATGTCAACTCTCTTCCCATTTCAAAACAGCTGACCTACTGACTTCTTAAATTTAGACACGGTCAGACCTTTCAAGTATCAAATACAATAAAAGTACTTGCATAAGGAAGGGAACACATTCGTCTAATTATAACTGTGATATGGAAAATATTAAGATTCCTAAAACCATCTTTTGTGTTTAATTGTGAAATTTGCTTTTGCCATTATGTGTGTGGAAATATATATTGCATGTCTGCCATTGTAGTACATAAAGTACTGATGTTTCTGATAAGTTTTGATGAATTTGGAATGAACAAAAAAATACAAAACAGCATGAGATACTGCAGGTAGATATTCCTTGACTGTTGGTCTTTTGTTATTTTTCCAGAATTTGATTCACATAGAGTTGCATGTTCTTGTAGGAGTACCAGTCTCTCCAAAAGACTTGGCAACCTGGTCGTACGCATTGCGAGGCAGCCCACTGGCATAAACTGACGTTTTCTAGTGCTTCCTGTCAAAATTGCTGTAGTGGTATTTGGAGCAAAAGATGATTTTAGTTTATAGCCAACTTGCATCTGATACATGGACCTGCTTAAGATTTTGTTTCCTTTCCAATAAAAGAACAGCAGGATCAACCCAATGTTTTTAACCTTTTTTTTTCCCCAGTGATTTATTGCCAAACCACTATATCTTTTGTATACCTGCAAAGCTTTATACAGTGGAACTCTAGCTGTGGCACCAAATGTGCAAGATCTTGGGGGACTTGTAGTCGCTTGAACTGCATTTTCTTTGTGCTTATAGCTTCTGTTGACAACAGATCTGCAAATACTCCCTGGGTAGGCAGCATTCATTTTTCCTGGTATTCAGTACTGTGCCTAAATACGTGAGTTTATTCAGTAGTTCTTTGGTAGCTGATTCTGCTAGTGCAGAATGCTGGTGTGTACCCAGTCTCATCCCTGGCTCAGCAGGATGTGATTTTTGGTTGCTGGAGTCTTCCTCCCGGCTCTGTTTGCTGATGGATGCTACCAACCATACATGGTCACTAGAGGTTCATGGCTCAGTGCCCTGCTCTTCTCTCGGCCATCCTCTTGTGGAGGAGAGAGGAGGAAGGGAGAGAGATGACCCCTATCCTTGAACCACCCCTGGGATAGGGCCCACTGTTATTGCCAGGTCCTCTGCTCCTGGCTACTTTGGAAAGACTGTGAGAGCCTGTGTAGCATGTCTCTGTAGGCTTGCTGACAGGTAGCATTAATTTCTGTCCTTGTCTTTCATTTTAGGGGAGACTCTCCCTCTTGGACTTGTGCTGGAGTTGTTTTATGATCCCTCCCCTTCTGCACTGCTGCCTGAGCGATCTCTGCACCTTGATGCCTTGGGAAGGGTCTGATTCTCCATCTTCCTTTTCTAAGACAGGCTGAAACCCCCTCGGTTACCAATCCTTACCTGTGGTCACACCGAACAATGAGCATTTAATCTTTGACTGTTCCAGAGCTTTCTGAAAACCAAATAAGTTAGCCCCAAGCCCTGCCAGCCTCATGAACCTTTCCTCCTGCTTGTGTCATCCCAACACCTTCTGATTTGGGTCTTCAGTTGGGAGAAGGAAGGTGGCTCATCTGGACCTGCCTTTTTTCATAGTCCCTCCTGGCCCGTACGGATGCCAGCCAAGTCCCCTACCTGGGCAGCAACGCTTTCTGTGCTGTCTGGCTTGGGCCGTGGCAGCGGGCTTTGTGGAATGCTGCTTCTCAGGCTTCGGATGGGCGAGAATTTGAGCAGCCGTGGAGTCCTTATCACAATCTGTGTGCTGCAGAGCTGAGATCCAGGCTGTGCTGCGCTCGGGCTTGCAGCTCTGGCAGTCACAAGGTCACAGACACAGCCAAAATTGTTCTCCAATGAGCAAGGGAAACGAAGATGGTAATCAAATGCATCTACAAATTGCAGTCAGTCCTGCTATCCCTCTCCAGTTTTACCCCCATTGTGAGGAGGGGAGATAAAACAAAACCAACAAACCTCTTCGAGAAATTGGACTTGGACAGAGTGGCTGCTCACATATGGACTTCTTTAGGATGCAGCTGCAGCAGTGGAAGTCATCTTACATTTAGGAGCGCTAGGCATGAGCAGAAAAATTGCAATATCGTGTATAGAAGGAGTAAATTTTGGCGCATCAGTAAAAGCACTTGAACGAAATGGAATCCCTTCAATGTAATAATTTTAAGTAAAAGGAAGGAGGAGAGTAGAGTAAGATTGCCTTTCAGTGAATACCCATTGAGGTCCCTTAGCTTTTCTATTGTCATTGTGAAATAATAATAAAAAAATTATATATATCTGAACAGCATAAAAATGTGACATATTAACTGATAGAGGCATTTGTCCTTGATTTCTTACTGTGAAAATTTCCAAAGAATGCAGTCCAGGTTTCATCTTTTCTGGATCCAAGTCAGCCGGAGTTGCATTTGTTTTCTTAGCACTGTTTTCATTCCCAAAATGAGTGTTTATTAGAAATAGGTAACAGAAAGCAAGGTCATCTTGTGCCAAAAGATTCTTCTAAATTTGATGTGGTTTTGCTTCAGGAACTTTAGATGTACAAATATTTCTGTGGGTTTGGGAAGGGAACTAGCTGTTTCCTTTGAGGTATCAATACGAGCATTTGGGGGCTAAATCCTTGTCTCTGCTGGGACATTGGAACAGGTTTCTAAGGCCCTTATGTAATTTGGGGCTGATGCCAGTGTTGATGGATGGACTTTACAAACTGTCAGGCTGTGTAGAAAGCCTGGCTGGGATACTGGTGAGCTTGGCGCTTGAAGCCCAGATCCTGACCAGATAGAGACTGCACGTCGGGAGGCCAGGCCAGGAGAATAGCGGAACAAATTGCTAATGACACCTAAAGGAGGAAAAAGAATTTGGAAAACATCATGGATTTGGTGTTCATGGTTTGACTGCCACAATTATAAAACTACATCAGTTTTCATCAGGTTTTCACTGACTGTTTGACTAAGCTGGATCCTATCCTAAAGTATAGGGACTATACTTTTGATCATGGGTATTGCAGTGAATTGAGGGGAAGAGGTAAGGAAAAAAAGACAGAAACTTCAATAAGTGTGAGTTTTTTTATCATTAAAAAAAAAATAGTGAACTTGCTCTGCAGAAGGACAACCTCTTTTTGTTTCACCTGTTTTCATGTTGGGCCCTGAGCCTGCAGAAATTTCACTTTTCCAGCAAGGAGTGAGTGTGGCTAAAAATGTGAGCACTTGCTCTTCTCCCCAAGAGCTCTAGGCTGAATAACACCACTGCTTTTTCTTGTCCTGTGCAAGGCAAGGCAATGGACCAGATGCTTCCCCTGGGGAGAAACGTGGTCTGCACAACCATCAGAAATCTGGTGACGTGGCTGGCGAAGGCTTGCGCAATTTTGCAATGGGAGCTGCAAAACAATCGTGCAGCACAGTGAGAGTCTACGAAGTGCGTTTGTTGTCTTTGACATTCACTCCTAGAGGATTTTCAGTTGTTTGTTTGGTTTTCCTCCCTCTTGTCCTTTGACAAAGGTGACTTCCAGACTGATGGAGATACAAACCCCACAGGTGGTAGATTTATGTAGCTACCTTCCCTGTGTAGCAGTGCTTATCTTTACATTGTTTGCTTTCAAAGAACTCATCAGAGCGTGGTTACAGTGAGGGAAGGCTGGCTAGCCAAAGCTTTTGTCATGGGGAAAGAAAAAAAACCTATCCTCAGTACTGCAGTTGGACAGGCTATGATTAGAAGTAGGTATTGTTCCCTGTGAGTTCCCAATTCAAACTATATCTGAGTGAACAGGGCCCACGGCTGATTAACGATCTATGGGAAACGGATTGATGTTCTAGTTCAAGGGTGACTTCACATCCCAGCTGGAGCTCAGTAGTTTAGCTGTCAACAATCCCAGGAAAATGAAGCAAAAGAGAACTTCCTAGAGGACTGGAACATACTAGTAAAGGAATCTGAAAAAAATATTGCACCAGCAGTGTTTCACTTCATTCACATATAAAAAGAGAGGGTGTATTTCAGTGGTAGCAAACCTGGCAATACAACAATTACCTTTGCTAATAGACAAGCTCTACACAAAAATTTGGGTGCTTGCCTGTGAAACATTTTGTGTCATAATCCATCATCTTTGGCTGATACCTCTCCCTTGCACGGTTTTGTGACCTGATCTGATAGTCTTTGCAATGGACAAAAAAATGCATAAAAGAGCGAACAAACCAAGTAGGAAGACACCAGTCACAGAATTTATAGATGGAAGAAAATGTTGCCCTTATTCAATCTATTTCATATGGTGCATATCTGTGCTCTAGAAAAAATGTACAAACACAGTTATTGGTATTTGAACCAGATAAAACCTGTATGCGTTCATTTACGGTTTACAAAGTCTTTTGAGAGGCCTATATCAGATTGAATGCTTGGGTTCTAGTTTTACGTCAATGTAACGCTATGCTTGCATTGTAATAAATATTTCGGAGCAGAGCTCCTGACATTAGTCATGTATAAAGTGCCAAATGTGGCACCTTATACAAGGTGTTGCAATTCTCCTTGTTAGAGATGCGGTAAGGACTGAGAAAGCTTTGCCATTGTAGCTGAAAGTACAAAATGATTCATTTCAGGGAGTAAATTAAACAGCGAAGTCCACCACAAAAAAATTATTTGAGCTGGCCTGTGTAATTTTACCCTCCAAAATAAAGTAGGAGTAATCTCATTATTTGTTAAAACTAAATCGTCAGTATAATTTCAAAACCTTTGAAGGTCTGTATGTAGAGGGAAGATATTATAAATTTATTTGGGGAAGGGAGAAAGAGGGGTGGAATGGTTTTAGCTATAGGAGATGCTACGGAGAACTGTATTCTTATCAGATCATTACTACCAAATTCAAAACAAAACCTCTCGGCAAATCTGGAAAGAATCCACACCAATTCTTGTCAAATTCTGACACTTCATTTTCATCCAGGTTAATTTCCATCCATTTATTTTCATGATACGTACATAATACAAGTGCAGCAGAAAATAAGTTACATTGCATGTCCATGCTGAGATGCTAAAAAGCACTTTTCCTTAAAAGCATTACGCCTATGATCTACCGCTTAGATTGCCAAAAATTAGGAAACATGCGTATGAGTTGGGAAGATAGGAGTAGGACTGGGGACTGAAGTCCTGAGGCTTTGGGGGATGTGTCTGGTTTCACAGGGTAAAGATCACTCCTCTGTTGCCAAACCAAGAAAGCCAACCTATGCAATTATGAGCAGGAGCTGGGATAAGTTCAAAAGAACATTTTAAAAAATGTAAAATTTGGCCCTGCTTGGTTTTCAGAAGGAGAAAGACACTGGCAGATAAAGGGAACGCTATGAAATTTATAACTAGAATTTCAAATTCTTGTGGCAATTGAACTACTTAAGGGTTTATAATTTTAGAAAAAAAATTATGATGCATTGGTAGATTAAATATGCAGATTTTTTGATGCCTTTGAAGGAGGACATGCATGTCTCAGTGACATGTGACCACATTAAGGAGTAGAATATATTGGAATGTTGCTGAAAATGACTGAGATTTCTACATGGAATAGGGTCACTAAACCATTTCCAAACAACACAGAGGTGGGTCAACTCATCTACTGATTCACTGCAAGAAAACTATTAACATTCTCTCTGATCTCTGAAGTTACAGAGAAATCATTGCTGTTGTGGCTAATTTTTCTGTGAACATGAGAACACTGACCAAGCTTGACTTTCTGTGAGCCAGAGCCACCTGTCAGCAATGAGTAACAACTAAGGAACCATCCAACCATGGAGAGTGAGTAGGTCTCTCCACTGATTGCCGGGAAGGAAGGGCTAGGAGGTTGTTTTGGCCCAACACTTTTTATTTCAGGTTTGAAGACCTTAGTTGTGATAGCTTTGAGGTTAGTTCCTATGTACCTACTTACAAACCTTTTATTCCTAGGATGGCTCCCACCAGGACACCGGACTAATCATTAAGCAATTCCACTTTGTGCTCTCTCACTTAGATGCAAAGGGAAGCGCTGCGCTGTTTTCGCCTATAGCCACGGAGCTTTGTCTGCACAACCGTGTTGGCTCTGTAATTGTTCCTGTTCTAAGTACTGATGTGTTTTGGGGAAAAGCTGCTATTTTATTTTCTGTTTAGGTTGAGGTAAACACCATCAATCTTAGTAACGTTTTCCTCTAACAAAGACAATAAAGATTGGTCTGTATCAGATAGCCTTACACCAGTAAATGCATTTAAATCATGTGGAGGGCTCCAGAGGTTTCTTTTCCTCATTCTGATTATTTCCTTTTTTTATTGTTACTTTTTCTTCTTAAAAAGTGTCTAATTGTGAAAAACAAAGGCACCAAATTAATTGTTCATTCACAAATTATCCATCTAAATATTCTAAAACCTTCAAACTGAAACAAGAAAGTGAAGGGTTATTGTTTTGAACTGTGAATTAATTCTTAAGTGGCAAGTATATGCAACCATTTGTAAAACTTCTCTATACTTCCTGAAAGACAGATGTGCCAATCTTCCACAGCTGAAGACCAGACTGCTTATTTTCTTCCTGAGAAGAAGTAGAGCACTTGAAACTCAGCCTTGTGCTGCTTTTGCGTACTTAAATGGGAAGGTAGATCCCAAGGAAGAATTGCCAGTCCTGAGATGCGAAGCCAGAGCTACTGCAGGTGCTGCCCTGCTAGCCAGCCCTGCCTGAAGGTATGTTAACAGAGGTGAGACTAGAAAAGTTCCAAAACTCCCTGGTCCTTCACGCAGCCACCTAAAATATTTATTAGCAACATGAATGCTGCTGGTACTATTTTACTTAAAAGACTCACTGAGCCAGGCATAACCTCTCCTTTAAGCACAGGGACCTTTGAGGATGTGAAGGGTGTAGTGACTGGCCATAAATTGAATAAGCTTGCCAAAGAGCCAGCTTTCTTTGAACATTGCCTCTAGGTTAACCATGGAGACTTCTACAACCACCTACATTCCTAACTGCACAAGAGAGATTCAAGGGGAAGGGCAACGTAACAAAAACCAGTATGCCATAGCTCAGGCTGGGTCAGAAGGGAAGAAGTATGATGAGCGGTAAATCTGAGACTTTAATGGTAACAGAGAGCTTTAGGACTACTAATATAACAAAACCAGAAAACTAGCTTGGAAAGGAAAGAGAAGAATGTTTGAGGTACTAAAACTGTATTTATTTATTTCTTAAAAAAACGAATGCCAAATTGACCAGTGCATGCTCACACAACAGACATGAAGAGCCAGCTATAAAGCTGGGCACAAATGAAACCTGTCTCCAGCAGCAGTGTAAAGACTACATGTCAAGTTTTTGACCACAGACACCAAAGTATATTTCTGATATCCTTCCATAGTTTACTGAAACAGCAAATCCTGTATGCTGTGATTTAGGAGTGCTCTTGGTTTAAATGAGCAGGGTCCATTGCCTCACAGGCTGCCACCAGATCAGGACAAAAAGCAGTCAGCAGATTTTTTCAAAGTAGTTGATTGTCAGCTGCAAGGTTAAAAACTCTTGGCGTAGGAAGCACAGATTTCTTGGGGATGGATGATTCCAAGCTGCTGGAATGAACTCCCACAGGAAGCAATAAACACCTTAAATGTCATTTTCTTTTCCAACTGCACTTTGACCTCGTTTTTACTAACAAATATAGTGTATTTATAGGGAATCAGAATAACAAACTGCATTTGACACAGTGAGTCCTTGCTGATTGAAGTATGGGAGAGTGCTCACATAGGGCAACTATATTTAACAACACAATAAATACATTTATTGGCTTGGCAAAGTTAGAAGGTTATAATAGTAGTGTGGAGTAGCTTACAAGACTCAGCCCAGATAATTAATTAACATTATTACTTTTTGGTAACATAGTCTAGATTATGCAGATTCTTATTGTGATACTTTTAAGGAATTGATCAACTGCATTTCTTGTATAGATGTTCTTAAAAAAAAAATTCTAGCTGGGGAAAAAGTATTGCCTTTAGAGCAAAATTAACATTCAACACTGAAGAACAGGGCAAAAAAAACACTGCTGAAAAACTTACAATAAGCCAGTAATTTTTATGATCTCACAGTTTGTTAATAAACCCCCAATCAGTGTTTTCATTTTTTTGAGTATGTTAGGCCTTGTTTTGAAGACATATTATTGCTTCACCAGTAGCAGTGCTGTTGCCAGAGAGGACGTTTCTAGAGGCAAAGACCTAGAAGAAATGTAGTTACCTTCTCTCCATTCCCATATGCACTCTCCAGAGCTATCATTACTGGCAAAACTTAATTATATTGCGAGATCCTTTAAACTACTAAACCGCCACTACCTAATGCAAATGTTAAAAACTGTATTTTAAATGTGTGCTTATAAAACAGTTAAGAGCTGTTCTGTGAGTGTGACTTGGTTTCTTCCCAAACGTAACAGTCAAAGCAGTTACAATAAAAAGTGCAGAAGAAAACTATTAAAGATTTCACAGTTTTACAGTTTGAAACTGTGACTGCGTAGGCAAGCAATTTTCTCTTAACTTTAAGAGAAAAGCTAAATTAGTCCATCAGAAACTTGCACTGAAGGTACCTTCAAGTACATCTTTCGACAATCAAGCAAAGACCCGTGCAAATCGAAGTACAAGTATAATGACATTAGTAAAATAAAAGGGTAAGAATTAGAAGTAGTAGTTCTCTTGCACTAAGGCTGTTTGTCTGTGGTCCTAAAAGGCAGTTTTGTCCTTTTCAATTTTGTTAAATAAAGATAGCCTGGCTTTCAAGAAGAACACATCTCCTAAAGCCAGGCTTGACCTTTTCTTCAAGCTATTGCTTTGTTTACTGTAACGGAAACTGTACGTAAGAACTTGAAAACGCTATGCTTTCCAGCCAGCTCTGTCACGTACCATAGCTAATACTGCATTTAGAATGTAATAATGGGAAACTGACCCCCACCAAAAATATAGCAGGTTTTAAGGTTTATTTCTGAAATGTTGATATACACCGTATTAATTACAGATTTTTTTTTTAAAAGTTATCATATTAATGACATGGGTTGAAGTTTTAATATAATGACAAAATCATAGATATGAAGAAATCTGAATGTTGTAACAGTTCTTTGTGTCACGCTGTCATCCATGTAATGGTGTTTCAGTCTTATTTCTGGCCAAGTTGGGACAGCTAAACATAAAGAGACAGAAAACTGTTAGGTTGTGAATCTTATTTTTTCAGTCAAACTAATATCCATTTCATACTGTAAATATTTCTGTCCTATAAGCTTAGGTTGTCTCTTACAACCAGAAGGATGCTGGTAATAGAACATTTGATGCCTACCCTCACAGGAGAGAATCCGAGCTTCAAATCTTAAGATCTGAATAAATCTCTGAGGTAAAGGTGCAGCGTACGCAGTTAAGTCAACAAAAAAGTTAATTAAGCTGACTGAAGAGTTCTAAGCTGTTAAGTACCCTTTGTTTCCTTCATGTGCAACAAGAATTAATTCAGTTCTTTAAAATGTAGTTTTGAGTAACAATTTATTCTCATCTTAGTAGGTAGTAAAAACATAGGTGCTGACAGCTATCGAATGGCTGCTATTTGCTGACCACCATGAGTAATTTTTATTTTGCATTGGTATTGGAATGAGGCACAGAGAAGTAATGGTGATGATAATGTTTTTAACAGCACTAAAAGACTGATTTTTAATTTAGGTATGGACAACATCAAGCTCCCACTAGGCCAGTATTTATAAATAGCAAAAATTAGGAGAAAGGTTTAAAGATCACAGTTGCATGGCAGTTTTTAACTTGTAAAAGTTGCTAGAATAGCCTGGAAAGACATGCTATTTGTGAAAGTATTAAGACTGGAGCAATTTTTTTCATTAGGGTTTATGTTAAGGCAATTACAATGAACTTGTTCACCTGCATTACCTGTGAACTCACACTGGCAACACAGGCCTTCCAAAGTTAATTAAAAATAATGACTCCAAACCCCCGTTTCAATCAAGTGAAAATAGATAACAAGAACATGTATTCATTTTTCACAAATTAGTTGTGGTGGTGTTTTTTTTTTTAAAAATCCACAGAGAGACGTAAAGGTAAATAAGTCACCACAGTTACAGAAGTAGTAAATACTACAGAGGTTATCAAAGGTACCTACCTGTTTTATAAACTGTGTAGCATTAAAAAGTTCACTGCAGCCATACAGGACATGTTTGCCTTGTTTACCCTAAAAAAAAAAAAAAAAAAAAAAAGGAAGAAATCGAGTGTTTAACAGAGTAGCAGAAGTGGCTTAAACTAATTGTATACCAAAAAAAACCACCCCAAAAAACTAGATGATGTTGAAGTCCTACACTTTTGGCTGGAAAAAGAAGAGCTGTTCCACCAGAGGGGAAAAAACTGTAATTAAATTGAAGTGGAAAATGAGAGACCAGAGGCAGAAAGAAAGTGGAAAAAATGGGGCATTTTACACATTTAAACTCACTAGAATGCCGAGTTCTCTGACGTGTCTATGAATGGCTTGGAAAGGTAACAATCTCACTTGCGCAAACCCTATCCCTAAAATAAAATACCTGAGCACTGCTCTAAGGATAGTAACAACATATTTACTGTTTCTCTCGTGTAAAGAGCCTGAAAACTTCAATCTGTAATTCATTTCCATATGATGATGACGATGTTAAAAACAGCACTTTTTTGTAAAGAGATTCTGAAACAAAGTGTTGATTTCAATCGGATGCATTATAAACCTAGTTTGCAGTGAACAGTTTAACAGTATTCGCTTGATAGGAAGGCTGCCAAAGTGCTATGGTAGCATTTTGGAAGTGAAAATTAGTTTATTTCATTTCCAGTGTTGGGCTAATAATCCCATGGTTCCTCAAACTTCAAGCACAGGCTTGAGATATCTGTTTTCACTGTTAAATTATTTTGCATTTCCCCACACTAGCTAGGTAAAACTTATTTATTAAGAGCAAAATAGGAACATAAGCCTTGACAAAATGATTTTGTTTCATATATATTATCAATTGTGCCATTTCAGCAGAAAGTAGCAGAAGCAAATTCTAACAGTCCTTGGCTGGTGGTCACATGCTAATTGGGGAGATGGTAATCTTGGTTCAAGTCCTCATCTTTATTAATTTTAAGTGGTTTGTGGTAGTAAGTTATTCTCATTGCTGAGCAGGATCTTGAGCTTGCATCTTCCCCTGTTTGAGGCCAGGTTTTTTCATCTTGATGCCTGAACAGGTCTGGTTTTGATCTAAACTGGTATTTTGACAGATTCCACTTTCAGTAGTATGACTGAATAGTGTTTGTTTCTGCCTAGTACCAAAAAAAAAATAAAATTTAAACTATACAAATCATTGTGAAATGGGTCTGTTGCTTTTCAGGCAACTCTGAAATACATTAATATGCACTTCCAGTCTGTCATATATATTCTTTCTAAAAATGTAATTTTAAATAAAAGCATACATATTTTAAAACAATTACTCAGTTCATTCAAGCAAAGATATATATATATATATCGCCAAATAATTATTGGAGTCAAGTTGAAACTGCTTAACATAAAAAAAACCCCCCCTGAAACAAAAAAACCTCAGTACTCTTCAAAGGGCAGTATTTTTTAACGACTGAAAAACTCTGCTGGATTTAAATTTCTTGTGATAGACATTATCATTTATCATAGGTAGATTGGAACAGATTGTCAAGCAGTACCTTTCTAACCATCTGCTAAAGGCAATTAAAGGACATGCTAAATTCTCTTGTACAAAACAGTATGCTAGTCTCCTCTTGGAGGCTCCCTATGGCTTTCAATTTTGGTGACACATTTTCAGCATGCTGAACTGAACTTGGCCCAATATGTCTATTTTAAGGCACAATCTGCCTTACTGACATTATAAATATTTGCTTTTTGACAATGTGAGATGGGCCATTCCAGCACAGAACTGCAAATAATTGGATTTGAGGGTTCCTCTTGGTTCTCTTTCTTACAAAAAAACCCCCCAGAACGTCAAAGCTGAATGAACATTGCTTCCTGTTGTAGAAACTTTTAAAATACTTTCTCTGTGCTTTCAGAGGTGAACTGGCAAAACAGATAGTGCTTAGAAAAACAAATCCATGAATAAAATCCTTCTGGTATCTGCTTGCAAGAGCAGAGCTGTTGATTTTTCTTTTTTATTCTGGAGGAAGACTAATTGAATATTAGAATAATTAATAAGCTACATCTGGTGAAACAACAGATGCTGGAAGTGTACCACATGGAAAAGCCTGTAAGAGTCACCTGGGAGAGGGAGGCCAGTCTCCGGGGGTGGGAGGTGCAGTAACTTTTCTTGGTCTTTTTCAAGAGCAAATGGCCAAGTGGAATAAAGGTGAGGGAGCCTTCCCCCTTGGGAGGTCATCTCCCACTGACCAAGTACGCAGTCTGATGGAGAAACATACAGCACCCTTTGTCTGTGACAACTGATGATGAGGAAACCCCTGTCCACGGGTTCCAGAAGAAGAAAAACTACATCCAACTTCTGACTCTCCTTAAGATCTAACATTATTGTTCCTGTAGTTTTCAGTTCCTTCTGTCCTCTCCACCTGTTTACCAAATGCCCTCCTGTTTGCCCTCTTATTCGTCAGAAACTTCAGCTTCCTACCACTTTGTATGAGGTACTGTTTAACTTGTCATTGCACAAATGCTCTGCATACATACATATATATGTATACATACACAGCAAACCTCAGCTCTGTCAGTATGCAGCTACATAGGAGAGAAGTGTATTAGCCTCCAGGGGATTCAGAGTTTTATTTTAGTACGAAGTAACAAATATACATCACAAATACACACTGCACTCTGCTACAGGCAGATGCACCACTGAATGCTATAATTAGTTATCAAGAATAAGTGCTAAGCTGAGACTTAATAATTTCTATAGCTTGCAGACCTCTTCCTTTCCTTTCCCCTATCCTGACTTCTTCCTCTCCTATCCCCTATCTGTTTCAAAATGGGTGCCTGCTAGAGGGGGACAACAGCTCCGCACACACGTTCTGACTTTACTCTCTTCAAGATTTACCTAGACATAAAGCTCTCATGTGCTTGCTTTGGGGAAAAAGTGTTTTTCAGTGACTAATGCTCCATATTTGTTCTTTTGTGTGAAAAGCCTCAATCCCATCCACTGCAGGACAGGACGATCGTTCCACGAACGAGGTTAAGATCAGGAAGGAAGAATGGTATGCTGCTGCTCTTAAATGATTTATTACCTACTTCAAAATTTTATCAAGGTTCCGTTTGTATTTTTTTTTATTCCTGGAAAGTGCTTGAATCCCACCCCTGCACCCCCAAGATCTATAATGACGTAGTTACTTTTCTCCATGCACGGATTTTTGGTATACGTGTGTTCTGCTAGGCTGGCCAGCTGGAACAAGAGAAATTACATCTCTTTCTTACACCAGCATGACCAAGTTGGTTATGTATTTTCTTCTTTGTGCATATGACACCTCTTACGATTTCTATGCAGAATCAAATGATGCAGCCTATCAAGAACGAGCTTCCCTTAGGCCTTGTTTTGAACTGACTTCATACTCCTAAGTTGCATACAAAAAAGCACTGTAGTACCTCTTTTGCGAGATTTATGAAAACTAGAGAATGCTGAGCAGTTCCTTACTTTCGAGGCTACAACATGCTACAGCTGCTTTATTTAGCAACAGCAAACAAAAACTAGTGACAGGACTCTCCATTATGAACAGCCAAACTGACAGCATTTGATGTATCAGTACAGAAGCAAGGTTAATTCAGTTAGTTAGCTAAATCTGCTGACAGTTTTCAACTGTGTTTGTGTGTATGAAGACAAACTAAAGCAGAATGCAGTTTATTTACTCAATTCAAAAGTGCGACATGAGCAAAAATACCAGAAACAGTAATTCTTCGTTGGTCTGAATTAATAATCCACATTTTCTACTGATTTCTTACATTTCTTCTTCTTTTTTCCCCAGGCTCTGCATATAAGGACATTAAGGCTAATTTCATAGACTTAATCTTCTAAATATTATATGTTAGAGCAAACCTGCTAAAATTGGTTTCTATCAGTGAGTTACAGACTACAACCGATAGAAGTGCACATACCTTTATGTAGTCAATAAGATTTTGATATTCGATATAGTTGCCGCCTCCAACCACAAACACTATTGCCTAAAAGGCAACACATACTTAATTAGAATATGCATTCAAATTCTTAACATTTCAGTAGTAAAATATACAGCAAATTGTTAAACCTACAGCAAAAATCATCCTAATCACACTGCAGTCTGATAAGAACTGGATACAGAACCACTAGCTTCCTACCCAAAAGAAGATAATAGAAGCATTTTAGTAGGATGCAGAATAGCAAGCTGAGAGCTTTTAATATGTCACTATCTTCTACTAAGAACTATTTGAAACATATGCAGTTTCAACATGTTACTTTTTTATGCAGAGATGTCTCCAGTGACCATAGGAACAGTTGAAATATTTCCATGTATGCTTAAGAATGAATTTGGGACACAAATAAAATACCTATGTTACAAAGGAATACACTTTTTCATTATTTTCCCCCCTCGCACTTCCTACTAGTAATAATCTATAATACTATGGGCAATGGCTATCAGTATTTTCTGGGCGACGTTTAAAAGAGAACAATTAATGAATAGAAAAAGGAGACTTGAATAGCTGTATTGTTTTTGTTAATGTTCACTACCCAGACTTGTTTGACTACACTATATGAATTTTATATAGACTTTATGTTACTACTGACTGACATTGTTGCTATGACCATCTGCAAGCAATATATATGACACTGCATGGTATTTCTTTTGTTCAGCAGGATAATTAGGACATTCGAAGAGAAATCTGAGACATTTGTATATTGCCAAAGCAAAGATTTGACTTATGAAACTTGGTAGTAAGATCAGATAAGTAGGACTTTTACTATTTGCAAATATTTATGTTGAAAAATACTGAAAGTTACTGGCATTTATATAAAATGACAACATTTGTTATTTGGCTTTTTTCCTGTAATTGCAGAGACTGCTTAAAATACTGTCACTTAAGCCAGTGGTCAACACTGCTGTTTAAGGCTGCACAAAGGATTAAATCTAGAGAGCATTCTGAAGACTGGTATAAAAATAGGGGGTTTAAATTGCTGAGTACCCAATTATGATATTAATAAATCCCTGTAATTACCTCCAGAATAATTTTCTACATTTTTCTCCAGTATTAGTTAATGCTTACGTAGTCCTTTGAAGATGAAAAGACTTCTTCAATGTAACAGCTAATTATAATTAATACTAGATATAATTAGTCTAAGCGGTTTTTGCAAACACGACCTCTCATTTTCTTAATCATGATAATCAAAAATGACTGGTACTTCAGGATTTATTTCTTTTAAACACATGAACACTGAAAAATAATTTCTACGTGACTTACCTCCTGGAATGGATTTTTATTTCTTGGAACTGAGCTATAAAAAGAAACACAAACAAACTACAACTTAAAATTTAGTAGATGGTAAGATAAATATGCAAAATGATCATGTACACACGTTTGCAGAATACTATATAATATTAGACAAAGATATAAAATAGAACAATGATGGCCTTTCTGCATTCATTCTCCAAGTATTTTATTTAAATGATTTACTATGGAAAATAATTTGTTTTACCAGACTGAGTACACGAGTAAATAGGAGTTTCACTTCAGTCCTAAGATTGCTGTTTGAATCATAAGCTTTATGACAACACTTTTAGAGGGGGGGCTAGCTAGGAGCAAATCCAATAAGTAAAAAAAAATTTCATCAGCATTAGCACAGTTCATGACCCTTACCAATCCTGCCTCCTGGGAGCTGAACAAGGTAAGGCAGTCAGTTTGCCATGCCTGCCTGTAAACTTACTGATGCTTCAAAAACCTCAAAAACGACTATAGGCAGCAGTATGTGTTTTGCTGTCAGGCATGACAGCAATAGGATTAAAACGAGGTAAGTTCCAATTTGAGTGGTACAGATGCCTCCTTTCTGTGTGAGTACAGAACCCCAGCTGCAGGGAGGTAGCAGGGAGAGGGGCAGAAGCCTCTTCTCCTGCATCACCTCGTGCCTTCAGGAGGAAGGCAAAAAGCAAAGAAAAAGCTCTGAAGGGTCAGTCTGCTCTCCTGCCCTTCACTCACACGCTACCACTACCCTCCGCTGCCCTGTACTGGCCTGCAGCCCCACATAGTCAAATACATCTTATGTTCTAACACCGATTAAAAGCATTGCGTTTTCCCCTTCAACTTATCTTTGTCCTTATTTCAAGAAGTTTTCTCTGAGTGACCAACAATTAACAGACATTCCAGTGTATTAGAAAAACAGGTTTTAAGAGGGAATGGCTCCCTCTAACATGTTGTTTTGACCTGCCGTGAATACTACAGACTCCCCGTAAGTAGAACCATTAGCCCAATTTTCTCGTCAAGTGAATACGACATGAGAAATCCACATACATTCTGTGTCATCCTTTTACAAGGGCAAGGCCCGTTTATACTTGACATAGGCTTTACACAGGATATAAAGATACTGGTTTGCCAAGACTGAATTACAGTAATGCAGTTCCTACTCTATTTAAAAATAATAGGTAGAAATGCCAGTATTTCTGAAAATCGGAGTAGGTTAGAAAAAAAATTAATTGCTTTTTAATATCTTCCCATTGATTACACTATTTTATATTGTTATTTTAAACTAGTAATATTTTGTCAAGCCAGCTAACCTGTGGTTTTTGATCATCATTTGAAGGGAGAATTAGACAAACCCCTATATGACTATACTAGAGTTTTGTTATGCTCAAATCTAATTTAAGGAATGTAACTTGAGTTTATGTAAAAAGCCCAAACAAACCCCAAACCAGAAATTAAAAATTTTTCCCTATGATGATTATTATAGCTACACAGAATAGCAGATTTATGAACTGCTGTAAATGCATATCTTTACAGTGCTTAAAGGAACATAAGAAATACATGGAATGGGTAAAAAAAGCACATTTACATGAGAAAACCCCTTTGGCTTTGATAAAACAATTCTTTGCACTTTTGCACAAAATCCTCCAAAAATGGTATAAAAGCATAACAAAACAATGAAAGTTGCAATTAAAATGAAACATAAAATACTGCCAATTTTTTCATTGATGCTTTCAAAATCTGCTTATCTTTGAAATTATAAACTCTGTAATAATACTTTCCAACAAAACATATATATTATCTGAAATTTGTTTCCTATTACTTCTTATGATGTCAGAAATATACTTTCCATGTTTCAAGAATAGAGGAAGTGGAGACAGATTTTAATGAAAATAACTAAAACCAAGTCTGAACCTACTTTATCCATATTTGTCCTGTAATAACCCTGCATTGAAATGAGCTGATCGTTTTCCTACAGCTCAGATGAAAATTATTTTTAGAAGGTATGTTAAAATTAAGTATCTTCTCTGTTTCTAGGATATTAGAGGTGAGATTATCAGCCACAGTTATTGGTCAAAGATATAAAGCAAAAGATAGAAATTTATAAACTTTGAGTGTAATTCCTCTTCCTCTCTTTTACAGCAAAATAAACTATATCCAACTCTCCCTTCATACGCACATGAATAAAAAATGTGCACCTGTCTGTTCAACTGCAAATGCAGTCAATTTTGAATGATTCTTTTGCAAAGTTACTAACAAATTACTAAAGAAGGGTTGTATTCAAATTAAAATTTTAACTATTTCAAAAGTGACAAAAGAGATTTTGGTGCACTATCCAAAAACTTTTTAATTTAACAGCGAAACCCCACAAAGTTTCAAAGAAACCGAGCAGTACGACTATAAAGAATTCTAACGTTTAGTATTGCTACATATTAGTACACATTCCTGTGACTGAACCAATGTACATGTTAGCAGCATGTTCAGTCACAGGAACAAAAAAATTTTTATAACACTGCAGAAAAAATCATCTGGTTGATCCAAGTTCCCATTGTGAATTTCTTCAACACCAACCATCTTGACTTAGAATTAATGATTCAAATCAATTACTTGCAGTCAGCAAGGAAAATAAAACCAGATTTCTTAAGTTAACCTTTTCAAGGGGTCAAAGGAAAGACGTAAAACTACTAGTAAACTCACCTGTCACTGCCTCGTAGCATCTTAGGGTCAAAATACCGGTAGTCATCTGTCTCCTATTAAAAAGATTGGAATTTTGGCTTATGAATTTCTGCTGGTACCTATTACATTAAACATCATTCAAATGAACATTATCTCCCATTTAGCAGTCACATCATTCAAAATTAATTGTGGTGTCCACTAATATTTACGGTATTTGTACATAACTGAACCAACCAGGGCAGAATAAACAACAGTGAGGGAGCTATGACGGGTGCTATTGAGCTTTTTTTGTTTCTGGTTCATCTAAAATTGACTATTAGACACTTTCCAAAAAAATACATTGGTTGCATAATAAGTCCCAACAGAAAGGCAGTATGCAGAAAGAAAAATGAAAGTGTTACCAGCCTCAGAGGAACATCACATGGTTAGTTATAAATGCTAAAATTTTCCAGGTTACAGAGATCTGCTATTGATTTAATATTATAAACCAAAACACTTCTATGGCAGTGAATGCTAAATACAAGACAGATCAAAATCTGCTACCGTTACGTAACTTACCCTTTTCATTTCATGATTTATGACTACTATTAAACCAAAATTAAGCACTTGAAGAAGAAATGAGTTCCACAAGAATTTGAAAAGTCTGTCTAAACTATACAAAAAAAAATGTTCTTCACACAAAACACTGAGGCACTTCCAATATTTTTATTGGCAACAAGCAGGATTTTTGCCAATTATTACGGATGAAAAACAAAACTTCTTACTAACTCCTTCTGACAACTATTTGGCTTTCTTCTGTTTCTATACTACATTTTCATCCTGGTACTGTGAAGTTTAGTTTGTGGATAAACTGCATGCAGGACTACAGTTGATTTCATCTGGGTGCTTACATGCAAGAGTTCTGTGTTTTGATGATTCTATAGAGCAGAAATAATTCTTCTTGAGTAGCAGACAGATTATCCAGGGAATTTATTAGAGCTCACAAAGCACAACTGTCTCTAGTATACATGTTACACACAGAGAAAATAAATCTATTTGATATTTAGGACTTTTACGTAATTAAATAAAATTACCCAAAATACATCTCTCATCCTCAGGTTTGGCTTTTAAAAAAATTTAAGTTAGGTCTAATTTCACACTGAACTTCTGTAAAATGCTTTTATATGCTCCACTGGGAATTTCAACTGTATTTGTAAAGCCTGCCAGCATTCATGATTTTGGCAATGTTATACGTAAAGGTGGTATAGCAACTTTGAAGTAATGAGAGAGCTGGGAATGGATAGATACTGCTAGACTAAAACTGAGAGGTATTTGAGAAACCTTTAACTCTGATAAAGAGCTGCAGCTTCCCTGCTTGTTAGAATGAATTGCGGATTAATGCCAGAAATAAATTCAGAGTTAAAAACCCAGTATTACAAACATTTCCTCCTGAATGTATTACTGCTGTGTTTTTTCACTGTGGGCTTGTGAAGTAATAGAAATGTGATAAGCTGGTTTATTTTTTTCATTGTTTAAATACACCATTCCTGCTGAAATCAGTTCTGAGGGTGCAGGGAAATAAAGCCTACTCGATTTTAAGAAATGGCTAGTCTGCCAATAAAAACAACCGTATAACGGTTTCCTTACACGCAACTGAATTTGTGACTTCTCCAAGCAATTCAAGAATAAAATTCACACTTTTGAAATTGTAAACTTAAATTTCAAGATTTCAAATTAAAATGGAAAAAGACCCATGGAAATATCCTTGACTTTCAGTCTGTATTCATTTTTCTGCAGAAGCTAACATGACTAGTTTGGACTAAGGAAATCCCCCATTTTTAGAATTTTTCATTGTAATGCATGGAAGGTAATCAGACAGTATGTCCTAAGCCTGAAAGATACCATATTCACTGAAAGGGGTGATAGTAACCAAAATACAGATCCATTCATATATATCACAAATAAGATTTATCTACCTCTTAAGTCAATACAACTGTACATACTGTATTGGCTAAACCCCTTTGGGACTTTGTCATAAAAATATTAAAGGTTTATTTGTCAAAGATTGTCCTTACTCAAGAATTAAACCATTTTGTGGAAGATACTTAAAAGAACCTCCATACTTCTATAGTAAGTGGTGGTCAATTTCTTATACATCAGTTAAAATTTGTGTATATTTGACAGTATAATATTTTGTGTGTTAGGGAAATTTAAGGTTTTAATCAGTCTCTATTTAGCAATATCAAAACAAAGCAACTATGTTATTAGATTTATGAGCAGAACATTCATTTATGAAAACACAATCCCAAAAGCAATTGCTTAAAAACCTGCTTCCACAAATAAATGTTACTATTCAAAAACTCCCCAAGTAACAGATTACTTTAAGGTTATCAATGAATGTTTCTGAATTATCTATTTCAAGAAGAAGTGTAACTATAATTAAACAATCTAGGCAAATTTAAAAAATTACAGGATGGTATTACTGCCCATAAGAACTGTTGTATCTGTTCCTGCTTCTGACAAACTTGGAAAGCACAGCGTAGACTCGTTTGTCCTTCCTGGTAGCTCTCCTTATGAGACAAAAGCAGCAGCAGGGACAAGTAACACGCACAGTGATTTCCGGACAACCCTACACAGTTTTGCACAGCATATCATTCTGAACAGGTTTAACCCATCAACTGACAATATTTGCGAATGCTGGTGGTACAAGTCCTACATTTCATATATTTACTTTATTGTTGCATTTTATATTTAGAAAGTAATTTAAATTATTTACATTCATTGTAATAACAGTTTGACTTCTCAATAATCTGTTCTCATTTTGCATTACAACTTTCATCTGTATGTATATTTCATACATTGATCATTGTGGTTGGTAAGATTCAATGAGATTTTTTTTCTGTGTTGTAAAAAAAAAAAAAAAAAAAAAATCTTCAGGTTTTTTTTCCCTTCTTTTGTATTTTTCCTGCAGTGCAAGTTTTCTATTCTGGGGACAGAACAGGACCTCAAACATCAGAAGATCAACAGAAGCTGCAGTGGTGTATTTCTACACATCGTTGTCTCCCAGATACAATTTCACTTCTGCTGATGGTACACAGCAAGTCTAAACACACTCCACAATGACTCTCTGGCTTGCTTCTGTCAGCTGAAAATTACTCAAAAAGTTGCTGTCAATTTTCCTACAGGTTAGAAGAATCATTCTTTACAGCTTGCCCAGTCTCCCTATGACTTGAAAAGTAGGACTCCCTGGTTTGGGCCACGAATTCCAGTCTCTGACATGGCAGTGACACATGAAGCCGCTGACAGACTGGCTCAATCTCTGCTTTTGCAAGGGAGAAGATCAATGTTTTCTCCAAATTACCAAAGTGATCGTGGCTGTTTTCTGTTAAGTGAAATGTGACAATATCAAGTCAGCAAGAAACCCCCATATGACTTGTAAACTTTTCCAAATCGATTCCTAAACTTCTAGCCTGAGGAAGCTAGTGTTTATTTAAAAAAAAAAAAATTGTTTCATTTTTCACCTACTTGTAAGTTAGATGAAGTTTTTAATTTCAGCTGTCTGTATTGAGTGTTCTGAGTGACCTCTACTGGTTGACTAGATAAAATTAGCCCTGTACATCTTTTCCAAGTCTTGCAAGTAAGGACAGCAATCCACTGCCATTGGAAACAGCGTCAATGTCTTTGTTCATTAAGAAAGAGCAAATTTTCTGCTAGCGATCATGACATATTATCTATGAAGTACAATTTAAGAAAAGGATTACTTTTATGTTGAAAATTTTCATATTTTACCATTATTTATCTCCCTTCAACTATAGTTAATCCCTGAAGGTGAAAGTGGACTAAGAAGAATGTTTTAAATCTAACCAGAGTTATTACAATTGTATCTCTCTCTCTGATGCTGATGTCATTAAAACAGGAAGACTGATACAATGTGGCAAACATATTAAAGCTTTCTAAACGACTTTTAACAGGTGATTTTTTTCAGAACAGGTTTGTGCACAGGATGGTTCTGAAGCTATGAAATATATAGCAGGAAAAAAACCTGCTTTGACTATACATTACATACAAAAAGACAGGGTTATTTTTAGCTGTATATTCTAGCAAATGTCTTGACTACCTTGCTAACATTTAAGCGTTTCAAAAGTTTGTAACTTAAGTAAGTTTGAGTAAATTTTCACCGAAACAAGGGGAAAAGAGGACTTTTCTGACACGAACCCAACACTGCTTGCAAACTGAAAGACTGCACGAGTACTAAAATATTTTCCTCTAAATAGCAAAACTTTAAAGATGTTGGAAACAAGATTTTCTCTAACATATCTCTCTGCAACTACTTTACTTCTGAAATTGTGCTCTTAAAAAAACCCAAAACACCTTGATACAAAGAAAATTTCAGCCCACAGTTTAACTTTCAGAAATTTAGGAGTAACAGAAACTCAGTATATTGCACAAGACTAATAGAACCTCAGGAAAAAAATTGGAAAAAATCCTCAAAAACACTAGTTCCAATGAGACACAATAAATCGTCATTGTTTAGAAACTATTTTTACACAATAAAATTGCACAAAATAGTTATGAAAATGGTTCTATTCTTGAGATGCAGCATGATTACATTTAACTGCATTATCATGACAAAAGTCAGCCTCAAGATTTCCTTTGTTCCACCTCTTTCCATGTGAAGGCAGTTATACTCACGGGGTTTGACTTCATCTCCATAAGGTTGTCCAATATACGCGTGACTGGTAGATTCTGTAAAACGTGAAATTAATGGAATGCTGAAATGTGTACTAAGAATTATTCACAGGCACACTGTTATTTATGAAACAGTTTACAGAGCATTTGAAATACTACTTTAAACAGTTTTCCTCTTATATTTTGTAAAGGTTGAGTGTTTTTACCATCACCTAAATTACCCTTCTGTATGGAAAATGCAAACATCTGAGGAGCATCTAGCCAGGGGATGAACAGAAAGTGCAAAAAAAGTGTGAAGATAGGATAGAATTCTATGTAGGTATTACCAATATATGCAGACATGTGATGATGTATGAATTCTTATTAAAAAACCCCAAACTTTGCAGTTTAAGAAAAGAATTTTAAAGCTGAAGATGAGAATTAAGGGTGTGATTCCAAAAAAGAACTAACGTTGTCAAAGAAATGGGTAAAAAAAGCAATCCTGGCAACGAATGTTTGGATGAACTGGAAAGGAATAAACTGAGGTGAGATCAGTATGACTTTTCCTTATTTAAGATGGGAAATGTTAGCTCGGACAAAAGATCTGAAGTATTAAATAGTCAAACCACTTTTAGCTATAATAAACTGAGGGAGAGTTTACATGGCAACGGAATTGGAAATGTGTCTTGTTGACAGAACATATCAAAAAAGGTCATTCATCTACAAATAACACTGAAAAACACTTTGTAAAAAACCAATGTAAATCCCTGAATGACTGAATGAGAAATAAAAAATTAACTTCAATAGAAATACCACAGACCTACATCAAGCTTAAAAACGAGGAAGAACAGCATTTTATTTGGCTTCCCCAAAACACCTGGAGAAGGAATTAAAAGCCAGAAAAAGAATAGCCTGAAAACATCAGCATTGTGGCTTTTTACTCAGAACCCAAAGCAAAGCAGGCCATTTTGTCAAGAATAATACTAACTTTTTAAAGCCACACATGTTAAAAGAAATGACAAAATGTTTAATACAAGAAGAACCGGAAATGTAATTTTGAATATAATTATTATCCATTGTTACAAGTGACAGTTTATCTGAGGATCTCTCTATAAAATATAACATACAGGCAAGCTCCATATTTAAAACAGTTTCCTCAATTATATTTCATGACATACCACTAATATGTAACTCTGCAATGCCACTTATCATATCTAGTCACAGGAAAATTCCCGCAGCATTAAATTTGGGTTCTTCCACTAAGAATTATAATATGATATTTTTCTTAGAAATTCTGATGTCAAAATATTACATAATTAAGATTTTTAACTGTAAATATTTATTGCCATCTGAAGAATATTGGAGAAAATAATGTATCCTCTACAGGGTTTCTGGGATCCACAGTTCAAAATTTCAGCTACAATAAATTATACAACCAGTGTCGTCTTTGTTGTTGTTTGTTTTCTTTTGGGGGGTGTACATTGAAATTTGCATGGAAGTTATGCCCAGAAATATTTTCTAAAGTTAAGTGAATATTTGAAGGTGGCCATGTCATTATAAACACCCTTTGATTTTCAAGCACATTTCAAGATTATGGTTGCTGTAAATAACTTATGTGGGAAAGCTAGAAACACTTGAACTGAGCAGAGAATAAACACTTTCGGCCTTTCAATCACTCTGGAATAGATGCATTTAATACATGCTGTTCTAAGTAAAGACATGGAGGCAGGGTTTTTTTTGTTTATGAAGGTCTAGTCTATTTTGAGTATTCTGCAGCTGCTGTTTTTATAATGCTGAAACCAGTCTTACACACACTGGAATCTAATGCCTTACAAAGAAAATGTGAATACTATTCATTACTTGTCTAAAATCTGGAAGCTACAAAGTGATAGATCTATCCACCAGCAGATGTCAATGCTTGGTTTTTTTACTGTACAGCTAATTTTATTAATATGACAGAGGTACTGAAAGTTTTTTTAAATGTCCACAATGATCATGTGAAACTGGTTTTTAAACCTACTTGTTGCTTCAGTACCAAGTTCTTCACTCCTTCCATTACAAACTGTGATCCTGTATTCATAACACGTGAAAAAAGACTGAAAAAAACAAAATAAAGATGATGATTAAGACCTCTTTTTAACTTGCATTACTAAGCTTTACACTGGCACCCAACTCCCATTAAAGTTGATGGGACTTAAGTACCAAGTCATTCAATTTGTCATGAAATACATTCTTCAAACCCCGTGGTAACCAAGTGTATGGGAATACACCTATAATCTAGCAGTTAGATCCTCACCTATCAACAGGAGTCTCAAGTTCTAGTCTTTAATCCATTGAACAGTTTATTTTACAACTTCAGTAGTGCAAGGATTGGAGTGCTCCTTTCAAGTGGGTCTCCTAATCACCAGAGTTAACAGAGATGCTCAGTGCCTCCAACCAACCAACCAGTTATTTTTCCAAGTGAGACAGCACCGGAATTCTCTCTAACCGTACTGCACCACAGTTTCCTTATGACAGTGACAGTGCATTCCTGAAAGTAAAGGTGGTAATGAGGACTCAAATCCTCTCAAGCATGGAAAGACCCAAGTCCCATATCCTGTATGGGATATATGCAGCCATAGCACAGTCATGATCTTTTCTTTTCATGTCTTAAAATAAATAACTACACCTTCCACCAAGCAGCCAGCCAGCCAGCCCAGGACATCCTAATGAAAAAGCAGCATGTTCTTGCATCCCTGACAGTCTCCAAGCCCTGGAGAGAACCAGTTTTGAATACATATGACTGTTCTTACCTTCTGCCATTGACTAAACAGGGCTCAAAATGATGGCTGTCATAGATCCATTTCCTGGTGCCGAATGCTTCTCCTATGAGAGCCTGTACATTTAATGTGCAGGTGCAGATATCACTACACTGAGTTACTTTGTGGATTTAGTCACAGATCCTCTTATTTTCCTGCCTCTAAGTCCTATGCACTGTTAAGGGGAGATGAGTGCTTGTAATTGTCTGTAACATCAGACTTTTTACAAACAGGGAAATGTTTTATTCTGGGCCTTGTACAGCACCAATCACACTTTCATTACTACTAGAATAAAAGAACCCAAAGGCTTACAGAAAATTAATCCAAAGCATACCCCAAAGGTTTAGGCGTAGTGTTCCCATAGCTGGTTGGAGCTGAAGCCATCTTAGTGAAAGCCCTGTGAAAGCAGGGATAGAAATCAAATGCTTATCTCATGGCACATACTGCTGTAGAATGTTCCACTCTGGTCATCTGAAAGTGAAAAAGCTTCTCAAACTCTTTCAGGAAGTAACTATTTATTACATGCCTCCCTCCTGTCTAGAAATACAATGTTTCAGGAACTGAAAGGAATTAGATTTTATAGTTGAAAGACTTTATTTTCGTGTAAAACTAGAATAACTGATAGGCAGCACGGCCCTTTGGTATGAACCAAAAAAACTTGGGAGTCTGAACTAGCACAACTTTTCATTTAATTCAGTAAGTTGTTTCTGTCTTGGATCATTAAATACACTATTATGTGTCATGTTCAATAGTGTTCTGGCATTACTGGACTTTAATTTTAAAATAAGACTTGCATGTATTACTGTAACAATGACAGCAAAAAATTATGCCAGAATGAATGTTTAAGGATATTTACAATGTATGAGAAGTAACACATAATTCTTTGATAACACCACTGAGTTCTGTAAAATGACGCAGTTATAGCCTCACGTAGGAGAAAAAAGAAATTACTTACTTCCATTGTTTTATGTAGCTCAAAGGAGCAAGATTACAACCTGCATCCATCAACGCTTTTTTATACTGCTCCAAATCAATCTGAAATTATGAAGTGGAGAATTGCAACAAGTTGAAACTACTCTTAACTCTCTTTACGTGGAAAGACAAGATACATTCATCTAAATATTAAATAAGCAGTGTAAAGTTATAGCATTAACCAAAGTTAAAAAGTAATCATGGGTCTTAATCCCATCTCCTACTGAGTATGAAAATATAACTTAAAATGCAATTTACTATGAGCAGCTCTCATTAAACTTAAAAGTATCCCTGGAATTAAATCCCGTGTACTTTCAGACATAGGAACAGTATTTTATATATTAGCATCTTTAAAAAACCTGACACAATACTGGTTTCTGTAAAATGGCACAACAGCAAGTAATAAAAATGAAAAGGAGTATTTACAAAATACCACCACATAATATTTCTACAGTGTAATAAAGATCTTCCTTGAAATTAAGCATCATAAATTCAAAAGAATTATTAAGAAATTGTTTCCTGAATTATTCAGATATTGGCACAAGAAGCATTTCTCCTTTATTCATCTGCTTATCAACTGACCCAATTTTTCTTGAATATACAAGGATAGAGTGAAAAGAGCCATATCAACATTTTCTTTTATCTACTTCTGTTGAGCAGTGGAGCAGAATAATAGAAAGCATGCCAAGATGTGTCTTGCAGTAACTCTGAACTAAGCATTTCAAAAGATAATCTTCCTTCTTACTAATCGTTCATATCCTTCAAAACGGGTGGCTAAAGCTTTGTGAGCAGATACCCTGATAATAGTACAAAATTTATTTAAAGTTTTACTATTTCCTGGACATTTCACACTTTGCTTCAAAGAGAAGCAGAAGTACCTATTTTGTGCTGAAATGATACAGAAACATTCTGTGTGGTACAATTTGGTGTTGGAAGCTATAAAGAACATACGCACCTCTGAAGGTACCTGAGCTGAACTTATGTAATAGATAAGAAATAACCGCATTTTGTCTTCTGGAGTTCCCGCTGCAATGGAAAAAAAAATAATTAGAAAACTACAATTGTAACTATGCTGCTATGTTAACTGCTCTTCAGTAATAATATATACACGTACATTCATACTCTAGTTATGACAATAATAGTTACCTATAACCATGGCCTTGTTCAGTGTATGAAATGGTAGAAAGACATTTGGCAATTTTATTAAAAGTTGTGTTAGACTGGCTCACTGTTTCTGAACGTTTACTTACACTTCTCCCTTTTGCTTGTAGCAAGTATTATTCTTCAAATAACATACTGAATAAGTTATGTAGTGGCATTATGTCTTATTTTATGCAGGGATCACAAGCATTAGCAGGGAGTAGATCCATGAAAGAGGAGACTAAAGAAAAATCATTGAAGTAAAAGCCACAGCACATTATTTTTTTAACTCTACAGTTTGTTTATGCAGCTCTGTGGTTGACTGTACTGAAACACTTGAGGGCTGCAAAAGCACTTATGTGAACTTTTGGTCAGGAAAAAAATCCTGAACTTCCAACTTGCCTTCAGGAGGGATTTCACCTCCTGAATCATTTTTTGTCACACCACTCGTTGGAGAAAAACTCTGCTCCAAATTCTTGGGAAGCATTATCAATGGCAATCAAAATTCATCTCTGCCATACCAAAATGATGGTGTGGCGATCCCTCTGCTACCTTGACTACAACCTACTACAGCAGATTTTGAACACCATTGACTTTTTTGTAGAAGAGAATCACTATTAGTAAAAATCATAGTTTCAGATTAAGATTTCAGAAGTACAGCTTCTCAAAACAAATATTTCAAATTTGTAATGCAATACTTAATTTTAAAAGCTTGATACCTTTAGATATAGTATAATATTTTATTAAAATGCACTTTCTTGTACTTGCGGGTAAGAAAAAAAAAAGCTGGGTTTTTGTTTTGGGGTTTCTTCCCCCACTATGCAATGTGGATCATGTCAGCAGGGGATCATCTAATCTAATCTGCAACCTTAGTTTATATGTGAGCATATATTTAGTTTGGCAGAAGCTAAGAGCAGGCGCTGTCATAAGGAACATTTATGACTTGGTACAATTTTTTCTGGGAAATAAGTTTTATTAACTTATTTCCCAAAATACCAGAGTGCCAGAAGATCACAAACTGAAGAGACTTTGCATTATCTAAACCAAAAGCCAGCTTTCAAGGTAGCGATCCACTTGGAGTTCACTTGGTAAATAAGGCACTTAAACATTCTAAATATACAGTGTAACTAACTTTGGTTTCTGTAACTGACTCAGAAACTTGGTTTCCAGCTCGCCACTTTATAGCTTGTTTCCATACTTTGCTGATCACTAAGTTTCAGTTTCAACTGGAATCCACTGGCACTGGACAGCATTTCCCCTGGTGGGCCAATTTACCATGCCCACCAAACTCCTGGAAGGTTTGTGCTCACAAGAGCACAAGTGGTCTCACTTACACGAGTGTAAGTGATATTTCGTCTTAGTAAAAGATAATAGATTTAAAAAAAAACCCAAACACCAAAACTGTGATTGTATTGTGTACACTTTACTAAATGTTAGGAAACTCGCTTTGTTTGTCAGAAGTACTTTACTCTTGACATATTACTGACGTAAATCACAGCTGTGATAAACAGCTATAAGACTCAGGTCAGTTGCTAGTAAAATGTTCACTATTTTTTTCCGGGCTATGATCTGTAACAACATAGAGAGGGGTAGGGCTAAATATTCTGAAGAAAACTTTAACTTGGTAAACCAAGAACAGAACAATTTTATTTTCCACTCAAAAACCAGCAGGCAGCCTTTAGGGCTGCTGATTAGCTACTAGAGCAAAGCAAACCCAGTAACTCCCATTTTATCACTACTCCAGGATACAATAATATCCACTGAAACGGGAGGCAGCTAATAGCCCTGAGCGGTACGTTAGTACAGCACGTTAAGAAATGGGAGGCTGAAGCTGTTGTTCAGTGGTCAAGTCCAAGTGCTTCTGTGAGGAGCTCTGCAGATATCACTGCCCACAAGTATCCCCACAGATAATGCAAAGAAGTACTTCACCATTGAAAGCAGTGGAAGACTTGACACATTATTCCTTCAAAATGTTTTCTGCCGGTATTTCTCAGTGAATCACAGAATAGGAAGCTGGCCAGTTTTACAAGACAGTATGCCCGGAAATAATCACCATGATTTAACTTAAATCCTTTTTTGTTATATAAACTTATCTTAAACCTAGGCAATGCATATGAAATGCTAATGTGCTACTGCAAACACCTGAATACTTAGCTTACGGAGAAAAACTCTAGCTAGGAAATCTAATCTTTCTCTTGCATAAAACCCAGGAACTTTGCTAATAGGAGTGTTGATATACATCAGGCTTGGAAAAGTATTTGCTTTATACTGTAATCTAAAAATGTGGATTCAGGGAAAAAGCAATTGATCCAGTAGGAAATACTAGGAAGCATAATAATGTCTGTTTTCGTACCTAAGTTCATGCAACATAAAAGCTGAAATGAACACGAACAGTTAGTTCTAAACATGGAAAAGGACTAGTTTGCATTGATGCTTAATAAAAACACAGAGTATATATATTCTTATTAGCTTCATATTAACAATGAATTACAGATTGATGTCTGACATTAGATTTTCTGAAAGTCTGTTAGTTTCTAGACTTGATCCAATATGAGATCTGTAAAATTTTAGCTCAGACTCCTACCAACTGTGTATTATTTCTTCTACTGCCTTTTGATTCTATAGCACAGACACTAATAAAAGATTATTTTAAAAAGTCAGCAAGATTTGTATATATTTTTTCTATAAATATGAATCAATATACAAACTGCAAGCAGACATTATGTGCAGTATGTAGCTACACAACTACACACATAAGCATGCAGTAACAAAACATTTTCTTGAAGAGCATTCTGGGAAAAGAGCAGGAACCCTGGGTCTCTAAATGCTTGAGGTTTGCCAACGTACTTGCCAATATGCAGACAGGCCAGTGGTCATAACCTAAGTTTTACAATCTTGCTCTGCAGGTTATTTTGTTCCAGCCAACTGGTATCAGATCATATTGAAATTTGTCAGAGGGTTGTGACATACTGCAGGTTGAAACGAGAGTTGATGCTATGATACTATGAAAAGCTGAGAACCCATTCCGGTCTCAACCTTTTACAGAAATACCCCTAGTGACTCCCGCTCACAGAGAATCTGAGTATCACCCAGTGTGTAAAGCTTCATTATGTATGAACCATTTATGAAACAGAAGCCGGGATGCATTGCTCTCAGATGATGAAAAGAGATGCCACTGCTGGGTCGACGCAATGCAAAACTTCAGGTAAGTCTCCCAGTGAACTGGCCAATTTATGTCTTGCTTCCTTCTCCCATCCATCTTTTTCCTCACACAAGTAAGAGCTACCTACATTACAATGCCTGACCTCACCAAATTCTATGAAATGCCCTTTTTCATTCTGTTTGTGAGGTATGTATGTGTTATAAAACATGCAGTAGAATTTTAAAGCATCAGTACTGTTGAGACCACACTATTCCATCCTATACTAATAAATACTGGAGAAGCACAAAAGTTAAAATATTTTGACCTTCAGAAACAAGGACTGAGGAAAGGATTTTAGTGGAGCTGCCAAAGTTGCTAATATTTTGGATATTACTCAACTGAAATACTAAACTCTCTAGACTGCTACTAAAAATCAATAAAAAGCTGTTTTCTTTACAAGTCTTGCGCAGCTTGCACATAAGCTCTTTACCAACCCTGAAGTCCCAGCAGATATGGATTTATTAACAAATTTTATAACAAGTTCAGATTTAAAGTACTCACCATCTGGGTCAGAAATCATGTCCAGAAGAGATTTATCCAGAGTGGATTTGCTCATTATTTTTTCCTCATATTCAAAATACACATCCAGCTTTCGACTCTGTTTAAGAGTAAGTGTTAGGGTTAATATCTTAACACTGTGAAAGAATATTTATTTCCTCTTTAAAAAGGTACATAGTTTTAGTTATCAAGATTGTTTTTAAAAATTTATTTTTAAGTAAATTATCAGTAAAAATAACTAATGCTTGCATTATGATATGTTTTTATTATTTTTTAAACTGACGCTTATGTAATTTTCATATTAAAAGTGAAAATGCAAGTTAAGCAAGGGATGTCTGACATGCAAATGTTAAACTGGAAAAGGAGCTTTGTTTTCAACTATAGTTTTGCCATAGCTGAAAACTACATGCCATCATACGTAGTGTTATGCTGTAATAGGAAAAAATAATGTTCAAGTGAATATTACGTCAAAATTATGCTGAACCTCAAGTCTCTCAGTCAACAAGGCAATTACTCAATGCAGATAAATGTGGGAAATTCCTAAATACATTAAGGCATCATCCCAGAGAAAAGCTGGCAACTGCCAGCTTGGGCTGGTACTGAAATAACAACCTCAGATCAAAGGCTTACAATAATTCATTCGCATCAAAGATAGAGGACTTCCTAATTAGATTATCTTGCTAACATTGGAACAAAAGTCTCTCATTGTACAATGACACGTGCAGAACAAGTTGTGAAAATCCTTTTTTAGGGAGGATGGCACAAGGACCGCACAAAATTCATGAGGCAAAAGCTTTATGGGAGACATCGCGTGGCCACGCAACTAACGACTGCATTGCAACACATCTGCACAAACAGCCAAGCTTTGCAATTTTCAACCATCACATCATGGACTTGCAATCTAAAGATAGAAAAATGCATTCCAAAACTTATTTATAAGCCTTCAGGTACACCACAGATCTTTACAAGCATTTGAACATTAAAATGTAGCATCACAACAAATGTTACAACTACTCAGCTGACAAAACCTTAACTAACTAAATCCTGGTGTTTGGACACATTCAGCTATGTGTGGGCTGGAAGAGGAGACCGGCAGAGTGGATCTCCATCTCATTGCCTTGGAAGTGTTTCAGCCTCACATCATACCCACAGGCAGACTGAAAAGATATTGCCAGAGTGAGGCAAGAGTCACCGGGGATTCTCTTGCATCAAGAGATTCAGGAAATTTTGCCTGACAATGCCGAAGCGTGCAAAACTACCATGGCACCTTCTAAGCCAGTGCAGTGGCTGTTGTAATGACAGCAACGTAAAAAATATAGAAGTCTAGTTTTCACATGGTTTTGAATACTACTAAAATTATTCCTGAGATCACAAATAAGGAAATGGAATTAAAAAAAAGTTATTTCACCACCCCAACCCCCCCCAAAAAAAGGAAAGAAAAAAAAAAAGGTACTTCTCTAGCCTAAGGATATTAGGATATTTCACCTTCTGAGTATAGGAAGTTCATCAAAAAAGAGTTGGAGATGAGAATACAAAATGAAAGAAGAGGTAAGTGACAAGAATATTTTAATATTGAACACCTTTGGCAATCAGCTTATGATGCAGGTAGCTATCTAACACTATTTTTCATTCACCATCTACTGAACAAATTGAGAAGAGCAGTTACTTGCAAAACAGCAAATTAATTTAAAGCCTTTGTGGAAGCTTGCAATTACAGCTTATAAAGTAAATTACCATGAGAAGTGCTCAAAAAATGACCACTTGCTACTTTTAGGGGCAGAAGGGTGTCTTCTGTTGTTTGTCATAGTGACTACGACTACATATGAGGCATATGAAGCGACAAAAGAGAAAAGAGCTAGAGCTTCTTTCAAGCTATATTTACCTTGAGCTCATGTTAGAAGAGTAGTCACAGCCAAATTTTGGTAGTTATGCTACTGTAAAACCTTGGCTTAATCATGTATTTAGCCAAAATTAAACTGATTATCAGTAGTTACGTTACACTAGTTTAAAGTCTAAATAGAACTGAACTATCAGCCTTTTTCCAAATCCTTACTTCAGACGCAATTTGGTATCCGGCCTGTCAGAGACATTCTGTGACTTCAATTCTACAGCATCTTGGAGAATATCTGCATTAGAGTTTCCTTAACTCTCCCTAGAGAGATAAAACAATTTCAAAGAAACTACTACAATTTTTCTAGTCTGTTACATTCACTTGCTTTTTGTGGTTTAACTACATTTCTATCTCCTTACATGGAGCTAAATTAAATGTTTTAAAGTTTAAAATATTTTTCCCCAACAAAAGGCATCCAACAAACAAGGGATTGTCTTTAAATCTGGAAAATTCATCTTACTAAGATAAATATATTATTGTTGAATTTGGCAATTCCCATATTATCTTAGCTGGTGATCTGTTGAAGATAAATTTATTCAGATGGCATGTAAAAATGTACAACATTAAAAAAATATTCACTAATTCACTATATTTGTTTACAGATCAACTTTTAAATAAAATTATGTAATTATGAGATACTTTCCATTGTAAGAACAGATTTACAGTTGTTAACTTACTTGGAGTACAAGCTAGGTAAAATTATTCTCAACCATGTGCAACTTTATGACGGTTTGACTAAGACTGCTGAACAAAAGACTAACCACAGCAAAGAAAACTCACTGGTTGCATATATCTGCTATTCTTTGAGCCTAAACTGAAACATTAATGGTACATCTACACTCACTCTCTTCAAAAATTTTGGACAATTACTTTTGAAGTGTGAACTTAGCAGTCTTTGGGGTAAAAAAACCACCAACCTGAAAATCCTAAAACTTCAGGTCCTTTATTTCTATCCACAATAGGGACATCAGAGGTAAGAAGCAATATAAAATTTTGGAGACTCTCTTCTTGATGTGACAAAAGCACAAACCAAAGACATGGATCAATATGGTGAGCCTATTCAGCTGCTTCTTCACTAGATAACTAACAAAGGTTACTAGCAAAGATGCTAATTAGGGCAATACTTTTCTTATACTGGTTTGCTAGGAATCAGACGAACATCTAATCAAATTTCATACAGATTACTGAATAGCCTTAAACACTACTAGTTACCTTTTGACAGATTTCCCAGATATGCCACATCAATGAGACAGTTACTTCCCGAAGAGCCAACTTGTCTAAGAAGTGCTGATAAGAAGCAGATGTCCCATTTAATTTAAGTATGTGCAATTTTGCTCACTCAGTGGCAAACTCACAGACATGCCAAGAGGAAAAGCTGGGGAATAGGAGCTAAACAATCCTGTAGATTCAATAAAAAAGACAGCAAAGAAGAGGTTCTTATGGGTGCCAAATTGGCAAGCAAGGTGAAGAAAGATAATAACAAAAACCAGTAATAAAATCAAGATGCATTTACATTTACAGTTATTCCCTTTCTGCCTCCTGCTCTTGATTCCCTACTATGACATCTTGTTCCACACCAACCTCATTCAGAAGACCTTTCTGGCTGCCAATTCAGGGACAGGATCTGTATTGCAGTTAAAGCGCAACACTTCAGCTTGCTTAGTCTTTTTTTTTTTTTAAATACATCTGTGAAAGCTTTCAACTTAGCATCTTTACAAACAGGCTGTTCATAAGCCAAAATTCGTAAGCTAAATCTTAGGGAAAATTACTGAAGTGCATGGGAATCTCTACCTGAGCACTGTACTCCAAAAGCAACACAAAATTCCTTCTTTTTTAAGCAGAGAAGTGGAAGCAGGACTCACTGAAATCTCTCAGACATCATTTTTGTAAAGACTTGTAGAAGACTCTCCTACCCTCTTTACAGTACAAAGGTTCTTCCTTTTAGAGGGAGAGAGAACATGCAGAAGAACAGAAAAAAAAATTTTCTAAGAAACTACTGGGAGAAATTTCCTAAAGATACTGACAGAAGACAACCACAAATATAACAGCCCCCAGAATGAGTGAGGTTGGTCAGGCAATTATAGTGTGCTCCTATCAAGAGGAAGAGAAACTCTGGGAGAAGGCAGAAAGCGGCAGCTACAGCCAGTTCCCTTTGACTGAACTGCACAGAATGATGCTGGAAAGGTCACTGAACTCAGAAAAAAATGTTTGTTTACTGGGAAGTTACTCAATTATCAGTTCTGAACTATAGAAAAATAGCCTGGACCACTGTGACATTTATATTTCACAAACACATATTGTTTCTGTTTACATGGTAAGACAAAAATGTAACCTCATTTAAAACAGAGTAGTTAAAATAGTGGAATTCCTTTACAAAATATGAATTGGACAATTTGAAAGGCTATTGGCAATCCCAATAATGGAGTCATTGAAAGTATCACGTCTTGAGATCAAGCAAAATTGGAGATACGTGCTAAGAAAATTACGAAGGAATTAAAGCCACCCCCCAACCAAACCAGTGTAAGTTATCTAAGATAGATAATAATTCACATAAAAATCTGCCACTTAAATTGGTATGTATAGAATTCTAGCAAGATGTTACCTAATCTACCCTGTCATCAATTAATCATTTTAGAAAAGTGTACGTGTACACCTTTTTATATGCCGTGATTTAACATGCTTCAGTAAACCTACTATTCATATTAAAATGACATGCAAAGATAAGCATTACTTGAAACTCTAAAGCAGCAAGAAAGATATCCATAATTCTAGTCCTAAATCTGTTATCTGTTGGGTACAGTCCTTCAGTCACCAGCTTCTTCAGAGGAAAAACAAGCAATGCAAAACAAGGATGCATTTGTTCTAAACACTGACAATAAATACTTGATGGTTCACTTTGGGGAAAAAAAAAAAAGAAAAAAAGTGATGCATTCTTTCCATTATTTCACTAAACACTTAGATATGCCAGAAAACTGCCAGGACCCCTAAGTATGTGATTAATTTCTGGTTTCCTCTTGCTGTGTCTTAGAAAATGATCCAAAAGAATGTGGAACGCAGCTGTAAACTGAACACTAAAATATGACCACAAGAAAAACTAAATTCACTTCGTACATCTCAGGCAGGTCTCGGAGCATTCTTTGCACTGATTCTCATATATGTGGTGAAGAAAAATGCTCAAATACTTAATGTAGTAAAAAACCATAATGGACAATGCAAACAGTCTATCTTGAAGTATGAATGTGCTTCCAGATTATTTAAAAAATGAAAATATAGTAACCTGAAGAAAAGCATGGTGCCTCACTAGCTCCTCATGACCTGGGCACTTGCCAAAAAAATTCTCAATCCTAATCTGGTTTAATTATTTAACTCTACATAAAACCTATTAACCACAGCCTCAAGGTGCCATCAGAATGTCTTTAAAAAGCACTGGCTGAAATATTGCCCTTTTTGAGAGTATTTTTGAGGAATCCATTAGGTAGCATATCACCCTTCACATTACAATTCCACAGCTCAAGATAGAAAAATACTAGTTGTAACACTGGAGAGTGAAAAGAGGGGAGAAAATGGACAGGACAAAGCAGTTGGAAGAAACTTTACATTCATTCAGTGAAAAGGCTTTAGTGTAGGTAAATTCCAACAGAAAAAACATGTGCTTCTGCGTGAGTTTAAGATGGTTTCCTAAATATCTGGAGATGAAAGAAGCGATTCTTTCTAAATCAAAAGAAAAGATGATACAGATGGAGATATCATCAATATAGTGAAGAAACTGCCAGCCCATTTTTCTCACAATCTTCTTTGACAGCTATACAATGAGAAGGTAAGGAGCCTGAGCACTTTGCCATACCAGAATTAAGAATCATTTATTGAGAAATGGATCACCACCCCCTAGGAACTCTAACAGCAGGCTCCTTGTCAGAGGAGAGAGCCTAAGGGCTAGTAGAACGCTATAGCAGAGGGATAATTCCTTCCACCTCTAGGTAACAGAAAAGTGTGTTACTAGCACCTAATGGAGAACAAACGAGCACATCTGATTCCACTCCATTGCCAAGAGGACACCGGCGATCAAAACTGATGTTATTGCCATTCCTCATCCTGCTCTGAAACCTGGCTTCTGTCCAACAAATACTATGTAAATAATACTAGTGTAGGCCTGCCATTACCATCTCAGTACCTTTCTTAGAAAAGTGAATTTACAGACAAGGCATCAAATAAAATACCGACACTGTCAACTTCCATTTGTTTTCAATGGTATTAGTGCACTGCTTTTGAATTGCCAGATATGAAAACTGACATGTCCAATACTGAAAAAGCACAAAACCTAGCCCCTAAAGTAATGAGCCAAACATAGAGACACACTTATATCTCTTCTCCAATTTTATAAATATGTAAAATTAATCTATTTATTAAAATTCAGAATGAATCCTTTGATCATTTATAGTACTCAGTTTAAAAAAAAATGAGTACCAGTAATAACTAAGGACAGATCTTATGCACTTTACAGATGTTCAAGGTAGTTTCAAAACACATCGCCTTCCATGAGTTATAAATAGCATGGGGTAAAATTTTCTAACTATTGATTTTCAGTGAGACTTGGTGCTTGAATCACTTTCAAAAACAGAATTTTAGTGTTTCTGAAAGGCTCAGCTATAATTTCTGTTCTCATACTGTGTAAACAGATCCATCTTCCAAGTTATCCTACTAGTAACCATGGTCTTTACTTGATACTGAAACCATCTGCAAGTTCTCTGATACAAGAGTAGCAGAGTTAAACAGAAAAGAGGTCAAGCATACTTCTGAAGTGCTTAAATTATGCACAAGACATCTAACACAGACCCTGTTGGAAAGACCAGTTTAGTAACTTGCATCATTATTGCCACACCTCTAGGTATCATTTTTGTTGGTGAACAGTAAACAGTACCCTTCTGATAAACACAGAGCAGAAAATTGCTTAGACTGCAGCCAAAACTTGTCATGACACATCTCTAAAGTAAACAAAACACTTCCATCATAAAATTAATTTAGAAAGACTTCAACACACAATAAAGGTTGTGGCCATCATAAAAATGAGAGTGTACTGGTAAATTCTGATAGGAAAAAAATGGATATTTTTACTTGGCTTTCCATGTAAAGGCATTCAAAATTTGTTCCCTCTTGCCCTTCAACACTACGTAATGTTATACAGTGATTTCTGCAAAAGGTAGCACAATTGAGAAGACTTACTTTCTTATCTTACTTCACCTGCTCAAATATATTTCTCCAGGTAAGGAGCACTACTGATAGAAAGCTGAAGGTGGAGAGCAATCATACCTTTATATGCTCCAAAACTGCTGTTGCAACATTTGTATGAAGATCAATGAGCCTCTTCTTTTCCAGAAGTTCTGGAAGAGAGCTGAAGAGATTAAATACAAACTAACCTGCTGAGTTGCACGGTTAGTCGAATTGTGTATTGTACAGTCAATACAAAAAAACTTATAGACTCACAGAACAGTTTGGGTTGGAAGGGACCTTTAAAGATTATTAAAATCTAAAATTACAGAATACAGTAGGATTGGAACCAAAAAATTACAAAGTATAGATGTAATGATTCTCATAACAGAGGGACATTATCCACAAGTAATGTAATAAACCAGGTTTTTACCTTGACTAGCAAAAAATACACATAATGTGGGTAATTTAATATTCCTATTGAAAGCTTGTGATCAACAACAGATATATGCCCTCCTTACCTAAACAAATAATCTACTAGAATCATGGCTTATATAATCAACACATAGTTTATGTCTGATAGATATGAAAGTGTCAATATCTGCCAAATCATGTCAAATAATTATCAAATAATATTAAATAATATCTGTCAAATAAACACAGAATTTCTGGATGTCCTGGAATTTGTCACAGGTGCTTCTGCATAGAACACAATTCTCTCTGCAGGATTCACGATTGAAATTTTTTCTTTTGTGAAATAGGAAACTGAACAGTTAAGTCTACTTTGTAGAAAATTTGTTAGTTAAGGTGTTGTGATCTACATGATTTTCACTGCTGGCACTCGAGCATCACATGTATGAAAGACTGCTCAAGGTCTATATACTTTCACATCCAAAAGCACCCCGGACAGTGAGTGTCTTAGTTTAATAGTAAGTGGATGGGAAGGCACTTGATGACATTGACTGCATGTCCTGAAGAACCATGAAGTTAAGTAACCATACTTCCTTTCCTCCTTTAAGCAATTTTAAAATCAATGTTACCTATGATAATTGGCCATTAATGACCTTATAGCTGGAAGGTGATTAGTACTGCCTTTGTAAAGAACTGCATTGAAAAAAAAAAACAAACCAGAAAATGAAAAAAAAAGACAGGAGATTATTCAGCTTTGCTGAGGAAACATGGCTCCAAAGCCATGTGCAGAGAGGGCTCACACACACATGTTGTGGAAGTCACATGTGCAAATACTTGTCTAGGACATTGCATTAAACTTTACCAAAATTATAAAACATTTAAACTCTATTACTTAGCTGAATAGCCTACTTTTAAAGCTTTTTATTTCAAAGGACATTAAAAATGAAATGAAAGAAAGAATTAGAAATGGTTCTCAAATAATTAAACAATAAGCATTATTGATTACTCACCTGACAGCTGAAGTTAGCTTAGCTGTATTATCAGAAAGCATACTTATTGCTCCTTCATCCTCCCCTTCTATACCCTGGGATTTGGGGGCAGGTTTGGAAAGAGGAATAACAACAGTCATAATACATACGAAGATCACACATGCAAATAAAGTCAGTACATTCAGAACGTATTTCCTCATAATGGTATTAATGTCTGGATTGTGTTTTACAGTTATTATGGAAGTTACATAAATGTAATGCAAATAAATCCAAGAAATCGAACCTTCTCATGAAATACGGTACTTCTAGTCCTACTCGTAAGATTGTATTATGCCTAAAATTCAGCATGTGCTGATAATTTTTGTGTGTGGGGTGCCAGAGCGGACTAAGCAGCTCTACAAGTCCAATTATGCTTTACATAAAGCACATATAGGTGATAAAACTTACCATGATACTTTTAAGTCTTTTGACTTCATCTTCTTGGGCTCTGTAGGATTCCAGTTCCTGCTGAACAGACTCAGCTACCTCTGGAAAAGGACTAATGTAATACTCTGCATTAGGCTCAGTTAAATCAACAAATTGAGACACTAGAACCAGACAGGTCGCATGATCAAGACGGTCACGAAAATGTTTTCATTGAAATATCAATACACAAATCATGCAGCAGTATAAAATCAGTGAAAATAATGACTTCTTACTATAGGTTTACTTAAACTTTCTAAGATATATTCATGGCTTTCAATATTTTTACACCATTTTTGTGAGAACAATTTTGTGCTCTTCAGCAAAAAGCTAATATACAATTAATATGGACAATGTATACTGACAATGATAATTCCTTAAAAAAAAACCACCTTCAAAAATATTTTCAAAGAAGCTTAAAAATAGAACTATCATAATATGAAGAATACTTAGAATTTATATGGACTAAATTAATATAAACTCTGTACCTATACAACTTACCTGCCCTTATGCTTTTGCCAGAATTTATCAGATGCAGTTAAATCATAGGACTTCTTATTTTTTTTCTTAGGTCTGGCACCTGCTGGAGAACTTTCCATTCCTGTTGATTCTTCCAAGTTAACTCTATTCAAATGGAAATCCTAAAAAAAGAGGAATCTTTTGTAAGTATTTGACAGTTTTTAATTATTTAATCAGTCTTTTATATTCAATAAATTATCTTCTAGAATATTTTCTAAAAAATTATTAACCCAGCTATTTATTAGAATTTCCTAAGACAGCAGGGAAGAATTTACTAACTAACTAGATAATAACAACGGTAATGTAAGAACTCTAAAATTAATCACACGTATTGAAAAAACACCAAACAAAGCAATAAATGTTAAGCAAAGACATCTGATTGTCTCACATGCAAGCAATCTTCAGATACTGAACTCTAACACTGTTTTCTGTATGGAAAAATAAATTATTTAGCTCTAACAACTGACCAAAACTCTGAAGTAACAGAAGTTTCTGTGCTGTGGACAAAAAATGTTTCAAAGGCTGAATTTCACTTACACAACTACAGCAAATGTATCAAAGCTGCAAAGAAGTTCATGACATCAGCAATAGGAATACCCACTGTGAGGACTATTTAGCCACACCTTCACAGCTCTTTCCCTATTGTTCTAAACACTAGTGAAATAGTGAGTGCATGATAAAGCAACAGTTTGCAACAAAGCTGTTATTTCTCCATGTAGCTTTTCTTCTTCCACAGATGCATGAACCTAGAAACTACATCTTTTTGCTAGATGACACCATTATGCCCACATAACATGTCATCACACTGCTCCCTGTGTGTCTTCTGGTTCTTTCCGCCATTACTTTTGCCAAGTTCAGCTCTCTATTTTCCACAGCATGAATATTCCCTCTGGTTTTCAACAAAGATTAACAAGCACTCCACTTACTAACTTTATTCTAATCCTTTTCAAGAATGTTTAAAATTTCAAAGGTGCTCTTTGCTTGGCAAATAATGATAGAGTCAAATCTTCAACTACACAGAATCTGCCACAAATCTTTTAGAATAGATTTTTTTTTTCCCAGAAATAAAACTCCACTTTATTATGTTCATTACAGTATACAGAACTAGATCACTGTAAGTTAAATTGTCAAATAAAATTTTAAAATGTTTCTGGTTAGCCCTTGGCGGAGTTCACACTGAAAATGAAATACTATAAATGATTCATGCCAGAATAGAAACAAAACCAAGTAGCTACTCAAAGGAAGCACATGCAGTCAATGAGCACAAACCTCATCTTACAAGATGTGTTTAATGTTTCAGCAAAAAAGAGTATTTTTCAAGTACAAACGTTCAGTAAAAACTTAAAAAAAAATAATCTGATTACAAATTCAGCTGTGATTTTTGAGATCTATGTTTTGGCTCAATTTAACTCACCAGTGACCTGAGTTTCCAAGTTAGTTTTGGCATTTACAAGGAGTTTTACCAAAATGATTCTTATTGATCAGTGGTCCTCCTTTCACCTCCCCATTTTGTCTTTATAAGGCTTTCTATCCATGCCTCCCATTTTTCTGCATCCACTCCTGAAAGGTTTTTTATTCAGAAATGGGAATCTCTTCATACAAGCCTGTTCATGTGTAGAAACACCACCATTATAATCTCAATGGATGCAGCACACAACTTTATGTGGCTGGGTTAGCATTCAGTTCAACATCCCACAGAATTCCTGGACTAGTGTAACTGAGAGCTAAACAGAAAAAACAATTTATTTGAAAGTACAGTTTACATAATCATCACCTTGGTAACACTTTCACAGTTACAATTTATGGCCTTTTAAAAGGCTACTGCGGTTATTTCATGAAATATTATGCTCAGTGCATGAAGAACCTCGCATGCTTGCTTCTAAGGTGAGTAACTTGACTGGTTTTGAAATAAAACTTTTGCCCTTGACATGGAGTCACAGGCCACTTGGTTACAATTTCACTAGACAAATTCATAATCCTATCAACTCAGTCAAAAATTAGATGCAACACGCAACATTTACCAAGTTGTTCTAGAGAAACTACTGAAGCCTGACGTAGTACAGATAAATATCCAATGACCCTCAAATCATTGGTTGACAGGTAACAAACTGAAATAAATTTAGACCTTGTGCAATAGCATTTACACTTGTAAAAATTCTAATTCGGATTTCCATCCCCTACTCTTTCACTGATTTTTCAAAAGAAACTTGTAGAAATTCAGTACTTGTATTTGCAAGCCTGTAGCTAGTTCAATAGTTATTGGAGAAAACAGTGCAAACCATGTTTTTTTCATATATGCCTTTCCTAAATAAACCAGGCCAAAAATTGTTTATTTGTAAAAAGCAAGCTTAAGAGGAAGGGACTTTTCATAAAGAATGATTTACATAAAATATAATTTAAAAGTGTCCTAAAACATCCCATTAGTGCTAAAATATTTTCATTGTAGCAATGCAAGTTTCTGGACAACACTGTATGTATGACTATATAGTTCACAACCAACTCTGCATACACACACATACGTGCGTGTGCATATTTTACAGATTCCTCTAACACTCTCAATAATAAAACCAAAATATTTCTCAAAGCTAGATATTGAAATGATTTGCATGACTAACTCTACAGTATAAAAAAGCCTCCATGTAGTAATTATTCTTACTCATATCATCTTTTATTATTTACTCTGTAACCATATATGAAATATATAAATCTTAGGTAAATAGTATTCACTTTCATTCAAGTACATTTCCACTACTGGTTATACAAAATAAACTTGAGGAAATAAAAGTGGTTATATAAAATAAACTTGAGGAAATAAATAGTTTCAGTGGCTATCTGAATTTCTAAAAAAAATTATTAAAAAGATCTATTTCGGATTCCTCACAGTAGGGTCATATAGCACTTGGTATCTCTATATTGAACACCTACACCACCTTGTGGAGAAAAACAGAAATAGGAATTTTTGGAAATTCAAACTAATACTACAATCGGTTTAAAAACTCACTTTCAAAACTCAATTGCACTTAATGGAGTTTGGAGTTTACATAACATAAAAGATCATGAACTACTGAAGAAAAAGAAAGGATTGCTGAATTACCTATCTTTTAATAATATCAAGATTCCAACTTTTTAACCATTTTAGAAGTTAGTACTAAATAAACCTTCTAGAGAAAATCTTCCAAGTTGTTTCTTGCTAAACAACTTCCAAATAAAACAGACAAAACAGATTTTAGATTGAGAGAGAATCTGGTATTAAGTTTAATAACAAACTAAGTGAAAAAATAGTTTTGGTAACAAAATCAGATTTATTCTTACCAGAACATCATGCACTAAAGCTTGGTATGTCCAAGTATGATGTAGAGGAGTTGCTAAATCTATGTTTCTGTCAACAAGGACTAATAGGGGCCTTTGGAAGCTGAAAAGATGACATGGTATTAGTACTTCTGTAAACATGTTTAGAACACCCCAGTAACATCCTGAGTGGTACCAGCCACCTTCTACATCACGTTTCAAGTTAAAAGCCAAACTGCCTACTGCAGAGTTCCTCCAGCCTTCCCCAAAGCATCTGGGGCTGATCACTGCCAGAAATTGCATGAATTATTGTCTTTGTAGTGATGAAAAGATAATTTTTTTGATACTAAGTGAAATTACCAATACATAACTATTGAGCAGAAGTCAAAACACTAAACAGAAACTACCCTTTTAGGTATTAACTAATAGGTCTTTGTGTGGATACACATTTGAGTTCCAAACAATTGTCTAAGTGGGTAATATTTGACCTTAATCCCCATTATGAACCTCAAATATAAAATCTCTCTTTAAAGGGTTTTAAATTTCATTTTTCTCTTTGCTTGTATATGAAGTCCATAAAGAAAAAATAATCAACTTCTGAGATGCATTGTGGTAGGTCCATCAATACTCAATTTTGTGGAAAAAGAATGCAGACATGCCTAGATGTCTTGGATTATGGCTACATCAAAAATCTATAGTGAAGATAGGAAGGCTGTGAATTTACAGACCATTATTGCAACCACTTCCCTTAAGTACATTAACCCTACAGTTAATTCCATGCTCTGGATTTCCTTGCAATAAGTATTTTCACGCAGATATATAATCTCAAGAGCCTTAGTCACCTGATTCTGAAAACCAAACTAAAGATATGAAGTCATTTAACTGGTTAAAGGCTTCCATGCTTCACTTTCCTTGCATTTTGATTTTCTGAGGGTAATGATGCTATACTATCAGGAAAACAAGCCACCTCTCTGAAGGAAAAACAGTGGTTACAATTCAGTTCCCGTGAAAATGAGGGAACTGGTATTTCACAGTATTCTCTCTCTTAATACCTTTTCATTTTGCCATCCTTGATGTTTTTTGTATCTTTTATCCAAGTTCTGCTCTTAATTTGATATAAAAATATGATGACTACTTTATATCCAGTTAGAAGATCGTAACTGTTTCCTTCAGCTACAGTCTTCCTGTACGTCTCCTCACCTTTTCAGGTACAGGGTAAACTCCTGTAACACACTTTCCTAAGGCAGCCTGTGGAGTATTCAGCTACCTGGGGGCAACGGTATACACAGGAGGCTAATGAGGATACATTATCAGATGTGCGCAAGCATCCACAATGTCTTTTCTCTTTTTAATGGACTAAAGGTTGCTAACAGATATGTTCAGACATCCAACTGCATATCATGGTCCTGTAAACTGGGTATTGCAGGAGCTTGGTTCTTGCTGGGTTTACAGGATGAATAAAATTACCTGGTTCATTAGGACTTCGCACTTATTAGCTATAAAAGTTTTGAAACTGGTTATGCTAAGAGATTGGAAAACTCCCTTAAAAGTATATAAATTTTTTTAATATAGAATTTGGACCAAATTCTTGTAAACAGTTTTCAATACAGTGGTGATTTATCCTAATGAGATATTTCAGACAACTGAAACATGAAAAATAAAGATACATAGTTATTATTAACACCATACCTGAACTGGCCAGCTCCAAGTGTGTCACCTGTAAAAAGACTGTTTCTGGCATCTCTTAGATTCTCTCTGAGCTTTTTATCTAATTTCTGAGGGGGGAAAAAACCAAAACAGCCTTTAACAAACCATCAAAAATGATCAACATTTAAAGATTTATTGTACTGTTTTTGTAGTTTCTAAATGTCTTAGCTGCAGGAAGTCTAGGTCAACTGCACACAGGAAAGAAAGAAAACTCTTCTTTCTATTTTCTCCCTCCCGCACGTGTATCTATATCCAGGACTACACAGAAGATGTTTCCTCCAGGCTCACTAATCTCCTCCCAGAGAAAATCTCCTCTCCCTAGAAAATGCCAATAGAAAATACCAGTAGGAGGCACCAAGAGGGAACCACAGCAGAAGCAGCAAATTGGGCAGTCAGACACTGCCACACTAAGTGTTTCTTAAAAAGGAGACTACCCTCAATATGAATGCATGCACACTGAATGCTTAGGTTTAATCAGTATTAAGGCTTCACTGACAAAGAAAGATGTGAGGAAGATGGAAAAAGTTAAGCACAGTGACTCCTAATGAAGATGGTGCTGTAGAGACTTCTGATTGTGATTTACTTTGGTAATTTCATCCCTACTTGATGATCAAGTTCAATGTCAGTTTAGTCTGATACAGTAAAAATGTCTTGTACTTATGGGGTTTCCCAGCAAGATAGATAAAAATTTCTTACTAAGACACACAGAAAAACCAAGGCCAGACAGACACTTTTTAAACTGTGTAGATACGGCTTAATGGTTGTAATTATAATGCCTGTCAGAAAACCTTGATAAACTCTAGATCAGGAACCGTTATTCATGTTTAAATTTCCCATCAGCTGACTCCATAATATTACAATTTCTACAGATGAGTTCCATGGAACTGAAGTCAGACAGAAAAACCGCTGTGTCTCCTTTCCAGTTTCACTTCCTTCATAAGGAAAAGGATACAACGACACTAGATCCCTGCCTAGTATTGAGAAAAGTAAACAAGGTGTTAAGAAGGTTCTAAAACAATGATACTTGTTTAGAAAATAGTTTCTTACCACTGCCACCATTTCAGCTGCAGTTCCTCTTGAGCATCTGATTATAGGAATAGCTCCTAATAAAAGATATATTGACTTCTACTTGCATTGCAATTTTCAGATTATAAGTTAGTGTACTTTTCATAGAACAAATTTTTTGTAACATTCTGAGATGAAATTTTTCGTAACATTCTGAGATGAAATTTTTCAAATGGACAATACAAACTTATATTAAATTTGTCTCCTGCAGTTTTTATCTATGAAACAAAAAATACTATATAGAAATATTAAATAAAGTTTTACAAAAGTAAGTGAATATGTCACACAGGAATTTATGAGAAGTACAGTGTACACTAGAAAGATAGCTAATGTACTGTGGAGGGGACAAACTATCTCATACAGAAGCATTAAAAGTTAGTTTCAAAAAGTCAGAAGTCCCTTGAAAACAGTAATAATAAGTACTATAACACCACCACCACAACATATCAGTTACCACTCGCTGCAGGGTAATGTTATTTTCAAAAGCACATTTTCCATTGGCTTTCAGGTTTCAAAATCTTTAGCTACTGTTTCTTACTTATCTATATAAATATGAAAATTCCAATACCACAGACTTTAAGTGACTGAGTAAAAGAGATTTAATTTGTATCACACTAACACTTGAAAGAACTCAAGAGGTCCAAGGGAATCTCTCTTGAACAGACTGCCCCACAGCAATCTCCAGCTCCCCTTGTAGGAATGCTATCTCAGACTGATTTCAGTGAGAACTTCGATAAAGTGTCATCACGATGAAAAATGTATTAGCTAAGCATCAAGAAAACTCACAATAAAATAAGTAAATTTAATATATCTTCCTATTCCTTGAGTTATTTCAGTTAGATCTTTGCAGGGTTTGAGTGAGGGATTTTTTTTTGAGAGCTACAAATCCAAATTCAAAGCACCATTGATCTTCACTGCAAACTAAGATTTTGTGAAAACAGTGAATCCAAACCTTTGCATTTCAGTATTCTTCTCCCATTGATATGAAGACTAAGACTTAACTCCCATACAGGACAGCCTTTATTGTCTTTTGCAGTGATCCTTAGCAATAATTTGAGCCATATCATTAACCCACTCCATGAACTATTAAGATTTCTGTCACAGATCTAATTTTGCCTTTAATTTGTTATATGAAATCACTAAACTTCTAGGTATCTCATTGAATATGGATCTTTTCTAAAAGGAAAACATGCTAGAATTTGAAAACTTACCAAGCGTAACAAAAAAACAGAAGAGACTATCGACAATAGTGTCCATTATAGTTTCCATTTCTGTGTCCGTTATATCTGGTCGGTTAATGGCTAAAACAGTGTGGAAAAGCGTTAAGAATAAAGAAGTTAATGCCACTTCAGTACTGAGAAAGCCATCCTCTTCTTACCTAATGGCTGTCAATAGCCAACAGCTTTTGCTGCATAAGAGATAAAATCGTGAAATGCATCGCTTAGCATACCCATTAGTTCCCTCCTGCCCCCCCCCCTTTTTTTTTTTTTGAGGAAAAAATTGAGAAAACTTAATTACTGCTCACTGTATAAGGTCAAACACTACACAATCTTTTCAGATTACCTCGGACAAAGTATAATGTAACTTCTGGATTGTGTTAGTATTGAATTATTAAAAACCTCCTAGAAAACCACGTTACAGAACAGAACCTGAAAACCATTGTTCAGATATAAAATTCTCAAGAATTTTAAATTGTGTAATTTAAGGAGAATTACAGTACACAGCTATCTATATTTAAAAATTCTAAATCCCACCTCTTGTAATGGAGATTCCTTTTTTCCTCTTTTTTTTTTTTTTTTAAAAAATAAATTTACTGTCAGTTTCTAGGTTAGGGATAATTCCCAAGTTCTAAAACATTTCACACTACAAATAGAAAGACTTCCCTCACATATTTATGTCAGAACAAGAGATGTGTAGCAACATTTCTATTAAGTAATTAACACTGACAAGAATATAATAGCCGACAGGAAAATCAAACCTAATCTTATCACAGGTCTCAAGTCAAGCACTATCTCAGGACTCATGCCATAAATCCCATCCTCCTTTGTTTTATTTTACCTTTAAAAATTTCTCACATAATTACCTGTCTTATACTCTTTCTTCAAAAATAAACTTCAAAGCTCTGAAGATTAAGAACCCTTCCATCCCAAATTTATGCATGGCCATAATAATTCTCTAACTTTAAAGGTGCTTTTTTTGCCCCAGCTTTTGCCCTCTAAGAACTTTAGAGAGATGGATTATTTTAGCCATTTCTGTCAGCAGCTATACTTACTAAGTCAAACTTTCTACTAGGCTGCAAGGATGACAGCAGCAATAGAAGTGCTTCCCTCAGCATTTTTTTTATTCAGAGTTCAAGTTTCTGAAGTATCAGCAGCAAGAAAGACCGACTGTAATGACAAAGCTTTTTCTGTAATGACAAAGCTTTGAAATTAACTGGGGCTATCATTCTGTAGTTATCTCCAACTAACGGTCTCCCAGTTTACAGGGGAGAAGTAATCTTATTTTTACTCCCTTGACTTTCTCAATTTTAAAATTTAATTCCCTCCTTATTATTATGTAATAATAATATGGTACTCATTTATGATGTTCCAGTAATCCATATACTGTCAGTGCCTTCTATTTTTGTGTAACATGAACATTTTATGAGCACATTCCTTTTTTTTGTACCATAGCAATCAACACAAATACTCAATATTACTCTCCTTAGGTCAACCTTTGAGAAATTCCATTAATCATCTTTCAGTAAAATGTTCTATTTCTCTCTCTCCACTCTAACAAGCTTATGGGGTGCATCTATTGCAGGAAAGTAAGCTTAGGTCTCCTACTTACTCTTGTTGTTTTACAAAATTGATCGAAATTTGGTAAAGAAGCATTCAAACAGGATCAAACAGGATGCCAGGAACATTGACTTTATACCAATATTACCCAATTACTATTCCTTCTACACAGTCATAGAAAAACAGAACCACAGGGAGCCTGAAGGATTATCTAGTCAGTCCTCTTGCCCAAAGATGAGTTAAACCCATGTTATTTCTGCGTTTAAACCAATTGCCAAAGCTTCCCAGTCATGAAAAGGTCATAACATTTATAGGTAATCTATTCTAATATTTTACTATCTTTAATGTTAGAAAGTGCTTTTAATATCTGACCAGAAATTTTTTTGTTGCAATTTAAGCTCATCACTTCTTGTCCATTACTACAAGGACAGAGAGAATGTATTATCTCCTTTCTGTCTGTGAGAGCCTTTCACATAATTAAAGAAAGCTATCATGCTTATTTGTCATGACATTACCTCGCTGTAAATATAGTCATACCGCCAGAAAATCAGGAAACTTAAAATTAACCTTTTTTGTTATAATTGTTCTTAGCTCACCCATTCAGATACATGCATGGCCACACATGGCAGCGCTGCTGCAAGAACAGCAGCCGTCTTTCATCACCGTCAGATTTACATTGACTTATGTAGATTATGAAACTATACACAAACTGGCAGTTTGCTGCTATGGTTACTCTCCAAAGGCAAAAAAACCCCCAACCCACTACTACTTCACCCTGCACTCCTACTGCCTGCCTGTGTCAGAGCTAGACCTCACGTAGCAAGATGGATCAGCTCAATGCTCTAATGGAAAACTAATCACTCTCGATGGGAGATTAGATTTCTGTTCAATCAGCTTTTGGAAACAGCCCACTTCTAGACTGGTTTAAACATAGTGCGAAACCACGTGTCGTGTGGCAAATTTCAGCGGCCCAAGAGAAGAAAACAAACCACATAGAAACTGATGGGTGCAAAGCATTTTCAGTCATTTTAATTCAAATTCCTTGTTAGCTAGCAGGAATCATAAAAGCCAGTTCAGTATCTTTACATACACACAAACACATCACAAAACAATAATTACTAAAACTCTTAACACAGGATTTAGTATTAAAAAAAAAAAAGTCTGCTTTTCGAAGAAAAACGCCCTTCATGCTGGCAATGGAACCAAACCCCAGTGTGAGACAGAACTCAGTATTATGGATTCAGTTTTAAAGAAAGGTACTGACTTTGAAAATCGGGCAAGAGAGGAGAAAAATCTCACTGCTAAATGTTAGGCACACGGAGATTTCTCATCTCTACCTGGTCACTAGTGAGTATTCTGTGCATCCAAATAAATCAGGAATTAACTGTGTGACACTGTGTGCAGACAGTGCGACTACACTAAAGTAACGAAGAGCTGCTGCTAAAAAAGCGCTATCTTGCCTCTGACTTACACACTTCTGCTGCTTCCCTTGCATTGGATTTGTAGATCACACAAATGAGCTGATATTTTCTATGGAATGAGTCAACTGAACAAATACTCTGCAGCTCCAAGATTACTGATTCTGATGTAAAAGGAGGAGAAGATGAGGGAAACTACAGCAGGGGCAGCAAGACAACTCACCCTGTAGTAGCTAGCCACTTGAGTGTGAGGGGCAGGAGAGGTAGAGTGATAGTTCTCTGTTGATTTAGCATATTGAATGAGTCAGGGGAGCACAAAAATCAGATCAGAGGGAGGAAAACCATGTGGACAATTATGACAGCTAGTATATATGTTGACTTGAGCTGCCATAGCACCGTAATTGTTGAGGTAACTGACCTAAGGTAGCTACTTGGTTTTCCTGCTAGGTTCCAAACAGGTCCAACAGAAGTCCCAAGAAAAGAAAAGAAAAAAAAAAAAAAAAAAGAGTTCCACGAGGCTGATTTCACTTGCAACTCTGAGACTTTAGGAAGAAGCTGACATGCTTGGCTCACATGCTTGCAGAAGCCATCAGCATTTCTTATTTTCTAGAATGCCCTTTCCCAGATGCTTCCCTGTGCTACTCCAGCCCCTGATCCTAACCATTTCCCCTTGCACAGCCCTACATGTTTAACGTCTTGAATAAGACAAGCAGGTACCGACTGGTCACTGTCTGGAAGATACAAGAAATTCTATCAGTTAAAGTCATATTTCTGGCTGTGCATTCCTTAGAGTAACTTTCCAACTGACCACAGAGAAACAAAATACTAAACTCCTTAAGAACTGCAGAAGGGATTATGACTACGTAGCGGTGCCTAAACACAGCAGACACCCGCAGTGTCTATCTACATGCATAAACAATACAAAATTTTTCCTACATTATTCCATGTATAAAACTCCCTATTATCCATATATGTCTACCCTGCAATTTTGCTTTACTAAATTTGTTATTTAAAAATACATGATTATTTTCTATATTACAATAACTGTGTTGTAAGGATCTCGAAATTAATATCTAAGAACTGCTTCCTTCATGACTTTAAACTACACATCTAACAGATGCTGAATTCTAAAGCAGATCAAAGCAAAATAAAATTATTGCTTGGTATTAGCTACAACTTCAAAAGTAAATTTCAACTTTAGACATTCCAGTATAATTTTTATACAACTTTTACTTACCACGATACGAAACAAGCTCTTTGTTTTGGTTACACAATACAAACATGTCATCTTCTAAAGTAATAAAATTAAGATATTGATCAAACACCTAGAAATCAAGGAATAATGGTCAGAACAGTCCAGAGTGAAGCATAAAAAAACCCCAACTATCAGTGATTTATTGCTACCTCTTTTTGAACCTTTTACAGAAATACCTATTAAAAGAAAGAAATCCAAGATATAATGCATGAATTAAAAAGCCTATGTAAGGACCGAGGGATAATAAAAACTTTAGAGCACCTGAAAAGTGGCAAAAGAAAACAGTACAAGTATTTCTGCAGACAAATTTTTAGTAGCAAATAATCGCTGAAAAAACACATATGGAGGACATTATGATATTATAGGTTTATTTTCTATTAATATGGACTGCAACATAAACAGTGCTGAGCTCTAAGGCAGAAGAGGGCAATATCTACACAATGAGAGATTACAGCTCACAAATTCTAATTCTTCTGTAACATACCTGTACATTCAGGAAAAAAAATAAACCTCTCTATAGCATAAACTGTTAATGGGATATCACACCAGAAAAACAGATTTAAGAAAGTTAGTTCACAATGAGCGCTACACCAGTTTACTCCTGTTGAAGACCTAAGGCTTAAACAATACTAGTAGTTTTCATTTCACAACATTTCTTTCTCTCACACCAGCAGTACTCCCTAACAGGAGCGAGAAAAAGTGAGCATATTTAAATATATATGTGAAAATAATTATTTAATAATTTGCAGGTTTTGGTACAGGCATTCAACAAAAATAGGAGGGTCCATACCCGACACCTGCCTTTAAATCATAAAGGTATAAGAGTGTATGAATAACAGTGTGTACGTATGAAACATCCACCTCTACAGTATACTGCCTATTTAAAATGACAACTGCACTCATACTGCACTTTTCATGTATTTAGGAGCTAAAACCCCCAGCCCTTTATATATGCACTAGATGCACTCCTTGAGCTGATGAAGCTGGGAATACTCTGAAAACACTCTATTTCCCCTCTCATCATTTAGCACAAAGGTCTTGCAGCACTTGAACTTTTGACGAAGCTGTAGTACTAAGCTGAACTACTGAGACAACTGTAGATTCCCTTTTTCCCCCTCCAGCAAATCTATGCCTGACTTTGAATCTAACTAAACATGTATTTTGTTCATGATTCAGTCAGAAAAGCTGTGTATGGCACTGAAGTGGCCACATAAGAATGCAATAACACCTGTAATGGTAGTATCTTTAACATTAGAGACTGGGGGACTTTCTTACCTTAGCCACTTGAGTTACTGCATTAGCACCTATGGCAGCATTTGCAATATCTTCCAGTTTACTTCTCGAAATGGCAGAAATAAAGTTTAAATAATAAGATTCATAAAGCTGGTTTCGAAGATCCTAAAAGGAAGGAATACCACAACCTTTTTCCTGAGTAAGTACTAATATATTTCTGACCAATTAAAAAACATTCTTACTTTTACTATCTGATGTTCCAATTATGCACAGTCAAACTAAATTTTCGTAAGTGCTTAGCTGTCTGTTCATAGAGCCCTGTACACAATGTTTTGACTACATAACAAGATATAACTATCCTAACACAGAACTGCAAAACCCAGGAAATTAAATTTAAGCTACCAGACAGCAACTACTACTCCACACCTTACCACTGATCAAAACCACCCTTTGCTCTTCTTCCTTCCTTTGGTGAAGATGTCAATCTTCCATCAGTTCTTCCCAAAGAATATAAAAAACCGTGGTTAGCCTAGTCCCACACCCTCTCTGCTCAAAGCATAGTCAAATAGAGCAGGTGGCTCAGGATTGCGTCCAGCCAAGTTTTGAAGATCTCCAAGGATGGAGACTCCACAAACTCTGCAGGCAATCTGTTCTAGCATTCAGCCACCCTCATTAAGATAGCTTTTGCTTATGTTTAAATGGAATTGTCTATATTTTGAGTTGCACCCACTGCCTCTTGTCTTTTTGCTGCCAAAACTATCACTCTGAGACACAGAAAACATATTTACCTTTCTACTTGCTGGAAATTTGAAGTTTTGGATGTAAAAATTTTAAGTAATATTTTTATGACAAATATGTACTAATATATAAAAAATGGAAGCAAAGGTGTTCAGACACACACAAGAACTAGATATAGAATGGTCACACTCTGGTGAGTGCAGGATTACTTCACACACTCTGTTGTGTCCACTCATTTGAAACATTAAGCATGCAAGTTACCTGGCACATTCTGTCAATATTTTCTTCTGTTGGCATTACAAAGTAAACAGCTGGAACATCTGGAATAGCATCCCGATCTGAATGCAAAAGCCTGAAAGGAAGAAAAAATACATCTCTAATGTATTCCTCCTCTGATTTGTGAAAATTATAAAAGTTAAATAAATTATTTATTTATATAGGCACATTTAATTTCTTATAATTTCCCCTTATATTTAGATAGATTTTAGCAAGAACAAAACATGAAAAAATAACAAATTCGTGTTTGTATAATTTTGGCTGAATATATTATTAGAGGTCTCCGAAGTTTATTCAAAGCTTGAGAAAAGGCTTCGCAAATCTTCAAAAACAGATTAATCCATTCAGAGGAAGGTAAAATACTGCATCCACAAAGTTCATATACCAAGTATTAATTGTTGACGTGGTAACAAAAGACCTGAATATCTCATACTATTAAACTTGCCTTTCCTGCTCACTAAAACAAAGACAGGCAAGGTGCTTACACGTTTCTCTCACATTTCTGCTAGTATGTCAACATGTTAAACCGTGTTTCCATTTCTAGCCTTCACTTAGTAAAAGTTAATAAACTTTCAGAAAAAAAAAAAAATTATTTTCAAAGATCCTCCGTGACTACTACCACAGCCAAGGAATGACAATGAACTAAATAAATGTTCTCTGGAGAAAGAGAGATGGGAAATCTCTTAAAATAATACTTAAAGATTCCATATCTTTGGCAAGAGACAATTAAAATCAATGTGCAAAAAGACTAGCAGACAATATGCACAGTCCCATGAAACAGTTTGTGCCAAATAATTATAAGATATATGAATACAGAGGGAATTATACAGGCAGATTCCCCAAGACACCTACTGGATAATTCTTATTTTTGAACAAGGGCCTCCTCTACTTAGTAAGAAATCCCACTGAACACTGTTTGCAATGGCCTTTCCACTCCCTACCTGATTTTAGAAACAAGTCAGGGTACAATCTTTATTTTAGTAGTTATTCATCAAATGATTTTCAATATTTTGTTTGTGATTTGGGGGGAATATTAAAGAAAGTTCTTTTTAGCAAAAAAAAAAAAAAAAAAAAAGCTGAGGTTTTTTACTTACAGATGCAAAGTGATGCCCATATCTCTCAGCTCTTTCACTGACAGCAAAGGTGAGATTATATCTTGGCCAAATCTGTCATAAATCAGAACCTGAAATAGATACATATTTTTACAAAGTGCTGTAAAAAGTGGATACAGCAGAATACAGGATGCAGGGGATAAAGGAATTCAGGTTTAAGGACCTACTGTCCTAAGTGAAAAGTGCTAAACTTTTACCGATTTATAATACATCATTAATTTGTCATGGAGTTACATTTGTGCTTACTAATAAAAAAAAAAAAAAAAAAAAAAGAATTAAAAGAAACCTAATGATAAAGGGAAAAAAATTCACCACTTCCGTCTCTTAAAAATTGTCAAACAGGAATCTGCTGTCAGAAATTTGTTATTGTAAGTGCAAAATTTCTCTGGTTGCATTTAGCAGGAAACAAAAGGAGAAACAGAGAGGAAAAAAAGGAACTAGCAAAACAAAAAACAACAGAATGTATGAAGGAACAGAATATATGCTTTGTAGTAGCAAAAACTTCTCACAAATTACATACTTTTTTATAGCCTGAGCTCAGCTTGTCCTAAATTTAAGGCTTCTGTGGGCTTCTTTCTGACTCTGAGTTCACCTGTAAGGTATCATGTAAGTTTCTGCCAACAGGTATCAATGAGACCTAAGTATATTTCAAAAACACCCTCCTCAGTTGCTCATTAAAATATTGCCTAAAGAATCAGTCATTGGGTCTTCAAGCAGCCAATATCTCAAATATGTATTTTTCTCAGCAATTCTGATATTCAATTCTGTATATTCATAATACACAGGAAAAAATATTTTGTACAAGTTAAGAACACAGAGAAGAGACTTGAGGTAGTTAAAACTTGAAAACCTCAACTTTTTCTGAACAAAATTCTCCTGTTCAAATAGTTCTTACCTTCCATACTGGTTCTCCTGTGCTGTTTTTAACAGGAGGAACATTGAAATTCAGCATACGTTTCAAAGCCACTGGAAAATAAAGCAGAATAATCTTTACTCTCTTTACACTTCAGCAACAGAGATTAAACACATTACCAGAATTTCATTACACATTTCATTTGAAAGGAAAACCAACATAAAATATAAATGCAACAAGTCACATTTTCATTATTTTTATGCAGCTTTGACTGACAAGTGGCACACGTCAGCTAGAATTTATGGGCTCTGGAAGACACTGCAAAAGGAAAAGAATCAAGTTCCAAAACATAAAGAATTTCTCTCCTTAGTTATACTGGCTGTATTCTGTCGCAGTTTGCCTTAAATATAATTCCAGTATCTTCCTGAAGGTGCACTCTGTGCAGTAGGAACTAGCTTGCTTTATTCCCCTGATCTGCTTTTCCTACCCCACGGAAACAATGGTATACACACAGGTCAAAAATACCTTTTCACCTGACTAAAACTGATATACATTTTGAAACATTTTGACAACTCATAGGAAGAAATTGCTGCTTTAAGAGGTACAAAAATACCCCTAATTTGCATCAGGAAAACTCTTTGAAACAGGAATGACCTTTCATTTAACTTCCCATTCAACACAGAAACCAAAGAAGATTCCTTCACCTACCTCTAATTTATAAATCTATTAAGTAAGGAGTCCTTCCTCCTTTATCTAATTAAATGATACATTATGTGCTGTTCTCCCATCTTTGACTAGAAGCAAAAGACTACTTGCATCAATATAAGTTAGTTCTCTTCAAACTCATAAACAAAATCACCACGAACCTTTGAAGAGGAAAAGCTTTCAGAGATCAGGGTAATGTACACCACTTTGCTCATATATGGAGAACAGTAGAAATGGTTAACTTCTAACTCTTCGGCTGAACGAGGCTTGTGAGCATACTCGGTGCAGTTCCCCTGGAGTTTCCAGTACCACAGGACAGCTCAGGCTGGAAAAGACCTCAGGAGATCTCCAGCCCAATCTCCTGCTCAAGCAGGGTCAGCTGTGAGGCCAGGCCAGGCTGCTCAGGGATTTACCCGGTCAAGTCTTGAAAACCTCCAGGGATGGAGATGCAACAACCACCCTGCACAACCTGTGGCACTGACTGTCCTTGTGGTGAAAAAGTTTTTCCTTATATCCAGTTTAAACATCTTGTTTCAATTTACACCTGTTGTTCCTCACCCTCCTGCCATACACCGCCCCAAGGAGCCTAGCTCCATCTTCTCAATACCCTCCCCATAGGTACTGGGAAGCTGCTGTTAGGTCCTCCCCTGAAGCCACCTTTTCTCCAGGCTGAACAAGCCCCAGTGCTGCAGCCTCACCTCACCAGGTAAGTACTCCAGCCCCTGACCATCTTGGTAGTCCTTTGCTGAACTCCTTTCGACTGACGAACACCTTTCCTGTACTGGTAGCCACAAACTGGACACGGTACCTATATGTGGTCTCCTGGGGCTGGGTGGGGGGGGCAGGGGGATAATCACTCCTCTTGATCTGCTGGCTGTTCTCCTGTGAATATGGCTCAGGATGCTGCTATACGGGGACACACTGGGCTGATGTTCAGCTCGCTGTCTACAAAGAGCCCTCACGGGCCTTTTTGGCAGAGCTGCTCTGCAGTCTGCCAGTCCCCTGCACTGTCACCTGTACGTTGCAAGGGGTTCCTCCCTTCCAGGTGCAGGAATTTACATTTGTCATTGTTCAATTTCATAAGGTCCCCATTGGCCCATGCCTCTTGCCCATCTAGGTCCCTCTCAGTGGCAGCTCTGCCCTCAAGTATATTAACCGATTCCTCTAGTTTGCCGTCACCTGCACACATCAGCACTCTGACACTTCCTCCAGGTCACTGATAGAGATTTTAACCAGGGTAGACCCATGTGGTGCTCCAGTTGTTACCAGCCTCAAGGTACAGTATGTCTGATTAATCACAACCCTCTGAGCCTGACTGTCCAACCATTTCTTTACTCAGCAAGTTCTCCATCCGTCCAGCGCGTAACATCCCAACTTGGATACAAGATCTCAATGTCAAAAACCTTGATGAAGTCAAGGTAAATGACATACTCTGCCCTCCTGCTGCCTACAAATCCAGTCATTTTATCACTGAAGGCAATCAGGCTGGTCAGGCATGATTTTACCATACATAAATCCATGCTTGCCTTCTCTTTCACACAAAGAGAAATATTTTTGAAGAGGATACACTCTATGATTGACTCCGAAGTGGCACAAAGGCTCAGGGGAATTTGTTGGTGAAGACTGAGGCAAAGGCGGCACTGGGTACCTCAGCCTCATCTGTGTCCACCACCACTAAATGACCAGCTGCATTTAGCAATGATTCAATATTTTTTGTTATTCATATTTTCACTACTAACATCGGAGAAGAAGCTCTTCTCATTGCTCTTGACATTCACTGCAAGTCCCAATTCCAGCTGAACTTTGGCTTTCCTAACACCATCCATCCATGCCCAGGCAATGTTTCTAAAGTCCTCCTTCGCAGTCTGTCCCTGCCTCCTCCTCCTTCTGTGTATGGCCCTTTCAAACCACATTACCAGCGGTGAAACTTGACCATGGGAGGAAGCAAGCTAGCAGTGAGTGCTGGGTCTCCCTGGAATCTAGCCTTCCACTTGCTTAATACTTTTTTTTTCTTTTTTAACACCATGGAGCAATCCTGAAAGCTGATTACAGACTGCTCCTGGAGCCTTTGCTCCCTCACTGCCAGTGACACCTTCCATACATTTCAGCCATCTGAGCATTTCTGTATAAAGCTGCGTGGTTATATATTTTGGTACTAACTGGATCTGAAGCAGTTTACCATTCAAATTAAAACTTGTCATAAGCTCTCTAATAAGGAATATAGCAATCCGATTAGTGATATGCTGTGACAATCGTGACAAACATTCAGCAAGTCTCTGGGTTTCTTTTTTGTATTTATACTGCCACTCTATTTACGGTTAGGCTGAATACTCTCTGGGGCAAGGATCAGGTTTTTACTCTGCTTGCACAATTATATGCTTTGAGTAGTTATGAACCAGGATAAAGGTCACAACAGATGGTGCACAAACACTAAATGATAATGAAACTTTTCCTTTTTCTGCGTATCTTTTAGATGTTCAATCTACTTCCTTGCAAATAACCTCCCCAATGGAAGACAATGTGGGTTCAGTGGTAAGGGTTGACTGAAATAATCAAGTAACAAGGTGAAGCAGAACAGAAAAGAATAAAGCTGTATGGAATAAGGGCTCAAAGACAGTGGGCTTTATCAGAAAGGTAGCAAAGAAAAGTAACAGATTGCAAAGCAACATCAAATAGCACTATTAGTGGTAGATGGCCACAGGAATGAGGTTACAGAAAGTAGGCTTCTGGTACAAAAAGATGATAGGGAATACACGTAAATATTTAAGGTCCACACAGAAACTCAGACTGAGATTTTTAGTCAGATGATTTTAGACATTTCATGTTAAATAAACGTAAGCAGAATCCTCTACACCACCAGAAAGATACTGCTGCTGTCAAGGAGAAGGTGACAAGATTACAGCTCAAACTACTGACCAAAACTTTGGCAAGCAAGGGAAGGAGAGGACTATGGAGTCAACATGCGCTATGCTTTAGGAGTATGTCCAAATGGGTGGCTCAAGACTCCACAAAGCAGCATCAAGACAGAGAAGAAAGAGTCAATTATGAACTTGTAGTAACATGTAAGAAGGGGCTGAATAACTAACTCTTTACACACAGAAAACCTCCTGCATAACTAGTTGTCGCTGTTAATCTTGCATTCTCAATTTCTTGAGGGTCCGTACACGCTTCGAGGTCTCCTTGTCTTAAAAGGAGCATCACAACAGAAACTTTATTTTTTGCACCATTAAACGGTATTTCCCGTTAGATCTTTGCCACAGGCAGAAAGAGAGCTTAAACGGAGGGAGAGCACAACCCGCTCCCCGCGGCCACGGGAGAAAGGGACCGGGCCCGTCCCGGGCCCGCGCAAGCCCCTCCCCGGGGGCGACTTCCACACCACGACGGCACCTGCGGCCACGTCCCTTGGGCCTGGGCCCACCGCCGCCCGGGCAGGGCGCACCCACGGCCCTGTGCCCCACGGCGGGGCCGGGCCCCCTCGGCAAGAGCTGCGGTCAGAAGCCCCCGAGCCCCGCTCCACCGTGCTCGCCGCTGCAGCGGCCGCCGGGATGCGACTAGGGACAAGGCCTCCGTCCTGTTGCCGGGAGACCCAAGCCGGGTGAGAGGGCGCGAATCCGCCAGCGGAGGCGAGGCGGCGCGGAGACGCCCACATCCCGCCCCGGGGCCCCGCCGAGGGAAAGCGCGCAGGCAGGCAGGAGCCCTGGGCTGCAGCGCGAGGCCGGCCTTGCTCGCTCCCTCCCCCGGGCCCCGGGCCGCGCGACAGAGCCCGCGGGAAGCCGCTCACCTGTCTGCTTCTCCCGGATACCGGCCGCCATTTTCCTGACCCGCCAGCCCGGCCGCGGCGCGGCGCCCCGCCCACCGCCGCGTGCGCAGCCGCCGGACGACGTGGCGGCCCGTACGGCGGCGGGAGGCGGGTCCCGGCCGCCCCTCCCCGGGCGCCGCCAGGTGCGGAGCTCCCGCCGGCTGGGCGGCCCCTAGCCCCGCCCCCGCGGCACTGCTCTCCACTCTCCGCGCCCCGGGGGGCCGCAGCGCCTGGCGGCGCTAGGCCAAGCCCCCGTTCCTCAGGGAGCTGCAATTAAGATCTAAAATGTAGGCCTGTGCTTTTCCCCAGCTGAGAACAAAATAAGAGGGTGAGACCTCTCAGACAAGGGGGTGGTGCTCCATTTTTTTTCCGAGCAAAAAGTCGCCTTAAGTTTTTGCTCTACTCTCCCTCTGAATTTTCAAGAGGAGATAACTGAAATATGCCCCAGAAAATAGCAACCAGGGCAGCTCTGAGGTGCTTAGATTAACTACATGAAAAGGACTGGTGTTTCAGAAATAGGCAGCTGGCTACAAATAAAATCATCAAATTTTAGCGAGTTATTGAAAAGGAAAATACTTAAAGTTTGCTTGTCTCTACCTCAGGTAGCATAGACCAGCGGGCAGCCTTCCTTTGGTCATCGCTGCGCTCAGAGCTGTGCCCCTACAGCAATCCTGCAGTGGGAACACCCCCACTCACCTTAACTCGGTCTTGGGCACAAAGGTAGCTGGGTAAACATGCTGTAGATTAATATAAAGGTGCATATAGGTAGACAAATGGAACTACAGAAATCAGTGCTAACACTAATAGAGCTAAACCCCATTAAATCACAAAACTAACACCACTGGAGAAAGTTACATATGTATTCCAACAGAAATTTAACCCTTTATTGCACTTTGAACATATACATGACAGTTATTTCCCACAATTATCGATTATTTCAACACTGATGCTACACCTGTCAAGTACAATGTTGCTTGAAGATGCACCATTTCAGGCACTGATCCTGCAGTTCAAGTTAGATCTAAAAGTATTTACAAATTTATATTTTCTTGCATATTATTCTAATTACCATACATTTAAGAACATCATTGTTTATGCAATACAAAATCAGACAGTTGCATTGGGTTTTTTTTACAAACATTAACATTTTGATGATGATTTTCTGTATACATATGATTTGATATTTCAAAAGCTTTTGCGTTTTAATTTTTATTTTATCCAACTAGCAATTCCCATCCTGAAGTAAAAAAAAAACCAAACAGTAAAGCTTGAGCTTTAAAATGCTTTACCATATAATACAGAATCAAGATAAACTTTAAAAGCATATTTTGTAGCCTCCAGAGTTGCATTTCCTTCTATTTGAATAAGAATTGTTCGATAGTATTTTCAAAATGCACATGCAGAATGTAAGTGTGAATTAGTGACTAAAACTCTGCTCTACATTTTAAATATAAAAAAAATCTCAAAATCCTCAAGTCTTCCAAGCTCAAGACTGAACATCTTAATGAAAAAAGTCAAAGTTGCAGCACATGATGATTTAGACCTTAAGTATAAACTGATACCAATTTCTTCTCATAAACCAATACAAAATGCTAACAGCTTTTTCTAGTAACCATCCTTTGCCTGGGTGAAAGCAAGTCACAGAAATTTCTTATGTCTTATTTTTTCAAACATAGATGTAAAATACTTGAGGGTTTTATTTTTTTTTAATTATATGTGCTTTATTAAGGAGACCATACTAAAACCACTAACACTAATCTATTATTGTTTACTAGAAAATTATCACTCTAGAAAATAAATAGCTTATTTGATCTGCTAATTCCAATGGAAGTTTAGGGTTTGATGTAGAAACTGCAGGGTGAAGTTCTTTGGCCAAACACAGTCAAAGAGGACTGCAATAGTTCTCTTGTGGCCCTGACAAATCTAACAAAAGATGTAACTTCTATAAAAATAAATTTAATACACACCAGCTAATGTATATGCAATTATTCTCCTTATGTTACAGAAATACTGAAAGTAAGCAACTTCCCTAATTTCCAGATGTGCCTCAGGTTAAAGTTTATTTAAAATGAAAACTTCCTGATAATATTGCACTTCAGTGACCCGCTATAGCAATTAAAAACCTGATGGTCATTACAGCTACAGAAATTGCTCTTAGGGTTTCCAGACAAAAGAGACCTTTCTGTGTTTTGATGGATTGGAAGTCAGCTTATTCAATGGAATTTTAATGAACACTTAGAGTAAATTTAAGATTGGTCTATATACAGAAATGCTGAAAATGAGCAGAAGAAATGAAGTTCCTCTCCATAGTAGCATTTAGGAATACAACTTGAATATATCAAGGGTTATATGAGAATGTCTAGATAGAGCTGATCAAACCGACAAAGGAAAGACAACTTGTCCTGAATGTGTACGCATCAGTATTAGAAAATGGGAACAAGCTCTGTGTAAGAAAAAGCTTTTTGAGCAATATTAGAAACTAGAAGATTTTACAAATTCAATGTTTTGATATAGCATTGTATAGCAGAGAGTTTTAAAGTTAACGTAAGATTTCTCTTACAGCTAAATAAGTTAGTTCTACCTTTATATAAAACCTATCAACTGCTGGATTCAAAACTAATAAGCCATAAAAGGTGTGAACCCTATTTTTATCCGAAATACTTTCTGAAGCCTTATATTCACATTACCTTATTTCTTCTTTCTCCATTGAAGGTTTTAAGATGCAGTTTATTTAGTTCCAAGTTCTAAACCATTTCCCTCGCCACTGCAGAAACCAGAAGCCCAAGAATTGTCCTTTAAAATTATCCACACTCTCCTTGCTACTTCTATAAGTTCTGTACTTCCCATACAGAAAAATAACATAATATTACAGAAGACATTTATCTCTAGGCAAGAAGAAGGAATACTGCACTGGGTACACCACTCATTTTCAAAGTATAATACTCTATCTGCAGGAGACTCATTGCTATATTTTAAAAAGATGAACTTACAACATGAATCCATATTATGCAAATAAATTTGCAACAAACCACCTTCCTTTTAATGGTAACAGACCATTCTGAAGGGTAAGAATATAAAGTTATTGGCAGTATGACATTCAAAAATTACGCAAAGAAAACAAACATGGAATATTATTGGAGAAACAAAAAAAAACAGAAGAGAATGAGAAAATGCTTGGCATATAAACAAGCCAAATGACGTTCTCCCAGAGCTCACACATTTATTTTGAAGGTGACTTTAACATGCTTTTGGCTCAGAACCAGAAAACCACTGCTTTGATGAGATTAGATTGTTTTAGCTATTTGAAAGTAGTGAGAAATGCCTGATTTAAGCCTTGCGATAATTTACTTAGAGACTTTGAAATAAAAAAAAATTTAAAAAGTGGCATGCACACTTTTGTTACCCAGTGATAGAAATAAGTCTGTGTAAAAAAAAAATTAACAGCCCTCCCAAGATCAAGAAAGAAAGAGAAGTTGTAGTAGTTTAAGAAAGATTTCAAAATACCTGCCTATTGTTAAATGTTAAGTGTAACTTAAATACCCATCTCCTCTTTGTCCAACCCTTTATAGCACGGTCTCAAATTTATTGAGTCTTGACTGCCACTTCCACAGTTCTTGAGTTGCAATATACTGCTGTGTAATTAGTATTTAGTAATACAATTTGTTAATTGTATGTGCAATGAACCACAAACCAGAACCTGAAACCAGATTAGTTTGTGGTTTTTTTTTTTAGAAGCACCTATCCATTTATAATTTACTGTGGATGTACTTTCTTTCTTGCCAAGGCATTCCAAAAGGAATCCTGCTTGTATTTTCAATTAAAAACAAGCTATGTTAACAAAAAAAGTGTATGATTACTTTTCAGTATTTTGAAGAATGTGGATATATATGGATATATACAGATATCTACATACGTGTATAGCACAACCTATGTTTGGGACATGGTATAGGTGGTTAAACTGATGAGGGGTGAAATAGTAATTTCAAAAGAGACCTGCATACATTTATAAAAAAATGTACTTAAACATCCTTTTAGTTTCATAGTTTTAGTATCAGTAACATTAAAGTATTACCATATAGGAATATCACTACTTATCTTTTATGGCTTCATGGTATTTGTACAAATACTGCAGAATTGAAATATATTTTATACAGTTGATGTTGGTCAGAATGCACCTACAACTGAACAGGAAGAGTTTGGACTAAAAGCTAGAGAAGCGCCAGACACTGACAAGCTTGATGGTAAACTGCCTTTAGTTTAACAAACAGTTTTAGTGCATATTCCTAGGAAAATACTGACTTCCATGGGAAACAAAGGAACATGTTCTAATGAGCAACAGATTCTTATACTTCCATACTCAACAACATTAAGTCTAATCCTTATATTTCATTTTGAAAGACCACTTATTGTTGTATATTTAAGATTTACTTCTAGTTTTTACTATTTGGGCTGTACGTATAACTAAAAACTAATGTATAACAGTAGAATGCAGAAACATGTGCAAATGTCAAAGATTTTAACAGAAACTCAAGTTTGACCAGATTTTGTTCTTGTGCCTTATTCTATTGCCTAGGTTTTCTCCAGACCTTAATTATATTTTAATGCACTAACCACAATGACCTTAAAACTCCAAATTTCTTAACTTTCATAGGTTTGTATGAATCATCAAAACATAAATGGAATCATCAATATGAAAACAATTACTGAAAAAACATACATGGAACAACTGAAGAACTGCAACACAGTTTTACTTGAGACAAAGCTCTACAGCAGTTATCTTCAAAATGTACCTGATTTGACTTTGATAAATAAGTTACTGAAGTGTGTAATACAATCAACATACTTACCTGTGGGAAATAGCTAGAATGTTAGAGAGTTAGGTAACATTTCATACCCGTCTACAGCACAAGTAGACATTCAAAGTACTTCTGCAAGAGATTGCTGACTCTTAAAGCCAACTTCAAACAGGAAGATGATTCAAAAGATGAAGTATATTTTGATTTGAAAATTGTTTTCCATCTTACAAGATTACTACTTTTAGCATATCTTTGGGGGAGAAGTGGGAAAAGGCCAGGAGCATGCTGTCCAAAAATACAGTAGCGACTTGCAAGCAGACGTTCCTGTAGAAAATTGAAGTTTCCGACATCCACTTTAGTAGCAAAAATGTTTATTCTCTTTCAACTCTTAGTGTGTTTCTGATGGTGAACTCCATTTTATTTTTAAACTGCTCGTATGTCTTCGTTATAGGGAGCTCTAAGCAATTAAGGAGCCTGTTTCCAACAGGATACCTTATATGCAGAAATTTAACAGTTGGTTCAGGATCAAAACCAATAGGCGGTATAGAAAAAGAGCCTGTTACGAAAAGCAGAATATCCTCCAATGTCACTACAGACTCACCACCTAAAAAAAAAAAAAATAGGATTAGGTTGTATCTTTATCGCCTATTACCCGTAAACTGTCATCCCTCGTGTTAAGAGGAAAGAAACGCTGAAATCAGGAAACCCTAGATCAATATGCTCAATGAATATGCGATTACATGGCCAAATAAGAAAAATTTTAGCACGAAAAACCCAGTTGGGTTAGTTCTGAAAAATCTTAACTGAACAGAAAAAACCTCTTCTGCAAGAAGAAACCACTGTTTTCTATCTTTGACACACACACTAGCTAATAAGTTTACAGCAAAGCTGAAAAGAGGAGTAAAGGATTTTTCTGTACCACTCAGGTTGGTTTTTTGTGTTGTTTTTGGTGTTTTGTTTTTTAAAATCACAGTTCTAGTGCTAATCTTTCAGATACTTTCCCCTCTCATTACAATTTCAGAAACTGTAATTAGTAAGAAGGGGAAGAAGGAACTGACAGTGACTTTAAAACCTTCATTCATTTACCTCACCGAACTCTAAAATCCAAGCCCTGTATGTATACCAACAGTGAAATACCCTGAAAATGGGAAACAAAAAAAAAATAAATTACTTACTTTCCACATCTTGCAAATAACCTATCCAAAAATCAGCACCTTCAACTTTATTTACACCTGATGACGAGTGGATTGTAAAGAGATCGCAAATAGTTTCTGCTGAAAGTCTTTCAGGTTTGTGGCACAAGATACTAGAGAATGCATCTGGATGCATTTGCATTTTCTCTAGCACACCAAGAGTTTTCAAACCTTGCCTAAAGCTAGGAGGGGGGGAAAAGAAGAAAAAAAAAAAAAAAAAAAAAGCAAGCATCAGGAAGCCAGTAGGTAACTAGTTGTATGCTGCATTGTATAAAGCTGTTAAAATTAGACATCATAAAGTTTCCCAATCTGCAGTCTCTGAAGTCTTGTCAATAAGGTGTACATAGTAGTCCCATTTTATTTTAATCTTGAAAAAGGCATTTAATTCTCATTTTAACTATCTAAGTGTTTACATGGAGCTTTTTGGGCAGGTGAAAGAAATACCAGTAATATGCAGAAGTTAACTTTATTTCCTGGTACTTGACCATACAAAAAAGCATGGTTTACTTTTAATTTTTATGTGAGAACATACTGAATTTTTTTTCTTACAAATATCCCTTTAAAAACAATTTAAATTCCTTGCCCTTAGGCAACATGAGGGGTCTTAAAAGACAGTCTGCATATGTTTACATACTATTGTTTCTCCCTGTGGCAAATGCAGATAACAGCATCCTGGTGCCAGCAAGTCAAGGGAGACGATCCTTTCTCTCTGCTCAGCACTGGTAAAGCCACAGTTGGAGTCCTGTGTCCAGTTCTGGGCTCCCCAGTACAAGAGATACGGACACACTGGAGGGAGCCCAGCAGAGGGCCACTAGGATGATGAAGGGACTGGAGCATAACCCTCTGAGGAAAGGCTGAGAGAGCTGGGACTGTTCAGCCTGGAGAAGAGAAGGCTCAGGTAGAATCTCAATGTATAGAAGTATCTGAAGGGAGTGTGCAAAGAAGCAAGAGCCCGGCTCTTTTCAGGGGTGCCCAGAGGCAACAAAACACAGGAGGTTCCATCTGAACATCAGGAAACACTTTTTTGCTGTGAGGGTGACCGAGAACTGGCACAGGTTGCCCGCAGAGGTTGTAGAGTCTCCAGCCATTGAGATATTCAAAAGCTGTCTAGACATGGTCCTGGGCAGCTGGTTCTAGGTGGCCTGGTGTGAGCAGGGGTAGTGGACAAGATGACTTCCGGAAGTCCCTTCCAACCTACACAGCAATCTGATTCTGTGATTTAACTTTTTGTTTGTTTGTTTTAAAAATCAGCTCTGCAGGTTGAAAAAAATTCAGTAGTTACTGTGTACTGGATAAGAGCAGTACATGCTATTTCAAACAACTGGCTTTACAATTTAACCACCATGTTAAATCAGAATTAAAATTTTATTTAAGTTGCTTACTCATCATTTCCTAGATATCAATAGGCTAACTCAGTAAATTTCAGAACATGTTGAAAGTGTACAGTCAATGGTATAGAACATTAACAGCTAAAGTGATTAAGTCTTTACTTACTCTCAGTCCTTGGTATTGACAAGCAAATTCTTGCTCTACTCACTTTTGCACATTTTAAGCCCATCTCCAAAAATGCACAAACCCACATTTTCCCATAAACAGGCAGGTTACTTATTACCTTTGACTTTTTAACTGACTAGTTTTAACATACGATATAGATTGGTCAAATATGCCACAGAGGGCCTTGACTGAAAGACTAGTTACTCTCAACTTTGTTAAAAAAAAAATCCTCACACTCAAAATTAGGTTTTCATAGCTCTTGGAGATTCAGTTGATTCAAATTTGTCAAAGATAACACCATAGATGTGTTAAGTATAAATCCAACTATACTTGTTGGAAAAATTAGCATCCATTGCCTTTTTACTGAGCAGATGAAGAATGCAAATTGGAAGTAAGGTCAGAGACCAATCAAAAAATAGTCAACAGCTGCAACTTTCCCAGCTATTTGAAGTCATCACTACCTCATGGAAACACCAATGCAATGCTTACATTCTAAGTAGGCCAACTTACACTTGTGCACATTATCACTCTCCTAATGGCACAAACTCCCTAATTAGAACTCTGAAAAACTCATTTAAATTCTAAACATATGTTTAACACTTTAAATTTTAAAGATTCTAAATCTGAGGAATTCTGAATTAAAAATGAACATAAGAAATTTTGTAGTGCAGAGATCTTTGTCATGCTGTAGTTTACAACTGTGAATCTGCCCTCTTCATAGGGTTGAAAAAGGAATGTGACCAAGGAGAAGTGAAACAGAGTGGATATGTAGAGAAATAATTTCAGTCATGCAGTTTAACTAACTAGTTAACAGTTGCTACTTAATCCACTGAAAATTACAGTAGATTTCATTGGTTTAAATGGAGAATAAGTAAGAACATGTGAAAGCTAGTTTTAGCAACGTATTATTTAGTATTTCGGTGAGGAAAAAAAATACAGAAATTTTGAAAACTTGAAACAAACCTTTCTAAGGGTGAAATAATTCTCTTGATTACATGATGGGTCAATATGTCATTCACCAGCATATTCTTATCACACAAAGCTGTTATAGGTCTTAAACATCCAGCAGCAGCAAGGAATTCGTAACAGTCGTGTATTGTAGACTGTAGACTGGACAGACTATTTGCGTATTTTATCTGTATAAGATAAAAGTTAGGAATTTGTTTACTACATGCATATGTGTGTGTGTATATATATATAAAAAAATAAGCTTTTTCATTTGAACTAAAGTTATATTCAACAAGCCCTTCTTTATCTCCAAATAAAGTCTTGAACAAGAATTTGCCAGTAAGTTTATTTTTATTTACCATTTTTATTGTTTGTGCTACATCAACATCAGCAACATCTTCCAAAGCTGGCTTCACATTCTCTGGACCATAGACAAGACAATCGAACAGTGTTTTGGAAAAGAAACCAGGAGATGGACCACCATGAACCAGAGAAACTGCAATCATTTTACCAGCTTCAAAATAAAGATTCTCTCTTACAGCTGCAAATGAAAAAAAGATATTTACTATATATGCATAAAAATAATTTGTGATACTCAATTTTTAATAGAAAAATCTCATAATGCAATTACTTCTTACTTTAGGAGATGCAACAAATGAGGTTTGCAATCTCCTGCTATTTGAAACAATACCACCGGTATTTTTACATAGGAGTACCATATTCTTTTACTCCAACTCTTCAGCCACCATCAAGGTTTGCAAGGAGATGTAACTTTCTCTTCCACTTTGTGCCCAATGCACATTTAATTCTGAAGCATAAGAACTCAAAGAAGCTAACTTTGGGTCTTTAGGGAGCATGCTATCGGAGATAATGTTCTAGAAATTTGAGGAAAGGAAAATAAGTAATAGAGAAAGTGAGTCAGGAAGAAAGAAATTAACTTCTAGAGAACAAATATATTAGAGTTCCAAGTCTAACTCTATGCTAGTTTTTTTTCCTTGGTTGTCATCAACTTTTCCAACTAAACATTTTTTTTTGTTATTACAAATCTGCAAGCCACTCTCATTTAGAACTGAAAAGCAAAAAAATTCAAAAAACAATTTCTATCCATCAGGACTGTAACTGTGAATGGACAATCACAGTGCCTGAAGATATAAAAACCTTTCAAGTTACGTAGTTCTTAACATATTTTTGTACAAAGCATTTAATTACCTTGAAAATCAAGGGACAAGTTCTTTGCAGAAGAGCCCTCAAACAGTGATGAATTCTGAAGGTGAAGCATTAATAATTGGAAGAAATGGTGTTTTGACGCAGCAAAAGTATCTGTCTTTGATCTATTTTTGCAGTTTGTGAACTTTATTTCAATGGTGTTTGTAGGACTGAATTTGCGCTGTCTAAATCCTTTTAAAGCACTATTCCAGATATTTTCTGCATTGATGTTAAGCCTTGTAGTTTTTGTATTAACTTGTAGCTTTAACTCCTTCAGTATATTAGAAACTTCTCTTCGTTGCTTTCTTAATTGCCTACAAGAAAATTGTATTTTCAGACAAAATCTATGAGTCATAATTAGCAAAAGTTATACAGGAAACATCCTAAAATCTATAAAGAAAAATACCTCTTTAAACACTTTGGTACATTTAGGTATTGTCTAAATTATATCAGTACAATATTTAGTGTAGATTCTTCAAATTTTAACTCTGTAGTGGCAAATTTTAAAGTACTTCTGAGAACTAGAAAAAAGGAGGTAGAAATAATTAGCTTGGCATAAAATGAATAATTATTTTCTTAATTACCCCAATATAGTGCCAAACAATTCTCACACCATCATTCTACATTTGAACAATGTGAAACAAGTAAGAAATTGAAGAGCTCACCATGTTTGTGTTAGAGATGTTTCGTGTTAGAATACATTCAACTATTCACTAATATTTAATCTTTGTCATTATAATAAAAAATTTTGAGTGGGGAGAAATGCTGCAGTTCTCATTTAAAAAATAAGACACCAGTCTAAAAAAATAAGACCTGTTTTTCAACTTGCAATCAAAACTATTTTGAATACCCTACCTACTAGAAGTAACTAATTCCCTTGTCAGAATTTTTAGCACATATTACAGATAGAATTAATAAATTAAGCACTCACAAGACCAAGAATTTTGTATCCTTAAATAGAATATTCTATAGTAAAACATGTTATTTTACCACTGATTTGGGCATAAGCACAAACTATTCCTATGGTACAAATGCAAAAACACTGAAAATTCAGGACATGTCTAATTTGAAGAAAGTAATTAGGATTTTTTTATGCCCCCTTTTCTAAAGAACAGCTAGCCATGCCTTCAGTAAGGACAAATACGTGGGTTTGGATTTTGATCCCCTCTCTACCTAACCTGAAGGTTCTCAATAGGTATAATTCTTTTCTCCTTACCCACCTCTAGCATTTAGAAACAGCAGAAGCCTTTATCAAGTTACGACTTCAGCTCTTCAGTGCACTAATTCCATTTTTCCATTGACTATATATACACACACACAAATAGCCCCACCATGTTCTGTAGAAAATATGGTATAAAGCCATGCACTAGATTACTCTTCAATGTAAGAAAAAGAGAAGAAAATACTTTTTCCTCAGGGACCAGTTCCTGTTTGACATCAGTGGAGATAAGGACATCGTCACTCTGTTGGATGCTGGTGTGAGCTGGTGTTCTAGGTGTGAGCAGGGTGACAAGTTGTTCTGGCACATCATCTTTGGTGATCTATAAAGACAAAACAGTATGTTAAGAGATACAATTGAAGAACGCATAAACACTTATTTGAAGGCAGCTATATAATTTCCCCCTATTTCAGAACTGAATCTCATTTGTATGTTCCTTTCCATTAAGTCCATCAGTGCCTGAACTACAATTTAAAAAAATAATTCAATATTTTATTATATGGTGGTTTTAGGATCCATTTTTGGTTGCATCCCATACACGAAATGGAAGTTCTGACTGACACAATAAGTAAGAACTAGAAATATGACTTTCTACAGACTTGGAAAGTTTTTATTACAACAGAGGAAACTATTATACATATAAACATCTCTGTAAGCTAGATTTTTAGCACACTTAACATAGAAAAAATACTGATAAGCAACCTTAGCTCTAAGTTTTGCCATTTGTACATTCAAAGTTACCGCTCAATTGTTAAGATTCCCTTTACAAGGATCTAATTTTATCAAACTAAAAACTGGTTTATGTGCCACCAAATGTGAGTAACTATAGCAAATTTACAGAGTTCACGGCTTACTCAGAAAACTTCAATCACTAAACTTCACTCCAATTTTATTCAATTTGCAATTTAGTGCAAGAAGTTTCTCCTACAGAATAAGCCATCATCTCCTCATGTTTAAATACTATTTTATGTTATAATCAGTTTCTGCTTGAAAACAGAAAATTACACACTGGAGAAGAAAATTGCGTTGAGATCCAGGTGACTGCCGAGGACACTTTGGAGATGGCTCTTCCAGCAAACAAGTTGTCCCATCTGTCTTTTCAGATGCAGCCAAAGAACGCTTTTTCTGTTTGCTATAGTTCCCTGTATGATTAAATTATATTAATTTAGTGAATTTGCTAGCTGTAAAATAGTATTGAAATTTATGATTTTAAGAAGTCATTGTCACATTTGTAGATTTACCTGATTTTGCGAAGATACTCCGGCATTCCACGCACTCCCAGTTTTGCTCCCATGACTTCATAGATGAACAGGCCAAATGAGTTCCACGGGAACCACAACACTGACAACGCTTTATTTCCCATTTACTAAAATCAAATACTTATGTATTTAGAATTAGAAGAATGAGGCTAGTTAAAACAAAGAATATTCAACAGTAAGTGTAATCCAGACACTAAACTAACAAAGCATAATTTTATCAATCCGGTAGGACTGTATATAATCAAGACGAACTTTCTTCACTCACAAGAAAGTGGCTGCAACAAGAAAAAAAGACCAAGCCACCCATGTTCCAGCACCTCGTATTGAAAGAGGCTATGAGTTAGTGCACTCCCCTGCTCAATAGCTTGCAGCCAGTACTTTCTCCTCATGTTGCTAGTCAGCAACATCCTCTATATTTTATGGGTATCCAGCATTCTTTTAAAGGAGCATATCTGATTATCCTTCGGCATTCTGAGTAAGACTCTTCATTAATGACAGTGTTTTAAGTATCTGTTAGGTTTTTGTCTAGATTTCTTCAATTTTGCTTAAACAAGGGAACAATGTGACTGGTATTAGTTCAAATATTGGAAGCCTGAGGTACAACCCTTAAAGGCAAAGTAAATTCCAAGGTGCACGCATACTATGAACAAACCAAGCAATGGTTGGTCAAATCTGTACAAAGCAAAGTTAATGTCTACAGAAACAAGTCTTCAAAGCAGAGGCTCTGACAGCTTTGAGTATACTCATGCCAGCGGAAGATATACAGTTCAGAAGCACACAAATAAGACAAGAAAGAATGCAGAAAATGAACTTGTTAAAAATTAAGCAAGTGGTAGAGCAGAATAAAACCTTTTACACGATCAGTCAAGCCTCTCATTAAGCCATCAGGAATATTTTAGCTGCCATTTGCATGCAGTGGGATAACTTGCAGCTAGATTGATGCTACACAGCTAATTAATTTTCAGCTAAGTCTAGTTCTTGATTTCTTGTAAAAGTATTAAGTACTCTAACAATTATTAAATTGTTGAATTAAGCTTTGAATGAAAGATATACAACACTAGTTTAGGCACATGCTATTCTACATGTTATATGGATGTAGAAATACTACTTCAGCTCTGTATCAAATGAGAACAAAGACAAGATAACTAATAATTGATTTGTTTGGTTTTCTTGGTTTTTATAACCTGATTAAATTAGACAAAAATAGTATTGAAACATTAGGATTATAAGGAGTAAAAAACCAATTTTATTTGGACATAGTGCCTTGTCCTGACATTAAAACCTGATGCTGGAAAGCGTTAAAGCATTTAAATAAAAAAACCACCAAAGAACTACTCCATCCTAGGTTATACCTTCCTGCAAAAGTGTCATACCTATCAGGTTCATTATAATCTCTTCCTTTCTTGCAGAGACATCTTTTAATGTCACAGTGTTGATAACATTGCAGTAGGTCTTGATATGCATTCTCTTCAAGTTCCCAAGATGCATCCCTATAAACAAGGCAGAAGATCTGTTATTACAACTGTATTTCTGATTGTTTAAATGGGTTAGTCTGGCTTTGGAAAAGATGTAATAACCACATAAAGATTTTTCAGTCATGTAATGTTCTAGGCAACAGCCTAACAACTGAGAGGGAGAAGAAAAAAGTCTAGGAACAAAAATACTATAAAATACACAGACTTCTTGTGTACAGTTACTTTAATCAAAGTACTTATTTTTTGCATGACTACAGTGCATGTTTGCTCTGTTTCGTATTATTCCGCTTTCTCTTTCACAGCGGACATGGATACTTGTTTTGGCAGTCTACTCAAGTTACCACTGAAAATGGTCTCAAAAAAACTAACTCAGAATTTTCCAGGCCAGTATGGCAAAGTTCATCAAGTATTTTGACTCTTCTTCCACTCCAAAGTCTTAAGCTTCTGTCTCTGGAGGGAATTAACGGTAGTCTCTGAAAAGACTAATAGTTATTAAAGAATAATAGTTCTAATAAAGTAACATCATCCTGATAACTTTCTGTCTTATTTTAAGCCCCATCAAATGGTGGAAATTTATGAAAAACAGCTCAGTGTTTTAGAAGCAGTTATACTAAACATATCCTTAGCAATCAATCCCTTGGGAGAAGATGGAAACTGTATGGCTGAGTAATCAGTCAATTATAATACTGTCTGGATGCAAATTCAGATAATTTAAAAACTTGGGCACAGAAAATACACTTCTCTGCAGCCTCTATGTTGATGTGAAATTATTGTATTTAAAAAGCGTTTTGATCTTTTAAATGGGTCCCTGGTTGAATCATGGCATTAAAAATTACTTTTCAGAGCTTCCTGCTTTATGTTTGAGATGACTAATTTGGCCTTTGACAATTTTTATGCATAAGTAAAAGGAAACAGGCTACTCCATATCAAACCAAACAATTCTACCATTGAAGGTAGAACTGAGGTTTCACATATTAATAGATACAGTTCTATAGAATAAATAAAAAAATGTTTTAACACACTATCAAAGTTTTAATAGAAGATTATTTACAAACTTACTTTTCTGGAATGTGTATGCCCATTCTCAACATTTCTTTCTGAAATTTGTCCTTGTTATTACATACTGTGCACCTAAAGAAAAATATCCCAGCACTCAAAGCTTGATACTGTGTCAAGAAAAAGAAACACAAGAAAAAACCAAACCAATTATTGAATTACTACCATCCTTAGGATGCCACTAAATAATGCTTTAATATCTATAACCATTAAATGCATGGATACTGTCCTGACATGGATGTTAAAGCTGACATAAATCATGATGTCACTTGACAATGAAGCAAGTGGCAAGCGTTTTCTCTTTCTTTAAAGGACAAGAGCTCACTTACCAGAATAAGGTTCATAAACAAAAGCACAATCCTTTTCAATCAATCTCTCCAGATCTAGAATGAGTTTACAAAAATACCCCCTTGTAACTGTTTCCAGCTGTGGACTTAGGCAAAGAGAACTGATGATGGATCAACAACTTTTTAGCATTTCGATTCTGCACATAATGACTTGCAAGAAGGCAACTACCTAGGCTGGACTTCAGTTCCTAAAAATAATTAAAGGCATGAGGTATCACACATGCAGTAACATGGGGGGTAGGGGGAGAGATTAACAGCATAAAAAAAGAAATCCTTCTTGTCAGACACTAGTCTCCAAAATACAATTTTATAGCATTGTCCTTCAAACCTAGTGTATTTCCATATGCACTGGTTATATTAACCCTAAGCAATTTTACACAATTGTAAGCAACTGTTCTGTTAATTTTTTAACACAACAGAAATGTGATCTCCGTGGATGCAAACAGAAAAGGGAGAACCTGTGTTACCTGCAAGCATTCTCGATGAAACCAAGCGTTTTTACAGCAAGGACTTTTCAATACAGTGTACATTGGAAGCTGTTCAACCAAATCCAGGCATATTGTACACTGTGAAGTTCCTCTACATTCTTTATCTGGAAACTTTTGGACTGGCTTATGCTCCCAACAGTAAGATCTAAAAATAATAATTTAAGGTTCCTTTATCATAACATTTTAAGAAACTTCCCCATAAAATTTGAAGATAGCAAAATGAATTCTCTATTATATCTGTTTATCATGAATAAATGCTGTGCAACAAGCTAAAAAGGCAGACACACACTGGTTTTGGCTGGGATAGAGTAAATTTTCTTCATAGTAGCTTGTATGGTGCTGTGTTTTGGATTTGTGCTGAAAACAGCCCTGATAATACAACGATGGCTTTTTATTGCTGAGCAGTGCTTACACAGAGTCAAGGCCTTTTCTGTTTCTCTCACTGCCCCAGCAGCGAGTAGGCTGGGAGTGCACAAGGAGTTGGGAGGGGACACAGCCGGGACAACTGACCCCAACTGACCAAAGGGATATTCCATACCATAATGTCAAACTCAGCAATAAAAATGGTGGAAAGAAGGGGGAAGGAGAGAAGTTTGGCATGATGGGATTTGTCTTCACAAGTAACTTCTATGCATGATGAAGCCCTGCTTTCCTGGACATAGCTAAACATCTGCCTGCTGATGGGAAATGGTGAATTAATTTCTTGTTTTGCTTTGCTTGCACATGTAGCTGTTGCTTTGCCTATTAAACTGTCTTTATCTCAACCCATGAGTTTTCTGACTTTAACCCTTCTCTCTCCCCATCCTGCTGGGGGTAGTGAGCAAGCGGCTGTGGGGTGCTCTTTTGCCTGTCAGGGTTAAACCATAACACACATGTAAACAAATTATGTATCTAACAGAGCAAGTCAATAGAACAACAGTAAGGAAGAAGAGTTGCCAACTGATGATCTGTAAATTACAGAAACCACATACCCCCTTTCTCTCAAAACTTCTTTAGGTCCAAATAACACTATTCCTGTCCTCAGCACCTCAAATTCTTCCTATATTTCAACATTACTATAATAAAGGAGCAATTTTGAGTTTGCACATTGATTCTGCAGAGTCCAGGTAGCATGATAAGTTTTATAATTTAGCACATTTTCAAATAAATAAGACAGTCAAGAAACACAGCTCTAGAAGAAACCTTTCTGAAAATGCAGTATTTTTATACATGCTTGACTTAATAGGAGTAATTTATTTAAGATGTTAAAGTGCCTGCCAGACTTCAATCCACTCAACCTACAAACTCGGCTCACAACAGGCAGAATAAAGCCGTTATCAAATGAACTCAAGAGTGTTTTGACTACAACCAAGATGCTGGACAGATGATAGTAAAAGAAAATAAAATGTTTTTTAAACATTTGATATTAAACCCATTTCTTCTGCAGTCCATCTCTAATAAGCAAACCTAGAAGTCTTGTGCTTTGAAACACAATGGAATGGCATACAGTGTGTTTTGACTGCCAAGCAAGATAGACAGCCAAACCATTGCCGTTTCAACAAAGGCACAAGAGATAGCTGTATAAATATAATGAATTGAAAATGAAAAAGCAACAAAACCCCAGAACTTACCTGAAGTCTTCCATGAACTGGAAAATACATTCCTTTTGTATCCCACAAGGAAAATGGTAACTTCGTTTGCATTTGGGATCCACACATCCTATTGAAGCACCCTTTTTCTTACAGATATTACATTTCTAGGAATAATTGGTTTTAGAAATAACAGAATATTAACATCTAAAGTCCAAGTAAAATTAGAGGAATTAAACCAACAGAAAAATTATGAAGTGTGTAAGAAAGAATATTGGCCAATAGATTTTAACTGTGACAATTTTAGCTCTATTTCAAAGAATAAAGAAATATAGTTATTTCAGACTTTGAGTATGTATTGTTTTATATGCATGTTGACTTGTGACACATAAGCCAAAATACAAGTTATTTTACCAGTACCTATAGTTTAGTTGCATCTATAAAATTATAAAATGTGAGCTTGAGACTCAGCATAATGTCATGAGGTATTATGCTCTTCGTCATTTATCTGCAACATACCAAGGAAATAAAAATATTGGCAAACTTCTGCAGATTTTGTTGTCTCTTATGGCTTCCACAAACCTAACATACTTTTTAAATGTAAAATTCAGATGCTTGAATGGGTTCAGCACGCTGCCCATTAGAGAAAGAGAACAAAACAAACCCCACAGGTGATACTAAGTGCACTTAAAAGTTACTTTTTTCCTTGTAAATACCAAAGACTTCATTCTTACCAGTTTTGAAGCTCTGTTTACTTCTTTTCTAATATCCGTGATTAAGAATCCATCTACACCTTCATCTTCTTCTCCTCTCTGCCAAATGCCACTTGACATCAACTATGAAAACAAATTAAGTATTTTAAAATATTCAACTACCTAAAGATTTAAAGTTACCTACACTGCGTTTGTCAAGACAGAAGTTTAGTCTAACAAAGCTTGTGTGCAAACATTTTAATGATTAAAAACCTGACCCAAAACAACTATGTATTTTTGTCTGATATGACACAAAAGGGAATAGTAACTGGTAACATGAAAATAAATATTTCATAATATCAAAGTCTTATGTAATACTGTAGAGCACAAGATGGTGTATTTTACCTTCCTTTTTGAAGTATACAGACTATTCAGATAATTGTCAAACAATTACTTTCAGCATATAAAGCTTCAGAGGAAGTAAAATTAGTTTATTTAATATGAATGACAATTGTGCTGTGGAGATAATGAAGCACAGTAGGAAGTATCTGTACTGAAGTGCAACCTAAGAGGAAAAGTAATTCACTTTAGAGAAGAATTAAATAAAAACAGAATCCAGTAACTAGGCAAGTCAGAAGATCCTGATGATAATTTAAAGTTACTAAGGCAGGCAGTTACATCACAAACTTCAAATAACTAGTTTCACAACTTGATGCGTCCTATGTTCTTTACAATCTCATTTTATAGTTCTCATTTTATAATTTCAACACAGTACTATTTTCTAACTATAGTTTTATCAATATTTTAGTCAAATAAATGTGAAGTTTTATACCAAAACCAATTAGGAATATTTTTTTTCCAAATATGAGACATTTCATGAAAAGAAAAATGAAACTGCACCACTAACTGGCATCTTTTTAGAAGAACTCTTTTCTTATATCATATTCACTATATTTAAGTAAAATCATGGCGTTTTGTTTGTTTGTTTTTGAAAAGAAGCAGAGACCAAAACCTAAAAGATGACTGCAGGAAGCTCATGACAGTAAAATATCTCATAAATCATAAGGCTCAGTGTTGCAAGCATGCCCTTTTCTAGCTGTTTTGCTCCATCAGGAAAGGACTTTTTCCTATCATTTCATATGGCCTTATGCATGAGACAGAATTATCACAAACAGACCTAAATTTGATTCTAGCTGCTTAAAATTTAAGAAAAAAAATTCTGCCTTTATGTAACTTCAGAAAACCTCCAATGCCTTATCTTTAAAGGATTCAATATCCAACCTATTAAGCCATCTGCAATCAATACAATCTTTAAAGAACTGGTTGAGAACACACACACATATCCCAAATTGTTCCTGATATTCTTGAGACTGTTTTTTTTTTTAAACTTGGGGAAAAAATTCAAACTGTATTTATTAAACAAAAAAAACTTGATTTTTTTAATTACTTGTATTATTTTAAAGATCTGCAACAATTAAGAGTTTGAAAGGTACTTTAAATATACCTTTAAGAGTATGAATTTTGGAAAATGCCAAGTGTGGTAACAAAAGATACTCAACTGTAGTTTATATCCATAGCTTGGTTCAATTTATAAGCTTTTACTAAATAGTGATACTGTGGCTATATATGAACATTAGGGTACATAAAAAACAGTCCTACTTTTCAGATTAGTAATTAAGTGTTACAATGTCCTATGTAATTTCAGGGAATAACTCACTGCCAAAGAAGAACTAATGTGAAATGAGAAAAAAAGACAACTTTTATCTACTTTTTCCACAAGGGGTGGAATTTTCACATTCCAAATTTTGAAACTGCACTTCTCCTACAGAAGTGAATATGTAGGTGCAATCTGTTCCCTTTCTCTTAACATGTACCTATGTTGCTATGATAGGTTGGGAAAATTAACTAATTAATTTAAATGAATCATGAACAGAATTTAGCTTTGAATAAAGGCCTGTTGGGATTTATTTATGTCATCTGCTGCACCTGACAAGTACAAGCCTTCAATGCTACAAGTTAAAGCTGACAGTTCAAGCGTTACAACAACAAAACTGTTACAACTGTTTGGACAGCTTGTTACTATTCAATACTTGTTGCATTTACTTTCCCCCAGTTAAAACTGACAAGCTCCAAGATCAATACCACATACTTACCAAACAGTAATAATGAACAGTGAGATTGTATTCCACATAGGTCCTTTTTTCTCCATACTTTTCAGGGCAGTCATCGGTCCGCCCACAGAGAACACAGACTAAAATACAGAATCATGTTTATAATCACAGTGAATGTACTGGAATTACTATGGATCAGCTGTAGAGCAGTACTTTCACCTCTTTTAATCACATACATCTTGAAGTAGATTACTGGATAAAGGACAGTAGATACCCTTCTCTCAACGTTGAATTCCATAGTAAATACAGAAGAAGGTACTATTTGTTCCTTCTCTAGTTCCTAAAAAGAAAATACTTCAGTGGTTCCACCTGCCTGCTGATTCAGGAGAGGGCTATCATCCAAGCTAAATTCAAAAGTCAAGGGTGCTCCCAATTGAAATGTTCTTCCCAAAACACCCAAAGATAATTGCCAAATGGCCAATAATGTCCAGATGAGTGTGAAATATGCAATTTAATTGTTTTTAGTATTGTACATGAAGACATCACCATATTAGAATCTATGAAACAACTTAACTGTTTCTTTGTATACCTATGTGATAACCTTTGAGAAAAGCATACAAATGGTATCCCGACTGTATCAAGTCACATGCTACCAGTGCTTTTAAAACATATGCTAGTTTTAAAACATTCAAGAATTCGAGACAACATTGGAGTCAACTAAAACCTTGAGGATTTTCCCATTTCTGCAGTTCCTAGCCCACTAACATGCTTCCACAGACATTTAATATCTTCCCTTCGATTCTCAATAGATCAAGAACAGTCATACTAGTGATGAGAATAGAGGTACTGCTTCAGCCTAAGAAAGTCTTGAGTGATACATCTCACACAGCTGTGTGTGATTTGGCAGCTGAATTCCCAAGGTTAATTTCTTAAAACATCTGCAGAAAAGACTATTTTTAAATATTCCAATTACAGCAAACAAATCCAAGGAAATTTATAATTTATTTCTTTTTCATTCCCTGAGACAAGTGGCTCCAACACAATTTGATTATTGAAAATCCACCTGTTCTTTCAGCCCAAAGAAAGCAAGTTATAATTGGTTTATATATGCAGATTAAAGATTTCCATAATATTTAATAAAAATCTTACTTACATGGACTTTGAATGTCAAAATTATTGTTTTTACTCATCCTAATGAGTTCTTCTGGCTGTCTGTCATGAAAAAAGAAATGAGTTGTTAAATACATCTAGTGCATTCACAATGACCATTACATACAACTTTGACATTTTAAAGTGAAAAAACCACCCAAACTTAGAAAATTAAAAATGGGATATTATAATTCAGCTATTATTGTGAGAGATAGGGGTTTGGAAAGCAGGATGTAAGTGTTCAGAAAAAATATTCCCAGACCAATGATCCAAGGACAACCAAGGAAGTGGTGGTGACTCCTGCTCAAGTAAAGATTGTATTAACATGAGGAACTTGAAAGAAATAAATTCACCAGGTAAGATAGTGATGTAACTATGAAGATACTCTCCATTGTTTGGAGAAAATCCAGGATCCTGGCCTAGACAAAGAAAACCTGATCTAAGATAAAAAATTAATAAAAATGGTGAGGAATCCAAAACATTGACATGCATACGGGGGAATTTACACCTTTTAGAAGTATGTGTTTTACATTCTGACATGGAGAGTAATTTATGTGGAAACACTGACTTAACCCACGTTTCTTTCAAACGTCAATGCCCCTAAGAATTAGATCCCCAAGATACATCAACACGGATATACTGGGAGCCAGCTTTTACTGCATGCCATACCATGCATCCTAGGCCACCTTGGAAAAAATAAAAAACCCACCAAAACGTTTCTTCACCGCAGCACTAAGATGATTATTGTTTCTCTAGTGCAAAGCAGAGCCCTTTGAGAAACGTATCTGCAGATCTTTGACTTGCCTTCTCTTAGGAAGCTGAAGAAAGCATTAGGTAAGTTTCACAAAACAAGAATCATGGGCGATTGCCTGCAGATCCATGCTTGACCTCACAGGTAGGCGGACAACTTCCTTCACACACGCCGAAGTGAGCAAGGAGGCAGCCAATAACAAATCCAACGTCCAAACCAGAAGCCTGACCAACTCGGAGCTACCGGTGTTTTGGTATTTACAGACGACTGCCAGGTACAGGCTTCAGGAACAAACTTCAGGCTAATTCATACTATTGCAACTAAAGTACTGCTGCCATTTTACTGGAGTTTTAGGAAAGAAGTTGTATTGAGAAAGAAAAAAAAGGTAGGCAGAAGTCTCGGGCAAAAGGCAACTGCTCTACGCCATTGTACTTTGTTAAAGGGAACCGGAGTGGTTGTACACAGAAGACCTTTGCCAGAAAACGATCTAAAAGGAAAACAAGCATAAAATAAACAATGCCACAACCAAATGAAATCAAGAGGCTCTGAAGACCACAAACCGCACCGACAGTCAGATGAAATAATTGGTTCCAGTTTTCCCAGAAACACACTTCCCTCTTTCTAACTTACAAAAGATACTCCCAGGTATGGGTGTGGGGAGGGAGCAGCAGACAAGCACCCAGCTCACACACTCCACTTCTCCTCCGGATTGCCCAAGAACGGGTACTGACAGTTTCACAGCCCTCAATCTACTAGGGTAATACAACAAAAACAATCTATATATGACCACGCAAGACCAGATTTTCACCTCCGTGTGCTGTAAAAAGCCCTACCAGGTGGAGAAAGCACATACGCGCCTGGAAACAAGCACCTTCCCACCTTTCCCTGGCTCCAGCAAAGCAGAAAAAAAAAGTCGCTATCCTTCCCCCCCACACACACTTTTCTCAAACTCTTTCAGCGAAGTGAACCCCGGAATTCAAATTTGCAAGTTAAAAGAAATGCCAGAACAACCATTGAGACTCCATGCATAAATGCTACAGGGCTTTCTGCAGAGGAACAAAGCAATTCCTTATCAGTCTATTTGCAAGACAGGAACACATTATCACCCAGTGTTTATAAAAACCGAAGTGTAAGTAAAATGTATGTACTTTGCCTAAATAGGCTAAAAAATAAAAAAATTCCCAGAGTGGTACTTAGGTTTTACTAAGTTCTATAACTCTTTACTGGTCCAGAACATAAGGTGGTTTTAAACGAAGTTTGTTTTTTGGTTTTTTTTTTTTTGTTTGTTTGTTTGTTTTTTTTAAATTAGAGGATGGAAAAAAAACCCCAAACCCAAGAACCACGACTCCAAGAGGCAAGGATTCAGGTATACGTTTTCTCTAGCATAGGAACAAAGGCTTCACGGAACCCTCCCAGATCCGGTCCGTTCGTGCTGGACTTCACGGATGACAGGGTCTCCAGCTCATCTCGCAGTTTATAACACGATGCCATGCCCTGAGCGAACTCACCCCTCAGCACCCACCACCCGGGTGGGAGCAGGAGAACTCCCGACACGCTTCGAGCAATTCCAACTGATTACGATTCAGGTGATCGCTTAACTATCCGAGTCTGACCGGGGTTCAACCGCGAAACCCGATGGGAAGGCACGGCGGCCATGGCAGTGCTTGCGGCAAGAGGCGCGCCCCCGACCCGCCTCCCTCCCGCGGCCGCACTGGGCCAGTCTCCCCGGGACGCTGCTCGCCTCCCGCTAGTCTGCCTCCCAGAAGAGGGAAGATTTCCCCTTAGATTAGTTATTCCGCTGTCTTCTGCCTCCAGACAAGCGGCGGGAGCTTGCTGCCCAGAGCACGGGCTGAGAAGCTGTTGCACGTTGCTCCGCCGCTCGGCTCCCCTCACGGAGACCAGGGGGCTCCCCCGCCACGGCAGCTTGAACCGCCCCTTCGGCGACTCAACGCCCCACGCGCGTCTCCTCGCCCTTTCTAAGGCGGCACTCGGCTCCCTACACCCACATGCTCAGCCAAACCCGAGGCTAGAGGCAGCAGGACAAAGCCTCAGCCCACTGAAGGCGTTACTCACCCCGAAGGCAGCCCCGCCAACAACGCACTCCGGCGGCCACCCCGCCGGTAAGCCGCCCGCGCTAACTGACAGACAATTCAAACCCAAACATCCGCCGCCCTTCCGGAAGCGAGGAGCCAGCCTCCCGCTCCGCCTACCGCCGCGCCCGCCAGCCGTTGCATCGGCGCTCGGGCACCCTGGCTCAGCGGGAGGAGACGTGCGATCATGGAGATCGGTACTTGACTGGAAGGGCCGGCACCCCACTGCAGCTGGGCAGCCGGCCTCTGGGCGGCGCTCTGGCGCCAAGCTCTGCGGGCGGGAGCTGGGGGGGGGGGGGGGGGGGCCCGGGAGCTGTGAGGGGGGGCCCCGGGAGCTGTGAGGGGGGGCCCCGGGAGCTGTAGCTGTGAGGGCCCGCGGCAGCGGTGGGGCGGCGCTCCCGGTGTTGGTGTTTTACGGGACTGCCTGGCTTCTGGGGACGCCGAGGAGAGGGGCGCCCCCGCGCTGAAGCGAAACCCTACAAACGGCTGTGGGCGGGGGGGGAAGGGGTAACGTGAGGCAACCTGGCCTGTCTTCATCAGTAACCTCTGTCCTGAGGAAGCATGGAGTCTCTGCAGAATCAATTTACCCTCAGCCCTTGCAAAGTCGGTAAAACCAGTCTCTTCCAGAAAGCCTCTTACCTAAGGAAAAAATAAGGCTTTTCCCCCTGATAAATCCATTTTATTTTATTTTATTTTATTTTATTTTATTTTATTTTATTTTATTTTATTTTATTTTATTTTATTTTATTTTATTTTATTTTATTTTATTTTAAATTACTCTCTTTTGCAGCTTGTTCTCAAGGTACCTAAGCTATCCCACTGTAAAGCTGCAGTGCTGACCTGTTGGTTTTTTTCCCATAGCTGATGGGAAACCCACTTGGATGCAATGATACTTGCTGCAATAAAACAGTTTCCCAACTAAAGTTCTGTATTTGATGTTTACACTGATGTTTTGCCATCTGAATGCTGCTGTAATGGCAGGCTGCTGTCAAAAGCAACCTGAATCCAGTGGGCTTTGGGACCTAGGTGTGCTCTTTCCCCGTCCACTGCAGTCCCTCTGCCCGAGGTCCAGCCGGTGGGAATGCTGAGCAGGTGTCCACGTACAACACCCACCCACCCACCAGACATCACCGATAGCAGATCTCCCACCTCATCCCCCCTCTGCCCAGGTGGGTCTCTCCAATACCTGGTCCAGACCTATATTCCCCTCAAAAATTGACTGTCAAATGAATCTCTGCAGTGCCTGACACCCAGACCCTGGCTCTCTCCAGTAGGTTATTTTTAACAAATTACATTGGTTTTCCTAAATATGCCTCAGTATGGTGGATGTCCCATTTTATCCAACAACTGAGCACCCACCTGCCGTATGAAGAACCCAGAATAGAGTCCATCCTCTGGCGTGGATTTGCATCTACATTTTCAAGAACTGTAAAGTATCATTCTTGTCTGTACCCTCTCTGACTTGCTGACTATTCTAATATATAAAAGGAAGTGTCACACTGCCAACGGGAATGACGAGCTTTAATGTTGTCTTTAGAGAGTCAGGGGTTAAACCCCAGTCTGCCACATGCTGGATAAATGTCCCAAGTAATGATCTACTGAATAAAGGACGTTTTTATTATTATAATACCTCCATCTTTTGTAATATATACCATTACTTCCTTTGCTGTATGCTGATAATTTCCAAATATAGAATATTCCATTTTGGGTCAGCTGATCTATTAGTTTGTTGTTTTGTTGTTGTTTGTTGTTTGTTTGGTTTTTTTAATTATTATTATCAGTTAGAAAAAGCCTGAACATTTTTGTTTTCTTTCAGTCTTTGTCAGTCATTCAGGTAGCCCTACTCAGAAGGGACAAAAAGCTCCAAAGGAAGAATTAACATTTGAATGTATCTGTGTGTTCTTTATGGATTTTTTTTTTTTTTTTTAATGAGACAGCCTCACGCATTTATCTATATTAAAAAGTTGGACAAGCAATAGCATCCTCCTCTAAACATCTGTAGTATGGTAGGCTGTCTAGGACTCCAAATCACATATGGAGATGTTAAGTCATGGCATAGCTTGTCAAGTTTTTAAGACCTACCCATGATGGCAGCACTATATACTCAATTTGCATTATATATTAATAACACTAAAATAATAACTGACCAGGTCCTTATGCTTTAATCATTTTTAGGAGAAAGGTGGCCAACTTACCTTTTTTTTTTAATTTTTTTAATCATGGGCTCTCTTGGTTCCTTTGTTTTCACATAGCCCTTTGAAAAGTACTAGCTCACTACTTACCACAAAACACAAGGGTTTTTTTCCTAGTTCTCCCCTATTATCTTTTCTGGTCCTTGTTTGAATGTTTTGACCTGAAACCACTTCTGACTGTTCTCGGTGTTTTTCAAACTCAAACATACCACCTCTTGGCAGCGGGAATTTTCTTAGAAATTTCAGGTCTCCTGGTACCAGGTTGCTCAGATAATAAGCAGGTATGTGAGCAGCAGTAGTTAGGGGTGATATTTCTCCTGCTGTGAGACGCTGTGGCTTCACCCCGCAGAGCTCATCTGCTGCCTGCATTGCTGTGTTCATTCGGGGTCAGGAGCTTAATGTGTCTATATAAATGCAATACCACTCTGTTCCACTCCTTGGCCTTTCAGACAGGACATAAGCTAAATTGCTTATAATTTTTCCTTCCTGAGCTAAAAGTTTAAATGGTGCTTCTCTTTTGATGTATCTGAACACTGTGATCCATGATCAGCACTCTGCCAAGGGCAAGGCAATTGCATCGGGCAGATGAACCCCGGGGGAACAACCGTGATATTGAGGTGAAAGTGATTACACGCATTGTATCTGTTACCCTTCCTGAAGCTGAGAAAGTACTTAAAATTACCTTTCTACACGTGATGACCAGTTGTAGTTTATGTATCTGGTTTTGGGGTTTTTTACTTGCTTGTAAATGAGATTTTTAGGTTTATTAAAAACCTTAGAAAGTTTTTCCTTTTTCATCCTGTAAATAGGAGGCAGAAAAACTTCAATTTATCATCTCCCAATCCAAATGAACAAACTCTAGCCTGTAGGTGTAAATGTGCTGTTTTGCTTGAATGGTTTATGTTTTATGTTTGAAAGTTATATTTAAATGTCAGTTAATACTTGCCTTACAGAAAGCATTTTGTAGAGTCATTAACTGCAGATTGTGGGTGAAGCTAATGATACCTTGTGAAGGATTTGATTAAGATGCAAACAACCAGGCACAGTGTCTTCAAAGGGTAAGATACATCCTGTTTTCTAGAGGACAGGAGAACACTGCCAGGTCTTACATGGCTTCTTCAGCACTCTGATTTCGTTTTTGTGAAGAAAAATACTTTTGCTTTAGAGACTTCAAAAAATTCCATAAGAAAATTGTATCATTTTTGTACACTAGGTAGCTTTAAGGAAAATGGGGAGCAAGGAAAATGTTTTGGTATTCTACTGCCACTTTGTTCTTTGAAGGTCAAAGTCTTTATGTATTTCTTATATCTTTAAAACAGTTTAAGATTTCTTGAGATGTTCATTTAAGCATACAAATATTTTACATAAGTTGGGAGATAGGTCTTAAGCTTGTGAAATTCCTAACCCACCTCAGGCAAGAATCTTATCTATAAAGGTTAAGTAGAATATAAAACATTTCTGTTGAGCATTTAAATAAAACACTTATTTTAAAGGTGGGCAGGTGTTGGTCCTTTAAGAGCTTGTATTTTCTGTTTAGTTTACTGTGGAAATCTTAACGTTTTTATAAATAAGCAGAAGCAAGCAAACTTCACTGAAATCTCTTGAACCAAAGTACTACAATCAGATAAACTGTAGTCAGCTTACTTACCAAGTAATAACTACCAAATCCATGTCAGTGCAGAGTGAAACAGGTTACCAAGAAAACTCAGATGAGGGAGCAGTTGGTGGATGCAGAAACAGAAATTTCTCAAGCATTTCAAAATCAGCCAAAAGTGTATATCAGGTGAGGGCATTTTTATTTGAAGGTTTCTGTCTGTTCCTTCCGTAGCATGTTACCTCTGCTAAAAGCTCATGGAGAACTGTACTGGAGAGGTGATGAGTACTAGTGTTTCTTTCTTAATAAAATAGGACTTGTTACTGTTTTGCTGATCTTTAATAAGGATGTCAGAAAGAGCCACAGATTTTGGAAACAAAGAGAACACATCCCTGAATTGTCACTGAGGGTTGACTGTCATTTAGACTTGACTTTAAATTCCTTTCACCTAATATCCAGTCAATCATATTTTCTTTTCCTTTGATACTGGTGCTCTGAACATCATTCACAACTAAGATGTATAGGACCCTGATAATTTTTTTACAGATACAGGGACAAAGCTTCACACACCAGGAAAGAAGCTGCCCTGACAAAAGCAAGTTGGTTGTTTTTTGGTGGTTTTTTTTTTTTTTTTTTTTTTTAAATACATGTTTTTTAAAGACCTTTGGGTTTAACTGTGACAACTAAGATGCTAATTTTGGCTTCTCAGACAATAATAGATCACCCTTCAGTGCACCCTGCAAACCCTTTGTTTTCATCAGACCCACACAAGACAGAAACACAGCTCCACTCCCATGTGAAACCTGTGGTGCACCCTGAGGGAGTACATAATTGTCCTGTGCTGCACAAATGCCTTTGAATTACATATGAATGAAGATCCCAGCTCCAAGATCCAGAATGCCTGTTGCAATTTTGTTGGTTCGTAACACTAAATCTCTTTTCAAAACATTTAGATGCTAATACAGGAATTTCACGGTGAAAGATTAGTTCTGGAGTCTGACAAAAGCAGAAGAAAAACGGTGATGGCCTCAGTGATGAACTCTCTGCTGACTGTACTTCGCTTAAGTAAAAAGCAGGAAGGTATCGGGGGTTACGATACCCACGTTTCATACCTGTTTTGTTTGCCGCAATAAAGAGCCTGGGAGGGAAGGGTCAATGCAGTGCTCTCATGAAGTTCGTGGACAGATGTAAGGAAAATACCAGATGAGCTAACACCAGCCAAGGGAGCATTATTCGCTGGTGACAAATGAGTCTTGATTTTTGTATTTGTTACTGATGATTTCCTTTGTATTTACAGAGAAAGGAAATTTGATCTTAAACCTCTTTATTATTTCTTCTCAAGCGCTGAGATGAGGTTAAAGTCTCAGCTCTGAAATGGCTAGACAACCTGAAATCTTGATTGTTTTAATGATTATGATATATTCTGCACCTGAATTCAGCTGTGCTACCCTTACGTAAGCATTCTGTCTTTAATATACTATCTTCCCATTCAGCTGAGGAAGACCTTCTTTGGAGAACACAAAGAAGATTGGTTGAGGTGTTGCCTCATAAGTGCTATCTCACTGCAGAAATTTAGAGCTGAAACTCACTACCACAATCCATGATTATCCAGACTTCTCACATTCTGCAAATTGCCCAAGATCTGAAAATTGGCTAGACAAAAGATTAAAAATAGCAGGAGATTATTTAGTTCCTTGAATACATTCTTTTATTGGATCACTATCAAGGGAGTACGGCCTTTATTCTTTTCAAATATGCAAATAGTTACAAATAAAGAATTTTATTATAAAATTGATAGTTTTTAAACTAGAAGCAGGGAAAATTATTCCTATTAAAAACTCTGTTCTTCTGTTTAGGTATTTTTCCTTTCTCTAAGGTATGTGTGCAATAGAAGAAGAAGGTTCTAGTATACAGCTGTAATACCACAGTATTAGAACTGTGCAGTGGGCCTAGCTCTGGGATATACTATAAAAGGCAAATAGAAAAGTGCCAGTACCTGGCATTGGTCTGTTTAATACATTAATAAAGCTGTGTTTCTTACAACTCTGTTTGCTGCATCACTCACCATGAAAAATATAGTGCTGCATTTGTTTCAAGTTCTGCATTTATTGTGTTGATCTACACCTTCTTTATGAACAGTCAGAAGAGCAGTGAACTCTTACTCATATGAAACTACTCCCACCAAATTACTAGTTAGATGCTGTAGAGGATGTAATGTATCTTAAATGACTGATCTCTTGCTAGGCTGCAGTTGGCTCATATATGAAGACCTGAAGTCATCCCCTATCTCCATCACTTGAAAATTGGAAAATAGCTTTTCTTTTATTTTTTATTTTGATAATAATGCCTGAGAGACAAGCATCCTCTGAAATTCCAGCACTTTTTAACTGTTTAGCTACTGGGTCATTCTCAGTTGTCTAGCGGATTATTTAAAGACTCTCTGTTCATCCGCAGGTGTTGACAAGGACAGCATGTAGAACACTACTTTGTCCTGGAAGCAGTGTACTGAACACATGCAATGTCTTGGGAGAATGAGTGCTAGTAGCTAAGAATTCCTTCAACCCAGTGAATTTTCATTAGTACTCTTGTCAAAGGAAGATAGGTTTGAGTGGGAGAGGGCTTGGCTGTACAAATTCTGTGAATCAACTGTGGCTGATTAAAACCAGCAGAGGGTAAGTGAGCTTCTTTATTGACATGTTCTGTTTATGCTGCTTTGGAGGAGCACTCTGTTTGCCAAGTTTACTCACTCAAAATAATCTTTGGATAATTTCACCAGTGAGTGCTTTCAACATTCAAATTTTTGCTCTGAAAGCACAGTTCAGTATAGTGCTAATCCTTTGCTCAGTGTCCTGGGTGTTGTGGTAGCCTATGACTGACATGTAGTGACAGTCAGTTCAAGCTAGAGTTGAACCCCAATCATCCTGCTTATGGAATGGTGTTTATTTCTATCAGTAATCGATGTTTTTCTCCTAGCTATGGACCAGTTCACAATTTATTGATAGCTTTCCAAATTATTAATTGGGAAGTGGTATGTATTTGACTTTACATAGAATAGAATGGTATTTGGGACATTTTTGTTGCCCTGTCATGGAAACGCTGGAGACAAACACTGGGCCTCCTTCCCGAGGTCCACCACATTGCTTGAACAGTATTGTTGTAAAAATAGAAATATAAATTAACCTTGTTTGATGTCCGCACTCCCCCAAAGCCCCAAACCTTCACAATGTTAAAATCACTTTTGTCTCTAGTTCCTTTGATTCTGATTGCTATGGATTTAATTTTCCTTTCATTGACCCTCAATAAACATGCAGCAGTCTGGTGCATGCTACTTTCCAAGCCTCTCAAACTTCAAAAGCAGACTTACATTTTAGTTGTCACATAAACAAGAATATCCAAAATTACTTCACCTGGACTGAATGCTTTTGAAAAATGACAGTCATTGCCCTGGGGACTTGACATTGCTTTTTTTTCCCCTATAGAATAAGGTAGATCGTTGGGGAGTGGCAGTGTAGATTTCTTCATGCCGTGCTGCCACTGTGATTCAGCTGTACACTAGTGGGGACTGTGTAAGCAGATCAAGTTCTGAAGTCTAATGAGTTTTATATTGTCTCAGCAGGCTGCAAACGTGCTTACTTGTAATAGCTAAGGTGGTGGCTGCAGTGATATGGCTCCCTCCTCTAAGTTATGAAATGAAAAAATACCATGTAATTTCATATGTCATCATGGAGTGCCAGTCACCACCAGTGTGCTGTTAATCTGAGCCAAAAACATCCAAGGAGAAAGATTCTGCCTTCCTCATCCTGGTGCTCTGCGGGGGAACCCTGTTCCGAGCAGCTGGGGAGGCTCAGGTTCTTTTCTACATTCTGGCACTGGCCCAAATTGTCTCATTCCCCCCCGTCTCAAGTATATGAAAAATGATGTTGACTTTCTTCGCAAGACATTTTGAGCACCATTTTTGGAAGAGATATGGGCATTACTATCAATTCATTTTCCTAAGATTAAAATTTAAATGCTTAAGATTTTGAAACTGATTTACTTCAATACTATAAAAAGTCTAAAAGTGTTTCACATATCGATCAAGTGGATTGCTGTTGTTATCTGTTGTCGTTTCTTGAAGTGTACCAAATTAGAGTCAAAGCTTGGAATAGAGTTCCCTACTGAAGCAGAGTTGCAAGTGCAAATTACAGAAAATCACCACTAGATGGAGTCAATGATTTTCTAATTTATTCTTCATAGCTCTGGATATAATAGAGCTGCAAAATGATTATGATCACTGAGTTGTTAAGTGGAATATGATAATTTAAGTAGCTCACCTGTATCTTGTTATAATTGCATTATCTGTTCTTTAAGCTTTACTATTCTATGACTTTTCGCCTCATCTAAAAATATTTTTTTACAATTTGATGCCGAATAAAAATATTTTAATGGAATTCTTTATCAAACGTACAACATCCTGTATCAATGCTCACATTCCCTATTCAGGTCTCTAAGTTGTTCTTATGATTTCCTTCAATCCTGTCATTTCAAAGGGTAAATTCAATTCTAGTGGTTTCATCCTTTTTATTAATTATAAATTGATAAATAGGGTATATTGTCATTCTTATAGTTTTTAGTTAATGTTTAAATAAAAATACTGTTATGCACTGTTCTCAAAAGCATCTTGGAAATCATCAACAGTCATGAAGTTGTTAAAGTAAGCTGTGCTAAATCTATCAGCACAACGATTCTTCTGTCAGGATCTGCAAGATTCGCCTTAGACCAGGATTATTTTCATTTCAAGTGTCATCCAAGTGAAACTGTAATAATGCTTTTCATGATGCATTACATAGAATAGTCTAGCTTCCTTACCTGAAGATAGCTAGCTGGCCAAAAATGTCACTCATTTTCATTCCATAAAGCAGAAATTGTTTTCACCAAAGAGATACGCCAGCTTTCTTCCCATGGGCCACTACTAACATGTCACTTGTGGAGATGTGCAGAATATACAGCTGTTCTCAACTTCTTCTTTTTCTGAGATTTTGACCCCACAGGCAGACCAATTGTGGTTGTCTTTTGTACAAAACAAAAAAGGGAGAAAAGATTTCCCTTCAACAACATTGCTCTTCTTGGACTACAAGTACCAGGCAGATTTTTAGTAATTTGTTGAAGAAAACCACTTCATTTCTGGCAAAACAAACACGTGGCAGTACTTAAAAGGAACTCTTTCACTATTTAGGGAATATAATCACCAGTTCAGAACTCTTTCACCAGTGTTGGATCTCTTCTAACACAGCTTGTACCGTATTTTGCTGCTTCTGTTAATAACAGGAAAAAAAAGTAATAAAAAGAAAAATCTCACCTTACACTTAATGTTTCTGTTACTAGGCAAATTAGTTAATGCTTTCAGGATATTACTTTTACCCAGCTTCTTAGAATATTTATTTATACTAATAAAGGAATTATTTATGATACAAAAAAAAAAAAAGATAACTATTTTGGATATGTATACTACATAGTGAAAAAACCCCCCGCACAAACAGAAAGTTATTTAAATACTGTAGGAAAAACACTAAGAAAAGTACAACTTTAAATCCTATTGTTGGCTGTAACTGTACAAAATTATAACTATTTAAAGAAAGTAGATTACTTGCATCTTATTTTTAATTATCCTCATGAAAAGTGATACTGAAAAGAAATTAAGAGATTTCTGTGAATCCCTTGCTTGCTTGGTTTTCATCACCTTGTGTTTAGTGAAAAACATAAACAAAACTGATGAGGAAGAAAAGAAAAACAGACTTTTTTGAGCCAAAAGCCTGTGCTTTGTTGTATATCTAAAATCTGAGCTCTATTATTCCTGTATTATATTACTGTAGAATTCAAACAGTCATATTCAAGCCTATCCATAGGTAGGTCTTTCTATTCAGGTTGCTGAAAGCCAGACCGAGAATTTATCTAAATTCTGCTGATTATTTGTGGTCAAGTATTGTCCAAAGCACAATTATTTTGCAGACTAAATCCATGTTCTTTTAATCAACTACTGCTGCAGGGCCATAGGTTTAAAAATACACAGTACAATTACTTTCATACATAATGATGTAGCTAAGGCTTTAATAGTTTGTGGTGTCTTTTCACGTCTAAACAAGTAAATGGGTTTATGCAACAATTGTGTTGAATAAAGGTCACACACTAACAAATGAAACAGAACACATTAGAATAAGCAATTTATATCTAAGCTTAATTTTGTAAAGTTTACAAAAATTATTTTTAAACCATATGTAGGCTCAGAGTCAGCTATATTGTGTATCTGATGATATAGTCATCTCTTGGAATAGTTTGTTTCACTATCCAATTAACTTCAGAATTATACCGCATGGATTTGACGTATTTGCTTCATGCATTCATAGCTGTTATCAAGAACTTTAATGGCTTACTAACCCCCACCTATGAATAAAGGTTTTTCCTTTGTAAAACTGGAAGGATGTGGCAGAATAGAAGCAAGAAGAGTTTTTACACCTCCTCTTGTCAGTCTGAATGATTCACTAGTCATGGTAGGCTGTATGCTCTATATCAATACAATTAAATAATCAGTACCTGTAAGTTAAATCACTTCTCACACCCACTAGTAAAAATATGACAATAAAGCTATTCCCATTATAGTTTTCTTTTTTCATTGAAAGCAATTACATATAGTTTAGAGACTACAGCTACAAGACATAAAAAGATACCTAAAACTTTTTCTCTGTAGGTAATAAACTAAACAGAAGAAAAGACACATTTCTATAGAAGAACAGTATGTAATTTTTACAGGGACAAGACACTGAGAGACGGTAAAGTAGCTTTTGTTTATTTAATTGTAGGCCCTGTAATTGTCATTAGGGTCCTAGACAAACAGTATTTTTGACTTGAGAATTAACTGCATGTTGCAGTCGTTATAAAATGAACATATAAACTTTTTTTTTTTTTTTAAAGTGAAGCATTGGTTTAACACTTAAACTCATTCAGTAGGAAGGTGCTTATTCTTACTATGACATGCATGGTTAGATCTTCTGATAACCTGCATTGGGTCCTGGCAGTTCAAAAGCTCTGCTAATTCCATGTAAAACCTGTCATCCTTATATTAGATTTCCATTAGAAACACAGGTGGCAATAAAAGTTTTTTGCTACCTGCTCACAGGGTTCTTTAGATAAAATGAAGTTGTTACCAATGTGGTAGCTATAGTGCAAAAAATATCATTAGTATCTCTGAACTTGTGACTTTCTTAATCTACTCTGATGCATATCCGGGCACCATGAAAAGTCCACCTTACTGTCTTTTTAATTTGATTTTAACAGTGCCTTAAAGAAATAGTGAGAAAACAATAAAGTTAATCTCTACAGGTTTATGTTCTGCAATGATTCATCCTGTAGAGGTGGACAGGCAAACCTCGGGCTCTCTGCATCTTAGAAATGCAGATAAAAGGTAAATCCTACCTTTTGTTGTGTTTGAGCAGTGAGTACCTAAATAATGTAGCTGAGCTCTTTTTGGCACCAGCTTACAAAACAAAGCATTTCAGGGAAGCTCTAGGTACAAAATTTAGATGTTCAGTCTACACGGATAGTACAACCAAGCATTAGTATTTTGAGGCTGCACATAGCGTTCAACATGCATGAAAGGAGATTATATATATTACACATTGTCTTTTGGTAACTTAGGCGGCCATTTTAACGGCGGGAGGATAATGAAAACTTAGAAGTGATGCAACTGGCCATCGATGAAGACAGGTTAGAAGAGGAAGCATCTCAAGGTAATTTTTTGCAGGAAGGTTTCATTTTGCCTTGTAAACTCTTCTATATGCCTCTGTCACCTTGGAACTCTACCTTTTTACTATGAGAAAAAATTTTAAGTTTTCTTTAGGGAAAGAATTCAACTTTGGCCTTTTAGACTTTTTGTCCTTTTGCCAGATTTAGAAGGAGCATAAATGTCTAATTAAAAGGCAGATGAGTTTCTGGCTCAGTAAGAATTCACACTGAAGTTTCTCAAGCAGGGAAAGTAGTATATGAAGAAGTTACAGAGCAGAGCAAGAAATTTTGAGGAATTCATCTTGACAGACTCATTTTGTTGGCTTGCAGTGAAATGGACTGCAGACTTTATGTACTGAAGTTCAAAAATAAACTTAATTTGGCATTTATCCACAAAACTTAAGCACGTTACCTTTGTTTTATAGTATAATGCAACGCCATTTTAGAATGCACAATATGTCTTCACTGTTGATAGAGTCATAGGAAGGGGGGTGGCCACACTGGAGACTTTTGGGACAGACAGCGTTATTACTATTGATACATTATGGGGGATGTGCTTGCACCGCAGGAAGCTTTTTTATTTTGGCTGGACACCTAAGGCAACAGCAAAAGTTAGTGCTGCTATTGAAATTGGCACTTTTATTACAGAGTTCTCAGCTAATCTTCAACGAATAGGCAGCGTTAACATACCTGGTAGATTATTGCTGGAGAATGCCTGCAGACCAGCCAGATAGTGCAGCATTGGTCGCTCCAAGACTGCAAAATGCCCCCCCCCCGGCCGTGCCCCCTCACTTCTTCTGAAACACAATTCCCTTATGTGTCTTATGTGTCTTTTAGCAAAGTATATGAGCCAACTAGCCTGCATCCCTAGTGCCTTCGGAGAGTCTTCTAAGGGCCGAGCCATTCATACTGAAGGTATACTGAAGGCTGAAGGTCTTCAACATGCCCTTGAGGCCTTCCTAAGCCGTTAAGGTCCTGTGACATACCATGCAAATACAGGTACCTGAAGTGGCCTTTGTTCCTCGGTACATGCATGGATAGCTTGTCCTGCAGTAGAGGACGGTGCGGGGATGGTAGAAAGGAACAGAACAAGAAGGAAAATGCTGAGAATTTCTGTTCATGTCTATCCTGGTGGTATTTCAGAGTTCTCTCTGCTGAGCTTCTCACCTGTGCTTCCAGGCTGGCAGTGAGATTCACAGGAGTGTTATGTCATCTGCTGTGCACTGGCCATACTAATTGGGATAAAAGGTCTTGTGATGAGCAGACTCATGAGAAAGTGAGGGACGGCCTGGGATGCCACAGCTTAAAGCTGCTTCTGACTTTTCTTTTTTTTTTTGTGTGTGTGTGTGTAAAGTGCTTTCCCAAAATTGATCCTGATGGCTAGGCTACCCTTTGACACACCCTGGGAGAAGGCAGGAAAAAGAGATCTGCTCAGTTCATCAGCTATTACCTTGCAGAGCAGCTTATCAGCTACAAATCATACTTGAAACATGTGCAATTAATCCTAAGAAAGTCTATCGCAATTGGGTAGGGGTGTTAGAGATGAGAGATTGTTAAAACAGGTTATTTAGAAATGCTCACAAGATTTGCTGGAGCGGAGGCTTGGGGGCAGGGGCCATGCTGCCTTTTGAAGCCACGGGCTGGAGGAGGATATGAGTTGCAGGTATGGTGATCCATTCAGGTCAAGCATGTGAAAGAAGTTTGGCAGGCCCGCTGCCAGGCCTGAGCATACATTTTTTCTTTCATTTTTGACAATACGGCATTCTGCACCAACGTGGTGCATCCCCCCCAGCAGGTATGTTACAGCTGTGGCAGCGTGGGTGGTCCAGGGAACCGGTCCTAAAAACACAAAACAGGCAAGATAACGGAGTGTAATTAGTGAATTTTGTGAATGCAGTATTGCAAGCTGGACAAATGGCAGTGGGTGTCTGTTCCCTTTATGTGGGCAGATCTCTGTAATGTCCCATTTCCTGGAGTGGCTTAAATTGAACTTTGGTCTTGGGACAGTTTTTTTAAACATTTGTCGTGATTTTTCCAGTATTAGGTGTGAGCCACATTTACATCAGTATGTGACTCATCTCAACAATTAGATCCTTACTCACACAGCTTAGTGAGTGCTCTGCTTGTAATATTTAAGTCAACTATTTCCTTTCTGAGACAGAAAAAGTACTGTGAATAAATCTGCTATGCAATTTGTGATTCTGTCGTGTAGGTCTGAAGTAATTCTTCCAATTTATTTATACGTCAGGTATTTCTCCTGATGCTTGCCAAAACTCGAGGTACATCCTTATATATTTGAGCCATATTTTGTATTTATCTCTTTGCCTTTTGTTTATTCAACAGTTAATATAAGCAGAAGGATCCAAATTAAGTTTTTAGCTGGAGTGCCAACTGATTAATTTTCCTAGAGAAAGACATCAATGGTATTATATATGGTTTTAAGATGCACGGCACTGGTGATATTTATGAACACATGGTAGGTGTGCATAAATGAGTATGTTTGTGTGCATGTGAAGTGGCATTTTATTGAAGAATCTGAGGTGGGTTGTCATGGAGATTAAAAGCTTTGAAATACTATTCATTGGTATTAGTTGCGTTTGCTGGGCATAAGGATATCCGTTCTGCTACTTTGAAACTTTCATTGTAAAACCAGTTACATTTTTACCTATATTGCAAAGACTATTCTAGCAGCCTAAGCAAATAAAGACCTGATGAGCACCAGAGGAAACTTAAGGAAAATAAAATGTGGTCTATTTTTGATCAACATCACAATTCTAGTTTCTGAGCCATTAAGATGCTTGTCTTTTAAGTGTGTAGAGTTTCATGCTATTTATAAGGTGGAAGAAAACTGTCAACTCCCCCAAAGCTTCCTACCCCCTACCAAGAAAAAAATAAAGTTCTGGTCACAGGTAAATGAAAAGTTTTTCTTTAGATGGAAATGATATAGAAATGAAAGCAAAAAATATGTTTTGCTAGCATTTTCTTTTACAGTATTGTATACATTTTTCAGCTTTCTCTGTATAAAAAGGTAGGAAATTTCTGGTGCTTTTGCCTTCAGTAATTAGAATGAAAACTTATAGACAAGTTTACCTTTGAAGAGCATTGTTTTCTGGATGAGATCATTGATGTATTGCAGTTAGTATGGCTGGGTTTTTAAGCAATAAATCAATGAAAATGCTGCAACAAATGCTGCATACGTACACAACATCACATACACTCTGAATGAGTAATACAGTTTTCATAACAGACTTGAAGTGATGATTATTAACTAGAATTATATATATTTATATTTAAACTGACACTACAGAATTCTTTTGAGTCTTGACAGATATGTGGAATATTTAAATGGAGTAATTGTAGTTACCAGACCTCCTGGGATTAACCTGCTGGAAAGAAAGTGACATTTTGCAAAGAAAAAAGCGAATTTATAATGTGGAAAAAAGCTAAAAATGAGGTTATGGTGTGCCTGTTTATAACTATTCAGGAGGAAAATATGTTTACATGGAGTCACTAATACACTGTAGCGATATACTTCACCTACACTTAATTATAGAGGGGCTTCGAATATAACTTATTGGATTCATGTTTCCTGAAATAGAATAAGCCATACTGAAAGGAAACTTATCAGTTATTTTATTTATGGTGCATTCATGTTTGGGAGTTGATTCTGTGCTACTTACATTTTCATCAGGAATAACTCTGCTAAATTCAACATGCTCTATGCCAATGTAGCAAAAATACATCCAAAAGAGGACAATACCAACATCTCCCTCTGTGGCACAAACTACTTTTGGATAAATCACACCCTTTCACTTATAAGAGGGACCTATTCTTTCAGGCATACTCAGATTTTCAATTAGAGTAGTTTCTTCAATGACAAACGCTGCCTGCTGAGCTCTCCTGAACCAGAGTTGAATAGAATCACAGAATCACCACATAATTTAGGCTGGAAGAGACCTTTTGAGGTCATCTGGCCCCATTCAAAGCAAGACCTACTTAAACGGGTTGCTCAGTACCTTGCCTGATTGAGTTTTGAGTGGTGGTGATGCCACAACTTCTCTGGGAAACCTGTTCCACTGTTTGACTACGGTGAAAATATTTTTCCTAACATCTAATTGGAATTTCCCATGTTGCAGTTTTTGTCCATCACCTCTTATCCTACCATTGTGCACCCTAAAAGGAGTTTGGCTCTGTTCTTCCATACCCTCCTAGTAGGTAGTTGAAGACAGCAATAAGATCAGTAAGATCTCCCCTTTGCTTATTCTTCCTAAGAGCGAACGAACCCACTTCTTTCAGCTCCTTCTTGTACACCATGTGGCCTCGTGATTGTGGCCTGGCCCATGAAGATTGTGGTTAATTGCGAAAATCAGAACCAGAAAAATTCAGGATTAAGTGGAAAGAGGTTGTTTCAGAAGAAGGAAGTGACTAACTAGGAGAGAGATCCCTTTAGGGATTTGTGAAGACCCTTATGTCAAGCATATGTCCAATGCAACAGATAATGCCATCCACGACCTGGCAAGGAAAACTAAGCCATAAGAACCCATGAAATTACAGTTTAAGAGAAACATTACATTCATGGGTATTGAAGTAACCTTAACTCATGATCTACCTATGTACTATGATATTATCTACAGCATAAATAAAAACGAGCCATGGTATACTACAACTATACCTTCCTACATTATAGAATTTTCATTTCATCAGAACTTTTACATTATATACAAAAATTGTAATGTATTTTTCTTAATTTAACATATTTATCATATTCTCTCACCATTCTTCAACCAGTCAGGACACCATAAGTAATTTTCTTCTCCTAAATGCTCCAGGCTAATAAATGGATAATGCATCACTAAGATGAGGTGGAACTCACACATGGCCTTCCTTCTCTTTCTGTTATATGTCATTTAGCAGCTAAACCCTGAAGTTATTACCATTGCTTTTCCTGTAACTATGGTTATTAGCTAACTTCAACTGCTATTACTAGGAAAAAAAATGCTGTCACTAGTCTCTTTTAGCAGCAAAAATTTCTCCTGTTTTTCCCACAGCACAGTCATTCAGGCTTTAATGAAAACTACACTTGCCCAGAAATAGTACCTGCTGGTGTGCTCTTTGGTCTCTTTCTCCCCTTGCCCAGGCAGCAAAAGACGATAAATTGCTGTAATGAACCACACAACTTGTTAATTAAATATAAACATTTGTTTGCAAAACATTTGGCCAAGTATTTCTTGAAGGTAATCACACGCAAGTCCTATTACAGAATGATTCCTGCTTCCCTGAGAAGTAACTATGATAAATGAGTAAATAAACAAACCAAAAAACCCCCAAACCCAAACACGCAAAATTCCCTTTAAAATACTTTTTTTCTGTTCTTACACTATCTTCTATCTTCATCAGGGTAGTGTCAGCACCTTGTAGTTGTGCATTAAGCTAAGTGTATAACGAGTGGTTCATTCTCTTTCTTGGCTTCTCCTCGGGGGAGAATTAAATGTGCACGCATACATCCTGTTTTGGTGGAGTTTTATTTTTTAATTTTTTAGAAGACTTATGCAGAAGGTGCCTTAACTGCAGAAAGTTGTCAGAACAAAGGACTCAGGGGACAGACAATTACAGAGCAGAACATTATTATGTATCCTAGTAACTATTCTTTTAATCCTGTCTCAGCCTATACAAACACAAAGGGGCAGAAGGAGGAATAAAGGCCTATTTCCCTTATTTCCCGAATCTGCGTGTGATCCTACAAAGCAAGGCAAGCATTGAAATGCTTAAATGTGGGGAGCTCTGCTGGACAGTGGGATCTTCTCGGGTGCATGGAGGAAGGTAGGCAGCATCATCCCACTCGCAAGCTGTCCTAGGGGTTTTCTTTTCAGCAGCTACTCACCGTAGAGCCAAGCCATTTTGGAAAAGGAACTGTAACCTAAGTCTTTGCTATTCAAGGAGAATGTACAACCTACCAAACAAGAGGTGACATGTGTGTTTCTGAGTTCCTCTTCTTTGAGGCCACTCTGCACAGATACTAATTCTTCACTGGAGAAGAGAAGCCAGGCAAATATGGGAGTCAAAGGGTTGAAGGCTGCGTATAGGTCTGCAAAATGTCTGCCTGCCCAGCATCTATATATTAAAGAAGTTTTAATACGATTTCTGTCTTTTTTTGTATTTTTGTCTTTTGGATTGTCATAGTGAAGGAAAGGTAACATTGTAGCAAAACTAAGTAAAATCTTTAGATAAAACTTGATAGATGTATCCTCCTTTCCCCACTTCTTTCATGTTTTCCTGAATATTGGGAGAATAAAAAGACAAGGAAGAGAGGGAAATATTTGCCTAATGTGAAAGAGAGAGTTACAAAATGAGCATTCAACTTGAAGAGAATGTCAGGGAACAACAGTACCTTATACTGCACTCTGAAAAATTGTAAAAAGTACAAAGGTTCGTAACATATTGTAAAGAAAATTCTTTAGAAATTGCTCTGTTATCTTGGAGGTAACAGACACACCATATGCTGTGTCTGGCAGTTGCTATGGCAACTACTTTTAAAATTTAAGCATGGGGAAACTATTGCCTAAAATCTCCATGACTTGGGGCCAAATCTTGCATGATGCTGAGAACCAAGGGAGAGTAAAAAAAAAAAAGACATAAAGGAAATCTTAAAATATCTCTCGTTAGCTGTTGAAATTTTATCTTGAAATACTTCTTATTTGTTTCAGGAGATTGCAAGCCCCGGAGTCCTGAGAACATTGAAAAAGGGATGAATGGGATGATTGAAATATCTTCAATTTAATATTGTGCAAACTATTTGCAATGAAAAATAAGAAAAAACTATTTGTTCATAGAGACATTTTACATAAAAATTGTGTTATTTATCTGAATGTCATCTTTTTGTCACTGTTTTATGTGCTTGGGAGTTCTTGCCGAGAAGTCAAAGAATAGTAAAATTCTTGAAGGAAATAGATGGGGAAGTAATATATCTTAATAATCTGCCAGTACTTATTAAAAAATAGCATATGCAGACTTGTTTCTGTGGAAAACTAGTTTCAAGCTCTGCATAATGTTTGCACTATCCCACCGGCAGCCTGCACAATGCACTTCTGAGGCAAAAGAGGCTTAAAATATCAAATAAAGATGTTTCTAAGGAAAAATCAGTGCAAATAAAGTTAAGAAGATTTTGTTCATCTTCACCTAAAGAGGTCTATTAGACCATGGTACAGCGAATGCTGTTACAAACAAGTTCAGCACCTCAGTAACTGGATTTCTGTGACCAAGTTGCGTCACAAATTCTATCTTGCCCACATGCTTTCTACAGTGCCTGTTAGAAAAGTCTGCAAAGGTGGGACATACTTTAGCCAGAATACATCAGTAGTGTACTGTAGCTCTTAACAAAACTGCCCATACAAATTGCACAATGTGGCCTGCAGTCATCCAGTAATGGTCTGATCCAAAGTCACCAAAATTGGTGGGATTCTCTCTATAGATGTCCCCAGGCTTTGTTCAAGGCATTGTCCATGCTGCTAACCTTATATTGACACATATCAAATTAATCGTTACCAAAAATGTCTCATGTTTTGAGCACACATCATGTAATACTGACTTTTTAGAAGTAATTTTTTTTAAAAAAAATTGTATTTAAAAATCTTAGATTATAGGAGATCCTTGAAAGAAAGCTTATTTGGTCTCAAGGGTATTAATCTCATGCCGCTAGGTTACACTGGGGTAAGAACTTTCAGTAAGTTCCCCCTCCAAAATAATGTATCCTGAGAGCTATTACCCTATGATTCTGGCTCTCATAAGCTGCCGTAAAATTGCCAGTGCTATTATTCATCAGAGAAAGAGTTTCAACTTCAAACCTGGTGTAGGCACTAGTCCACTCAGGGCTCTTGGAATGAATTATTTATATTGTAAAGAAAAAGATATGTTTTAAATGAACCCTGTTCAACTACACGAACCATTATTCTGTCTTCTTCACTTTGTCTGCTACTCATTAATGAAGACACCTTAATTTAACTTCTTGAACAATTCTTTGATGGACAGCAGCAGTAGAACAGGTTAAACTGACCTGCAAGTAATGTGACATTGACTAGATTATGAAAATGGAAAATACATTCCTTATCTGAGAAATTATTAATATGTAGGGAACTGAAATGAGTAGCAGAGGTTGGAAGAAAGTGAGGAAATGGCTTTCTTTTTAGGCTACTAATCCCATTTGAGTTTTGGGCAGGCAATGGTAAAAGGATCAGGACTGTACTGAAGAAGGTTGGATTTACTCTGGCAGAACCAGCTGTTGAAATCACAGCGGGTTTCTGGACCTACTATTAAAAAGGGGTTTAGCATGCTTTGTTTTCTGCTGCTACTTCCTCTCTGGGGAAATGGTGACCAGCTCCTTCTCCTCTGTTCCCTGTAAAGTTTGGACCTGAAAGTCACTGCCCGGTCTGTGAGAAAGACAATCCCTGCTGATGGCTTCTTCCTGTCCCTGTCCTCTGGCTCTTCCCCTCTACTGTCTGGCCTTCTATAGATGTCTAATAGTTGCTTGGCAGCCCATTTCTGAAGGGGATATACATGATTGCAGCACAAATCTGACAATTCTGGATGCCATGTTAAGGTATTTGCTTGCAAAAGCCGACCTGCTGCTGAGTATACATTAAGGCACTGATGTTCACAGTATAGCTGATAGCTGGTGGAAATGAAATAATCTGTATTGACACATTTGGAAGTTTCACATCTTTTTCCACTTAACATGCTAACGTGATAATTGCTAGACTGATGATTTTTCCAGTGACACGTCTCCTTTTGTCAATATTTAGACCTGTGTATAGAAAGCTTATCTATCACACCTGGCTAATTTTCACTTAATTTAAAAATAAATGGAACATGTTTAGTTTGCAGGGTTAGCAGAACAAAAAGAGGTTTTTATAAACATTTTTCTTGAAACATTCTTTGAAGGATAGGAAAAGATAATGACAAAAAGGATACAAAATCTGGCTCAAATCAAGTTAGATTCTGTGAAACAGTCAATTATTTTAATGCTTCAATAAAACTAATTGAACATTGAAGTTGAGGCTTCATTTTGCTTACCATTTAATGCAAATGAAAACAAAACATAATGCCAAATAAAAATAGCAACAAATACCCAATAAAATCACTTAGTAGCACACTCCGGGAAACAGACAAATTTTTAGCCAAAGTGATTCTGTGTCTCACTGGACATTTGTTCATAGCGTTTAAATATTGAATCCCAGGGCTTTATCATCCAAACAATTAATTCAGCCAGGCTCCTATTGTAGCATTTGTTTGCTGTGTGTGCAATGACTTTCGCTATTAGTGATTAGGTAAGAATTTGTCAGTGAAGAAACAGAGGCAGTAGCATTTTGAGTATCCCAAAAGAACTGGAAAACTGCATTAGCCTTAGTTTTCTTTAACTTTGGTGCTTTTTGCAGGACTGATTCTCAGGAATGAGTGTGACCAGGCTGATCTGCAAGAATAGCTATCATGACCACAGGATGAATCACTTAACTGTGACTTTGAAAGGTTGAAGTCACAACATTTCTTCTACATGAAATTGTCATTCTTGCTGTAGTTCTGTTTTCACACCAGTGTCTTGCAACTGTGTTCTACCTATTGGAGTGGAAGGTTTATTCTCTTTAACAGTAGCACTTCTGTTGGGAGGAACTGTGTTCACCTACTTAAAGCTCTTATTCTACAACACTTCTTAAATAGTTTTGCTTTATTGTGGTACACACTGATATTCCAGTCACATGACAGAGAATTCAATCATGGTCAGCTTTTACTTAGTCTGAATGGTTATGAGATCATATATGTAATACAGGTGCTTCACAGGGTTTTCAGTATTATACCTATGATATATCATAACTTTCTGATGTCATTAAGTTAGTTAAGGGTTTGGGGTTTTTTCCACCTTTTGTTCAGATAATGAGAACCTGCCTTCGGGTTTTCCATTTGGAAACTTTTGTCTCACAGTCTGAAGGATGGGTAGTATTCTTGAAATATGCCACTGTGAATTTGCAACATGCACCTACACAAAAAAGAGGCATAATTCATACTTTTTTCCACCAGGTCATCATCATTCCTAATCCTTCTTTAATCATAGAATCATATCATAGAATTGTTTGGGTTGGAATGGACCTCAAAGATCATCTAGTTCCAGCCCCCCCTGCCATGGGCAGGGACACCCTCCACTAGACCAGGTTGCTCAAAGCCCCATCCAACCCGGCCTTGAACACTTCCAGGGATGGGGCATCCACAGCTTCTCTGGGCAACCTGCTCCAGTGCCTCACCACCCTCACAGTAATTCTTATTATCTAACCTAAATCTACCCTCCAGTTTAAAGTCACTACCCCTTGTCCTATCGCTACATGCCCTTGTCAACAGTCCCTCTCCAGGGTACTGGAAGGCTGCAATAAGGTCTCCCTGGAGCCTTCTCTTCTCCAGGCTGAACAATCCCAACTCAGCCTCTCTTCAGAGGAGAGGTGCTCCAGCCCTCTGATCAGCTTCACGGCCCTCCTCTGGACTCGCTCCAATAGGTCGCTGTTCATCTTGTGCTGAGGACCCCAGAGCTGGACACAGTACTCCAGGTGGTGTCTCTCCCAATACCTGCCTTTGCCTTCTAGAACTTGGGCGGTGTGGCTAGAGCACTTGCTGGTGAAGACTGAGGCACAAAATTAATTGAGTACCTCAGCCTTCTCCATATCCCAGGTAACCAGGTCTCTTGTTTCCTTTAGGAGAAGGCCCACATTTTCCCTAGTCTGCCTTTTATCACTGACATATCTATAGAAGCTTTTCTTGTTGCCCTTGATGTCCCTGGCCAGATATAATTCTGTCAGGGCTTTAGCTTTCCCAACCTGATCCCTGGCTGCTCAGACAGTTTCTCTGTGTTCCTCGCAGGCTACCTGCTCTTGCTTCCACCTCTGTAGGCTTCCTTTTTGCCTTTCAGTTTGTCCAGGAGCTCCTTGTTCCTCCATGCAGGCCTCCTGGCATTTTTGCCTGACTTCCTCTTTGTTGGGATGCATTGCTCCTGAGCTTGGAGAAGGTGACCCTTGAATACTCACCAGCTTTCTTGGGCCCCTCTTCCCTCCAGGGCTTTGTCCCATGGTACTCTACCAAGAAAACCCCTGAAGAGGCCAAAGTCTGCTCTCCTGAAGTCCAGGGTAGTGAGCTTGCTGTGAACCCTCCTTGATGCCCTAAGGATCTTGAACTCCACCATTTCATGGTCACAGCAGCCAAGGCTGCCCTTGAGCTTCACATTCTCCATCAGCCCCTCCTCGTTGGTGAGAACAGAGTTCAGCATGGCACCCCTCCTTGTTGGCTTCTCTGTCATTTGGAGAATGAAGTGTTCATCAACACATTCCAGGAACCTCCTGAATTGCTTATGCCCTGCTGTGTTGTTCCTCCAACAGAAATTGGGGTGGTTGAGGTCCCCATGAGGACTTGTGAATGTGAGGCTGCTCTTATCTGTCTACAGAGGGCCTCATCTGCTTAGTTTCCCTGGTCAAGTGGCCTGTAGCAGACCCCCACTATAATGTTCCCTGTCCCTGCCCTCCCTTTAATCCTGACCCATAAGCTCTCAGTCATCTCCTCATCCATCCCCAGGCAGAGGTCCCTGCACTCCAGCTGGTCATTGACATAGAGGGTAACAACCCCATCTCATCTCCCCTGCCTGTCCTTCCTAAAGAGCCTGTATCCTTCCATTCCAACACTCCAGTCACAGGAGCCATCCCACCACGTCTCCGTGATGCCAATGAGATCATAGCCCTGCAGGCATGTGCATGTCTTCACTCCCCTTGTTTATTCCCCATGCTACGTGTGTTGGCATAGAGGCATTTCAGTTGGGCCCCGATGGAGCTGACTGACTGGCTGGAGTGGCTGGAATTCCTTTGTGCTGCACTTCAGGTGCTCTCCTGCTGACCTGTGATCCTTCTCCCAGCTCTGGGTATCTATTGCTGGCACTGGCACCAAACTGGCAGGAGTGGGATGGATTGAGGTTCCCCTCCCCAGGCAACTTTAGTTAATTTGTTTCCAATATCACAAATACATCATCTGAAAAAAAGAACTTTCGTGTTGTACATTTTTATGAGATCCAAGAAAGAATCTTTTTCTTCATGACCACGGTCATCACAACAGCTTTGTCTTCTAGTTACATGTTTATTAATACACTTCAGCTTTTCTTTGCATTGTATAGTGCAACTTGTGCTGAAATGTGGAAAACTGCTTTCACTGCGTGTCTGACAGTGCTGGTTTGCTGAAAATTTCTGAAATTGTTTCCATGTGTCTTAGGAAAAAATCTGGTCTTTGCCATTTCACTATATTCATATTCTGTTTTAATGCCCATTTATTAGTTTTTATTTAACAGACATTATTTCACATATTACCTCTCAGTAGATCGTTTTAATTTATCCTTCAAATAGTAGTGGTTGCTATGAAATTTCTCAAATAGCTTGTCTTTGATCAGATATCAGGGATTCTGAATGCAGCTTTTACTGTTTTTTCAGTTCCATATAGTTCATCATTATTGTGCAGGCCTTTAAAATCAGAAATGTGGGTAAGTGGAAAGAAAATGTGCTTTTGCAATCAATAGTCTTGTTAGAAATATTCTGAATTATTCTGTCTTGCAAGGCTTGCAAAGGACTTTGCAAGTCTCTCTCATTCTCCTGAAAGATTGTGTTGTAGCTTTCTATAACCTGCAGACACAGCTGAATATCTGATTTCCTGAGTGGTAGTGCTTTTTTCCACAAAAATCTGGAAATATTGCCTTCATTTCTTTCAATTCTCAGACTAAGAGATGCAGATGGCTTCCCCCCCCCCCCCCCCCGAAAAAAAGAAAATTCACCCAATCCCATAAATTGGAAGTGTCAGAACATTTGTGGAATGCCAGTTACTTGAAAAGGTCAGGATTACAATAGGTTTGTACCCTTTCACAAGACAGTACTCATAAACTTCTGGAGCAATAAAACTAAACTGCAGCCCATGGATCCAACATTGTCATCTTTCAAATTTTGTCATGGTCTTGTGATATGTCGTGCATTTCTGTATGTTTCAGCTGCTAAAATTACTTGGATAGAGGGAAATCTGTGGATTTGTTTTAATAAAAATATAAATTCCTAGTCTTCATGTTTCTCAAAAAAGATTAACATATGATTTAGATTTTCACAAATGTTTTAAAAATGAAAAGTAAATAAAATTCTAAAATGTATTATTAAATGCATATTTTTAAATTATTGTGATTTTGGTCCCAAACCAAAGGACAGGGAGTGTTTTATGATGTCTGAATGTGCTTGATAATGTTGTGAACCAAGGCATGATTTTACCAAATCCATGCCATTTCTGGAACTACCAAATTTCCGTATGGGTTTGTTCTTCTGTAGGTATATTTGCACAGAAGGGGAACATTAGGACTCTGGTAGGGAAATACATAAAACCAGCAGAGACTAGCTTTGCCTTAAGACTAGACAGTGTTATAATCACCCTCCACAGCTTTGGGAAACAAGAGTCTTGGTTTTGCATTTAAATCTGTTTGGCAATATGCACTATGTCTCCCAGCCACTTGGCTATTTGCAGAATTTGCTGTATTCAGGGGGTTTGAAATACTTTAAAACAAATTGAGCTGAATGGGGATCTTAAACCATTTCCTGATTGGTGTGTCTTCTAGCCCCTAATGTGCCTTTCTAGGTCTCAGTTATTTCCTTTTCATAAAAAAATAATTGCTCTTAAAAATGTCTCGTTGGATTTCTTTTGTGAAGAGAGCTGAACCGAGGAGCTCTAGGCAGATTAGCTGGACTGCTTCGTTTAGTAGGCGCTCTGAGCTTTGAAGAATGTTTCAAAAGTATGGAATAAAGCTCTTTTTCTTCCTATTTTTACATGGGCTAACAACTTCCCAGTCTTTTAATTTGCTGTCCTGTTGCATTAGAGTTCATTATCTTTGTGTTACAGTTTAGTAATTCTGTTTGAGTCTCTATCCTTTCTCTCTTCTGAGTCCCTGCTAAAAATGGCAATACAAGTAACACAGCAGAAACTTGTATACAGACAGAAGATATAATGAGAATAGTACTTCTCGTGGGAATTAAATGCCGCATCACAGGGTTTCATTTGCAAATATCTGCAATGGAAAAGCATGTTTTAAAGTGCATTCACATTCACTGTTTGGAGTTTCTTCTCTTCTGTACTATGCTTGCACAGTTCACATAAAACAAGGGATGCAGTTTGAGGTCTGTTGAGGGTAAGATATGTAAATTTTGAGGAAACAAAGTCAGAACATGGTTTTAGGGTACAGTAAAGACAAGAATGACTTTAAACCTACAACAGAACAACAAAGCAAGTTGCAAATATTGGTCGATAATATCTTCACTTTACAAATGAGAAATTCAAAGAACGAAGACTTCAAGCGACTTATCCAATGTTATTTGGCCAGATGGTGGCAAAAGACAGGTCTTCAAATGACAGTTCCCATGTGCTGACTTCTCAGGGAGATTATCATGTTGGCTCTGAACACACCGATGATGTTCTGAGTGGAAAACCTGACCAGTCTTGTACCAGTCCAGAAGTCATCTTTCACAACATAATAAAAGGTGGGGAGAATGGATATGGATAGTTCACACATGGAACTAATTCAGTGAAATTACTAGCTATTATCATAACTATATGTAGTCATAGTTACTAACTGGCAAAAAAAAAGAGGATATATCGTGTGGAAAAAATTATAGTGGCTCTTGTATGAGATCTGTTCCCTTTGGCCTTCAAAAGATCTTCCATCAGCTCCTTTGCTTTTTTAATATGAAACTTGGGAAAAGCTTAAAATGTCAATGTAGGTATTTTTTCTTTTAATGACAAAGAATGCAAAACTTCCAGAAAGGTAATCTTGACTTTCAAAGAGATCTTGTCAGTTCTGTTGATGTAAGTATCAAAAGAAGTTAATAATTATCTGAAGAAAACACATTTCTCTTAGTTACTTTCTTTCTCACACAAAATTTTTCAGGTTAATCACAGCAGCAGATCTGCAGGGGTATGTACCGTGCACCTTCACTTTTGCAGCACATTGTCTAACTGCTACCAAGATTCACACAGGCAATTATAGCATTATACCTTCTCTGGCATGACTAAACTTATGTTTGATAGGCTGGAAAGAGAAAAACCTAGTAGTTATCTTAAATGTATATTTCTTGTACAGTATAATTATGCCAAAGGAGTGGGTTGCCTTTTTGCTATCTATAGGTCACATGTTTGGCCATGTTGTATATCATTTAAAGGGGACTACAGCAGATGTTGAAAGTAAATGGGCAACTTATGGAAAATTATGAGTGAATTTCACTTCTGTATGATTAGTGTTTATTTGAGAAAAATAAACCTCAGCATTATTATTAAATATCATGAGTTCTTCAGCCAGAACAGGCTCTATTCTGTGGTGTATTGCTCCTGATTTTGATCTGTACACCACTTCTAATGAGTGTTAACTTGTGAAGCCACTGGGGGACTTCCCAATGAGAGTTTAATTTCTAGGTGAATTGCCGTCAATATCAGTTCTGAAAATCATCAAGATGATGAAAGAAATAAAAATGTCTTACTGCAAATGAAGCAGAGATCATTCTTTCTTTTCTGTAAGGAATAAAAGAAATTCTAATACAGTAGTGCTCTTTGGATTCTCTTTAAAATTTCCTTCAGAATGCAATAGGATAATCCTGTCTACAACGTCCTTTGGCTGGGATTGTGCAGGATGATTCAGACAATGACATCCTCAATTCTGCTCAACAGGAATTATCACCAGAATAGTGCATAGCAACATTTATTCATTTATTTATTATGTTCCATTTTACAGAATTTTTTAAGGTCTTATAGCTTAAAAAGGCACGTCTTTTGCCCATTATGTTTCTTTCAAAGCTGCATCCATGAAAAGTAAAAGGAGCTTGGAAATGCTAGAAATTCAAAATTTCTCACATACTAATTTGCTCTCCTTTGGATTTTTCATAAAGACAAATCAGGCAACACATTTCTGTGCCTTAGTTTCCTCAGCTGGAGAAGAAGGGGGAAAAAAAGAAGCTGTGCTAACTCCCACAGATATTGGGAGGATAAATGCATTCGATAGGCTTGAATGGAAAGCTTTACATGAGGATATTTACAATAACCCATGCTTTATTTTGTCTGGCCTCTCATCAAAAGAAACACAGGGTTAATTCTGGAAGCTAATTCTTGGAGCTATGCTGTTGTATAAATCTAACCTTGGTATTATTCAGTGCTATGTTCTAAAAAACACCACACTTTTTTTTTCTTTTTTTTTTTTTTTTCCCCAAATAGTACTGCACCATAATTACAATTGCTGTAGAGGCAGGAGCTAAGCAATTAAATTCCCCATAGGTGTCTCATGTAATTGTTCCTAGCAAATCCGAAGATTAAACATGGCAACAATGCACAGCACAAGATAGCCTAAACTCAGTTTTTCCTGCAGAACTGCAAATAGTAGCAAATCAAAAGACTGTTCTCCTTAATTACCACTGTATGAGGCATCAAGCTAAAAGCAGGCTCACTCTGTAATGTTTTCTATACAACTACAGTATGTACATACAATGCAAGCCTTTATGCACCACCTAATAGACAATATTATACACACAATTATTGCTAACTTTCATTTTACAGGGAGAAATCACTGGTGAGCCTAGGACATTGGCCTCTCAGCTTCCCCAGCAAGCAATGTGTTGACTAAACTCAGGGAACAGTTTTACTTCCTGAAGCCAGTAGAGACTATTTATACTTAAACACATTTCTTCACAACTTACAGCATGTTGTATTAGGTGAGAGTTTGCGAGCTGGATGGGCTGCAATCTCTGTGAGGTTTGCAAGCTGGAGCTTGTGGAGCACTTCACCAAGTTTATACATTTTCTCTCTCTCTTTATTCTGAAATCAGCTACCCTGCTGATCAGAAGTCCGTTTGGGACTTGAATTCAAGTCATCAAGAGTCAAAGAGCTGAAACAATAAAAACAATGTGGGGTTTGGGGGAAGAAATTGCCATTCTTGTACATTAACGTAACATGTAGTGGTCTGATCAATATTTTTTTGTTGTTGTTCTGAGCCAAAATAAGTATTGGTGTAAGCTGAAATATCTGTCATTATCCTCCCTGCCGCTTTTGCCAGGATTTTATATAGTTTTGTATCATTATTTCTTTAATCAGCTTTTCAAGTGCTGTAAGGCAGCAACCTATCCCAGTAATGAGTTCTTCCTATTGTAGGTTAACTGCTTGTTGAGATTTCCATTCAGTTGGAGAAACCATCTTGCTCTCTGACATGTTTTTACTGATTATCAGGGGTACTGGATACACTGTGCACTGAATTTTAATTGGCATCAAGCTATATATTTTTAGTGAGAAAAATGGGAAGTGCTTTTCATGAAATCCTTGGGAATTCAAGTGCTGACTTTGAGGAGAAACTGATTCATAAGATTTACTGATTCACACATCAGAAGCAGATTCTAAATCAACCTTCCCATTTATGAAATGTTCACCTGAGGCATAAACAAAAGAAAGGAAATTGTGAAAATCCTTATTTAAACATACAATTATTCATGTTGTTATAGCAAGTATTATTTTAATTACTGTACAAGGTCACCAGCTGGCAAGTGGATTTTAACTTCCAGCATATTAACCTGTTTTTATCTATGAATTGAAATAACTCAATTGTACTAAAAAATAACTCCAAACAGTTGCATTTTATAAGGCTATATTTCAAAAATATTAGCACACCAAAACCCAGTTTTGTTTTTGTTTTGGGTTTTGTTTTGGTTTGGTTTTTTCATCAATAAAAAGCAATGTTGGAGAAACAAAAGGGGGAAAAATGAATTTATCAGTAAATTATCTAAAGGATGGGAAGTGAAATAAGCCTAGGTAAGCAGACTTGCACTATTTTTAATACCAGTAACCAGAGAGATGCATAGTTTTAAATTTTATAACAAGTGAGACAGAAAGAAATACACAAGTTGGAGCACATCAAACATTGAGCTAATTATGGCACAACAGACAATCCCATCCACCTAGGAAGCCTAGGTGCTATCTTTCCAGCCCATAGTTATGAAATCCACTACTTCATCTCCTTGAAAAGACAGAAGTTATTGTGTATTCCCTCAAATCATCATAGTCCAGCCAGCTGGGGGGAAAAAAAATGTATTCTCTAAAACAGCTTGTAATTCCACATATTTGCCACCAGTTAATTAAAAGGTAATGTCCGTAATCCATCTTTTCATTAGTAAAAGGCAGGTAAAAGGATAAAGAGAATCATTAAGGAAAAGAGAATCATTAAGAAATACTGTAGCCAAGGTAACACCATGTTTTTGTGGCAATGTGATACACCTTTGGAGACCATTTTATTAGTGATGATTATTCTAAACAAAAATTTTCATTATATATATTAGCAAAGAAGTTGCATCTATATTTATTTCTTTAGAAATGTTTTAAACATTGCAGAATGAACCAGCCTAAAGATGAAATGCAATGTAGATTTTTTTTCTGATTTGCATGAGGTGATAAGCCACTGTTAAGCTACAAATAATGGAAAGAAAGGAAACGAAAAATATACTAATGAACATGTTGCAATGAAACTCTCTCAATGACTCTCTCAATGCCTGAGTCTATTTTTCCTTCAAACACGGCCTGATTTGTAGTTGTTTGCACAGTTATTAATAGTTTAATTTTATTAGTTCACTGCAGAAAAACCTGATTTACATCTTGTGCAATTAAGTGATGAGTCAGACTCAATCACATACTAATCTCGATTACTCGAATGCAACATTGAAGGTGACCTCAATATGTTTTTGACATTGAACTTACAAAAAGCACTCTAAAAACCAAAATTTTGTATTATATCTCAAGAAAAGTAGACGCCAAAAGACAGAAGGTCACCGCCTCTTTCAAAATTGATGGGGTGACTGAATTCTGATTCCAGTGACACCTTAATTAATGAACTTTTGGTTTTACACTATTGTAAATTTTGGAAATGTAGCCTGTAGCCATCTGGTGAAAAAGGTAATCTTGCAAATACAGAAAGAATATTTTAGGATGGGAAATAGTCTAACTTGTGTGCTGAATAGCTATGTGGGAATTTGCTGCAGTAATTACCCTCCTATCATTAGTGACAAGTAATTGCTATAGCAACCCCACTGCCACCTGTCTCACACACTCCTTCTCTCTTTCAAACACACACACACACACTCTCTCTCTCTCATACACACACACACTCTCTCTCTCACTACATATTCATAGTATTGAAACAAAAGCAGAAAAGCCAGTAGCTTAATGTCATTTATTGAATCACTGTTTTTTCTAATCAACAAAATATAACCTCTTCCTCCCCTGCCAACTCCTCATAAATATTTATTAAAAATAAAATGTTTGTGTTGTAGAAAATAGTGCTGTTCAACCAAAGTATCTCTATTCAACACTAATTCTCTGAGGGAGAGAAAAGAGAATTCTCACAGCTTGATTTCTTTTTTTACTTTATTGCATACACTGGGCCTGAGACTGATTTTGCAGATATGGATGTGAATTCTAACAAAGGCAACCATCTAACACATGTAAAACTGGTTTGAGATTCACAACTAGGGCAGCTGAGATTCGTTCTTTTTCATTTAGGTACATCTAAACCCATCATGTTTTCTGCAGCTTTCTGCCAGTGCCAAGTATTGCTTTATCGCATACAAGCACTTACAGTTCGTACACAATATTTTTCTCTTGGCGGCAGTGGATGGAGACTGAAGAACAGGCTGGCTATCCAGGTCTCACTGTGGCATTGTCTAACCCTGGTTATAGTCTTCTATTTTGCTGCCACTCTTGACAATATCAGTGGAACTGACTTTGAAATCTTAATCTACAAGAATGTAAGTTTCTTGGTATTTGAAAGTACCAGAAATTCGCTGTTGCCTATGATTAGGCTGTGAAAGACGCGGAGAGAACTGCTGCTGAGCCTTTTCTTCTGCAGCTTATGAAATGCCAGCCTTGCACCCACAGTTACAAGCATTCTTCATAATGTGATGATCCTGCTACATCAGCATAGGACATAAAATTGGCTAAGAGCTTTGTCACCACTAGATGTCACCAAAATACCAATAAACAGAGTTTAGACGTGCAGATTTAAAAACACTAGATCTCTCTAACCCTATCACTCAGCATGTTCTAATGTGAAGATGAAATAAAACAACATTTTAAATATGAAAGAACAGTAAAGAAATGCAGGAACAGCACTCCTTGACATAAGCCATTTGTATCCCACATGCTTATTCTACCTCTTTTGATCAAAAGAGACCATTCATATTTCGTTCTTAATATACGTATTTTTCCTAAATAAGACACAGTTTTTCTCATTCTGCTCACTGCATCTAAAAATAACTCTGCCCTACAGTTCTTCATGCTGTTGAGGAAGAGAAGGGAGATATCTAATGAAGTACAATGGTATTCAATTTTTTTTCAGATAAACTAATCATATGGAATATTATTCCAGATAAAAGCTTGGATGCAAAAAGTATATCTATGAAATATTTTTATGGGCATGAACCCTACTGTTTTTATTGTTTTGTTGAATAAAAAATTGATTAAGTATTCAAATCAACAGGGTAGCACTCTCAATCTTAAAATGACCTCACAGCCTTTTAATAAAGGCATTAAAAGCTAGGAGCTTCCTTAAATCCAGAGCACAACTGACTGCATCTGCTAGCATCTGAATGTTTTCTCTACTTGGTTTAGAAACTAACAGGAAGGAACCTGCTTCTGATCAACTCACCATTTAGTGTGGAATTGTTGGCTGGTCATGTGAAGCATGGGTAGGCTTCAGCTTTCAAGAAGGAAATCCATGTACTGTCCCTTATACTATTTGTCTCATCTATTTCTGATTAAATTATTCATTATTTTTCTGATGTTCTACCTCAAGACAATATGGCCTGTCAAAATACAGGGTTTGCAAGCAGAAAGTAGTATTCATTTCCCAGACATGTGTAGTCATTCTGTGCTAAATCTTTAAGCAGTATTAATCCGAGAGATTTGTTGGTAAATTATGTCCTATATTTTGCCACCCATATGTCTTGAATTGTTCCACATATTTGAGGATTAAAGGACCACATGTATTGTTAATGGGAAATTTCTGCCTGTTAACAACTGGGAATATTTAAAGACAAATTAACAACAACAACAAAGAAAACTCTGCAAACATGTAAAACATGAAATGCAGTCTCAAAAACTTTATAGTAAGAGCTATCTAGTAGCTTATGATGAAGAGGAGACAAACAGGGTTTTTTAATGTCCATCAGAAATAATACTGTGCTATGAATGAGTTGCAGAAGAGAGATGGCATGGTACCAGTGCTCTCCTCACAAGTGTTAGGGGTGCATTCAGCCGGTGCCCAATACCATGACCTACTAAGAGCTTTTTGTAACTCTGCTCTACTGTAAGTTCAGACTGTTTAGCATTTTACAGAAAATCCCTGTCTTCTTATGGATTCAGGTCCCTATTTTGAGTCCTTCAGAAAAAGCAATTCCAGAGATTTTCCTGAAGCTCACTCTTAGAAATGAACAATTCACTCCATTATTTCTGTGCTCAGTTCAGCCAACCAAATAAATTAATTTTACTTTCAGTGATGAAGATGTGTTTGTCCAATTTACTTCCTGAACATCAGTGTGCAACTAAAGACAAAATCCTGTGACAGTGAGTACTAAAATCCAGTAACTGCTCAAGACTCAAGTGTTTAATAGCACATGAACTTCTTATTTCTGCCCCTTAAAATTAAGAGCCTGATCTCTTCCTGATCCTATCCATGTAACAACTCCTCCCAGAGGAGGAGGCAGAGCTTCCTGAGGCTGTTCTAGGAGATTGTACTCTCATAGCTTGGCTCACGCTTGCAAGAAAACCCTCAACAGCACCTTCATATTTGCTGATGGAAATGGTATGCGCAGCTCTTAAGTCCATGGGCAGAAAGGCTGGTTATTTCTCTAATGTAATGGAAATAACAGAAGAAAATATCCAGTTCACACCTGACTGTGGGTTCTGCAGACCTAAGGATCATTCTATTAAAGTCAAAGCCTATTAGCAGTGTGTAAACAACATCTTAGACACTGACTGTTCATGTTGAATATATTTTTAAATGTTTTCAGTTCTCATTCAAGGCAGAAATGTCAACACTTTTGCCAGACAGTAAAGGGCAGACATTAAAGGGTGCTACAATCTTGAGGCTGCCATCTGGTATCTTTGAGTGCCAGTCCTGATGGAAAGGAGAGGTGATACTTAAGAAGGATGACAACGGAGAGGCAGTGGGAGGGATTGAAGGGGGGGAGGCTTTGTCAGGAATTTCTGTTGCTCTTTCACATTGACTTTTCACTAAAATCTTGTACATAAATGATTTTTTTTTTTGTTCTAGAGATTAAAACTGCTGACCTCTCAAAATCTGCTTGGTATCTTACGAAATCTCAGTGCCTTATACATGTGATTCAAATACAAATAAAGGATTGATGGCATTTATAACGTCTTCTACAGAAGGCATATTGATGGGGATTCATGAGTCACAAACAAATTGCACATGTGAAAGCAAACTGTATTGGAACACATTGCACTTCCATGCAGAGGCTGTTTTAGGAAGCTAAATACTACGGCTTACTCATTATGGGGGAAAACTGCATTTTAAATGGTAGTGGAACATATCCTCTGACACAAATGGATGAGGAAAATTCTTTTCCTTTACCTCTATTGCCAAGAAAAGGGACAATCACCACCATCCCAGTAGGATGGCAAATGTTTGAGAATCCAAGAGAATGCAGACTGTGTTGTTTCCTCCCCACTGGACTTGTGCTGAAAGGGAATTCCCAAGTCATTCCCAGATAAGTAGGGATGAGGAAGTCAGAATCTATTTTATATTTCCTGTCAAAGATCAATCATTTTATTTCCCTTTCTGACCAACCTTTTCTAACCTTAAAACATCAAATCTACTTTTACATCCAGAGACTTTTGATGAGATTCTAGATTTCTAGCTGTGATGACAGATATTTGGAATCGCTTTGCCTGAAAGTCAGTAATTATTTGTCAGATAGGTATACTAAATATTCATTCAGCTAATGAAGGTGGATGGTTACCAAAAAGCCAACAACATTCTAGAAAGTCTGTGTGTGTGTTTTGAACCTCTGTTGTCCCTCATGATACGGTTGACCAAAATTCAGAATAAATTGTACTTCAGTAGACGGAGATGCTTAACTGAATACTAGCATATTTAGACTGGTGTAGCTGAAAGTAAAGAGCAAATATGAGAAGCATCGGACCAAGATGTTACTTCTATAATTCAGATCAAAATTATGAGACTGGCTGGTGCTGCAAAATCAACCATTAAAGATTGAGGTTTCCATTCGGAAACATCACTCACAATGTGAGTTAAAATATCTCCCAAGATAGGTCATGTGGAAAATGATGCCAAAATAACTGGTAAGTCAGCAATCTGCAGATTCTTTCTATCTCCTTGCAGACTGATCATATTTTTAAAGTGAAAAACTGGGGTGTTGTGTTCAGGGGTTCTCAGGGAAACATTCTGGCTCAGGGAAAGGGAAGCTGGCTAGGCATTCAGGAAAAAAAAAAAAGGGGGCACTCTTCATCTCACTTTCAGTGCTAAAATAGAAAACTGGGACACTCTGTGGTAAGGACAGGCTGGGATAAATTTTTATCACTGTGTCACCTCTTCGCTATCTCCACTTTCAATTTCATTCATTCAAATCTAGCTCAAGTCTTGCCCCCTTATGTCAACATGCACACCACCAATTCTAGATATGATTTATTTTGCTTTCTCTGCACTCAGTTTTGACAATGCAACTCAATCACTCTTAGCTTAGAATCTCCCATAATTTTCCAGCCATTAACTTAAGATCTCTAAGAGAACTTAACCTCTCTCTTCAGAAACACTCCCCCATTTCATGTTACGATTTCCTCTTCCTCCTGTTCGATCATTTTGGACTCAGCACCAACACTTCAGTGCTGAAACTTCCATCACCTGACACTTTGAGGCTCAGGGTACTACTGTTCTCTCTTTCCTTTCTTACATTCCCTCCCAAGATCAAAGCTTCTCCTTTGATTGAAAACTCACCTTCCCTTATTACAAAGTCCATACCTCACCATACCCCTACACCTCACACATGCATAACCCCCTGTCCTGTACTACCTCTTACTGACTAAAAAGTCTGAGTATATAGCTATAAAGGCAATGATGAAACAGACTTTGCTACTTTTTCGTTCTCCCCAACCCTCTGCTGAACTATTGCAATATCTGTCACAAGATTTCATCAGAATCGATAATTCACAGATTTATAGGAAGAAGAACATACACTTTATTACCAAATTAGAGTATGTTCTTGAGCAAAAGATAGTAAGCACTAACAAAAGAATTATCCTCCAGGAAACTTGCCTAGAGCAATAATGGAAGAGGAATGCCAGTTTCCCCAACAATAACTTGGAAAATATATTGGAGGCTAAACTTATAAAGAAAGTAACTGGCAACCCATCACAGTAACAAGAACACTATCAATTTACAAGTGGTCATACATTGTAAGTACTCAAAAGTTTGATTTTCAGGAAGAACAGATGAAATTAAACAAAACTGCAGAAAACATTGATTCTCAGACCACAAACACCAGCTCTTCTACAATGGCAGAACAACCATGTGAACCATGGAAACTTTACAACGTGGAAAACTTCAATGCTCTGGAATTCAATGGGGATAAAATCCATTAAATTTAAGCATGCATTACATCTTTACAGGCTCAATGTCTGAGTAGAAACTGAAGACTATACAGTTTAAATCTGTACAGTGGACGAAAAGCTGTAAAAACAGGGACTGGATTCAGTCAAAATCATTGTGACTTTCATTCTATAAGTTTTTGATCTGCTGCTTCAATTATTTATATGGTTATCAGATTTGGAAGGTACTGCGTTTGCATTTGGCTTAAGAAAGTATTTGTCCTAGAAGTAGGTTAGAGGTTGATGAAAACTGATGAATATTCATCCATGCTATGTTACAATGGTATAACCATTTAGCAGGGAGGACTTTCAGGCAATTCAAGAAGGAAATAAAGTGTAGAAATAAATATAAGCTAACTTGAATACAGGTGTATTAGTATGGTGAGGCTGTGGAGTGTCCCTCTGTGGAGATGATCAACACTTGACTGGACATGGTCCTGAGCAACCTGCACTAGCTCACCCTGCCTGAGCAAGGGGTGGGACTAACGACCTCCAGAGGTGCCTTCCAACCTCAACCATTCTGTGATTCTATGATCCTCCCAGGCTAATTTCTTCCACTAGCTAGTAATACCCAAGTTTTCCTACTAAAACTCTGTTGTTGCAAAGTAGGATATACAGGATATATCCTGTTTATAAGAGTGATCTTGTTACCACCAGGAAATAAACTGTCAGTTAATTTAATTAATTACCCCCCTGCCCCCCCCCCCATCTCAGATGAAAGCTAGCTTGGAAGAAGCCCAGAGGTCAGAAACAGAAATCTTTGATGTATGCTTGATTATCTCAGTATTCAACATATGTCCTTGCATGATGCTGTCTATAAGTTTCTGAAAATGATGAAGACACTCCACATTTCCAGTGGGTGTAGGAACAGCGAAAACAAGCAAGGAAGTGAACGTCCTGGATAATGTAATGGAAATGGCATCTCTATGCCCATCTGAAACTTCATTTAACCAGCTCAGGTTTACAGTCAGTCTAACATTATAGTGCTAAATTCATTCAGAGGCTAAATTGGCTTATTGTGAGTGAAAACAGTATTGCAAGCATTCACGTCATTTATGAATTTGACAGTAGGCATAGATACTTTGGTGGAATATAGGTAATTTGAGTCTGGGCCTTTAAGTCTACCTATGTAAGCTACATCAAAACAACTAAAAATTCTGTATTAAAACCATAAGATGATTAAAAATTCAAGAACTTGTAAAATAATTCTGCCAGTATTAAGGAAGTTTGTGCAAGAAATCAAAGTGTTGAAACAAATTAAAATGTTCAAGTTTTCACTAATATTTAGCTAATTTGAAAGAGTTTGGGCCTGATTTTTCAGAGCATTTTAAAAAACAAGCATAGATCCAACTCATTTCAGTCACAGCTGTGATCACTTGGCACTTCTATGTATCTGCCAAGGATGACTCAAATAGGTACCCAGAAAATGTGGACATTTTTAGCAGCCATTAGCAGCCATATGTGAAAATTTTGGTTTAAGTGTCTCGATTACCATCACATTAGAACTTTGTGGTATTCAGTTCTCACTGTCACAGTTCAAATCCCTTATCCTTTACCTACCATTTCTAGACATACTCTGCTCCTACAGACTTTCCTAGTGACATGATGGATGAATCAGTTTTCTTTTGGTCATTGTTCTCCCTCACAGTTTATCCTTGATATGCTTCTAGAACATAGTGCAGTCTATTCAATTAGGCAAAATATGAAAAAATTCTTGCAAGAACAGTTAAATAAGGACTACAGCTTAAAACATATGTGTGAGGGCTGAATTAACATTGCTGAATCAACCTTAATTCCTGGGTTTCCTAAATTTTGAGTTTCTAACTTAGAATATCAATATTCTTGCACTGCAATATGTACAATTTCTGATTTTTTGCCAGAAAACAAATAGCAAAAATTAGCTGCATTGTAACCATGTTGCACCTTGTATATAACCACCAGCACAGAACTTTAGTAGTATATCTGCGCAAATAGCTGGTCAGTAGTAGGCTATTGTCTGTAAGCTGATGTTACATCATTTTCCCAGCATGCTTCACACGTATTTTTCTCACAGCAGAAGAATCCTGGAGCAATTAAGCAGGAAATAGTACAGTTATGTTGGTGGATTGCTGCCCTGTAGCTAATAAGCCTGTGGTCTTAGCAGGTTTGTTAGAATGGATGCAGTTTCATGTTGACATGCCTAAACCATTTTAAGACTTGACCTAGTCTCTTTAAAGTGGAGTAGATCGGACTGTATGGGCCTGTTGGCTGCTGGGTAAAGTTGAAGGATGCCTAGTCCGTGCAGTATCATGCACTATTGAGTTAAGTATGCCTAGCGTTCAGGAAATTATATTGCTCAATTCTAAAAGCTTCTTACTAAGATCCAATATGTGATATTCCTTAGTACAAGATGAACTGTAATATCTAAAAGTTCATAACTTAGCTGCATTTGGCTGGACAAAATTGAGGTTTCTGCTCCAAAAATATTCAGCATCCAACACCTGACATGAGAATTTTAGTTCAGAGTTTGAAAATTTAGCAAATTTAAATGCAAGTCAAAATTGAATATTAAAATGGTAAAGTGTTAGACAACCTTAAGTCTAGACATTTTCTAAAATTAGTGTCTTTTATGCGTAGGAGCACCTGTAAAAATGATAATATAAAATTACTCTTTTTGTTAGCCTACTCCTTATCTGCTTTCAAACAAAAAGTGCAATGCAGCTTCTATGATCCTAAATTATTTTCTTCCCTGTATCTTTCAAAATGTGTAAGTTGTTAGTTTTCATAAGGCCTCTTCAGAAGGAAAGTGGATGTTTGCTTCTGTTCTCTGTGGTGGAATGTATGTGGCTAAATATTGCCGAGGATGTATAAATTCATGTAAGTAACTTCAACAAGATATATTAAAGGAAAGACAATGCAGATACCTCTCAATGTTTCAGATGGAGCAGATACATATTTTCCACCAGCAAACCAATCTTCTGTGTTAGTAACCTCATTATTGTGACTTTCTCAAATAATGAGTAAACTGAAGACTGCGGAATAAGTTTGGTATGGTTGTCTTTCATGAAATTACTAGTATTTTATAATATATATGGCAGTGATGCATAACCTTCCATGTATGTTTACAAAGTAATGACATAATTGTTCATGCTTGCATGATAATTAAATGTGTTGATGTTTACAATTAGATGTAATAACATAAAGATGGTCTGAACATTTGCCAATGTATCCTCTATCTGGATCTTTCAAAAAATAATATACAGCAGCAACTAATTAGGTGACTAATCTTTATAGCAATTTACAAATGGTAAATTTGTACGATATACATGCAGCAGACATACATACACACATTTACATTCTTACCTATCTAAACATAATTAGGTGGATGAAATCAGTACATTTTTAGTGTAAGAAGTGCCTTACTTCAGTCTAAGGCATATTATCCTTACAGAACACCTCACTGGATTTAAATTGAAATACAATATATGTAATTGTGAAGTACTTTATAATAAAGTTTACATTATCTGACATTATGAAAAGAAATTTTTCTCAGTGCTGTGATTTGTATGTATATTTTAGGCTAGTAGCATGAATCAATCAACTCCTGTAGCGGAATGACAAAAAGGGTCATTTATATGTCTGACAGAATTTGCATAAGAATAGATATTTTTTGTATTTTGATAAAGGTGTTTCTTGTTCACTAAAACTGAAAACCTTGAATGAGTTTTTCTTGCAGTGACATTATAAAGGACAAAAGGCTGTAAGTATTGTCGCTTCAGAAAAATGTACAACACAATCTTTAACAATTGCAATTAAGCACAATTTCCTTACAGAATCATGGGCTATTTAAGTATCCACAAATGAATACTAATATATTTCTCTTTACAAATGTTCTTTGGGATAGCTTGGTTTAAGTTTTAAGTTTTCAAGGACTGAGGATTAATGTGGCCACTGTACATTTCTGAAGAAACAAACAGTTTATTAAAACTGACCTGTAGGAAACTTAAACACAGCAGGAACTTAATAACCTTTGTTCATTGCAGCTTTACAGAATCTAGAAAAGGGGACAGTGCTTAAGTACTGCTTAACACATTTGATATGTTACAGTTGTAAAACTGTAACCATGAGCAGCTAATCTAATTTAAAAAAAAAATCAGAAGTGATTATTAAGCTTCAAGGGAGCTGTGAACAAGTGTTAGTGATTGAAGAATATGTGGGACTTCCATTCAAACAGTCAAATTAAGTGATCAGCCCCTATTTAGGAGCCTTTTCAATATATTTTATACCCCAGGGAATCTAGATCCAACCAAGAGCCATGGCCTGTGGTTGTTCTGCCTACATTTGCAACAGCTTGAGGTATGCCATCTCACATGGCTTAGGGAAATTGCTGCCAGCATAAACCAAATAATTCCCTCCCTCTGGTCCTCAAGAATAGCTGGAAAGTGTAATCTCTCATTATCAAACCTTCTGCTTTATTCTGTCCTGCTGTAGCTCAGTGTCACTGGCCTTGTTCACAGTCATCTCATCTTTGTCACAGATACATTTTTTTAATGTGACAGAACTGCATTTAGTAATCATGAGCTTGACAGATATGTATCTGTAAAAGAAAAAATACAGAGGGTGAATTTGGAAAGTTTTCACCAATTTAATGCAAAAATATATACATTTTTGCCCATGTAGGTTCACACATTTCAGTTGAACAGATAAAGCCTTGATTATGATGTAACCCTATATATTCTTCATTTAAATAGTAAAGATGGCATCTTACTTGAAGATTCCTTATATTCAGTGTTCATTCTCTCAATTCCAATAATTTTTTCAAACATATTCATTTCAATAGCTTCACATTTAATCTGTAAAATCAAACCTTGAATTTTAGATTTGTCAGGAGCATTATTACTCCGTTGCTTTCTTTTACATAGGTAAGTCTATCAGTGTAAACAGATTTCATTATGGATAAATAAGTGAGTGCTCATTTGCCACTGTCATAAAGCAGCCCAAAGGTACAATCGTACCATTCATACACTCAAGCTATTGCATATTTTTCCAGCCAGGAGCTTTCAGATATAATTACTTTACCTTACTCAAATTACTTCACCTGACTCTAATCAGCAACAGGGATGCCCTGGTGCAGTAGTCTTACAACATCTGAGCAACCTGAAAACATTAGGCTTCAGGTTTTTTCTCCTGTCACGTAATCCTGTAGTTTGTAATCAGTTTGTAGACGAGAATCTGAGTTATTCCTCTGGATTCACTGAGTTAGAAGGTATCTTGTGGACTACATGCAAAATATTGTGGAATGATGAGGGTGAACATTTTTTGTGAAGCTTCATAAGGCTAGTATTAAGTCGAAAGGATGGACTGCTGAACTGAAAGCATGAAGCTCTCTACAGAAAATTTGAGAAACTTCTGAGGGAGGTTGTATATTTATAACTGCTAAGTAATTTGCCCAATTTATGGCTATCAGTACTGAATGATGATATTCAGTGCTGAATTTTCACTATTGCTCAAACTGACAAGGCAAGCCTACAAACAGCGGAAAGCCTCATGATCTTTTGTTGACTGCAACAGCTCTCAAGCAGATTTTGCTCCCTTCTGGTCTGTAGGAATATACTGTATTAGTGTAATCAGTAGAAACAGGATCTTACTTTCTGAGAAGTAGGGGAAAAGGCAGAGGACATGCTCCAACATCTTAAAACAGAAAGGACAGGACCAAAGTGCTGTTAGTGGAAAATCTGGGAAGAACATTGTGTTCAACATTTTATAGTAAATCAGAGGCAGAATCAAGACTGAAGTAAACATTTTCTGAAAGCATTTCTGTATTCAAACCCTGACAATTCTACTTAAGACAATTTATGTGTTTTGTCTTTTCTATTAACTTCTGCTTAAAGACTGGTTATTAGATATCAGAGTGTCATGTAAGTATAATGCATAATGATGAGAAAAGCAGAAGGAAAAAAAAAAAGATATACCTGAATTTATACACCCCAAAATATATACGGAGAGTTTTCCCAAAGGGCAACTACAAGAAGTTGGTCTCACTAACACACACTCAGTGCTCTTCTCTTTGAAATGTGATACAGCATTTTTTGGTAAGAAGATATCATATGGACAAGAAACAGCAAAAGCTTTACAAACACAATGTTACCAGATCCATTGAACACAGCACTCTTTCCCAACCAGATTCTGGAACCTGAGTTTGTTTGTCCCATCATGGCTAGCTTCCAATTCTAATTCTTCTCAACAAGCTCCTTCAATAATAACTGGGGAAAAACTTCTCTGTCTCTCTGACTGATTTCGAATGTACCCAGCCTATTTTCCTCAAAAGAAGAAAAATCAGCACTGCAGCTAGAAACAGTTTAAGACGAGTGGGGAAAAAAGAATGGCTGGACCAGGCTGTCCCCCACACTCCAATTATTGCACATTAACTCAGTTATACTATATATATCTGTTCTTTCTACAGGTCAATGGCCACCTTGCCTTACACCCCCTAGTTTTTGGAATAATGTTCAATTTACTGGATGATGGTTTTAAATCCTCCAAGTTAATTTACTGGACTTCTTCCACTCTTCACTAGTTTTACTGCAGGAAGAGATTAAGGTGTGGGAATAACTATATGATTGTCACATGTTTATAATGGGAATTCTTGAGAATAGCAGCTATATTCTTTCTTGGGAATTCACTTATCCATCACTATCAAAATCTCATGTTCTCACATTTCTTCTTCTTTTTTTTTTTTAACATTGCATGCACATAGACAAATATTATAAGGAACTGCCACACTTGTAGACAACATAATTAACACACTGCGCCCAGTATTGCATTTGCCAACCATTAGATTAACTAGTGCTGTTCAAACCTTCCCTACTATGACAGTCATTTCAAAGCTGCTTATAACAAAGTTAGATATTTTACACTGGAAGTCATTTGACCAACTGTCCTGGTTTCAGCTGAGAGGATTGATTTTTCTTCATGGTAGCTAGTGTGGGGATACGTTTTGGATTTGTGCTGGAGACAGCATTGATAATATAGAGATGTTTTTGTTCTATGGACTTATTGTTGAGCAGTGTTTACACGAGGCCAAGGCCTTTTCTGCTTCTTGCACTGCCCTGCCAGTGGGATGGCTGCGGGTGCACAAAAAGTTGGGAGGAGACACAGACAGGACAGGTGACCCAAACTGACCAAAGGGGTATACTTCCATACTATATGACGTCATGCTCAGTTTATAAGGAGCTTGGGGGAAGAGAGAGGGGGGGCGGCGGCGTTCGGAGCAATGGCGTTTGTCTTCCTAAGTAACCGTTACGCGTGACAGAGCCCTGCTTTCCTGGGGATGGCTGAACACCTGCCTGCCCATGGGAAGTGGGGAATGAATTCCTTGGTTTGCTTTGCTTGTGCGCGCGGCTTTTGCTTTACCTATTAAACTGTCTTTATCTCAACCTACTAGTTTTCTCACTTTAACTTTTCCAATTCTCTCCCCCATCCCGATGGGGAGGGAGTGAACGAGCGGCTGCGTGGTGCTCAGCTGCCCGCTGGGGTAAAACCACGACACCAACACTCACTTTCCTCAGCAACTGTGCAGAAACATGTTGTGACATTTCATCAGTACTAAGACTTAGTTCAGCAGTAGAAAAAAATACAGACTTTGATAAACAAAGAAGACCACACAAGTTATTTTAATACTGGGTTTCAGGTTATGTCTGATTAAGCTGAAGTTTGCTGGTCCCTATAGCCTCTGACCATACATATATCCCTGGGTGAAGATACACATAATTCAGAAATGAAGTCTAAATTTTTAATCTCTTTTGTTCTGAAGTTTTTGCCTTGCCAAAAGGAACTTGGTTTTCATCCTGCAAAGAGGACATAGTACTCTGTGTCCCCATTATGCATTTGCACAGCTCAGTAGAAGATCTGTACAGACTGCCAGACCACAAATCCGCCATAATATGTTTCTATGACACTTGCAATATTATTACATGATGCAATATTTTGCAATGACACCTGCTACATTGCTCAGATGGCTACATTTCTCTCTAAGAAGTTTAAGGTCTACCATGAGCTAAATATTGTAATGTGAGAATGTGTTTTATGAACAACCAACCATGTAGACAACAGATTACGTGGACACTTGCAAATTCAGCTTTTGTATCCAGTTTTTCTACTTGACCATATGCTTGATTTTATAGTTTTTAACATTTTTTGGACTTGTGTGTGTCTTTCAATGCAGGTGTTTTAAATGAGAAGCTGTAGTGCTCAAAACACCATCCAATCTTGGTTTAACAGTGTCTACTTAGACTGACATTGCTTTAGATTGAAAATATACTGAAATTTAAAATAACCTATTTAGTCCTTGATGATTTTGTTAAACTGGCTTGTTTCCATTAACAATGATAAAATAATTTCAAACTTGAAAAAATTCCCCTTGCATCTCTTTCTTTCAGTTTTTCTCGTGAGCCATATTTAAGGAGGCAGTAGGGTCAGTATTAAAAAAAAATCTTTATTTTTTTCCTTTTAATTTTATCATCTAAGTGGTTATTATAAGCACCTCATCAGCTGTTAAGAACTCTTGAGTATTTCCTTTTGGAGAAGTGTAGAAGGTAAATAATGTCTAGAAGCAAATAAAGGAAACTATTCTTCAGTGTTTCAAGTGATTAGAATGGCATAAGCTAGGCCTTAGCTACAGAGGCCTGCTTGGTGTTGTGTAAAGGCGAGACATGAAATAAAAGAAAACAGGCATAGAAAACTCATCAAGAAGGAATTCTGATGGGAAGGTCAGCCAGCTTTGTTATGGAAGCAGAAAAGAGACCGGTACAAAAATGCTGAGAGGGATTTTTCAGAGGTTAAAAATAGCAGGAAGTTATCTGACTCTTAAACCCCTTGGAACCAAGGGTCATTTCTCACATGAGAAAGACAGGTGGGAGCACAAGGAGGTGCTTCACCCCTTGGGAAAAAAATAGTGTCACTGAGCATGCCGGTTATTCATTCAAAGCCTAGGAATGGAGAACTACTTTTTCCAGGCACCCATTCCAGCTAGATGGTGGGGTAGGGCACATGGGTTTGGGTGTTCAAACGATGTTGTTTCTCTTACTGTGACTGTAATTTCCTTACATGGACGTCTGAGTAGATGGCAACTTTTCTTTGTTTTACACTGTACCAGTCTTGTCACAGGTACTCAGTAAGTGATGGTTACTTATTTCAGTGACTATTAGAACGTACATTTCATACTCTTATCCAATTTTATTGCTATTTTTAAAATCAAGCAATAGAAGCCAGTTGGGTTCTGGTTTCCATAAAGACTAAATTACAATTTGCTTTTTATGCAGCCAGTCAGTAATGACGCTATCCTAAGCAAATGATGAATAGCTTTTTGGCTTGGTTCTTAAAAATGCTGTTTTCATATTTAATAGTGAGCTGAACAGAGGAACTCTACAGGAATTGGACTGAAACTAGCATTTTCTACAAACTCGTTCTGTACTCAGGGGACACTATTATCCCAACAACTATAGCTACCAGATCATTTCATTAAAGACATCTTTAAAAAAATCGTATCAGTGTCCCATCTTTCTCTTTTGCTCTCAGATATGACATGTGGACTAAATTTACACAGAACTACACATGTACGTTCCTAAGTCTTTGCTAAATTATTTTTTTCCTAAGCAAGTGACTTTTTTAACCTTTATTCCTACTGTTTTGTAGCACTTATTCTTCTCCATTACTATTTTTCTCTCTTGCATACTTGAATGACAGAAAGCTGCACCCACTATCACATGACCTAAATATTCACTTACAGTGAAATATTTTCAAAGCAGTGACCTTCCAGAGCAGGCTACAAATTTGATAGTAAAAGCCATTCTACTGATGCTTCTCCTTTCCTTTGTTCCTTTCTCCTACCGAAAGTAGATTGGAAATACAGCAATTATTCTGCTTGGATATTGAAAGGGATTTCTGAGCAACCTTGCACAATTGAGCTGGCACATGTAAAAACTGTTTCTGACTCACTGAGCTGGCATATACTGCTAAATCAGCATTGGCAGGGCTCCAGACAGCCTGTCACCAACACTGGATATTGCAGTAAGTACCAGTTCTGAGTATTGTATCCAAATTGGTTTTATTGAGTTGTTTCGCTCAGTGCTGCAAGGTCTGGCTTAAGAAACTAAAGCCTTGGACTAAAAATAAAGAGACCACAGTGGAAGTAAATGTATGTCAGCTGAGCTATGGTAACTGAGTATGCTATTAATAAAAAACCTTCGCTTAAATTCCTTTCAGTGCTCATGGTTTCTTATACAGACAGACTTTTAAGTCTTTTACAAAGGTATCAATTAGTTTATCAATTATCTTTATGAAATAGTTCAGAAAATAAAAACATAGACCAAAACATACAAAGAGCAATTATAAAGTATAATACCCACGATTTTCTCAGCAATCTTTTTCTCTGGAAATAAACGCTTTGTTACTTTTTAGTTGGGGACATAGGAGGGGATCTCTAAGGAACTGTTCTCTTTTATAGGTAACTAGGTAAATCTTGATATTATAGTCAATTAGACAGTCAATTTCTCATTTCACTTTTAGCTATGTCATATTTCCCTTCACTTTCTGCAGTCTAGGGACATCCACAGAGACAGCAATCACAGTTCTGCTAATCATGCAAATTTACTAATCTGCAATGATTCAGTTGAATCTGGGCTGTAGGCTTGGTATATAAGAAGTGACACCCACTTTGGACAAGATTTGTCCCATTTGTAACTAGGCACATAGTAAGGACATTCCAATACTCTTGATGGAAAAAATAGCTAGGTCTCCAGTAAGGTTCATGTTTTAGATGTTGTTGATTTTAGAGAAAGAGAATGTGGTAGATGTAAAAATATTGGGAAATGGTACATTAGAATAATGGAGCCTGTGATCATGCATCCTGGATGCAAGAAAGCCTGTATAGCTCTAAAAAGTCTGTGAGGTTTTTGTTGTTCTTACTGGTTATGTTCACTGGATTAACGGTAATCTCTGTCACCAATCTATGTTTCAATACCTTCTTTGATTGCACAGTAGGCATACTCATAGGCTTTTGGAAAATAGGAATGGACCAGAAGAAATCATCTAATCTACTCTCTCTTGCAAAACTGTATCTGAATTGCTCCTGATGCATCTTATGAAATCTGATCCTAAAAGGCTTCACCAATGGATTTAAAGTTGGTCCGACACATTCCAAATGATTTGTTTGGTTGACATCTAAAAACTTTTTAATTGTAGATGCCTCCATTATCAGCTCTCCAGTTAGACCAGAGACAATATCAGCTATCATAATGTGCTGGGAAATGCTAGAGTGCGTACAGAACCCAGTCTGCAGGTTCAGCACATACTTCAAAATGGAATAAATCTTCCGTCATGGAATAACTAAGTTCACTTGGCTTGAGACAATATTTACAAAATAAAAACAAACAAAAAGATAATACAGGTATTAAGACAATAGGTACAGAAATGAGAAGATGACTATACCTCTACCTAGTACTTAGTAAGTTCCAAAAGTTTTGCTCACCCTATTTGTATCTAGCTGTCAAGCTAAAACACACTTCATGGTTTATGGCTGATGTACAACCCTGCATCTTCAAGTTGTATTAATGGAAAGGAATCTGTCAGTGGGGAGTCATACTTATTTTTACAGCAGATTACCTTTGAGAGCTATTCATATTCAAAATCCCCCTCCCTCCCACTCATTCTGGTTTTCTTAATATTAACTCAGTGGTGAAAAGTTTCTTTTCATCACTCCATTGCCTTCCCTTCTAAGCTTTGAAAATGCCAAGGTCTTCTGGGCATGTTTAGATGCCATCATAAGCTGCTGAAATTCTTGGCATTGCTCAGAGGTGAATCATTCACAAACCAAAAAGGAAAATGCTCTTTCCTACCTCCTCAAGCAATGCTTAGTCATTGGTACCTTCATATTTATGAAGATAAATTGTACTTTACATTTCAGGTAAATGTGCAAATTGACAATCAAACTTCTGCAAATGAGATTAATGCTTACTTTTGATTAAGACTGTGTCACTTTATTGTTTTTTGATTAAGACTGAGTAATAAAAAGTTACTTTTGGGCGATATTGTGCTTGGGGTGTACTAAGCCACCAAACCTGTCTTTAAGGTTCACGTAGCTGCTGGCGATTCTACAATCTGCTGAATCTATCTACACTCATATGTTATTATACTTTCTATTTACATGGTAGTTTGTAATGTCTAGTTTAAATTTTCTTTCCTGCAATTTTAGGCTATTCTTTCTCATCACGTCCAGCATAGGCCACGTTGATAACATACTCCCTTCCTTGCTGCCTTCTCTCAGCCTTTTTTAGCTACTTTCTTCTAACCTGTAATCATATGTCATATTTTCCACAACTCTGTCCATTTCAGTTCCTCTTTTCTGGACTCTGTCCAGATGTGCACAACTTTAAGTATTGTTCTGCAAGACTGGGCGGAGTTCTCCAGCTGATATCAAGCAGACCAAAAGGATAACTCAACCTGTCTTGAACAACAAGGTATGAGACTTGCTGTTTCAGATTGTGTTCTGCAGAACTCCTCCCTCCCCTGTTCCTGCCCATGCCATGCTGTATAGCTGATCATTGCTGCCTATACGTAAAGCTTTGAGATTTGTTCCTATTGAGCAGCAGCCTCAATAGGAGGCTTTCAGCATCACCTTTTCAGTTTACGAAGAACTTTTTGAATGCAGTTACGGTTTCTACTATACTTGCAACTTCTCCTAAGTTGTGTCATCTTCAAATGTGATGTCTGTTTTTTAGTCCATGATGCAAATCAATAACAAAAATATTGAACCAAACACAGGACAGATCCTTGTGGAACCTGTACTGATGTATCATTCTAGTTCGATAATGTGGAAGGGTTTTCAGTTCACTTGGCAGTAACTCTGTCACTGTATCTTAATTTGCTTCTGAGGATGTTATGGTGGACAGTGCTAAAAGCCTTATGAGGTCAATATAAATTACCTCTCATTATATTTACATACAATTTACACATTTTTTCAGCATTAGTGTGGATATATTCAGTCAATATATTTTAACACACAAAAATTACAGAACGTAAATGAATGCAACTATTTCAGATCAAAAGCATTTACAGTTAAAGTCATATACATATTTGTTGATACTAGAAATGTACTCTTCTAGGGCTTGTTCATGCAGCTCTTCCTGCAAACAAAAGGCTTCTCTGAAAAAATGAGTGTATGAAAATGTGCATTGAAATCAACTTCAGTGCCTTAACAGTCCATAGATAATGAAAGGAGTAGGCCTCAAGGTTTCTGAAAGAAAAATACCAAGTTTTTCAGTAGACTCCCCAGCTGTAGTCAGCTGGTTTTCTCTATGGCATCACTGTTTTTTACACCTTCAGCTTAAGAAGATGTACATGCTGAAATCCTTTGAATCAGTTGCTCTTCCTAGGACTGACTGACTTCAAGGAATTTTGTTAGCTGGGCACCAGCCTTTCAATCCCTGCTGTAAGGATCCAGCTTTGCTTGTCACTTTGACAACAATGGCTTCTACCCTTAATGGTTGTGTAATATATTGTGTAGTGTGATTCATTGTAAGAGCTTTGCTAACCCATGGTATAGTTAAATAATAATCAGAACTGAAATATTTGAATTGTTTTGATCAGATAGCTAAAGAACATCTTCCTATGTACTTGAAAGAACACTAATCATGATCATATATAACATACTAAATATCTTTGCAAACCACTCTGCCCTGGATTAGCTTTATTCAGTACACAGACTATGATTTTGCTTTGGAAATCTTTATAATTCCTATGACCTATACAGTTGGAAAAAACCACCAATTCACAGCTATACTTTTCCAAAAGCAGAACAAAGAGAAGAAATAACATACCTTTCATAAGGGACTTGGCATTATCTGAAACCCTATAATCCAAATCTCATTCTGTTTCTTCAGTTGGTTGAGTGATTTCAGTAGGCGTGCCTGCAATCCAATAAATTGTAAAACAGCTGTAAAAATAGATTTCATTCACTGAAGGACATCCTACTCATGGATTAACATCAAAGTCAGTAAACATAAAAAGGAGTGTGATGACATACAAATATCCCGATAGTATCATATAACTTCCCCCAAAATTGTGATTTGTCAGTGATATTTGGGATAACTGCTCCTTTGGAACCCACCACTATCGCTGAGGAATAATATATATTAAAAAATCTTGCTTTATCTAGCAGCAGAGAGAGGTTTCTCTGCCAAGAAGATCTTGTGAAACACTATAATAACTGGTTAACACTCATCTGGAAGTTTTAAAAGGGTGTTTACATAAATAAAATATCATAATCATTTTAGACATACAGAATATGTTATAGCTGAGATCAGCTATGGTAGCCTTGCTAATACTTTGATCTTATGGGAGCTTTCCTGAGAGCAAAGGATGTTTTTGTAGAGCTAGTTCTCAGAATATAAGATACATCTCTGAATGGTGACAGTAATCATTCATGGTCCTTACTAAGCATACTGTTTCTGGTGTCAATAAATCACATTTCTTTCAAGCATGACAAATATGGAAGGATTGAGAGTGCGAGAAGCCTAATATGAAGCACCCTAAGAGAAACATTAAAGTATTTTGCAGTGCATTTCCTGCTGTTTTTCAGTAACAAAATATTAGTATTACTCTGTGCATTACGAGGAACACACAAAAGGGACATCTAAACAGGAAAAAAATTACCAAGCAGGGAAACCCAGCAAATTTCTTCCTCTCGTGATTCCGAAGGCAGAGGGATCAGAAACAGAAAGGATGCAATACATATTGGTGCAAAAATCAAGCTTGTTCTTAGACATACTTCAGGAGAATATTCTGAGCTTTATTTAATAAAATAGTTACACATAGATTGTGAACCAGAAATTTCCTACACTTTCAGCCCAGTTTCTCTCTCTATAAACTGGCAGATACTTCAGGGGAAGTCACAAAGATCTCCACAGTAAGCATACCTGAAATAATCTACCTAGAGGAAAAGTACTTTTTCTTAACTTTCTATATGCTGATTTATGTTCATTAGCATGAAAGTTTATATGAGTTCCAAATCTGAAATTCATTAGGCATCAGTAGTATCTCATGGCAATGTATTCCCTAGGTTGAATATCTATAGCATGTACTCTCTTCTTTCAGCTTGTTCTGTGTATTTCACTCTCACCTTCTTCACTCTAATGAAACTGCTGATCTGTCACGTTACTCCAATTTGCCAAGCCATTTACATTTCCTCAGTAATGATTTTTGAAACTCTTTTCTATTATTGATGTAGTCTTTTTTGAGCTAAGATGGTCAGGACTGAAATCAATTTAATGGGAGAGCACACTACTAATTTATATACAATTGTATTTTTTCTTTCTTACTCTTTATTTAAAACTGTTTATTTTCATAGTTGACTTAGATACAATGAACCCCCTCAAACATGTAGTTCCATTTTAATGGAGGTATTGCAGACATTCATTTGATCCAGGATTTCTAAATGCTTCGTTTCCAGGTCATCTCATTGTAACGCCCTATGCCTAATACTTTTTTTCACTCATGCTAGTAGACATCTAACAACATTTTAATGTAATATTTGTGGTTTTTATTGATTTAATATGATGAGATTCAAAGTTATTGAATGTTTAATATCTGTGGAAATCTAGAAGTCTGTAGATTTTACTTTATCTCAGCAGCAGCAGATGTGAACTTATTTGAGTGACTAATAGAGAGGAGTTGTTAGCTCACCCTGTTAAATGTTATATCCATTCACATTTATATTCACATATATCCACCCCATATATCCATGGGGTCTGAGTCTTCTCTTAAACTATATGCAAAATTATTTTCTAAAATCATTCCATACATTTCATAAAAGTAATAATAATACCTGGTATGTGTTACATGTGAAAGGTACCCTTCAGGAATAGCGTTGTCCTTGGTTGAGGGTTCTCTCCCACAATACTCTCTTGCATTCTGTTTTTTAACATACGGTTTTACCATCCACAAAAGCACTGAGAATTTAATCTGAAAAGTATTTGATATCATTCTGCTACTGAAGATTAGAGCCCTGCCTATTAATATTAAAGTTCCAAACTGGTAAAAAAAATAAACAATAGCAGATTGAAATTGCAAGAGTACGGAAACACCACATGAACATGATCAATAGATTTGGTAGAATTGTCACAGAATTATCAGTGATGTCAAGGTGTATCGAACAGATGGTCACCTCTGTTCTAAATCTCCACTAGGTCTGGACGGTGTATAACCTGACAGCTGAAACTCCACTGGAACCAACACACCTTCTGTCTCCAACTCAGTTATACTGCATAACAGTCAACAAGATGTTCACTCTGCAAGCAGATTTCCTGGGACTGTAGTGTTCTCTCCTGTTTCCTTTGAGTAAATATGCACTAAGATTTTTATCTCTATTTACCCAGATAATATAAAAAACCTTCTGTTTCTATTTGTGATAGTAGGTAACAGTTTTAGGAATCATTTACCATAGTCAATGCTGTTCTAATCACAAACATTACCAGATATAAGAGAAGTTGTCCTTGTATCTGCTACAAGGTAAGTTGCTGTCACTACACAAACTCAAACTGGAGGTCCAGCAACTTCTTGTCTGTGCTGTTTTGAGGATGATGTGTTTTGAGGCTGTTTTGCCTGCTGAATCCTTACTAATACAGCCTACCTGTAGAATGTGCTATGTGGCAAAGGCTGGTCCGCACACCCACCAAGGAGCACAGAAACACAATGTAAGGAGGGGGGGGTTCCTTCCAGGGCCATCACAGGAGCCATCAGCACATCTCCACATGACCAGAGGAGCACAGGGACAGCAGGTGAGGAATGCAAATTAAGGACTGAAAGGAAGGGACATCCTATCAGACCTGTTCCAGGAGACCCTGAGCCCCATTGTCCAGGTGTGAAACCCATCAAGATGAGTCAATGCTGGAGCACCCTTGGGACTGACAGGGATTGCTGCCTAAGGGTATGGGGCACATTATGAGATGCAGGAGAGTAACATTTCAGGATTGCACGGGATTTACTATGGGATGTTCAGGGTAGGAACTAAAGGCAGGAAAAGGAGGAATTTGGGTGATCTGGGGAGGAACAAGTGTGGGAAAAATAGAGAAATAAGGGGATAAAAAGGGGCTGTCATGTAAATAGTCTGCTGGTGGGTATGCTTGTGTAGCCACACCTTGCATGTGATCAGAGCAGTCTGCCCTATCTTCTTATTAAATTTCTTCCCAGCTCTTTCTTGGGTGAGGGACTCTCTGTTCTGTGTGCATGTGTGTGTATGGGGCTCTGAGTGCACCAACTGGAGTCAGACTGTGGGTTGGAGGGTCTGTGTGTCTGTGGTGCCAGTGACTGGAGGGCGCGCAGAAATGCGAGTGTGTGAGCACTAGCAAAGATCAAACCAAACTAGCTAGTGAGTGGGTGAAGTGGCCAGCCAGCCGTGTGTGTGTGTGAGAGAGAGATACCACGGAGGAGCTGACCACTGGAGGGACCAGGGGAGTCCCAACCAGCTCTAGAGAAAGATCAGAAAGACTGTGGGGTCTGGGGATGACTAGAGGTGAGAGGTGCTGGGGGTTGTGTGTGTGTGTGTGTGTGTGTGTGTGTGTGTCTCATGGGGTGTTGGCTACTGGGGGCTTCACTGTTCTCAGGTGGTTGGATCCAGCCACAGTTCCGCTTGCAGAATGAACCAATGTTTCTGTGTGAACAATGTCATCACTGATGGAGGCTCTTTGCCCATAGTATTCCACTGTGCCCTCTTCTGGCTTCACCTCCAATCAAAAAACAATGAAAATTTCACTTAGAAAGTCACTTTATGTCTCCCTACTACAAAAAGCTAACAAAATAAAGTGTTCTTAATTAGTATAATTTCAAATGTAGAAAAAAACATTACAGGATATGTGCACAAGCAGGCCTCTATCTCACAAATGGAAACCAGATGCAATTCTGCTGAAACTTAACAGATAATAAATAAAAGGAATTTACAGACATATGTTATCAACTATATCCTATATATAATCTATAGTTGGCTTATATTTCAGAGAATGCATTTTTTCTTTACTGTTTCTGCAACGTTAGACTGAAGATCCAGTGAACTGTCAATAGAGTGGCTGTTGCTTTGACAGACACTGAAGACCTTCATGTGTGAGGGTGATGATGGAAATGCTAAACCCATAGCCAATTACAGTAACCTTTACATTCAAGGCTGTCTGCAAACAAATAGCTTTCCCTTTATGCAGTCTGCACATTCAGTCATTCTTAGAGTGAGCGTAATTAAAGTGATTAAAAAGGCTTGTTAAGAACTCACATCTTCTCAGATAACATTCCAATAATTAAACAAAAAAATATTATTCATTTACTGTATTTCTTGTGGCTCATTTTCAAAGTGTTTGATACACATTTGTGTTGAGAGTCTTAGATTTCATTCAAGTTTTGAAATTATAGACTTGCCCAGCAACAGCAATGCTGATATCAGAGCATTAACGTTGTTTTAAGACTCTGCCTGTGAGTATAGCATATAGTTTATATTTAGAAAGAAAATCCTACTGGGATTCCACAAATCTGCAAAATGGTCAGTCTTTCATGTTGCTACGGTCCACTGCACAGCAACATTTCTGTGTGTGACTCAGGAATAAAAAAATGCTAGGTCAGCTTCATATTAAAAAGCCAGAACATTTATTTGAAATGTGGGTTTTTTCTTTATTGTGAACAAAGTTTTAATTTTGTGTACTGCTTGTTGATCTACTCTCATTTATTCCTTGTTCTGCTATTGACTTCAATTTAGTAACAAAGGAAAATCAGTCTGCTTTCCTTTTAATTAAAAGAAAATGTTTCATCTTAGATATTCAGACCGAGGCAACTTCTTTTTAAGATTTGTAGAAAGGTAAGCCTTTGCATGATTTAACGGTAAAGCACCAGTGGCTGCAACTTTAACATCAGTATGTATCTTTGTATAAGTATCATGAGGTAGTAGTAGAAAAGAGTTGATCATTCCAGTTGTGGAGAAAGGCATAACTATGTTGCTACATATCTTTGCAGTCAAGTAGTGTCTTGCGTGTTCTTTCATAGTCAAAGGTTCACAGTAGTGCACGTCATTCAGAAATGAAATATTGTTGGTAAATGTTAAAATGGAGCTTATACTGAGACCCATTATTAATTAGATCCTACTCAAACCCGACCTACTTATATTTGGTAGAAAAGTTGCATCAAAACTTTTTAACAAGCAACACAGAGTGAGGACTCCCATACTCGAATGTGTTTCTAGGTTCTATACAAAACTACACCCTTATGGCTACAAGTTAAACCAGTATTAGGAAATAAACAGCTGCAATCCTCTGCGTATCAAGCTACTCAAACTCTCCTGTGAGTCTGTCTCAGGCACACATCCATACAGGCACATGTACACAAGCACAGAGCCAAACAGTAGAATCTTAATGATCTTGGTTGAAAGGATTTTGAACATTTGGGTAGCTTTTATTATAATTATTATTCCTACACCACAACACCAGCTTGCAAACCATGAAGGAATTCAGGTGTATGCATAGTAGGTATGCGCAAGCAATCTGCTACTGCCATCCCAAAAATGTAGAACTTGCACTGTTTTGGAACAGCACAACAGCACTTTGTTCTCTTCCTGTCTTCCTGAACAGATTCAGAGGATTAAGAAAGCAAGAAAAGAAGTGCACTGTACTTAGATTAAATGTTTTCCTTGTTGCATTCTTCAAGTGTAAAATGAAACTATTTTCAAAGTAATTATTTCATTCATTAACAGAAGCATATATACGTCTTTTATTTATCTTGTCTATGTCTGTTATTCCTGGTTTCAGTTAGGAAGAGCATTTTAAAAAACTGCATCAGAAAAATCTATATTCCCGAACTTGGTACTCCTCACTTTCAAAATTTTACAACCGACTGAACTTCTGCATGCAAAATGCAAACTGGGCTTTTCCAGTATGACACAGTTCTCAATCAGTCTTTCATGTTTCAGCATCTCACTTAGAAAGTTTATATGGTATCTAAATGACGAACACAACTAATTTACAAAGTCTGCAAATGACACAAACTAGTATCAGCATAAATACTATTTACTGTATTTGCCAGCGATTTGCAGGGTCCTGGTAAACCACAGTCAGTCCTGTTACACAGAGTTACAGAGGAAATACTTTGTTTTTTTTAAGAAGGAGATGAAAACTAGACTACAACTTTAAAAATTGTGCTTCATGACACTAGCTGTAGTATCTGTATCTAGGGCTTGTTTTCAGCTTTTTGTTATGATAGGTATACAAGAAATGGAAAGGCCATTCATGAAAGCTTGGTTTAATTTTAGACAAAGAGGAAATTAACAAGCTGCAAACAAATAAATGCTGCACAGACAAATTAAGCACCAGTCTTGGCAAAATGATAGTCTCACTTTTATGTAAGCAATTTCCTCTGTCTTAAAACATTCTTAGCTATTGGATTTTAAATCATGAGAAGCAAAAAAATCATATACTTAGTAGAGTGTGCTTGAGTGTTTGTGCCAAAGCTTGCTTTAATTTAAATGTCCCAATTTATTTCTATATACATGGAGCAAGCTGGAGAATAAACAGTATGAATGAGGATGTTCATTTTGCCTTACTGTAGTTCTGTGACTGTATGCTAAGTTTATACAGAAAGAATCAAGACACTGTGCATGCTCTACCAATGTTACCTGCTCTGATTTACATTTATGATGATGTAGAAAATGCATCTTCACTGCTACTACAACGCCCTAGAAACATAAATGTATTATTGGCACTCAGAGGCTTGATCTTATATATTTACTTCCATTACATTTAAATGAGAGTAAAAGCATGACATATGAGAAGACAGGGACATCAAAGTGGTTAGTGTTTTACCTTAGTCTCATTAACAGTACCAATTATCAACCTCTCCATTCATGGGCCTGTAAATTCTTAATGACACAAAAGAAATGCACACCAAAAAGAAATCCCTGTATTCCACAGAAATTGAAAGCTAAGCCTAAACAAGGTGAACTAAAATGTAAACATTATCCTCTTCAGCTTCTTTCTTCATTCTAGGAGTGGTCAAACTTGGATCACCTTGGGCTCCAGCAGAGAAGGAGCAAGAAGAAGGGCTGCTCTGCCACGGTGGTGAGCCAGAGCCAGGGGCAGCAGCAAGGTGGCAGGGGCAATGACCTGCCTGACAAGTGGCACAGTCCCATGGTACCTGAGCAAGGAGAACAGAGCAGGTCCAGGGACAGACAGACACTACGTTGGCCAGCACGCAAGTCCGTAAGCAGTAAGGCAGGTCCAAGGTCAAGCCAGGAAGTCCTGGTAGGTGGTCCAGGTCTGGATCAGTGAGGGATGTGGCCAGGCACCCACATGGCTGCCCCCAGGCAGGCCGAGGGCAGTTGCCCAGCTTTGACGCAGCTCCTGAACAAAAGGGGACAGCCTCTGCTAGGGTTTCTTACTGCTCTTCCTCAAACGGCTCGCTGATTCAGGCCACACAGCTGCACCATCGGTGCTGGCCCTGAGCCCAGGCAGATAAAACCCCAAGAGAGGGCTCTGACACCAACTTCCTCTAGATCATTCTCTTTCCTACCCTGGATGCAGCTAGGGAGTGGGAAACCAAAGATCTCTTGAAATCTGGGCACTGCTAAGAGAGTGACTTGTCACCCTCCCTAGAGTAAGCATTCATGCTGTGTCGTTATTTCCCTTCATGACCTCACATGTATTACATAGGATGTGACACTTTATATGGGCTGTACATGTGCATCACGTAATGCGAGAACATATTCTAAAGTCTCGTATCTTTCTGGAAACCTTTGGCTACTGAACTGGTTCCTCTAGATTTGAGGTTCAACCTCATCTCAAGTTGAGAGATGGCATTAGCTGCATACAAAAGTTGTGCTCAGCTCTGTCAGTCCAGTTCTTTCCTAATGCTCACATAATTATTTTTTAAAAAATATTTTTACAAATAGAAATAAAATACAATTCCCACTTATTTGTTTCTGGTTGTTGCCTTCAAATTCTCAGAATTTTTCAAGAATTAAGCAGAGATGTGGTCTGTGCAACCTAAGAGCTTTTATTTTGAATGGAACATGTGCATTGATAACATGTTATGATGCATTTGAATATAACCTACTCTGTAAAATCAACTCTGTCTCTAAAATTTGAAAGGCCCTATCTTAATATTTTAATCGTTACAAAGTTACTACAGCCTCTCTTTTCATTTCTGTGTCAGATAATGAAACTCTGGGGTAATTACAACTTTGTTATATGTGCTCTTATTTAAGTAATTCCACTCCTCTCTGCAGCCTATTAATCAGATTCCACATTTTACAAATCAGTATAACACTAAGTGCTTTGTGGTCAAATTCACCTGAAAAAGGCAGATATAAGTATCACATAAATCCTTGCAATTCAAAGTGACACCCATAGCTCAGGGCATTAGCACTGGATTAGAGTTACTATACAATATAATTGTTTATGGTGTTTTGCAGTGTAATACAGACAAGACTACACAATCAAAGCTTTCACAGACATAAACAGACGTCACACACTGTAATTATATTTGTCTGCAAGATTATAATAATCATAGATGGCAGGTATTATAAGGCAGTTCTTTTTTTTCCTGGTTAACCCATTCGGAATACTCACCTTACTCCAAAAGCAACTTCCAGTAAGGAGGTAAAAGTCTGTTTTTGCTATATTCTTGTGATGGGAATTTTCTAGCTAATAGATGCAAAAGCAAAATATTAATTTACTTGTTGCCTTTTCATGTAGTGTTATAATGCGTAACATTTCCTTTTGACTCAAATCTTTTCTTTCACTTTTTGCCTGAGAACTTTCCAGGACCTTAAAGCACAAGACCATAAAACCACTTCAGAAATGATCCTCAGAAGCAAGGGTTTATGTGACTTAAAATTAGCACAGTGGCATACTGTGTAAGTCAACACATAAGGATTTTATCTTAAAGCTACTGAATGCACTTCTATTTTTAGAACACAGATAGCCCTTCTTATGCCAAATGTAACAAAACCTTCTTTCTTGCACTGAGAGTGCAAAAGGTACTGACATCAGGAAATGGATGAGACTGAGAGTCCTTATATAACAACAAAAATCTGAATTTCCTGTATTTTTCCAGTGTTTTTGCCAAGAGAACCTTGACACTGTTTTGTTGTGCAGACTCAGCACCACAACAGTGATGAGAAACTGGAAGGATGAGAGGAATTAAAGTATTGAAACATTGTAGAACTTTGCCTACATCAGACATTAAAAAGCTAGGAGGTGATTAACAGGGGGAAGTTCATTTTACAAGGAGTGGTTATAAAAATAGTTTGAGAATAGTTTGAATAGTTTGGTGTGTTACACAGAGGAGTAACAGGGTTAAATGGAATAAAACCAAGAAGGAAATTTTTACTGACTAAGCTATGGAAAGTGATATGAGTGAGGGAAGAAATGGAAGCCGATTCTCCTGGAACAACAGTTAAAAACAAACTAAAAAACAAATCTAAAAAGTGTTATGGCTGAAAAACTCTGGATCAGTGATACTAAGAGTGAATTTACAGTGGAAGTTTAGAGGTGGGGAGGCCATTGTCTATTTGTCTCCATTTCCAGCCTCCTTGCAAAAAAAAAAAAAGCAGGTGAAAAGAATCCCAAGGCAGTTATGCATCAGTCAGTGTGTGTGTTGACATCCTTGCCAGCCCAGACTGCTTCCATCATGCTGCTGAACATGGGGCATGGCCTCATCACCTGAACCACTGCAGGAGGAATGTCTCTCACAGAGGACGTGGCACAAGGAAGAGCTTCAGTTTTTCCCTTCCAGTGTCTCTTCCAGTTTATAATGAAGATTAATCATCTTTTCTCTCAACTTAATCTCAGATGTTTGCTATTTTGCCTGAAGAGCAAATTATTCTGGAGTCTGATTAAAGCCTCTGTTTGTAGTGAATGAATTGTTAAAATGCAAACCAGTTCCTTTTAAAGGCCATTTCCTGCCCTGAATCATTCGCATAGTATTCCTGTTGAATTCAAAGAGAATTGCACACACTCATCCAAGGGCAGAACTCACCCCCAAGTTTAAAGACTGTGAAATTAGTAAATCCTTAAGTTAGTTTATATGCAGTAGAAACTGTACTCACCTCACTATAATGCTTACAGTCTTAAGCTTTAGAGTCTATGAATCTTACATGTTGAATTTTTGATGGAAAACACAGAGAAAAGAAATTTACACTTCAAGTCTTCTTATTGATGTACGGAAAAGAGCATTAAAAGAACTTAGCTGAAAAAAGGAATTCTTAATAATAGTCTTGTGCTGATACTGAAAATCTTTTGAAAATAGTGAAAGACATTCACATCTGTCATTGATAAGGTACTCAAAAAGTTTAAGTATTAAAGATGTGTATTATAAAAGTTTGGACCTTGAACAACTGGTATACACAAAATTATTTTATTTTGGATGTGCAATACTGGTTATGTGGCTTCCTGAAAAATAAAGCAAAACAAATCTTTTCCTGCCCATAACAGCCAGGGTTCAGTTCATATTTTTAAGGAAAGACAGACTGTTTATTCTGTGTACATGAAGCAGAGAGCACAATATCACAAGTACTAATATGGCTTCACACTTTTAAATATAATTTGACATGAAAAATGGGGAACAAATACTTTTCCGCAACTCTTGCATCACTCAGTGATTTCATATAATGCTATTAAGAACCTATATTTTATATATTTTCCTATTAATCTTGTAATTTTCATGTCCTTAATTGACACTCAGATAAGACAATTGATTTCCCTGCCTAAAGAGGACATTCTTCTTCCTCACATGTGCACAACCTCCCTGAGAAGGTAATTAAGGAATGCAAAATAGAGCCTTTTAGGAATTCATTGCAAAGAACAGGAAGTGATACTTGAAAATAAATACTTGGCTTCAGGATGCCATTCCCTGTACTTCCAAACAACTCCGTGCCTTCACTGTCTAGGTTTAACACCAAGCACATAGCCATAGTATAACTTTCCAAGAACACGCTGAATGTGACCAAATTGTTTTTGTCTTCTCAAAATATTTGCAACAATACACATAGTGCATGATTATTGGAAATAACAAACGATAATGCATATAGTCAATGAAACATAACTTGTCTATGCTGTTTTAGATGCACTTGTGACTGATCCCTGATCAAATACCAGTGTTGAAAGAGTAGAATTATGGCTACAATAAAATATATAGGTAGTCATTATGTGAAGGGATTTAAGATGCCAGGTTTCTTCATCAAAAATAATTCCTGTGTGTAGCAGTACTAAGTTAACAGAAAAGCTTGTCTGTAGACATGCTGTTTTCAACAATTTTTTTTTTTAGGGGTTGCAGGTGAAAAAGAGTTCTATGTATCAAGAAACACATGGAAAACAGCAGCAGTGTCCCTTGCTGTTAAGATTTCTCTTAGTCATAAACTAAGTCTGATTGTATGCCAGTCTGAAAGGCTTCTTAGAGATCACTCCTGTTATAATCCCTTTCAGAGCAAGTAACTTGCCATCTGAGCCAAGCTGTATTTCTTTCTTTCTTGCATGTCTGGCCTCCCTGACAGTCCTTACACTGAGGGCAGGCAGCTGCTATAGCTGTTCAACTCATGGGAGACAAGTTAACCCTGTCCTCACCAGTCCTTTACAAATTATCATAGGATAAGAAGAAAGACTGTGAGATTCAGAGATCACCGCCAAAAGTGAATATCCCATGCTCTTCTGAAAACTCAGTGTTATATAGTAACTCATTACCTACCTGGTAAACAAGAAAATGTGGATCACTCATATTCGTACTTAATTAAAATTTATCTGAGTTCCAACTCTGTGATCCCATATTTCAGATCCACTGCAAAGACAGAGATCAGCTAGTTGGAACCCTGAATCTGAAATTTTCACAAGTCTAACTTAGACTTGAGTTTTAGTTCTAGCCAGTCTTTCTGCCACCACTCACTTCTCAATACTATCGTACACACCGGTGGCTCAATATTAGCCCTTCTTCTGCCTGTGTTTTGCACAGAAGTAAAGCAGTGGTTCTGGTTTTCTCCTACAGTTATGATGCTAAGCAAGAAAAGAAACACACTATTGAGAAACATAATATCATTTTCTATTCCATTCCATTCCATTTCTATTCCAGCTCTATCATTTCTGCTCACAGAATTGCACTAATTACCAGTGTTGCAATAAATGTTTTATTTACATCTCTGACTTGCAGATCTTGTATGCACTAGCATTTTCCAAATATCTATATCATCCATGTTGTTTATTTGCATAATCATAGTATTTTACAGCATATGAACTGCTTAACTATACTTTAATGAAAGTATTTAACATTACAGGTTTGAGACTTTCTTATCACTATACCTGAACTTAAGATAATATTGAAAATTGATAATTATGACTATTACAAAACAGCAAACACAATTTTACCTCTTGCAGTTACAGTACAAAATACCAGCTCCTTAAACTTTGTCCTTTTTTTTACTTCATTTTCACTTATGACACTTTTTTCTTTATTAAATTATGTGTCTTTTCTTTCAAATGTAAAGCTTTGATCCTCAGAGAAATTAAGATAAAATTCAGTCATTAGGCTTTGGTTAGTGTCCAAATTTTATATAAAATATATAAATAAATGTCAAGAAAAGAAATTACTCAAAAGTTAAAACATGCATGAAATTAGTAAAAATGCTTCTCTGAGTCTGGTATTGATAATTACATTACACATTTGCTTTAATTCCCTACATGAATCATTTTTTCCCAAGTATTTCCTGCTCATGTTAAGACCAGTCCTTTAGCCAGTAAACAGACTAGTCAGCTTCCCTGAAATGTGGACAGAGGAATGAGCTTCTTGTCAGCTCTTTGTAGTTCATCTGTAAGTCTTCTGCTTCTGTTTTTGGAAAAAAAAAACATATTTACCACCTCTCTAAATTATTCTAATACAAAAATATCTTGCCATTTGTGCATAAAGTGTGATTAACAGCAGAGATTTGAAGGAGTGAATTGGCACAATACAGAATTTTTATTTGCTCTGCTGAATATCAAAAAGGATTTGAGTCAGGAAGAAGAGGAATAATGAATTGATACTTTTACAAAGGCCTGCACAACTTCTGTCAGCCCAGCTATTTCTTGGTACATCAGTATTATTATCCTCCTTATCATCATTAAACAAAATACTTCAGCACTCTGAGAACTACTATTATATAGAAAACCAAAACAAGTCTCTTCCATTTATTTCTAAACACTACCGTACTGAGATTTTCCCTCTTTGCCAACAGCTGTGTTCTTCACAGGATTTTTTTTTTCTTTTTTTTCTTTTCTTTTTTTTTCTGTGTCCATTTCTGATACTGATGCCAGATACTTTTGGCATATTGTGCATCTCTAAATGGAACTGTAGCTTGGTATATTTACAATGCATTGCTTGAAAGGGTATTTGTATATGATCTTATTAACATGAAGTATAATTAACAGCAGAGAATTGATAAGCCTATTATTATTCTAATAAAAAGATTAAATTCTTTATTACAGTGAATTGTTGTGTCTGTCAATTTAAGTATCAGAGCTACGTTACTACAGTGTGGATTGTGAATATTGAGTTGCTATAACTATATACGATCATAAGTGATTTCACTGTTATCCGTAACAGTTACACTAATCAGATTTAAAGCTGGCCAAACACTTGTAATACAGCCAGGCAGAAGCTTGCATTAAAATTTTATGCTGTTTTACCTCTGAAGAGACAGAAAACACTTACAGTATTATTATATAGGATTACATTTTCTTCTCATTAAAATGGTTTTAAACACATCAGTGACTGAAATTGAGAATCCTTTTTAATAAGCGTTAGAAGAAACACCAGCCTGAGAAACAAAAGCAGATAGTTTGCAAAGACAAAGTCAGTCTTTCAACAGGTATATGCATTTTCTTTAGAGCATGAACTATTACGTAAAATGTTTTCTAAATAACACAGTTATCTGGTATTTAAAAACTAGTGCAAAAAGTTTCATATAAGCATGTTTAAGCACTGAACTGTAACTACTCGAATAAACTATGCCATAGATTTATCTGTCAGCACTTTGTTGTTAGGCCTGGCTGGTAAGGAAATCACTGAGAATTTTGGCATTGTCTTTAACAGCGAATATTTCCCCAAAGTGGGGAGCTTGCCTCTCCACGAAAAAAGACTGAAATAAAACACAAGTCTTCTGGAGCTTCCAACGGCTGACATAGCTTGCCACATTGCTACACCTGATATTGTTAAATGGCAGAGAGCCATTGTAAAGGCTATTTTTACAGTATTCTTGCCAATCCTGTTTGCCATAAAGACTTACTGGGCTCTCACTGGTAACAATCCCACTCACAATTGCCTAATGATTTGCTTCTGAGATCCTAAGATGTACAATGAATGTAAAAAAGCAGTGCAGTTTTCTGCAAGGTACCTACCAAGAAGGAATACCTGTATAGTAAAAATTGGAATAAACAGTAAAAAAGAACAGAGTGACCTCAAAAATCTTTAGAAAACTGCAGCTGTAATAAAACATGCCACACATCTACCAAGTCAATATATTCAAAATGAGTTTTTGTAATTCAGTCTTATTTAACAGTAACAGAGACCAATATAAATGGATGGACTTCGAGAAGTTATGGATGCATATAAAAAAGATGAATAATATTTCTTTCTTGGTAATTCCAAGGGTTACTATTGACATACTCTTTCAACTGAAGCCTGTACAGAGATTGTGAAATAACTGAATGGATTTCTGAACAGCAAATGATGAGTTTACTTGGAAAAAAAGTAAATGCGTCAACACTGAAAATTCTGGTTAGTATACAACATTTTGCAACCAATTTCTGAAAATGAAAGTAGCATATTGTATTTATTTTTCAAGGTATTAAAGAAGCCATTATCACAACACTCACTAATAAATTTCCTGGTTCAGAATATATTTTGGCTATAATCCTAATTTGCATCTGTTTAAGCTAGATCATGGGGTTAGCTTCCAAGTCCTGATAAATGTAACATGACATAAATAGGAGATACTCCAAATTGAGTACAATATCAACGTTTATCATCATCATGTGGGGTTTGATGAAAGCAGCTTGATATTATTATATACATTATTTCATTGCTAATTAAAAAATGTATTTCTGTGCTTGTTTACAGAAAAAAAGAGAAATGAATACAAGTGCAAGGGAAGGCAGTGCAAGCTCCATCTCAATTAGTGAAAAATAGAACACAAGGCTATTATTGTACTTGTCTTGGATGTTGCTACATGACTGCTGATTAAGTTATACTGCTCAAAACAAGGCAAAACACCAAAACATGTAAATGCTTGAATATATCCAATGACATTTAATAAGGCTTTCAAGGACGTAGCTAATTTTAGCACAGTATACAAAGCCAAGAAGACTGGAGTAGCCAAGCAAGACTTGGCTAGAAAACACTTGAGGGAATCATTGTGATCTGAAAATAATGCCCCATCTACATTTTCAGGGGTGTTTTGATATCATTGCTATCCTACTTCTTATTCAGATTTTAGTCTGAATTTTAGTCTTCCACAAAAAAAAGTCTCTTTCCTGTCCTTGGGAAGGCAGGACATCCTGAGAATCCCTCTGAAGTGGGTGCCAATGGGGACATACAAATTTAAAGCCTCTCACTGCTACTACATTTAGGAAGAAGGAATGTCTAAGGGGCAAAATAAGAAGATGGGGTGGTAGCAATGGGTGGTAGGATCAAGAAATGGGGGAATGATCATTGAAAAGAAACAAAAGCATCCTCTGTCCCCTGCTTTTATAAAAACAATATTAAAAATTTCCTGTTATAAACTAATGAAGAATCTTAGGCAGTAAGGGGCACACATAACCAGTATTTTGCTATCTGGCTTTGTGCTGAAAAGGGATTCCCTAAAGTTGCTGGCCGGTCAAAATCTGTTGACTGTGGCTGCAGTTCAGTTACAGCTGTCTCTCCACAGACAAAGGATGCACAGCTTGTATGGTTGAACTTCAAACTAACCCAATTTACAAAACCATTCCTCACTATATTAAAATAGGTGGCCCCACTTTTGAGGTATCTGTACCAGATTCCCTTCCACCAGCAATCATTATGTGAAGAACACAGCTGTTTTCTCCACTGTGGCCTGAGATGAGTGCTTGTCCTGCATGTTCTGTCCTAAAATGTCCGTTCCAGCAAGAAATTTTGTGCAAAACCTTAAATGGAGCCGCTTTTAAAATACATTGAAATATTGTTGTATCATCTTCCTAGAAAGCAAGGCAAATTCCCACTGAGAACAAATGTACAGATTAAATTGCAAAATTGAAGCATGCAATTACAAACAGAAAATACAGTAATAATTATAACAATATAAAAATAAAAGAATAACAAATTGAATATCCACAGAAACAGAAATATGGTTAAGAAAGAAAAATGGCAGTTTGTGTAGTTGGCTCTGAGAAGTAGAGGGGAAAAGTTAAATCCATAGATGCTTTCAGTGCAAGGACAGCAACTACCAACACACAAAGCAGAACCTCCATAACAATAACCTTTGATAACAATTTCCCAGCAGATGTGGGATGAAAGTGTGATGTAACCTTAGGAGTAATTCTTGAAACTGAGAGACGGCCAATATGCAAACATGTAGCGGATACATACAAGATGCTGGTTTTTGTAGCTTGTTGTTAGCACACCAGACTTACAAAACATGACAAGGCATTTATGGCCACATTTCCAAACTTCATTCACTGAAACATTAGGAAAAATGTTGGGTTTTTTTTTTGGGGGGGGTGTTTGTGTGTGAAGAATACAATAGTTTTTTTCCTGCCAGATCCTAGCTTTCCTTCTCATCCATCCACCAATGCCTTTGTAAGCAGTAAGAATGCTGAAGTCAGAGCTGACACTCAGGATTTGGCCCCAAAGGATGAAGATACAGCTGTACAGCTACAGTACTTTTGAAGTAATTGCTGTGTTTAAATTTATCTTTGCTAATGACTAAAGTCAATAGCATGTCAGACGGGACAAATCCACTTCATGATTTAATGAGAAAATGCATAAATATACAAAACCTGATGTCATATCTACTGAAATGCATCCACGTGTGTATTATTGCAGTACATACAGCAGGAGCTGGTCAAATATTTCTGAAGACTGTTCATAAGTGTTTTTTCAAATTTTGAATAGCTATTCAAATTAACTATCCTAATACACCTCATTATTTGCTGTTTACAAACATTCACATTCCTAACAGCATTGTGGAAGTACTATTCTTCAGAGAAAAAAAAAAAAAAAAAGAAAAAATGGTGAATAGTCAGTAGTTTAGCTAACTTACTTTTAAGTTATTTTCTTTTAAAAATGTAGATATTCAATAATAGGGTAGAAACAAGCTATGATCATTCACACACAACAAAATATAAACAATTCATTAACAAGCTTAGCCTGAACTTTGTTAGCATAAATTGTTGCTCAAGACTTTCTACTGGCAAATAAATCTGAACACCTCAATGTCCTGCATTTAGGACTGGCTAGGGTGTGCTCAGTTGAGTAACAGGAAAAAACCAGCAAAAGTGACTATGTCACCATTGTACTAACAAAGCCCTTGGGTTAATAGAGACTGCTTTGACCTTATGGCACAAATTAACACTACCTCAGGGTTCCTTTAATTTAGGCCACCCTGCAATGGCCTCTGGCAGTCAGGATTATCGGATGAAAGCAAACCAGTTTGCTGTGAACAGGGATTCAGGAGACCTTCATTCAGTTTTTGACACACCACAGAGTCTTTGGGTGGTATTAGGAAGTATTAAACTTTCTGTGCCTCCTGCTGCTGTATGAAGAAGCAACAGTAACATTTTCATACTTTCTAAATCTGCTATGAAATGAATTTAACATTTTTTTTGAAACTTTGCGCATAAAGCCTTAGAAGTCTGCTAACAGTTTGTCAGTCTTTGGTTGGTCTGTGACAGAAGAGTTGCTAACTCACAGTTTACAGCTCAGGCTACAATGTACAAAGGATTCTTTTTGTTTCTGTGTGTCTTTTTGCACGCAAAAGAAAAGAAGACATCCACAACCACCCATAAAAACAGGTCTGTTAAAAATCCCCTGAGTATATGCTTCCATGAAATAATATATATACCTGAATAATAGTCATTAAAAATATCCTGTGAATGGATTTGCACATATGCATGGATTGCTTTTGTGGAGCGAGGCATTCTCTGAAGTCCAGCTTTTCTGATGTGTTCCAGTTAACACACTGCTCAGGGAAAACTTGGATGTTAGAGAACTTTAATATGATGGAGTGTGTGCAAAGTCTGAAAAATATAAGTGTATATTTTGAACAGTTTTATCATTTGGATGTTTATTTGGTTACAAAACTGTCAATTAAAGCATACTGAATTTGTATTACCAGGTACTAAACATTTGCTTTACTTCTGGTAATAAAAAAATTAATTACAAAGTTTGGAATTTCATTGTTTTTTAATGAGTTTTAAAGCAAATCCTCACTGATATTTCAACATAACCTGTAAGCACGAATTCCATAAAAACTGAATGAAAATTTAGCCAACTGAAATTTTTCCTACAGATTGACATGTTAACCTTATTTATTGAGTACATACCCTATTAAATACAGTCAGAAATCTCTGAAGGTAATTTTCCTACTAAATATATTGTCTGAAAAAAATAGCACATTGTATTATGTAGACATTATGTATAATGTGCGAGTTCTACAAAAACCAGAGATGATACACTGTGTACCTAATGCAAAGGAAACAGCAGAGGTGGTGTTCTCAGGTACATCAAATATTTATGGGCTTACTGTAACATCGGCAGTAGTGACAGGCTGCATTCAAAATGCTTTACAGACATCATTTGATTATTTAGTTGACATATGTCCAAATTCTATGTGCTGACATATGTCCAAATTCTATGTGCTGTGTGAGGAAATTTTCACTTCAACTTAACATTGGGAATACTCTTGTCTTTTTATCCTGGAGAGAAATATATAAAAGATTGTCTGGGGCTATTTCCACTCAAGTGTCTCTCTCATGGATAAGAAGTGGGAGAGTGGACATTTTTTGAGGGAAAATCTTACTGAGTTTAAGTTTTGA